>NW_026652283.1:86408783-87008783 GCF_009828535.3 Hylobates moloch | reverse complement strand
AATAGCCCCGCCCGGCGGCGTCGGCCAGTCATGTATTTACCCAACGCTGACGCAGACTGGCAGCAACACGTGCTCAGAGGGCGGCCACTGGGGCGACAACCGGTTGAAGTGGCTCCTGGGAGAGAGGGGGAGGTGGTCCAGTGGGGTGGAGTTAATCCCTCCCAGGCGCAGTGCCCGGTGTCCGCGCCCCTCTGGGTCCGAGAAGCTTCCGCCCAACCCTTTCCAGCTGCCGCTCCCCTGCGCATTCCAGAGCAGTACTCTCCAAGGTGGGAAACCTAGGAGTTTGGAGTCTCCTCCGGGATGGAGAAGCTGCCGCTAGCTTAGTTCGCTTTGGGGACAGGAGGAGCCAGAAAGGAAACTGGGGGCGGGGTGGGGGGTGGACACTGGGCAGGACTGAGCGTCAGCAAGGCGTGATTCTGAGAGGGAGGGGGCGTCGGCACCCCTACCCTGGAGCGTCCGAGGCGCTGGTCTTCATACCTGTGTGGGCTCTTTCGAAGGAGAGAGGAGGAGTCGGGGTCTTCACTTTCTTCTCAGCCGCATTAAAAGCCCTCGCAGTTCTCCAGGTTTCCGAGGGCCAGTGTTCTGGGTCAGTGAAAGGGCTCCGGCCACGGCTGGCTGTTGGTGTCCTGGGCCTCTCTTTACGCAGCTGTAAAATGGGGATGACACCATGTGGCTTTGCTCAGAGGAATCCGGTTTGGGAAAGGGATGTGTTTTCTTCCCGGGCCAAGTTACCACCACTTGCGGCGCCCAGTGTTTCCCGTTGTCGACAAGCGGCGCCAGCGAGGGTCCTAGGGAACTTGCCCACCGCACCCCGCAAGCTCGGGTACACCACGGCATCCGCCCCTCCCACCTTTCCTGAGGGCCCACACACTCACACCCCCAGGACAGTACCTTCCAGAACTCAGCTGCGCAGCCTGGAGATGAGGACCTCACCTCTAGTCAGTCACCCGTCCGGTGGAGGGAAGGGAGGCACCAAGTCTACCGTGCGCCTTTCCCTGCACGCGGTTACTCTCCCGGCTCCGGAGCGGGCCGACCCGGAGCCCCTCAGTGAGCGGTGGTCGTCTACACCCTGAAGCCCTTTGAGTTCGAGTCGGCTTGCTGGTGCTTGAGTTCGCCGCGTCCCTGCAAAGGCACTGCCAACCCCATTTCACAGACCACAGACCGAGGCGCGAGGAAGAGCAGCGCCTTGCCAAGGCTCACAACACACCCCTCGCCCTCTCCGTGCACCGAGGCCACCCAGCCTGGGACCTGGAGATGACCAGGCATCCTTGAACCTTGAGACCTCAACTCCTCTCCCTTTCTTTCCCCCATCCGTCTTAGATGCAAGGAGAAATATTTAGAAGCGCTTATTTTAAAATCGGAATCCGTATTCCGCTCTGGAATTCCCTCTGGAATGGAGGGACTGTGGCGACGCCAGTGTGGGGTGGAGTGGGCGAGGCGGGGGGGGGTGGGGATGGGGGGGCGGCCCAGAGACGCCCGCAGTTGCTGCTCCACTTTCTAATCCTGAGAGGCAGCTGCGTTCTGCAACCTATGGGCAACATGTTTGAAAGAGCTGATTAAATGCTTTCCAGTGGTTTCCCCACGAGCCTGCTAAGGCTTGTGTAGTTTAGTTGAGAAAACTAGTCTTATTTGTGATTGTGGCAAGACATATCTGGAAACACAAACTTGTTATCGAAATACCCCCAGAGCTTCTAATTCAGTAGGTCTGAGGAAGGGCCCAAGAATCCGAATTCCTTCCTTCCTTCCTTCCTTCCTTCCTTCCTTCCTTCCTTCCTTCTCCTTCCTTCCTTCCTTCCTTCCTTCCTTCCTTCCTTCCTTCCTTCCCTCCTTCCTTCCTTCCCTCCTTCCCTCCTTCCTTCCTTCCCTCCTTCCCTCCTCCCTCCCTCCCTCTCCCTCTTTCCCTCTCTTTCTTTCTCTTTCTTTCTTCTTTCTTTCTTTCTTTCTTTCTTTCTTTCTTTCTTTCTTTCTTTCTTTCTTTCTTCTTTCTTTCCTTCTTTCTTTCATTTCCTTCCTTCCTTCCTTCCTTCCTTCCTTCCTCTCCTTTCCTTCTTTGAGACGGAGTCTCACTCTGTCGCCCAGCCTGGAGTACAGCGGCATGATCTCAGCTCACTGCAACCTCTGCCTCCCAGGTTCA
This sequence comes from Hylobates moloch, assembly GCF_009828535.3. Lineage (NCBI taxonomy): Eukaryota > Metazoa > Chordata > Mammalia > Primates > Hylobatidae > Hylobates > Hylobates moloch. The sequence goes on along the minus strand of NW_026652283.1, from coordinate 87,006,649 downwards.
AACGATTCTCCTGCCTCAGCCTCCCCAGTGGCTGGGATTACAGGCATGTGCTGCCATGCCTGGCTAATTTTTATATTTTTAGTAGAGACAAGGTTTCACCATGTTGGCTAGGTTGGTCTCGAACTTCTGACCTCAGGTGATCCACCCACCTTGGCCTCCCAAAATGCTGGGATTACAGGCGTGAGCCACCTTGCCCCACCGAGAATCCACATTTCTAACAAGTTCCTGGGTCATACTGAAAATGCTAGTCCACAAAGCACAGTTTGAGACCATTTCTATAGAAGTTCCCTACCTTATACCAGTTACTCAACTCCTGGCCTCGGTCCATTTAATTCATGCTTATTCAACACTTACTTTGTGCCAGGCCCCAGGGATTCAGTATGAACAAGAGCCGACAATACAATAGGGGAGCTGAAGCAAACAAGTGGACAAATACCTCTCAACGATTCTGATATTTGGGGACTATGGAGTGGAGATGGTAGGAGGTGATCTTGGAGAAATGTTTTGGTGAGGGGAGCTAGGTGTGATATGGAAGATGCCCAAAAGGCAGAGGGACTGGAAGGGGAGGGCTGGATAGGAGGCCCTCAGGGATGGGCAAGCAGGAACAATCAAGGTAGATTTGTTTTAGGATAATAAGCCATTATGAAACCCATTAATTATTCAGAAACATAATAAACATTATGCAAGTCATTAAGTGTTCATCAGAGAACGTTCAGAAAACAAAAGTAGAGAAAAGAAGAAAGATTCCAGCCTCCCAGGGAACAACCTGTTGCTGCTCAGGAAACTGGTAGAGGGAACTGGACTTGGTGACTGAGGCTGACCTTGAGTTTCCAGGCTGGGAGACAAGGGTGGGTGGTAGAGTATTACCCAAGACAGGGAATTCAGAAGGAAAAGTAGGCTTGGAGTGTGGCCGTGGTGGTGGTGGTGGTGGTGGTGGGTGGGTAATGAGTTCAGTATGGGATTGGTTGATCGTTTGTGCATTGACAGTCCAGGAGGAGTTTGGGAGCCTTTGTCCTGAGCAGAGAGACACTGGAGGGGTGGACCCAGAGTCTGGCATGTGGGTGGTGGCTGCCAGCCTGGGAGTTATAGGGAGAGTTGAGGAAGGCAACTAGCAATGGGTGGCAGGGAGCCTCTAGACAGACCCCTGAGGAGTGACAGTGTGAAGGAGTGGGTAGAGGAGAAGGAGCTGGTACAGAACCAGACAAGTGGGCCAAGGAGGCCAGCGTGGAAATGCCAGTGCAGAGCCAGAGGTGACAGGGACCATCAGAAGCTGAAGAAGGGCTTGTGCGTGGGCCTTTCTCATTTACGATAAAGAGAGCTGCTTGCCTCTTTATTGTAAAATAAAGCAGTTGTAGCCGCTTGTCTCTCAGGAGTGGAAATTCTGAGCAGGAATGTGTGATAGAAGAGCTGCTAGGAAAATAAAAAGACATAAGGGATCTGAACTCCTTGGCCATAGTCATGATTTTTCCTTCTTACAGGGTCAACGGGTACTAATTATTCTGACTATCGTTCCTAAGCAAGTTAGGCCTGGAGCCGACACTATTCCTGTAATCCAGATGCATATCCACTTAAAGATAATCCATTTGTTCACTTAAAAAAGTGGGCTTGATGTCTCCTGAGGCAGATGCCTTTGGTGCTCCTCACCACAGTTCCACGTTCTCCCTCTGGCTTCAGCTGCAGCCTAGCCAGGCTGGGCAGTTTTCAGCAGACAGCATTCCCACTTCAAGCTTTCAAAGCACCCCTCTCGGCTTATCTCCTTCAAAGTTCAGCCCCTGCAGAGGTTCAGCCTGTAAGTATGGGTGTTATCTCCCCGGAAGACAATCTTCAGCCAGTGGGGAACGGGAACTCCAGTCTCTCTGTATGAACCCTTCTGGAAGCTTCTAAAAACTTCTCAATGGTCCTTTGCCTGTAGCAGTGAACTTGATAACAGCTCTCTCTCTCTTTTTTTTTTTTTTTTCTCTCTCTCTCCCTCTCTGTCATTACACGGGGTCTTACTCTGTCACCCAGGCTGGAGTGCAGTGGCGCAAACCCAGCCTCCTGGTTTAAACAATCTTCCCACCTCAGCCTCCTGAGTAGCTGGGAACACAGGTGCACACCACTATACTCTGCTAATACTTTAATTTTTTGTAGAGACAGGGTCTCACCATGTTGCCCAGGCTGGTCTCAAATTGCTAGGCTCAAGTAATCCTCCCTCCTCAGTCTCCCAAAGTGTTGGGATTACAAGTGTGAGCCACCGAGCCCAGCTGATAACATCTCTTTAGTTGGTTTTTCCTCCTTCTTCATCTTACTCTTATTTCTTCCTCCTATCCCAAATAAATGACATGTACTCAAGTCTGTCTAATTTTAGTATAACCCTACCAAAGACACCAACTGTCTTTCGGGCACTGTTGGGATTCATTGGTGAGCAAGACAGACAAAATCCCTGTGCTTGTGATGCTTCCATTCTAGTGGAGGAGACAGACAATTTAAAAAATACACAGCAGGCATGGAAGGTGCACACATGTTTTCAAGAAAAGTAGAATAGGGGAAGGCTCTGTGGAGGACTGGGCACCCGCATGAACGTATGCAAACCACTGCTGGAGGACGCCCTGTTAGGCTCTCTGCTGTGTAAACCTTGCTATGTATGTACATTATGGAGAAATAGTTTTGCTTTTCAGTCCAAATAGAGAAAAAGGAAGTTGTATGAGGGTTCGCACTGTTTGGAGATTGTTTTGTATTTCATCAAATGTGAGACGGTAACTAACTTTTCTGCCAAGCTCATTCTCTTGTCTCAGAAAAGGAATGGAAAAGGCAGTGCCCTCTGTGTCCTTCCCACCACCACCCACTCTCCCCCATCATGGAGTGAGACGCACCAGCTGGTCCCTGCCTTTATCCGGAGAACTGAGAGTGGAGGGCGCCATATCTAGATGCTGCATTGGAAAGGAAATAGTGGAGAGAGGAAACCTGTGACTGTTCACTGGTTTGGAGTCTAGAAATTCCCATCTGATTGTGGTGAAATGAATTTAAGTGAGATCTTGCTCAGAGTTGGGGAGGTATCCCTGAAGATTAGTCCCTGAAACAGATATATTTTCAATACAGGATTTTTTAGTCATGACACCTAGCTCAAAGACACACGTCCATTTTGTATCTGTAGAAAACTTAGTGGAATTTCCAGGGACATGCTAGATCCTCCTGATTTATTATTCATAGAATTTAAGCTTGTTACAAGCAAGCGCCACTTACCAGAGGGCAGGAGGCTATTTGCTGTGATCAGAAATGTGATGGTTAGAAGGCTTCTTTTTTGGGTCTTTTTTTCTCCTGAACATGTATTAAAATACTATTATTTGTCCTGGAATTTTTCAAAGGTCCACATAGCCAATGTCATCTGCCAGTATCTGGAATGATTAGACTGAAAAGAGGGAAGTAACTATGGTCATTGTGAAGTGTTTCCTTTTCCTAATGATGAATTTCTTTAGAATATCTTGTCATAGTTTGGGTTCCTACAAAAGCCGAGCCTGGGACAGCACCTGGGTATAGGTAATTTATTTGAGAGTGATTCCAAGGGAGCAGGAGTAAGGGAGAAGGGAAGAGAGAAGACAGTGAAGTAATGAGTAGAGTGGATGACTGCTGTGGACTCTCTGAGATACCTCTTGGAACATGGCTCATAGCCAGCCTACTTGAGGCCAGAAGGAGAGCCGGGAGCAGCAACTCCCATTTCCCATTATTTGAGGGCTGTTCCAGCAGCTGTTAGCTCCTTCTCACTTCCATATAGGCTTACCTGCTCCTGCAGAGCCAGAGAAAGCCCTCAGGCAGAGGAGAGAGAAACAGATGGCTGAGGTGGGAGTAGCTATATGAGAAGGAACATGAAGGGGAAATCAATAGTGGCTGTGTTACTGTCAACTCAGGGTGCTATAACAAGTACCATGGACTTGGTGGCTTAAACAATGGACATTTATTTTTCACAGTTCTGAAGACTGGGACCTTTGAGATTAGGATGCCAGCGTGGCGGGGTCCTGGTGAGGGCTCTTTTCCTGGCTTACGAATGGACTACTTCTTGCTGTATCCTCACGTGGCATAGAGAGGGAGGTTGGGACGGGGGGAGAGAGGGAGAGAGAGAGAGAGAGAGCAAGAGTGCTAGCTCTCCGGCATCTCTTCTTGTAAAGACATTAACCCTATCATGAGGGTTCTCCCCCATCTGACTTCATCTAAACCTAATCACCATCACCTTCCAAAGTCTCCACCTCCTAATGCCATCACACTGGGGGTTAGGGCTTTGTATGAGAAAATCAAATCTCAGGAAATCTCAAGATCCCCAAACTCATTATGTCTTCAAGGGGAGAGTTCAGCCTAGAGACTGAGCCATGCAACACTGCCTTTCTTTTTCCTGAAACAAACAGCTACAGAGAAGCAGATGGCTGAGGTGAGAATAGCTACAGGTGAGGGAACATAAAAGGGACATTAACAGTGATTGTGTCACTGTCAACTCAGGATGCTATAACAAAATACCACAGACTGGGCGGCTTGAACAACAGACACAACCTTTGTTTTCATAGCTTTATACATAAGCCAGGTTCCCACAATGATGAATGGCCTTCCACCTCTCTGGATGGTCACCCTCACAAATTGCTCACAAGGAAATTCCTTGCGGGTTTCTAAGTCATTCAAGACATATATCTCCCTGTAAAACAAGCACACACCAATTGTAACTTTAGGTCTGTAAGACAAGTTTAATTCCTAAAACTGAGCTCTGTTCAATTTCATCCTGACAATGTCATTTATAAGCTTATCTTCCTAGGTACAAATGAAATGGCTTGGCTGTGTCCCCATCCAAATCTCATCTTGAATTCCCACATGTTGTTGGATGGACCCAGTAGGGGGTAATTGAATTATGGGGGCAGGTCTTTCTCATGCTGTTCTTGTGATTGTGAATAAGTCTCACGAGATCTGATGGTTTATAAGGTGGACTTTCCCTGCACAAGCTCTCTCTTTGCTTGCTGCCATCCATGTAAGATGTGACTTGCTCCTCCTTGCCTTCTGCCATGATTGTGAGGCCTCCCCAGCCATGCGTAAGTGCATTAAACCCTTTTTCCTGTATAAATTACCCAGTCTCGGGTATGTCTTTATCAGTAGGGTGAAAGTGGACTAATACACAAGGACAAGATAAGATCAATCACTCTTCTGCCTGCCCTGAGATGGCTGCATCATCAACTTTTTCCCATACTCCCTCTTTTCAGATGTTTACCTTATCTTATGTAGAGTGTAGATTCACTGAGCATGAATCAGAGCCTCACAAGTAGATAGCTGTTTGCCTCACTGCCTACACCCTTCCCTTCTTTTCTCCTGCTTGCTCTTTCCCTTTAAATACTAAGTTTCCTGGAAAGGACAGGTTGCAGATGCTTCTGTGGCTTGTGTTTTTCCCAGGTGCATCCTCACACTTTAGCTCAATAAACCTGTACTGGGATTTAGACATTTGCCTCAGTCACTCACTTTTTGGTTACAGTTTCAACATAGGAATTTAGGGAGACACATTCGGCCCATAACAGAGTAAAACATCCCTGTAAATTAACATTTTATTTGTTCACTGGCATTTCTATAAGGTTTGTGGAATAAAGGAATCCTAAATCTGGGGTGAACCTTGAGGACCCTCTTGTTCAAGGGTCATGAATGCCAACACCACCCAAGGGAGTGAAGTGGGCTGTGGGTGAGAAGAGCAAGAGAAAAAGCACAGAGATCATGGGCAAGTGAAGTTATGGGTGGTGGTTAACCTCCTGGGGCAATCTAGCGGCCAGAGCAGAACGTGGGCCTCAGGGCCATCTCACCCTAGGGTGTGAAGGTGCGTGTGTGTCTATACATCAACTCCACTCACTCACTGGCTAAGGGCAGCTCCTGGGGCATTCATTCCCTAGTACTTCTGGCCCACTGAGGGTCCAGCCCCGTGTGGAAGCCTTCAGAGAAGAGCTGCAGATGCTGGCGACCGGAAGCTGGGCCTGCAAGCACCATGATAGTGAGGCCCGAGGGAATATGAGTGGGGCAGCCATGGAGCCACTACACTCTCCTAACACTTTGCATGTACTCAATGTTAGTGCTTACCATATCGTATCTTAATTTCCTACAATAGGGCTTGGGACATAGCTGCTCAATGAATATTTGTTGAATTAACTCTTCATCTGTGTGAACATCTCATCTGCCAACTGACATGCAGGAAAGCAGGAACTGTGATTTATTCACCCAAATGCAAGGATTATGCTGGACACATGCTAAGTGACCAATAAATGTTCACCAAATTTGACTGTTAGTTTCATCAGTTTAGTTGACTGGACTTACAAGATGGATAGCTATCAATGAAAAGCCATTTGCTAACCCTTGGTTGGATTGTGGACTCTCAATTAGCCACAGGAATTGTTCTTAGCACCATTTCATTTAGCCAGGGTTAGAAAAGCCACCAGAAATGGGAGATCACCCCCTGAATGGATGACAGGAATGAGAGGTCAGCTCCCAGCTGATTGAGCTCTCTGCAGAAGAAGCTTTCCTTTTGTTTTTCAAACTAATATTGAAAAGCCAAAAAAGGAACCATAGTTGCCAGGGAAACCAGCCACCAGTGTCCTCGGGCCTGTTGTCTAGTTCACTTTCTTTTGAGGAAGGTTTAGAAGAGGCCTCCATGGCTCTCCTTGGGACGTGTTAGCAAACAGTGAGACTTGAAGTACTTGAAGGGCAGTCTGGGAGTCTTTGTGGTCCTGCTGATTCAGCTTCTCTCTGAAGCTGAGGTCCCCTCACAGCAGAGGGCAAGTCTGTGTCCTCTGGAATGGTCCCAGCCCCCAGCAGAGACATCTCCTACCTTACCAAGTTGCCTGGTGCCTGCATGGTGGCCATGGGCCCTCCTTTGAACTAAGGCTTTGGGATACAGCTGTTCCAGGACAACCTTATCAGAAAAGGCTCATAGTTTTAAAATTTAAAATAAAATGGTTTGAGTAAGTATTAAGTGCATATAACTCAAAACTTAAAAGGTGCAAAGGGGTATACAGTGAAAATCAATTTTTCCCCTCACACTTCTTCCTCCACCACGCAGAGGCAAGGAGTGCTTTAGCGTTTAGTAAATTCTTCCAGATAAAGTCAATGCACATACAAGCAAATCAATAAGTATCAAAGAAATACACACACACACACACACACACACGCGCGCACACACACACAGTCTCCAAATGGAAGCATATAATACAAAATGTTCTCTATTTTGCTTTTTTCACTTAAAATATGTATTTGAGTTAGGTCAGTTTATACTGTTAGCGTAATTCTACCTCAATATCTGTAAACTATTCCATTGTATGGGTTTACCTGAATTCATCTAGCCAGGGCCCTATTCATAGAAATTTTAAAAGCTTCCAGTATTTCCAATTATAACCAATGCTTCTCGAATATACATCATTCTGCACATGCACAAGTTTACCTATGGGATGAGTTCCTGGAAGTGGAACTGCTGAGTTAAAGCATATGTACATTTAACATGTTGGTGAATATTGCCAAGTTGCTCTCTGTGGCAGTTGTTGCCAACTGTCAAAGAGAGCATCTTTATCTTTTTTTTTCTCAGCCCTTTTATTATAGAATGTATTTTATATTTGTATTAGTCCATTTTCACACTGCTTATAAAGACATACCCGAGACTGGGAAATTTACAAAAGAAAGAGGTTTAATTGGATTTACAGTTCCAAGTGGCTGGGGAAGCCCCACAATCATGGCAGAAGGCAAGAAGGAGCAAGTCACATCTTACATGAATGGCAGCAGGCGAAGACAGAACTTGTGCAGGCAAACTCCCGTTTTTTAAAGCCATCAAATATCGTGAGACTCATTCACTGTTACGAGAACAGTGCAGGAAAGAGCCACCCCCATAATTCAGTCACCTCCCACTGGGTTCCTCCCTGGACATGTGGGTATTATGGGAGTTACAATTCAAGATGAGATTTGAGTGGGGGCACAGAGCCAAACCATATCAATATTTATATTATATTTGGGCATTATATTGATTTTAAAAAATATCATGGGTATAGCATCAAAGATAAACAAAACTGGACAGTAGTTAAAGTGATAAGGACAGGTTTTAATCAGTGATATTTTATTGCAATAGGGAAAAGAGTCAAGCGTGAACTGAATGCAATTTGAATTTGTAGAGAGGTGACCGGATGTTTTAAAGGGAGAAGAGGGAATAGGAAGGAGGTTAAGCAGGATTTCAGTAGAGTCAGGAAAGTGAAAAATTACAAAAAGTGGGACACAGGTGATGGTGGGGGGTGCAATGGTCCATTTGAAACCCATCTGGGCTTGTAAACTGGTAAGTTTCAAAGTCAGTCACTTACAGTAAATTCTTTTAGCGACATTGAGTTTTCTCAGGGAGGCACTTTAAGAGGGAAGGAAGGTAGAGTTATTCTAAGAATGTGGCCTTGAGCTGTTAGGAATTATGTTAGTGCTTGTTCAAGTCTTTATAGGCCAAGGTTGGGGCCTTGTTGAGAAAGGGCTCAGAGGAACCGGGCTAGAGTTTGGTCAAGGAGACAGCCTTTGTTAGTAGGTATATTATAACCACTATAAATGTCATTTTAGGATGATACAGGAAGAGTGTGAAATATCTGTTGTCAGAAGGGGTTGTGGAGTCAGATGGAGCTAGAAATCCAGATCTTAAAAGTATGGACATCACACTCCACTTGTTTCCTGCCATGATAACTCAACATAGGGAAAGTAGAAGGCAAAAGTTTGGATCAGGCATTGAAGGCAGGGGCTCCAGCAAAATGGGATGCAGTGTGGGGGTCTAGGGGAACTGGGCCAGAACATGGTCACCAAGACAGAGAAGTGGTGTAGAAAGATCACTGAACACATCTCTTCTTCCTCCTCACCGTGCTAACTATTGACCATTGGGCCAGACCACACCATTCAACCTGTGCTTGGCTTCTCCTAGACAAGCCTAAGATCCAAGGGTAGAAAGCAAGGTCCCAGATTTCAGCAGGGAGGTGGACAGTGCCAGTGTGGGAAGTTCTCTGGAGGTCCAGGATTTTAGAAAAAGCAAGTTTGGGGCTACTTTGCATAAGGATAATGCCAAGCAGTGCCTAAAGGGCATGTTGGTGGAGAAAGTCACTGCAAGAAAAAGAGAAAAAAATGTCATGCTAAAGAGAAACAGTATTTGGACGGCAGGAATTTTACCATGAAAGTAAGAGTTCTATTTAGATTTTTAAAACATTCATTCCTTAAGGAATAGCATGAACCTCCAGCATGTGCAATGAAATGAAATGCTAAAAGTTGGCAGCTTGGAAATGAGGGGTCTGTGCACATATTTTCCTAGCATCCAGAATGATGAACAAAGGAAGGAGATTGTTTACCATCTTCCTCAACATCCCTAGAGATGGCTGGCAACAGACGGGCCTCCAGATGAATGAAGGGCTTCTGAGTGCTGGGTGCAGGGTCTACTGAGAACTTGAAGAGGAGTGAGAATGTGATTTTTATCTGCCAGATTGCATTTCTTATGTAAGTTGCTGGAGCTTGAAGTTGAGAGGAAAGAGACTCAGTCTTCAAACAAGAATCTTGGTTTATATTTTGGGTCTCTGTCTTGCTTTGCATACCTCCCCACAACCCCACAAAAAAACCAGACCCTTAGATGAAGATCTAGATGCAGGTGGTATATTTGGGAGAGCACCCCAGAGAGCTGAAACGAGGAGGTAGAAAGTGAGACAGGAAAGCGAAAAAAGTCAGTAACTTGTGAGTTAACAAGCAGGTGACTGCTGGTGACAACTGGGGCTCAGTCCTGCCGGGGCTCCTTTGAGAAGATGAATGCCCTAGAATTGTCCCACTGGAGCATTTATCCATGGCCCCTATCTCCTATTGTTTGAGGGTGACTCCAGCAGGCAGGGTTGGGAGGGGCCTGCTAGTGCTAAGACAGGCAGAGGAGAAAGGTGCTGCTACTCAGTGTGGGAAGACAGAAGCCTGTCTTGGAACAGTCTCCTGCAGCTGCAGGTGAACCAGGGTGGGTGGAGGGGCCCCGGGGTGCAGCATCAACAGTGTCTCCCACAGCCACTAAGCACAAATCTCAGGAAAGACCCTATTACATTCTCAAACTGCAAAAACACACAAGTGTAACTCTTTTGCTCTTGGTTTTGGGGAAACACGTGCACCAAGACATGCAAATATTTTGCCCTGGAGAAATGCTCAAGAAATGTGTTCTTTTTTCCATGCCAGACACTGTTCTCTTTCCTCTCTGACCCTGGGAATTTCATAGTGAAAATGATACTAGATTTGAGTCCTAGGTCTCCCGTCCACTCTCTGTGTAACTTAGAGCGAGTAACTGTGGTTTTCTGACCCTGCATTTGTACAACTGTCAAATGAGCTGGATAGGAATCACTCCCTAGAACGCTGTGAGGTCTGAAGGGGCTAAACTATAGCCATGTGAGATGAGGCCTTAGGATCAAGAAAATTTGCATTTTCGGTCATTTTCCACTTTCAGCTCTTAGAACAAAAAGGCTGGTCTCTGAATAAGACACTGAGGAAGAAACAGCCCATGGGAGGGTGGTATAGAGGTGACAGGCATCTTGGGACTGTCTTGGTTATGTAAATCCATCCCAAGCCTCCGGAGTGCTATCACTCACTCTCTTTTATGAGAACAGTGGCTTCTTGAGGTAAAAGCAGAGGGAAAACAACACTAAAAGCTCAAGTCCACTAAAACGATAAAGTTGCAGGAGGTTTATTCTGGGCTTCCTGTGGACGACCCCTTGTATAATGAGATGCTAATTTTAAAGATAAATTATGGATGCAGAGAGCAGGAGAGAAAGTGCAGCTATTTCTTGGCAGCCCTAATTGCTGCGAGAGGTGCCAGGCTGCTAAAGGCATACGCATGTACTGTGCACACAGCCGAGAAAATCAGAAGCCAGGAGCGGGGTTTGTTATCAGCCAAAGCCCTGGAACTTACAAAGCAATCTGTTTTCCTTGAGAAGACACAGATGGCCCTACAGGGTTGGTTTAGAGAAGATGCTGCCGGTTTCATGGATGTGTTATGTTTCTTTTTCTTCTGCTCGTAACTATTTTCTTTCTTGCTTTAAAAAGGACCATATCATAGGCAGTGTGATTGGGAAGAGCTTGCCTTTACACTACAGGCCTGCAAATATTAACATAGATGCTTTATCAGATGCTGGGTGCCCTGCCCACATCTATTCTCCGGGGTTGGCCTGACTTCCAGCTCCCTGCCCCTGTGACTCTTTGCTCCAGTGTTCTTTCTGGAGAGGGGAGCCAGGTTTCAAGTGTTGGAGGATTATTGCCCCCTGGGAGCAGCCCTCAACCAGTAACTAATGGGAATTGGTGGACAGTTAACTCAGCTCTCCCACCCTTCCAGAAGATCACGGGCCATGTTCTATGCTGGCTCCTGGAGTTCCCCAGCAGGACTCAGCTCCAGTGGCCCTTGGTGGTAGCGTGTGCAGAAATGTGCCCTTTATTGGTGGAAATTCTCTGCCCTGTCTCACTTCCTCATTTTCATATCTATGTTTTCTGGGATCACCTCCCAAATAAATCACTGGCCCTCAAAGCTTTTGCTCAGCATCTACTTCTGGGAAAATGCAAACTACAATGGTTGAACTTTCAGCTTCCATCAACTTGAGTCATGTTCCAGAGTTTAAAATATTCTTCACGTGTATTACCCCTGTCCACAGGCAATGAATCTCCTGCTAGCCACGTGGCTAAGAGACTTGCACAGTCCTAGGATCCTTGATAAATGGGGCAGGTGTTTGGCTTTGGAGATTTTACTTCAGCCAGGGGCCAGGGACTGATGTGTGGGTGTGAACACTAAGACTTATCTTTGCAGGTTGAGAAGATTGCTTTTATACAAGTTGATAAACCATTTGCTGAATGTTTCATGGCCCCTAATGTTCTGGCTCCCCAGAAGCCTACCTGGGGACAGGCACAGGATGCTAAGGAAAGGTGTGGTCTCTGATAAAGTCCCATCTGGCCAAAGTCCCAGTCTGATGCTGCAGGGGAGTCTGCAGGAGCTTGAGGCAATGGGGCTGCACTCTCCTACTCCTGAACTTGTCAGCCATTGGCTAAGGGCTTGACTTGAGGTACTTCTGGTTCTCTGTAGGTTCAGGCAGAGAGATTCTCATAGCCTGAGCACAGCCCTACACACTGAGTCACAAGTGGAAGCCATGAGAAGTTAGTGAAGTAAGAGGGAAGGACAGAAGCAGCAAAGGGATCCCAGGGCCTCTAAGCAGAACACAGTGCCCACTACAGCAGGTGATTAGACGTCAGGATACTGGACCCTCATCTCCCTTCCCCATCATGGAGTGGGGATGGGGGAGGGGTGGGCTTTAGTTTAGCAATTCCAGATGGGCTGGCTCCTAGCCAGCTCTTTTTGAGATCTCCCCACCACTGAGATGTGCAAATATGCCTTATCATTTTTTGTAGTTGTGTGGTGGGTAATGTTTAGTGTACACACCCCCGCACACACACACACATGCCCACACACAAACACGTATACATGCCCAGCATTAGAGAAAGCATAACTGAGTGAAACCTTCAAAGCTTCTCTCTGCTGGAAGAGAATGGAAACCCCAGGGCATATTGCCAAGTTTCTCCTCTCCCTACAGATGCTGTAAAGGACGTCCCAGTCAATCCCCTACAGGTTTCCAAATGGAGAGGCTGCTTGTAATTATTTGAATGCGGAGAAAGAGATACTTCACAGGCTTTTATTTCTAAGCAGTTGTCTTGATGTCAAGCAGCAGGACTCTTCTGGGAAAACTAGACTTATGATTATTACTTTTTTTTGGTGGAAGAGAGATCTTGTCCACATAAAATAAATGAATTGCTTGGAAGCATAAGGGGATGGGAGGGGGGTGAATGATGAGATTACTTAAGGGGTAAAATGTATGTTATCTGGGTGATGGATACCCTAAAAGCCCTGACTTTATCACTACACAATCTATGCATGTAACAAAATTACACTTGCACTCCATAAATTTATACAAATAAAAAAAGAAAAAGAAATGAATTGCCAGCCAGGTGTGGTGGTTCACACTTGCAATCCCAGTAGTTTGGGAGGCCAAGGCAGGCAGATCACCTGAGATCAGAGTTCTAAAACAGCCTGGCCAATATGGCGAAACCCTGTATCTACTAAAAATACAAAAAACAGCTGGGCATGGTGGTGAACACCTGTAATCCCAGCTACTCGGGAGGCTGAGGCAGGAGAATCGCTTGAATTTAGGAGGCAGAGTTTGCAGTGAGCTGAGATCTTGCCACTGCACTCCAGCCTGGTCGACAGAGCAAGAGTCCTTCTCAAAAAAGAAAAAAAAGAAAAGAAATGAATTGCTGAATTGTTATGGAAAAACAAAAAAGAGTGGATACATTTAGGAAAGGGAAAGAGGGACGCCAGGTGCCACAGGCCTTGTAACACATTCTCCCCTCACTCACATTTTCATCTGTGTCTGAGGGCAGCTACTCTCAAAAACACTCCTTTGAAGGACCAAACACTCCTTTGAAGGACTTGTCAATGGGGTCAATGAAGTCTGTGTGGCTAGCACCTGATCACCTCTGTAAATGAAAACACGCTTTTCCTTTCAGGGAAAATATACAAATAGACCCTTTTCTGGGGCAGCTTCAAAAATGCCTGATGCTTTATTGTTCAATTTTGAAGGCTTTGACAATGGAAATTCTGACGGCTGGACTATTTGAGTATCTGTCAAGGCTTAGAGGCTCTCAGCTTTCTGGGTCAAATCAGAGGTGAGCTTACCTTTCCTCTCAATTCGTATAGTTCAGGTCCTCACTGTCTCTTACCTAGGCTCTTATTGTAGTCTCCTAAATCCATCCCTCTTTCTCCCTTCCTCCCTCCCTTCCTCCCTTTCTTCTATTATTTAAATATCTATTGCTGCATTACTAATTACCCCAACATGAACCTGTTCAGGAACTTTTTCTGGTAGTGACCACTGCATTCTCCTGACTACACAGTTTCCCTGCCTGCACCTGTCCTTTCTCGGGGCCTGAGATTTGGGGCCAAGCCCTAGTAAGTGCATCTAAGGAAGAATATTTCTGGGACCAGGTGCCTCTCCCTCTCCCTACTCACCGTTAGCTAAATTTTTAGCCCTGGAGCCTCTCCCTAGAGCCTAAATTTTTAGCCCTGGAGCCTCTCCCTAATTTTCAGCCCTGGAGCTTCTCCTTCTCCCTACTCACTGTTAGCTAAATTTTCTAATTTGCCTTTCGCACTTGGCCAAATATGGCCAAGAACACCTGAGGGCATATTCTCATATCCCTTCTTCAGGCAAAAATTAGTTTAAGGGATTGAGTGAGTTCTGGAAAGCTAGGAACTCATGGACTGTTTATGATGCTGAGGATGAGAAATCGGGTAAGGACAAAGCCTACTGCACTTGAAAAATGGGGTACCAGCTGAGCTTCCCCCAACTTGTCTAGGATAGGACACTTGCAGCCAATTGTTAGTTCACTCTGCACTTCGAGGTATGAGCTTAGCATTTATTTCTCACCTTCTCAGACAGTCCTTTGGGTGGAAAAGTTTTAGTTTTAGTTTTAGTTTTGTTTTTTGAGGCAGAGTCTTGTTTTGTCACCCGGGCTGGAGTGCAGTGGTGCTATCATGACTAACTGAAGCTTCAACCTCCCAGGCTCAAGTGATCCTCCTGCTGCAGCCTCCTGAGAAGTCGGGACTACAGGTGTGTGTCACCACGCTTGGCTAACTTTTGTATTTTTTTTAGAGAGACATGGTTTTATCATGTTGCTTGGGCTGGTCTCAGACTCCTGGGTTCAAGCTGGAAAGGTATTTTTAATTGAAATGGCAGATTATACTCGAAAGGGATTTGGATGAGGAAGCATGTGCGTTGGGGGAGAACATTGTTTTAGTCATAAGTGCATCGGCTTTCGTGTCAGATAAGCTAAAGTTTAAACGCTTGCTTTGTCCCTACTGGCTGTGTGGCCTTGCCTGTGTTATTCTGTCTTTCTGATCCTGTTTTTCATCTGCAAAATCAGCATTATGATGACACCTACTTTTCTCGGTAGCTGTCAGGGTTAGATCATGTATATGAAGTTCCAACATGTAACCATACCTCATATATACCAACTATTACCATAATCATTGAAAATTAAAGCTTGCATTTTGCTTGTTGGGATATCCTGAGTCTTTTGAACAAATTTTCTGGAAACTTGAAAAGTCAAAAACCAGCCTTAGGGTTGGCTCAAGGAAATAAACTTTCACCTTGCCTAGATAGTTCCCAATTTTAGAAAAGTTAAATGCACTTAAAGCCAGTTTTAAGAGGCCTGGATCGTTCATGTATGTTTCCAGGGTTGAAGGTTGGAGAGAAGGTGTGGTACTGTGGTCCTCTGCAGTGTCTCGCCCATAGGAACCAGTCTAGAGCTGGGAAGTGCCTTGGTCTTGCTTCCAAAAGAGACTACAAGTCCAAGAGAAGCATCTTTGCCCCTCATCTTAGGGCAGGGACATTCACAGCAATCACTCTTAGCAATAGCTAAGGGTTGAGAAAGCAACCCTTAGCTAAAGTCAGTCCCTACAGCAAAGAAAGTACATTTAGGATGATTTACACTTTCCCAGCTGGGTGTGTGTGGTGAGTGCAAGCAATGCCCTTCAGAATGGCCACACTGTAATTATTTTCATTTTATGAGAAGTGTGCTTAAATTGTAGTCCAGTTTACAAAACTAGGCCAACTAGCAGGTCAATGGTGATGCAATTTTGAAGGGTACTTGAAGTTGTCAAAATGGGAACAGCAATTAGTGGGCCTTTCTTTGAGTACATTATTTCCTTTGGATATGGCCTTTATGTCATATAAATATATGTGACATAAAGTACATATATATAAAAACTATGTTTACCATGTTTTGTCAATTCTAAGTCATGGATTTTTTTTTTCACGTTGTAAGATTTCTGAAATCAGTATATGTGTCACAATCTATGGCATCTTAACGATCGCTGGAACTAGATGGTCTGTCATTGTCATGGCCTGGAGATACACAAACTTGGCCTTGCTTGTTCATACTGATATCACTTCACCTGAGTGTTATCTTGGTCATCATACGGACATCACTTCGTCGGCATGGTTTATCGGTATTATATGTGTTAACTTTTTTTTTTTTTGAGACAGATTCTCTCTCTGTCACGCAGGCTGGAGTGCAGTGGCAAAATCTGGGCTCACTGCAACCACTGCCTCCAGGTTCAAGTGATTCTCCTGCCTCAGCCTCCAGAGTAGCTGGGACCACAGGTGTGCGCCTGGCTAATTTTTTGTATTTTTAGTAGAGACGAGGTTTCATCATGTTTCCCAGGCTGGTCTTGGTGATCCACCCGCCTCAGCCTCCCAAAGTGCTGGGATTACAGGTGTAAGCCATTGCACTGGCCAATGTGTGTTAACTTTAAATGCTATTTGAAATGCCTTCAGAAAGGTTACACTACAATCTGACATTGAAATGAAAGGTTGTTGTGGCCTGGAAAGGCACAGAAATAGCAGTAAAACCTAGAGATGTTGTTAGTGAAGTATAAATGTTCATTATTGGAGAAATGACTGCAATTCCATATTCTATCAGAAAGCAATAACCAAATGCTTTATACACTTCATAAAAAGTAGACACCAACTGTGTTAGTCCATTTGTGTTGCTACAAAGAAATACCTGAGACTGAGTGATATGGTTTGGCTGTGTCCCCACCCAAATCTCATCTTGAATTGTAGTTCCCATAATTCCCATATGTTGTAGGAGAGACCTGGTGGGAGATCATTGAATCATGGGGGCGGTTTCCACCATACTGTTCTCATATAAGTGAATAAGTCTCGTGATATCTGATGTTTTTATAAGGGGTTTCCTCTTTCACTTGGCTCTCATTTTTCTCTCTTGCCTGCTGCCATGTAAGACATGCCTTTTGCCTTCCACCATGATTGTGAGGCCTCTCTAGCCACGTGGAACTGTGAGCCCATTAAACTTCTTTTTCTTTACAAGTTGCCCAGTTTTGGATACGTCTTTATCAGCAATGCGAAAATGGACTAATACACTGGGTAATTTATAAAGAAAGGAGATTTATTTGGCTTATGGTTTTGCAGGCTGCACATGAAGCATAGCTTTCATCTGCTTCTGATGAGGGCCTTAGGAAGGTTCCAGTCATGTTGGAAAGCAAAGGAGAGCCAGTGTGTCACATAGCAAGACAGGGAGCAAGACAGAGAGGAAGGAGGTGCCAGGCTCTTTCCAACAATCCAATTTCACGTTAATTCATAGAGTGAGAACTCACTCATTACTGGGAGAACTGCACCAAACCATTCATGAAAGACTGGCCCCCATGACCCAAATACTTCCTGCTAGGCACACCTCCAACACTGGAGGTCACATTTCAACATGAGATTTGGAGGGAACAAAACATCCAAACCATATCACCCACAAGTAGATGAAGCTGTGCTGTGTTTTGTATTGAGATACTTGCAAAAGAATTGTTCAGTACACATCAAGCCATGTACCTATAGGCAGAAGAAATTGCCAAATCCTTGGATTAGATAAAAGAAACTTCAAGGCAACAAGAGGTAGGTGTGACTGATTTATGCATTATGCAGGATGATTATCAAGGAATTATGTTTAACAGCAGCATTTTTTCCTTTATTGTTTTAATTAATTAATTAATTTGTTTGTTTGTTTATTTATTTATTTATTTATTTATTTATTGAGATGGAGTTTCACTCTGTCACCCAGGCTGGAGGGCAGTGGTGCGATCTTGTCTCACTGCAACCTCTGCCTCCCAGGTTCAAGTGATTCTCCTGCCTCAGCCTCCCAAATAGCTGGGACTACAGACAGATGCCATCATGCCCAGCTAATTTTTAGTAGAGATAAGGTTTCACCATGTTGGCCAGGCTGGTCTCAAACTCCTGACTTCAATTGATCTGCCCACCTCAGCCTCCCAAATTGCTGGGATTACAGACATGAACCACAGCGCCCAGCCCCTTTAGTCTTTTTTAAATAATGGTATATCTTATAATCAATTGAGTCTAAGAGTCCATGAAATATAGTACATTGAAAATGACACATAACTATTCATTGGCAGCAAATGCTGTCATAACTAGAAAATACATTAAGCAATTGTACACGTAACAGGCTCCCCTGCCCACACAAAACTCTCATACTTCCTTTGTTCTTTGGTCCCTCCTGTAAACAATTCTACAACTAGACAAAACCTATGAGGCAAATGTTTTCAGCACAATACAGCAGAAAATGCAAGTCTCTGATTCTTGAAAGAGTAGAAATTCACATTTGCCCCGGTCCTGGAGGCCCTTCCTAGACTGGAGAAGGAAAGTTGAGCCCCAGTGGAACACAGGGGTCTTGCTGGGTGGAGAAAGCAGAGAATGACATTTGGGGTGTTTGGATTTAGCAGAGAAGGGTGCTAAAAGGAGAGAGTGCACAAGGGAGAGCATTCTGGGCTGTCCATGTGCAGAGCAAGGCTGTGCTGGAATGCAGAGAACTAAGTCAAGATCACAGAAGTAGTGAAGTCCTGGGAAATGTTTGAGTTCCCACACAGCCAGTGTTCAGAGACCTTGCCGAGCACCTCAAGCATTCAGTTGAGATGTCAGAAAAGCCATAATTTAGGAGTAAGGACCACATTCTGGATTGAAGGCCATGTTTCTAGGACTATGGACAAAACTTGAAATAGATTGGCCCTAACAAAACCTACCAAATTCTGACTGCATCAAGAGAATCTACCAGTAATTTAACCACCGGTCAGAAAAAACTTAACATTTTTTGTTGTTGTTTTTTAAGGAAGACAACATAGTTCAGACTTTGTACAAGTTATCATTTACAATGTCCATCATATAATCAAAAATTATCAGACATGTGAAGCAGGAAAACAGGAACCATAATCAGTAGAAAAAGCACTAAATAGATACTCTGAAATAACCTAGGTGTTGAAATTAGCAAAGGATTTTAAAGTTATTATTACAAGTATGTTCAAGGATTTAAAAAAAAAAAAAAGGATTGACCAAATGAGAGAATAGAAGGGTAAGAAGATAAAAATTTTAAGTTATTAAAAATATGCCTAAAATTTTAAGAAAAGATGGACAGAATGAGTGAATAGATCAGTAGACCAGAAATTGAAAGAATAAAACTAAAAAAATGGCCAGGCACAATGGCTCATGCCTATAATCCCAGAACTTTGGGAGGTCTACTGCTTTGGGAGGCTAAAGCAAGAGGACCATTTGAGGCCAGGTGTTTGAGACCAGCCTGGGCAACATAGTGAGATATTGTCTCTATTTAAAAAAAAAAAAAAGGCTGGGTGTGGTGGTTCACATTTTAATTCTGGCACTTCGGGAGGCTGAGGTGAGCAGACTACTTGAGCTCACGAGTTTCTGAGCATCCAGGGCAACATAGGGAGACCCCGTATGTACAAAAAAATGTAAAAATTAGCTGGACATGGTGGCACGCACCTGTAGTCCCAGCTACTTGGGAGGCTGAGGTGGGAGGACTGCCTGAGCCCTGGAGGCCAAGGCTGCAGTAAGCCAAGATTGAACCACTGCGTTGGAGCCTGGATGACATAGTGAGATCCTGTCTCAAAAAAACAAAACAAAACAAAAAACAAAAACAAACAAACAACAAAAAACAAAAAACAACCAAATGAACAAACAAAAAAATCCCCAAGAAACACAATAACAACAACAACAACAACAACACCGAAAAAAATAGCTCTGGGTTACTCAGGTTACTAGGGTAGTGCCCTGTGGTGGTGAAGATCACAGACTCTGGATCCAGACTGCCTGGGATCAAATGCTGATCCTTCTCCTTAGTTGTGAAAATTACTTATCCTTTCAGAGCCTTCATTTTGTCATCAGGAAAATGAGGACAAGTACAATAGTGTCTTCCTTTTGGAGCTATTGTGAGAATTAAATGAGATAAACGTAAAGTGCCTCTCTCAGTGCCTGACGCAGACTAAGTATTATTTTTTAAATTATTTCAACTTTTCTAGGGTTCATCTCAGAACTCCAGTGCAACACCCTCTCTTTTTTGTGGCCTTCATAAGGACTCCCATGTCTCACGTGTGGGCTTAGACCATACTTTGACAAACAGTTGACTTAGATAACTAAGGTAACTTAGGTAGCAATGGCCACATGCCTATGGGACATTTACCAGGGTTTTGGAATTTGTTCAACCTCTCATTTTCCTCCAAGCGGGAAAAATGTGAGATAGTGATTAGGCATGTGTGTGGTGGGGGTGAGGGAAATACGTAAGAGAGAGAAAAGAAGAAAAACTCCACAATCAAAAAATGGCTTTATTCCTTCAATTGCTTTTAAATTAAAAACATTTAATATCAGCTTCAATTTTGAGGAGGACTTATTTAAAATGTAGGTCCAAATGCTTCTCTTTTTCCCAGCTGTCAGGAAAATGTGTGCGTGTGTGTGTGTGTGTGTGTCTGTGTGTGTGTTTCTGGGTGAATGTTTCAATTTTTGCTGACTTCCTTATAACCTTGGGTGGCCAGGATGCTCCTTGAAATTAAAGTTGGTCACATTGTTTTTGCTGTTCATGATTTGAAGATGCTATCTGAGACTCTATTCTGGCTTTGGGGGTTAATAAAATAATTTTAGCCTGCTTTATCTCATCTTAATAAAGTTACTGACTGTTGAGCCAGGCAGAAATATTAATGTAATGAAAAAACAACCGTGCTACAGTATTTCTCAGTTAAAGCAGGGATTTTCCAATGTGAATAAATGAAATAAATCATGCAGGTAGGTGTGGAGGTGCCATTTTCTTAAAACTTTGTCTTAACGTTCATCTAGTCAGTGCCGCCTTTCTAATCACCTCCAAAGGGTGATAGGTAAAATGTAAAACATGTAAATTAGGAAGATATAGCTACCATTACAACCAAAATCTATAGATACATGGACTGGAAACATAATAGATACATATGGTGGTGAGCTGGGGCTACAGGTACAGGCATCAGGCCTCCAGATGCAGAGATAGGCAACAGCAGCACTTCCCATTACTCAAGGAAGTGCAAGCTAAAATTGCTCCATACAAGGCAAGGCTTCAGATCCAGGGTCACTCATGCAAGCCACAAGCTGGTCTGGGGTTTCCTTGCCTGAGAAACACGGTGGGGAAGGAAAATCATTCCCCATCAATTCCAGGAATTATGTCTTACTTAATCTACCTTCCCAGGGTGGGCAGAGGAAGCAGACAGAACTTCACAGCCAGGACCTGGACCAAACCTGGGTAATGGATATGCAGAATCTCTAATATCATCACAAGGTGGCCGGATGTCCTGGGAGGATGAGCAGAGGCAGCAGCAAACCAGTTAGTAGGAAGTAATGTACTTGAGGGGTAGGGTGAGAGAGGGAGTAAAGAGAGAGAAGAGAGACATCACTTCAAGATAGGCTAAAAAATAAATTTGAAAACACCCGAGGAAAATCAAATTCTAAGAAAAACAGCAATAAAATCAACAATCAAGAGATGAATTCATACCAGATAAAATGAAAATACAGTTGGCCCTTGGACATCATGGGGTTAGGTACACTGACCAACCCCCCTGCCCCCGCCATGCAGTCAAGAATCCACATATAACTTCTGGCTCTCCAAAAACCTACCTGCTAATAGCCGATGTTGACTGGAAGCCTTATCAATAACATCGACAGTTGATAAACACATATTTTGTATATCATATGTATTATATACTATATTCTTACAATAAAATAAGCTGGAGAAAGAAAAATGCTATTAAAAAATTATAAAGGAGAGAAAATATATTTACTATTCATTAAGTGGAATTGGATCATCATAAATGTCTTCATCCATGTCATCTTCACTTTGAATAGGCTGAGAAGGAGAAGTAAGAGGAGGGGTTGATCTTGCTGCATCAGGAGTGGTGGAGGCAGAAGAAAATAGGTGGACCTGAGCAGTTCAAACCTGTGTTGTTCGAAAGTCAACAGCTACAGAGCTACATATGCTAAGAATTCTCAAGAGATGAATAAATAGCTGTAGAATGAGAAATTACTGAACAAAGACAAACAGAAATGAGACCAGGTAAATATGCCAAGAACCAAATAGAAATCTTAGAAATTGAAAAATAAGGTCACTGAAATAAAAGTCCGATAGACAAGACAAACTCTAATTTTATACTAAGCAATTGGAAAATTAGTCCTAAAGGGTGAATCCAGAATGTAGCACAGAAAGAGGGAAGGATAAAACACACACAAAAAAACAGGGTAGTTTGACAGTCTTTAGCAAACATCTAAAAGGAGTTCCAGGCCAGGCGCAGAGGCTCCTGCTTGTAATTCCGGCACTTTGGGAGGCAAAAGTGAGATGATTTCTTGATGCCAGGAGTTCGAGACCAGCCTGGGAAACATAGCAAGACTCCGTCTCCGCAAAAGGAGGAAAAAATAGCTAGGCATGATGGTGCACCTATGTACGTACTCAGGAAGCTGAGGCAAGGGGATTCCTTGAGCCCAGGAGTTCGAGGCTGCAGTGTGTGTTATCACACCACTGAACTCCATCTTGAGTGACAGAGCGAGACCCTGTCTCTGAAAAACAAATAAATAAGTAAAAGCAATCCAAGAACTGAGTTAGAAAAATGCAGAAAATTAATATTCTAAGAAAATGCTTAGAATTTTCTAGAATTAAAGAAAGACATAAGTCCTTGAATTCATAGTATGTACTAAAAATCATGCAGGATAAAAATAAATCCATATGTAGACACATTTGATGAAAACTGCAGAATATTAAGGATGAAGGAATTAGAAAAAATTTCAAAGAAAGAAAATAAAAATCATGCAAAATAACTATAATGAGCCTGACAATCAGTTTCTCAACAGTAAAAATATTAATAAATTTCAAGAAACAACAGATTAATGTCCTTAAGGTACTGAGGAAAAATAAATGCTAATTTAGAATTGTGTGCCTAGCTATGTCCCTGATCCTGATGAGGATCTCTGGGAAAATATCAATCCACTCCTCCTTTCCCCAGCCCACATCATGCTAACTGTCCAAAGATTTACTAGTGGTCTGGGAACCCAATCACTTAAATCCAAGAAAAGGATAATAAGACATCTCTCTCTGCCTAAACCCAGGGCAGTAGAACCATCTTACATACCCTTGTTTGGCAACCAGGGGGAAGAAATTATTATGGTTCTAGGGACAAATGGACTGGAGGGGAACAGAGGACTTCTCAAACTCAGCGACCATCTGAACTCAAATAACCAAACTTGGAATCCACCAGTAAAATTAAATCTGGCAATCTTTCTAGGACTTTCATCACTTCAAGTTATTCTCACATAACTTTTCTTCGAACTTTTGTCCTTGCTATGTCCAGTCTATAGGAATAATAGTAGGACAAGAGGATAGTTAACTTTCTTCACTGAAACCCTTTGAGACTACCCTCTGTTTCTTGCTGGAACCTGGCAGATCCTCCTCCAAACCAAGGGAAAGTTAGGAGTGTTCCGTGACAAAGAGAAATGCCTGGAACCAGGATTGAATACCACCAGCAGTTTGTCTGTCTCTGTCTCTGCCTCTTACACCTCACTCTAGACCTGTTTTTGCCATTTGGCCAGAGACACAGAGACATGGATAGCACACGAATAGAGCATTTGAAACTGGATCCCCTTGACCTGTCTAGTTTCAGCACTGCTGTGGAGGACAGTTCCCTGCTGTGACCGGCTTCCACACAAAACCTCAGGCTTTCACATCAGAGGCAGGAGATTACTTAGCCAGGTGCAGGCACATCCCAGAAGTACAAGGGAGTTACCACTCCCAATCCTCAATCAATAGTTGATAGTTGATGAGATCGTGTCCCTGGTCCTTTTTGGGAGTAAAATCGGAGGCACATTTTACATAGTTCCTCAGAGAGTATGCAATGGATTGAGCCCCAGTTGCCCAGAAGTTCACTAATGCCATCTGTCTCAGTCCATTTTGTGGTGCTATAACAGAATACCTGGGACTGAGTTATTTATCTACAAAAACCCAGAAATTTATTTCTTACAGTCCAAGATCAAGACACCAGCATCTGATTAGGGCCTTCTTGCTGTCTGCTTAGATGGCAGAAGGCAGAAGAGGGGAAGCAGGAAGAACTCCCATCATCAAGCTCCTTTATAAAGACCCCTAATCCCATTCATGAGGGAGGGGCTTTCACGGCCTAATCACCTCTTAAAGGCACTGCCTCTTAATACTATCATGTCACCAGCAACACCTGAATTTTGGAAGGGACACATTCAAACCATAGCATCGTTTGTTGGCTTGTCTCCTTTACCTGTCTTACTTTCCCTTTTTCCTCACATCTGTCTCCTGGGATCACCTCACAAATAAACCTCCTCACCCAAATTCTTGTTTGAGGGTCTGCTTTTGGTAAAACCTAAACCAGATAGAAAAGCTTTCATCTTCCTAGTACAGCATATGGTGTGTCATCTTCTGAGAGGAAGGGAGAAAGCTCACAGTAGGGTGACCCAAGGGAGGTGAGAAACATCAGTGGGGTGGTCGTGAAGGGGTCGGTTGAGATTGAAATTCATCCTCTTGAGGAGAGTCTAGCTACGACTGTGTCCACATGGCCCAGGCCAGGAGAGAGCAGGAGGTGGTTGAAGGATGGGAAGACATGTGATGGGAAGGACCTCCAGACACTGCTTCAGGCTGTGGGTTGAGCTTAATTTTCTCCATGTCACTTATTTTGGGACCCAGGCTGGACGGGAGGTAGCTTCCTGGGGAATGCTGTTCTGATGACAGATGGCAGAAGCTGAAGAAAGAAAACCGAACCATGCAAGTACATTTAATGCCTTTGGTTGAATGGGCATATGGTACCTCCACTCACATTCCAAGTCACAGATCAAACCCAAAACCAGTGGAGCAAGGGTGTATACATGGCCAACAACAGAGCCTTGGCAAGGACAACAAAGGATGATGAACAAATAACACCATCTTTCTGTCCAGCCTAAAAAAGGGATGCAACTGGCTTCTCCCTTTTTCCAGAAAAGCACAGGGACATCAAGTGTTGCTCTCCGATGACTGACTGTATCAGCCACATCCCAGCCCCCAAAAAGTCACTTAACACTCAGTTTCCCATGAGTCACTCAAAAATAAATTCCTGAAGTGGTCGTTAAATCTGTGTTCTCACATCCTGTTCCAACCAAGCCTAAACTATGTGTTTCTCTACTTGGCAGTCAGGATCTAAAATAGGGCAGAGGGAATGACATCAGGGTGCAGGATTTCCTTCTTTTCTGCTTTTCTTTGAGTAGAATAATTTTGCAGAAGGCATGTCTCCTCCTTTAGGTATGAGGTTAGAACTGGTTGAATGCCCCCTGACACTGTGGAGTCGCTGGGCTCCCACGAAGGGTCTTGGTGGGAGTGGAACCCAGATGGGCGATGTGGCAAAATACTTTCTTCATGACAAAGAATGCACAGGTCAAATAATAATCATGGTGTCTACATCATCAGATTATTGTGTGTGTGTGTGTGTGGGTGGGTGGGGGGGGACACACGCACACACACACACAGTTCTTTTTCCCTCTTTTCTCCCATTATTGCCTCAGTAGTTGATAAGTTTTGGATCTGTGTTCCCACTCAAATCTCATGTCAAATTGTAATTCCCAGGGTTGGAGGTGGGGCCTGATGGGAGGTGACTGGATTAGGGGAGGTCTCTAACGGTTTAGCATCATCTCCCAGTGCTGTTCTTGTGATAGAGTTCTCATGAGATCTGGTTATTTAAAAGTATATAACACCTACTTGCTCTCTCTCTTCCTCCTGCTTCAGCCATGTAAGACATGCCTGTTTTTCCTTCACCTTCCGCCACGACTGAAAGTTTCCTGAGGCTTCCCCAGAAGCCCCTATGCTTCCTTTACAGCCTGCGGAACCATGAGCCAATTAAACCTCTTTTCTTTATAAATTACCCAATCTCAGGTATTTATAGCAATGTGAGAATGGGCTAACACAGTGATACCAATGAGGAAGGAGGCTGGCCGTGCATCAGAGTCGGGAGAAATGGGACGTAATTGTGCATGGACTTGAGAAAAGCATTTGATAAAAACACAATTCTTAGCATAGCACAGAGATGTAGCATGTGTATTAATTAATATTTTAGGAGTTGTGAATATTAACTTTCATTGGTATGTAGTACACGTTTCATAATACTGATGCAGTCTGTTAAAAATGAGGTTTCAACAACTGTGTCAGGTTTTCAGGAAAGAAAAGAATTACGGAAACTTTTTCTGGTGTGTCTTCCTGCAAAAGTAGGTGTCATTATTTCCATTGACCTTGAGAGAACTGACTTGGCGAGATCAGAATACTTGCCAAAGGCCACACAGTAAAATGGCAGACTGGGGACCAGGGTGGTGTGAGGTTCAATGGTAAAAGAAAGGCCCTAGCATAAGCTAGACCTGTTTTTGAGTCACAGGGAATTTTAGCTAGTGTCCCTGTGACTCAAAAGCAGGTCTAGCATGTCTTCTTCTTTCTCTCGGGTAGAATAGTGCTAAGTAAGGAAGGAGGAGAAAGAATCTCAAGTTGCGGACTTTCAGAGAGACCACACCTGAAGCTTATCACAGAAGGTGATTATATAATAGGTTCCACCACTCTGTCATGAATATCTGTTATCATATATCTAAGTCGTACAGGTCAAGGCAAGAATGGTGATATTTTATTCATCAGAACTTCCCTCATCCTCAGAGGTGAGGTTTCCCTCTCTGTGAAGGTCAAGTTTCTCTACACTCTGAATAAATTAAAAGCTGGCATCATGATTTTCCTGTGAATGGGGAGGGCAGGCCCATGGCCTTTCCTCCTGCTGCAGAAGCAAGATAGCAGAGGCAGAGGCAGGGCATTCACCTTTCCACCAAAGCTGAATCTTTTACCCCTAGATGAATGAGAACTATGGAGGTTCACAAGAGAGAAAAGCTCTGTGACCCTCCAGGTGGCAGGAAGTGGAAGAGGGGTTTTTTCTTCAGACAACAGCCTTTCTGATTAGGGGTGCCAGCTCTTTGTGTTCCTCTTTTTGGTGGACTGTGATGGCTTCCCAGCATGCTCTTCTGTCCTTGTTCTGCCAAAAGAACTCTTCTTTACTTTGGGAAAACCAGTCCATATGGTTTGGATGGACCTATAATTCCCCTCCTCCCCACCCTCTCAGTCCTAGCCACAGGATGAACAGTGACCACTGATGTAGCCAATCAGAGCACCTCATTCTCTTGGTTGCAGTGATTGGTCCACAAATGAGCACTTAATCCAAGCAGAGACAATCGAAGTTCTTCCACAAGATTTGTTTTATTAACAATGAGGCAGCTGCCTCTGTCTTTATCTTGGATAAATTAGGATGAGTGAGTCTGCTTTATAATGCAGCCAGCACAGAGGATTGAGAGGGGTGAGAGAAAAGGAAAGGGACAGAGGTTGGAGAGCATCCTTTAACACCTGAATCCATCTATGCCTGAATGGAGACCAATAACTGGATTTCCTACCTACTGTAGTTAATAAATTCCAATTTTGCGCAAGCTCATTTGAGCCACGTTCATATTACATTCAATTGCATTTGAACCTTGACTTCTATAAATTCTGTGCTGTATTTATCCAGGCGAATGGTGGAAGAAATCTTTTTTTCTTGGGGTGGGGAGGATATTTGTGACTAGAATCAAAGATTCACACTCCTCCTTGGAAAAGGCCATTTAAATGTGCATACATTGTTGATTATGGTCTTTTCATACCATCTTCTGCCTTGCGCTGGAGCTAAATGCAATTTGAGCCCTCAGTCTGGAAGACTCTGGAGTTTTAAAATGCTCAAGGTTCTCACAGTCTCTCTCCACTGCTCCTCCATGCTGATGGAGTAGATGTGGAGGAGAGAGTTTTAGATTTCCTCCCCTTAACACACAGCTGGGATGCTGCTGGGAAGGAAACAGTTCGTGAACCCCGTTTCATCTCAGCAAATATTTAGAATGCATGAGACTTAGCCGTGGCCTTGAGAATGTCTTGGTAAGGGTGGGGGGATGATCATCCATATGCATAATGTTGAATGTCCTCTTCAGAATATTCGCCTATGAAATGTCCCTTGTACTGAGCCAGGTCTGCCTCTCCAATGTCACAGGGTGGCCCACACACAGCTGAACTGCAAGCGTGGTGCTCTCTGGCAGGAACAAACTGCAATCTACTTGATTTCTCTGAGCCCCATTGACAGTGAAGTGGCTACATGATTACAGGGAACTAAGGCTGATTTACAAAGTAGGGCTTGTGCAAAGATGTTATTGCTGTGCTTTCAAGTTCTGAGGACTGGGGAGACAAAATATTGGCTTTGCAAATTAGTAATACAAGCCTTCTGAAATTAGGCCAGGTCTGAAATAAGTCGAATTAAGAGCTAATAAGAATTTTTAAAACAATTGTACCTTCATTAATGTATAATTAAAGTACAATAAACTACACATACTTAGAATGTACATCTGTCTACACCCTTGAAGCCATCATCACAATCAAGGTAACAAACATTTCCATCTCCCCTCAAAGTCTTCTGGTGCCCCTTCCCTCCTTTAACCCCCTCCCCATGTAACCCCTGATCTCTTTTCCATTACGATAGATTAGTTTCCATGTTTTAGAATTGCTAATAACAATGTCAGAGTAAGTTTAAAACAGTGTTTAGATAGGACAGGGCTGCCTCCTCTGAACAGGTGGGAAAAGCTCCCCTGAATTTGTCCAGTTGAGGGCAGAGTCACTCTCTGCCCCACTTTAAATTCCTAGTTTTCCTCTCACTGTCCCTTGAGAAACAAGCCATATGCTAGCTAGGGTGGTGGTGTGTGATATGGAAACTTTGCAATAGGAGCTAGTGAGGAAGAGCCAAGCATACTAGGGGGATGGAGTGGAAGATGAGAGGAATAATGTGAAAGGAGAGTTTAGAGGTAGACAGGGACTGATCCTGGGCACTATACCTTTGTCAAAGTTAGAATCAAAGACATGAACTTTAGACTCAAGCACAGAGAATGTAGGAGGATTGCCTTTAAATGCCAATGTCTCTAAACAATGAAGCAAGTTAGTAGCAGAAAAAGTGAAGTTGCTCCTTGTGGCATTCCATTTTATTTTAAAAAGATACATTCTTATCTTTATGAATCCAAGTAGCCATGGTCCAATCTAAAGGCAGTGGAGTGGACTAAAGATATTCTAAAATTTCATCCAGTTATGACTGTCATAAAGGTTTAAAGCGTTTTACATAAACATACTTTAAGAGTAGCTGGCCAGGCACAGTGGCTCATGCCTGAATTCCAGCACTTTGGGAAGCTGAGGTGGGTGAATCATCTGAGGTCAGGAGTTCGAGACCGGCCTGGCCAACATAGTGAAATCCCATCTCTACTAAAAACACAAAAATTATCTGAGCGTAGTGGTGCACACCTGTGATCCAAGTAGTCAGGAGGCTGAGGTGGGAGAATTGTTTGAACCTGCTAGGCAGAGGTTGCAGTTAGCCAAGATTGAGCCACTGCACTGCACTCCAGTCTGGGTGACAGACAGAGACTCAGTCTAAAAAAAAAAAAAGTAGCTAATTGAGTGAATATTTATTTATTTAATTTATTTATGAGGCAGTCTTACTCTGTTGCCCAGATTGGAGTGTGGCATGATCTCAGCTCACTGCAACTTGAGTGAACATTTAAAAGTGCCTGAACTTAACCTGACAAGGTCCATTTTGAGATTCTGAGTGGTAAAGCCTTTGTGTCAAGATCAGCAGTGATGTGGGACACGGGTCTGTTCCGCATGCCAGCTGCAGTGTGCACACTCTGCTGCTGTGCTGGGACTAGAGATGGGGCAAATATGACCCACCATTGCCCTTAATAAACTACCTTTGAAACATAATTTTAGGCTCAGTAAGTAGCATCGTTAAAACTGTAAGAAGGTATCATTAAAACTGATATTATTTACATGTACAAATAAATCATGCTCAAACTTCCCCCATACATTGTCTCTCAAGCAATAAAAAAATTGATGGATACAATTCTATTGTTGAACAAATACCAACTCTGATATCTTAGCTCTCTTCAATGTTTCAGGGCTACAGGTGGTCACTATTTGCTACCTGAAAAATCATTTTGTTTATCTTTTATAAAGCCACATTGCAATTACATTAGAAATTAATGTCAAATGAATTGGTAATCAATTCTTGAGTGCCTCCTCATCTGGGGAGGCGGTAGAGTACAGGGGGAAGTACCCCGAAGTCATTAAAGGTGGAAAATTCTCCCCTTTGTGGTTTTCCTCACTTTGTGGTGTCAGTGTCTGTGTGCTTGCTTGCTTCTCGAGCTGATCCCCAAGGAAGAGGCCATGCCATATTTGTCTTTAAATTCTTAGTAGCTAACCCAGTGTTAATACATAGCAAGAGCTAAATAAATGTTTATTGAATAAAGGAATGAATGAACCAGAGTTGCTACTGTCAAATATTCATATTTTTGTAGCTCTTTCATAAAACAGATGTGTTTAAAATATTCATGAATAGATTCCCCCCCGTGGATTCATTCTTTCCTTAAAGTATGATTCCATGAATTTGATTTTTGAATTAAGGAATATATATTTTATTTTTTTAATGTATTTAATATTGCTTTTAAAGCTGATTTTAAAGTCAATTTATAATTGTAACATCATCAATAATGGGACAATGATTATTATAGCACATAGACTTTATGTGTCTCCTAATATAATGCAGTTTGAAACACATAGTGCTATGACATATTTTTTCCCAACATTTTAACCTTAATTTAGAAATAACGTTTAGTCTCAGAAGTTGGGTTGTTCTATAAGACATCTGTCTGATTCAATTGGTCAGTGTCATGAAACAATAAAAAGGGGGGAAAGGGAGGATATTCTAGATGAAAAGAGATTTGAAAGACAAAGCAAAGGCAATCTGTGGACCTTGATTGGATGTTTGTTCAAACTAATTAGCTAAAAAGTCATTTGGAGGACAGTTGGGAACATATAAATATAAAATGAATATTAGATAATATAAAGGATTTTTTTGTTTGTTCGAGACTGAGTCTCAGTCTGTTGCCCAGGCTGGAGTGTAGTGGTGTGATCTCAGCTCACTGGAACCTCCTCCTCCTGGATTCAAGTGATTCTTTTGCCTCAGCCTCCTGAGTATCTGGGACTACAGGCAAGCACCACCATGCCTGGCTAATTTTCTGTATTTTTTAGTGCAGACTGGATTTCACCCTGTTGCCCAGGCTGGTCTTGAATTCCTGGTCTCAAGGGATCTGCCTGCCTTGGCCTCCCAAAGTGCTGGGATTATAGGCATGAGCCACTGCATTCAGCTGAGAGAACATTTTCTTAAATCTGGAAAACAAAACATGTAAGTGAAGAACCAATAATGTTTCAAATAAAAGTTATAAAAACATTATCTTCATCAGTTATTTAATTTCATGTAATTAATTTTTATTCTGCTTGACCTTGATTTGTTTTCTCACAAATTCATCAGTTTCTTCTTAGAGTTCTGAAATTTTTTATTTTGTCAATTGTTCTTAAAGTTATTAAAAAAAGAAAAAACCTCTGGCCAGGTGCTGTCACTCATGCCTGTAATCCCAGAACTTTGGGAAGCCTAGGTGATCCGATCTCTTGAGATCGGGAGTTTGAAACCAGCCTGGCCAACATGGTGAAACCCCGTCTCTACAAAAAATAGAACAATTAGCTGGGTGCTGTGGTGCACACCTGTAATCCCAGCTACTCACAAGGCTGAGGTGGGAAGATCACTTGAACCCAGGAGGCAGAGGCTGCAGTGAACCGAGATTTCCCCACTGCACTCCAGCCTGGCACCACTCCATCTCAAAACAAAAAACAAGAAACAAACAAACAAAAAAACCCAAACCTCTATTTAAGAGTACTTGCTAGAGTCTTTTTCATAAATTTGATTGCAAATACTGTTAGTGAAAATCAAGACAATAACTATGGATGACAAAAACTTAGAAGAACCATGGTTAAAAATCTGATAGAAGTTCATTATAATCAGCAATTGATAAGGAAATTGATTATTTCTGTGGCATGTAACATAATAACCAGAATTATGAGTGATGATATATTGGATTTTAAGAGTTTTATGCACTTTGGAACATTCATATCAATAACACATAGATGCAACTGAAAGAAGATCTAGCGTCATTTATTTGACAATGCTTCCCATGTAACTTACCAAATAAGGCTAATCATTTAATATCTCTAAAGATGGGAGATACATCCTTTGATGCTCTCCAGGGATCTGGCTATAATATCCCAAAGTTGATTATAGGTCAAAAAGACCTAATTTAGAGTTTTGATAATGGGGAGGACTGTTAAAAATGACAAAATGTTTAAAACCCTTGATTAAGACAGGATAACAGGCTGAGTACAGTGGCTCATGCCTGTAATTTTAGCACTCTGGGAGGCCAAGGCAGGCAGATCACTTCAGACCAGGAGTTTGAGACAAGCCTGTGCAACATAGTGAGACCCTGTCAGTATAAAAAATACAAAAATTAGCTGGGCATAGTGGTGTGCCCCTGCAGTCCCAGCTATTTAGGAGGCTGAGGTGGGAGAATCACCTGAGCTCAGGAGGTCAAGGCTGCAGTGAGCCATGATGGCGCCACTGCACTTCAGCCTGGGTGACAGAGTAAGACCCTGTTTTGGGAAAAAAACAAAACAAAACAAAACAAAAACAAAAAAAACACGATAACAAGTCACTGTTAATTAAATAATAAAATTAAATAATAGTAATTCATTTAACCAGAGTGATAATCAGAATTCAAACGCAATACTGAAACTTACACTGATGTAAAAGAAAAAAATGCTTTAACCCTTTCAAAGCCCAGTTTTTCCAAGTAATCAGAAAACCTAATAAAGACAACAAAGGAAAGTGTCTTCATAAAACATAAACATTTTGTTCTCAGGCTAGTTACCAAAAAGATAAAGAAAAACCTCCTTCAATGTGATTACCTCTCCTCATAGGAAGCCCATTCAGATACCTGGAAGTTGAACCTGATGAATAGGTACTTGCATTTTATCAGACATAGTAAGAGTGTGGGCCCAAAGGTTATGAGCATGTATCATATTATAGAGAAATGTAAACAAGAAAACTAGTACCTTGTACAGGGAGATGCATGGCTCTTAGAAAAAGCATGAGATGTCTCCTTGTTACATGGAGCAATTAGGACACATCAAGAAATTGTTATGCAGGAGGAAAACATTGCTTTCCCAGGCCTTCAAAATAGACCATTTCAGTGTCAGGTCATAACAGCAGAGTTAGTACTGAAGAAAAAAGTTACAGGAGCAGACAAGAAAGTTAAAAGAGTTATCACCCCAGCCAAACCAGAAGATGTGTGTGTGTGACCTGCAAATCACATGCAGTAAAATACAGCAAAAGTTGAATTTCTGAGACATGAATTTGAGAAGCCTTAAGAGCCTTAGAGAATTCCTCTACCTTGAGAAATTAAATAACCACTCTAAACAAAGAAGATGGCATTTCCAACCTGAAACTAGGGAAATTAAATGCATCTCAGAAAGAAACTTAGCAGAAATAAAAACTGTAAAACAGGAAGAAGCTGCAGTTTGTAATACACTTGTTAAACAGATTTCAGAATTAAAAATCAAAACTTCTTG
This sequence comes from Hylobates moloch, assembly GCF_009828535.3. Lineage (NCBI taxonomy): Eukaryota > Metazoa > Chordata > Mammalia > Primates > Hylobatidae > Hylobates > Hylobates moloch. Next base: position 86,973,163 of record NW_026652283.1, on the reverse strand, counting down.
CAATGTTACTAAGAGCAGATCAATACTTCAAGAAAACTTTGTTGTTTTAACATAGTAGGGCAGATTGTTTTGCTTCCTATCATTGTTTTTTTTTTTTTTTTTTTTTGAGATGGAGTCTCACTCTGTCACCCAGGCTGGAGTGCAGTGGCACAATCTTGGCTCACTGCAAGCTCCATCTCCAGAGTTCATGCCATTCTCCTGCCTCAGCCTCCCAAGTAGCTGGGACTACAGGTGCCCGCCACCACATCTGGCTAATTTTTTTGTATTTATTTTAGTACAGACGGGGTTTCACCGTGTTAGCCAGAATGGTCTTGATCTCCTGACCTTGTGATTTGCCCACCTCAGCCTCCCAAAGTGCTTGGACTACAGGCATGTGCCACCATGCCCAGCCCTATCATTGTATTTTTAATATCACAGCTCAATTTTTAGAAGGATTTATAATTTCCTTCTAATTATAGCCAACTTGATCACACACAAAAATGTCTTCCATAAATTCATCCTTCACAAACATTTTGTAATGTACACATACCTTCCACGACATGCTTAGACTTTCTGCTTGAACTGTACTTCCTCCTTCTTAAATAACCAGCTATTTGACTTTCAGACAAAAATTTGCCACACATGATTCTTTCCCATACAAAATTATTCTTTTTTCTTTTTAACTCTTTACCAAAACTATATCCTCATAACTTTCTTTACATCTCTCTCTCCTACTTACTGGTTTCTTTCTATCTTGTTTATATTTCCTTCCTAAATTCATATTTTAAAATAACCTTTAATAACCACTGAACTTACAATTAGAATACATGTTTTTTATTATTCTAAATGAAGAACACATTTTTATGCCTTTCTTATATTTTATCTCATAAAAATCTTTGGTATGCTTTATATACAGAATTTTATATATTAATTAGAATTTTTAATTCTTAGTAACCTTAATTTCTAGTGAAAACCTAGGAAGCAAGAAATTTTTTTAAATGTTATGACAACATGTTTATTTTTAAAGTATTTCTATTTTTATAGATTTTGGAGGTGCAAGTGCAGTTTAAAAAATAGATTTAGGAGGTACAAGTGCAGTTTTGTTAAATGGATGTATTGCATAGCACTGAAGTCCAAGCTTTTAGTGTAGCCATCACCTGAATAGTGTTCATTGTAACCATCAAATAGTTTACCAACCCTCACCCTCCTTCTGCCCTCCCACCCTTCCAAGTTTCCAATGTCCATTATTCCACTCAGTATGTTCATATGTGCACATTATTTAGATCCCACTTTTTTTTTTTTGAGACAGAGTCTCATTCTATCACCCAGGCTGCAGTACAGGGGTGTGATCTCGGCTCACTACAATCTCTGCCTCCCAGGTTCAAGCAATTCTTCTGCCTCACCCTCCTGAGTAGCTGGGATTACAGGCACCTGCCACCATGCCTGACTAATTTTTGTATTTTTAGTAGAGGTGGGATTTTTCCATGTTGACCAGGCTGGTCCTGAACTCCTGGCCTCAAGTGATCTACCCGTCTTGGCCTCCCAAAGTACTGGGATTACACTGCACCCAGCCTAGCTCTCACTTCTAAGTGAGGACATGCAGTATTTGACTTTCTGTTTCTGAGTGATTTCACTTAATAACCTCTAGTTTCATGTGTGTTTTTGCAAAATACATGATTTTATTCTTTTCATAGCTGAGGAGTATTTCATGATGTATACATATGCCACATTTTCTATATCCAACCATTGATGGATATTTAAGTAGATCCCATATCTTTGCTTTTGTGAATAGTGCTACAATAAACATATGAGTGCAGATATCCTTTTTATGTAATGATTTATTTTCCTTTGAGTATATACCCAGTAGTGGGCTTGCTGGATTAAACGGTAGTTCTACTTTAAGTTCTATAAGAAATATCCATACTGTTTCCCATAGAGGTTGTACTAATTTACATTCCCACCAATTGTGTTTAAGAATTCCCTTTTTCCATATCCTCACCAACATCTGTAATTTTTTGACTTTTTAATAATAGCCATTCTCATTGATATAAGATGGCATCTCATCTTGGTTATAATGAACATTTCTCCCCTGATTAGTGATGTTGAGCATTTTTTCATCTGCTTCTTGGTCTTTGTAAGTCTTCTTTTGAAAACGGCCTATTGATGTCCTTTGCCCAGTTTTCAACAGGGCTATTTGTTTTTTGTTGTGGTTGAGATATTTTAGTTCCTTGTAGATTCTGAATATTAGTCCCTTGTCAGATGCATAGTTTGCAAATGTTTTCTCCCATTCTGTAGGTTGTCTTTCACTCTGTTGATTATTTATTTTGCTGTGCAGAAGCTTTTTAGTTTAATTAAGTCCCATTTGTCCCCAGCACTTTGGGAGGCTGAGGCTGGTGGATCACGAGGTCAGGAGATCAAGACCATCCTGGCTAACATGGTGGAAACCCATCTCTACTAAAAATACAAAAAATTAGCTGGGCATGGTGGCGGGCACCTATAGTCCCAGCTACTTGGGAAGCTGAGGCAGGAGAATGGCACGAACCCGGGAGGCAGAGCTTGCAGTGAGCTGAGATTGCGCCACTGCACTCCAGCCTGGGTGACACAGCAAGACTCCGTCTCAAAAATAAAATAAAATAAAATAAAGTCCCATTTGTCTATTTTCATGTTTGTTGCATTTGCTTTTAGTCATTAAATTCTTTGCCAAGCAAGGGGAGCAATTTTGAACTGTCTGTCACATACCGGTATTTTATAAATGAGAATTTTATTATTTTAGAAACATTTCCCCATAATGTAATTTTTATGTACTGTTAGACTCAAATATACTTAGTCTTTCTATAAAATTTAAGAAGCCAAAGACAAAAATATTTATGTTCAGCAATTTATGTTTTGGAATTTATCTTATTTGGAAATGACTTGGACATTCAATGAGTATCACTTAATTTAACGTAACTTTAGAACTTTAAATCACACAAAAAAATTCATTTATAAATATTTATTCCATTTACATTTACCTAATTTATTTATTTTTATCAATATTACCTGAATTACTTATGAAAACTGAAATATGAGATAAAGCTACTCATCATTTCAAGTAATTTCCCTGTTAAACATGTGTACAGTCTGTGAATATCAGGTGTTCACCTAAGTAAGAACTTGAAAGTTAATTATATGGATATTTTGCTGATGACTTAGAAGACACAGCTGTTTTTATTAAGCCAACACTATTAAATTAGTCTTACTTGTCAAAGAGTTACACAAACAGAGATCATTATGTTTTTAGGCTGGGTTTATAGTTTTATTATCTTAAAATATATATCAGAGACAAATATAATCCAGCTGACTAGTAAACCCAGACAAAAATGTATGCTGAAATTCTGAAGATGTTTTTCTTTTTATTTCATCAACAAATTTAATTATTATTTCATCAACAAATTTCTTAGAAAATGGGGCCTGTTCATATAGCTAAATGTTATTTACCCTGATAGGTAGTCTAATGAAGGCTGTGGACCAAAATTTTGAAAAAAAAAGTTTGGTTTTCTTTTTTAAAATCTCTTTTGCCCCTTTACACCCCCTCTTTTTTTTTTTTTTTTATCAGTTTCAAATGAATTTAGGGTTAAACATTCAATTGTTTATTTTTCAGCTTGAATTGGCTGAATTGTATAAGAAAAATCAAATCTCCAAATAAGCTTGGGTGTTTTAGTAACAAATCTATGTTTTTTTTTTTTGTCTGGTTTGCTGGATTAGTCAATGTGGGTGAGAAAGCATTTTAGCAGGTTTTTTGTTTTGCTTTGTTTGCTTTTTCTGGGCATGGCAGACAAAGAAACGCATTTTTATGCCAGAGAGACACCTCATATTATGGCTCTGAGCCTAAGATTTTGACCTGTTTAATCTGAGAGCCTAATTTATAAACATTTATTTATGTTTTGGAATTTATCTTATTTGGAAATGACTTGGACATTCAATGAGTATCATTTTATTTAACATAACTTTAGAATTTTAAATACATAGCAATATATACCTATTGGTTTATAAAAGATAGTTGGATCCAAATTATATTTCTTAGAAAGTGTGGTCTGTTCATATAGCTAAATGTTATTTACCCTGATAGGTAGTCTATTTTATTTTAGAATATCAATCCCTTAATTAACTATTCCATCACCCTAAGCAATTGTTTTTCAGGCAAACTCAAATTTACATTTCATGTCTAGATTGTTGGTTGCCATGGAGCTGTTGTAAGTTGTAAAGCCATTAGTTTGAAAGCCCTTTAAGACCGTAAAAAAAAAAATCTTGTCTGGAATGCCATAAGCAGTGTGTTTATCTCAACACAAGTAGAAAAATCAGCAGATTCAAAGTAGGCAGAAAAAAAATAGAGATATAGAAAACTTCGAAGGCTCTACATGTTAACTCTGCAGTTACAGTTTCTAATTCAGCTTTAAGTAAAAATAGTTTGGGGAGTTCGAATGATCCCCATGATGGCCTCTGGCTTAAAAATATGGCTGGGCATGGTGGCTCATGCCTGCAATTCCAGTGCTTTGGGAAGCCAAGGCAGGAGAATCACGAGGCCAGGAGTTTGTGACCATCCTGGGCAACATAGTGAAACACCATTTCTATAAAATTTTTTTTTTAAATAAAAAGAAATGCATGAGGAAAAGTCACGTAATTGGCAGGAGTCCCCGAAAACCTGGCATGCTTTAATGTTTGAGAATATCATTTTTGTTTTATATTAATCTCTCAAGAGTGAAGAAAATTCTATAATTCCTGTCATGGAGTTTGGACTGATGTTTTAGATAGTGGTGACTGTCCTAGTGGTTTTTAATTGGCTGTCTTGTGCCCACCATTTATAGTGTTTGTTTTTGCTCTCAGAAAATGTTTAGAAACAAGCAAGGGGGAAAAAGGAGCCAGATCATTTACAGATGCACATGACCAAACCCAAATGAAACAAAAAGTAAGTGTTCACAAAAATTTTAAGCCAGGCATGCAGACCACACAAAATACTATACCAGGCATGCAGACCCAGACAAAATGTAAATTCTGTGGAAACTAGAGGACTTAAATTAGAAAAATATTGTTCTTATTCCAGATAGCACCTGCCAGAAAAGACAAAACATCTTTTATTATCTCAGAAACTGAAAAAGAATTCACTGAGGGAAGGGAGTCCAAGAATTAAAAAGGGTATTTACTAGAGCAGAAAATGTAACTCACGGCAGCATAGAGCGCAAAGGGCTCAGTTGATCCCTCACTTGATACCAGGGGCTGCCGATTCCTCTGAGGTGGATACACTTGGGTCCCACTTCTGAGATATAATTTTTATTAATCTAAATAACAAACAAAGAGGGGGGGGGTCTAAGAGAAAAATGTTTATTTGGGAATAGGACACTGCAATGGGAACATGTGTGCCATAGTAAACTATGTGTATATTTAGGGAAGTAAAGACAAACTTTTTAAAGAAAAAATGAGGATAATTACATAATTGTTTCGGGATAATTGTCCTTAGCTACAAGAATCAATAATAAGAGTAGTGCCAGTCCAAGATTAGATAGGCAGTTGCTGGGTAGATGTCATTGCAGAAGAATTTTTGTGTGTATCAGGTTGTGATGGCCTTTGTGCACAGCTTTAGTTTTTGCAGTCTTTTGTCATAATTCTTGTTATCAGGTATTTGTGCATGAGAACTCTTCCTTCGTGGTGTTTCTTGGCTCTGTTTGTGAGGATTTTTAACACAAGTGACTTGGTTTTTATTCTGACAACCTTCACAGCCCCAATCCAACATGACTGGTGTCCTTATAAGAAGAGGAGAAGAGACAGAAACAGACATACACAGTGGGAAGACGATCTGAAGATTAATAAATGGAATGCAAAATGATGACAGAAGCAGAGACTGGAGTGATGTGTCCACAAGTCGAGGATTGCCAGCAACGCCAGAAGCGAAGAGAAAGGCATGGAACAGATTCTCCTCTACAGCTTTCCCAGAGAGGCGGGCCCCACCCACACCTTGATTTCAGACTTCTAGTTTCCTAACTGTGAGAAAATAAATTTCTGTTGTTTTAAGTCCCCCAGTGTGTGGTACCTTGCTACAACAGTCTTAGAAAGCGAATACAGACTCTACTAAAAATAAAATCAGAAAAAAACACATAAACGCAAATAAAAATTAAATGATAGAGTTCCATTGTTATTGAGTGAAAAGGTCAGCAAATGCTCTCTTCAAAAACAATTACAAAACTGAACAAAACTGTAAAAAAAATCATTTCAGGGCTTTGGAATAGACCAAAGGCAAACAACAAAATGGAGAGCATTTATTTATTTAAAACTGCTGAACTTTGGGTAAGAATAGTAGGAGTCTAGTTTCGCTTAAAACGAAGTTTTAACATGATTATAAGGGAAAGAGGGAAGATGTTATCTCATGCAGCTATCATCATGCTAGAACTTCTCATTCATTCTCAAAAACATTTAAACACACAAATGACACATGGATATTTTCTCAAGACAAAATAGAAAAACAATATCAATACAATGAAATTCCATACTGATTCTCATCTTTCATTCTCATTTCTCTTCTTTGATAGTAATGCAGCTAGGAAGGTAATGTATTTTGTGTTTGTTTTGATATTAAATAAATGATATCACAATGTCCTGTACCACTGCTACTGGAGCTGCATCTGCAAACTCCGGGGTCAGTTCCTGTGGCCCCAGTGGCACCAGTGGCGGGGAAGCCCGGTGCTCCAGTGACCCACCCAGGGAATGATGATGAGGCGAGTGAGGATGAAGCCACAGTAAAGTGGCTTCGTCAGGAGACGTGTGTCTGTGAGAAATGCTCTGCAGAGTTCTTTAGCATCTCTGAGTTCCTGGAGCATAAGAAAAAATCACACTAAAAATCTGCCTGTTCTCATCATGAATGACAGCGAGAGACCAGTGTCTTCAGAGGACTTCTCCAGAGCTGTACTTAGCTACCAACCACCCAGTCCAAGCAGTGAGTGAAGACAGTTGTGGACTCTGCGATGTACCTAAAGACAGAGACTGTCCTGCCGCCACCCCCAAGACATAAGTTATTTACCCAAAGGCAAAGTGGCCAACACAAATGTGACCTTGCAGGCACTATGAGGCACCAAGGTGGCGATGAATCAGCAGAGCGCAGATGCGTTGCCTGTCCCAGTGCCCATGTGTGCTTGAGCAGATCCTATGTCTGCAACAGGAGGTACAGCAGGTCCAGCTCACCCAGCAGATCGCATCCAGGTGCACATGTGGACCTCCCATGCTCTCCAGTTTGGTGGTGGGTGACGACATTGGGCAGTTGCATGTCCCAGCACGTTTCTATGGCTGTGACTTTTCTCAGCCAGAAAGCTGGAAGCCAAGGTCTGTCTCTGGATGCCTTGAAACAAGCCAAACTACTTAAAGCCAACATCCCTTCTGCCAACATTCCTTCTGCCAACATCCCTTCTGCCGCCAGCTCTCTGTACCCAGGGCTGACACCCTTTGCTCTGAAGCCGGATGGAACCAGGTTGTTCCCAAACGTCATGTCTCCTCTCCCAAGTGCTTTGCTTCCTCAGACACCGGGCTCGGTCCTCTTCCAGAGTCCTTTCTCCGCTGTCGCGCTAGACCCATCCAAGAAAGCGGAGAGGAAGCCACCGAACATCTCCACAGTCGACGTCAAACGCAAAGATGAGGCGGTCCTCTACAAGCACAAATGTCAGAGCAGTCTCCCTTCCATGTTTATCTGAGCCCAGCCAACCTATGCCAAAGTTGAAGTTCCTGGCACCTTTGTGGGACCCTTAACATTGTCCCCAGGATGACTGCTTTGTTAGCAGCCCAGTCATGCCGACAGGCCAAGCAACATGGCTGCATGTGGTGTGGGAAGAACTTCTCGTCTGCTGGCGCTCTTCAGATTCACGAGTGGACTCACACTGGAGAGAAGTATTTTGTATGCAACATTTGTGGGGAGTTTTACCACCAAAGTCAACTTCAAGGTCCATTACACGATCCACGGGGCGAACAATAACTCAGCCCGCTAGTGGGAGGAAGCTGGCCATTGAGAACACCATGGCTCTGTTAAGTACAGATAGAAAAAAGTCTCAGAAATGTTTCCCAAGGAAATCTGGCCCCTTCGGTGAATGTGGACCCTGTTGTGTGGAACCAGTAGACCAGCATGCCCAGTGGCAGTCTGGCCATGAAGACCAATGAGATCTCTGTGGTCCGGAGTGGGGATGTTCCTAACCTCCTGGTTTCCTTGGAGGGCAGCTCCATTGTGAATAACACCACCGTCTTCAAGATAGGTGGCTCCCAATCAGACATCAGTGCAGATATGGAAAAACCAGGTGCTACTGACAGCGTTCCCTCACTTCCTGGAAGAAAACAAGATTGCAGTCAGCTAAGCTAAAGGAGAACTTGCATGGAAGGAGAAATGCAGACAGCGTGAAATCTCTAGAATCTGCTTTTTTGGTAAACACTCATCTCCCATTTTCTTTTTCTTACTGATATGCAAATTATGTTTTTGGAGGTTGTGACCACAACCTCAGGCAAGTCCCACAGTCACGACTGTTGCTATGCTGCTTTGCAAAAAATTGAAAAATCAAACAACAACAAATGTTCATATCAAAACAAATAAGACTGGCATTAAAAACAAATTTTGGAAAGAAGCGGGTCTTGCAAAGTAGCTTTTGTACTTGTGACAAACTGTATACATAGAACCTTTGTACAACCTAGAATTTTTTCCAAAGACTGGTTACCTATTTCAAGGTAGAACCGTTGGAACTTGTCGAACCAACATAGAAAAGACAATGACTTAGCCTAATTGAGGGGAGAGGGGTACTGTATACTTCCATGATGACTGTATGTGGGTAAAAGGACAAGGTCTGCCGTCTATTTAGGGGCCTATTTATATACCCCAACCCTGTTCCCATCTTATTGTTTGTTTTTCTGAATGTACTTTAAAAAAATAAAACTGAGGTTGTAGAATTATAAAATTGCTTCAACATTTTTTTTTTTTTTTTTTTTTTTTTTGAGATGGAGTCTCACTCTTTCACCCAGGCTGGAGTGCAGTGGCATGATCTCGGCTCCCTGCAGCCTCCACCTCCTGGGTTCAAGTGATTCTCCTGACTCAGCCTCCTGAGTAGCTGTGACTACAGGCATGCGCCACCATGCCTGGCTAATTTTTTTGTATTTTTAATAGAGACAGGGTTTTACCATGTTGGTCAGGCTGGTCTCAAACTCCTGACTGCAAATGATCTGCCCACCTTGGCCTCCCAAAGTGCTGGGATTACAGGCGTGAGCCACTGCGCCTGTCCTGCTTCAACTTTAGAACCTAAGTCGCATGTCCTCAGATGGACTTACGGTAGTCCTTAGGGAGTCAGTGTGTGTGTTTCTACTTAAGTGGAGTCCAGTTGGAGCCCGGAGAGTGCCAGTGTCCTCCCCACACTTCCCAGGTGCTGTCCTCTTCCTGAACCCCAGAAGAGGTGGGCACCTGAGCGGGGAATTTCAGGTGACTTACTTTAGTCTGTCAGTGCCTACTCTATTGAAGAACTGGGTTTTCATTCTTGAGAAGAAACTCATGGAAGGGTGTGTTTCCTATCACAGGTTCACATACTAATTTTTTGTTGTTGAATTTCCTTAACTCAACAAAATTGGGACTTAAGCCAAGTAATTATGAAGTTTTTTTTTGTTTTCTTCCTGAATATTTCATGAAGGCTACAAAGTTGGAATAGGCAATTCCTGGGTGTAAAAGCTTTAATTTATCTACCTCATTTATTTTTAAATTCTTTTGTAGCTATAGTGTCTGTTTTCCTATTTTAAGACCGATGAAGTATTCCCAGGCCCTGTCTAAAACCTAGGAACTGTATTGATGGGAAGAGCTGAACGTCCAAGAGGTTTTTGTGATGCCTTTTTTTGTAATCTCCTTTTGTAAGTGTAATATTGAGCAAACGAAACATTGCTTTCATAGTTTAACAAGAAAGGAGAAAGAAAGAAAGAAAGAAAGACTCCAGCTTCTGGGAGAAAAGTCTTTTCCCCCTAGGTGGAAGACCCTGACTGAAGAGTGGATCCAAGACTGTTAGTCAAGATGTTGTCTCTTAGTTATTGCACCTGACTTTAGGATTTCCCAGATATTATTATTATTATTATTTCTGCCAAGTTGTGCCTTTTCTTCTGGAATTGTAAGTGAACACAATAATAGTACCTGTTTAGACTGTGAAATGGATGTCATGGAAAACACACTGGTGGCTTTCTCACTGTTGAGCTAATAATGCCTTGTGAATGTATGATCTCTGGAGAAACCCCTTTTGTCGTACCTGCTGATACTGTCTGTCTGAAAATACATTTTGAATTTTTCCCCCAAAAACTTACTTATTTTACTTCCTGTGAACCTATAATTATTTCAAAATTAAAAATTATAGACAAGAAAAGAAACCTTTTCTTTTACATTTTTTGCTACTTCCACAGCAATGCTGGTATTTCTTGTTCGTTATATAATATTGTTTTCATCCCTAGAGAGAAATATTTTAGGCCTGGGCCTGTGAGTAAGAGGCTCCTTGCACCCACTTGCTTATGCTTCTCCAGACCCATTGCTATTTTAGGAAGCAACATAACCTAATTTCTGGGCAAGGAATCTAAGGGCTATCCATTAATTTAGAGACTGAAAATAAAGGGAACCCCAAGACGGGGATAAAAGCATGTCCATGGTTTTGTTATTTGTTGAATTTTTCAACCAATTATGTGCCTGTGGCATTCTCCCCCCACTGCCCACCGCCTGTGGGACAATTTCCACCATGTATTCTCTTCACTTGTACATGAACTCCAGTCCCTCCCAGCCTGAAGTGCCCTTCCCAGATCTTTATTTCCTTCTCCAGTGCATAATGTAGCAGAAAAATCAGAGTCATACAATCTTAGGTGCAAATTCCTGTGTGCAAACTCCCCCCTTACCGGTCTTGTGACCTTGGACCAGCAATTCCACTGAGCCTTGGTTTCCTCTTCTCTGCTTCTGGGGTGATCCCTTTCTCCCAGGATTGTGGAGTACAGTTGGTGAGGACTTTTTGTGGAAGCCCCTTGCCAGGTAAATATTAGCTCCTCTTTTCCCTCCCTGACTTTAGCAGCTTCCCCTCCCGGCCAACACTCTGAAGTTCCTCTGAGAGCATCTGTGGAGGCTGGTACCACTTTGCTTCCTGTTTTCTCCTCGCCCACTGTGGTCTGGCTTACATGCCCATATTCCCACTGCAGTAGAATTTTCATAGAATTTACAGATGAATTTCTAATTGCCACACAGGACAGATTCTCTCTCAGTCTTCCTTTTGCTCAACCTCCCTTATAGCATGTTGTCCACTCTGTGATAGTGTGAACTAAATATTTGACCCTTGCCCCCACGCTCTGGCTTACAACTCCTAATATCCTTAGTATCTCCAAAGCAAGGTATGCTATTGGGACTGGTGGCCGGCAGACCCTAGGTGACTTCAGGATAGGGGCTCGTCACAGTGAAGACCAAGGCACAATTAAGAGGGTGTGACTTTTCAGTCCACCCATAACCTCTTGGGAGGAGAGGGGCCGAAGGTGAAGTTCACTAATGGCCAATTAGCTAATCAAGCCCCTATAAAAGCCCAAAAGGACAGAGTTTGGAGAGCCTGTGGAAAGCACACCTCACCTCCATGGGGACAGACACTCCTGTGCTCAGGACACTTCTAGGCCTTCTCCAATGTCTCCCTTCATCTGATTGTTTATTTGTGGCTGCTCTTTAGTCATATCACCTCTATTCCAGCTGAATTTTACAATTCAAATCCATGATTTTATATTTGTGAGCATTAAATTTTGTCTGGCTTGCTTTGGCCTGTGCTTCCTATCTATTGATCTTAATTTTGTTGAGCAACACAGTTTGCTGTTATCCACAATTTCCATCTGCAGGCCTTGCTCTCCCAGGGAATGCGAGTCATCTGTGGCTGGTACAGAGTCCATGATGTTCCAAGGAGTTACTCATTCAATCTCTACTCATTCAGTCTCCATCTTTTAGGGGCTTATGCTGTGCAGATGAACAAATATAGGTCCTCAGCTCAGGAGCTTCCTTTCTATATAGAAGGAGGCAGGAATGAAGATGGCCATCCCAGTAGAATGTGGTCTATGGCAATAGAAGAAACTGTTCTGGGGGCACAGGAGAAACATCCAACCATTATGGCATGGCAGAAGGTCACAAAAGACTACCAAGCTTTACTGCTTAGTCTTCTACCAAGTATTTACTGCTGCCCTAATTCTCTTTGCCTCCTTTATGGTAACAACTCACTTTGGAGAGCCACCCTTCCCTGATAGCTATCTAAGCCTTTGGGCAGGGGCACTCACTCTCAGCTCCCGGGAGCGTTACCCAATCAGTAAATTCCAAAGCCCAAGTTGCCAGACTCAGCATGGAGCAGATATCATGGAAGGGAAGTAGAAATCAAAAGATACATCAATTTATGTGTTCTTTATTCCCTCTGTTTCCCCCTTCACTTCACCTCATTGAAGTCAGCTTGGTGGTCATTTCTTCATGGGAGGTATGTGGCAAGTCAGAAAACAGAACTACCCTAGAAGTCTTGCTGGCTTTTTATACTTAGAAGAAGTGAATTCCTGAGAATAATTTAGTTGAAGAAACACAAAAGGAGAAGGATTTTCCCCAGACTAAAAATAGATTGTTCCGGCCGGACGCAGTGGCTCACGCCTGTAATTCCAGCACTTTGGGAGGCCGAGGCGGGCGAATCATGAGGTCAGGGGTTCGAGACCAGCCTGTGGAGGCAGGAAAAACTTTGAACTGGAGGCATGGACCAAGTATCCAATGATCTCACCTGGTAGTAGAGAACCCTCTCAAAAAAATAGATTGTTCCAGGCTGGGAAGAAGAGAAGTGTGCTGTGGTGGCAGGATTAGAGGTGCATTACCCTGTTTTTTTGGTAGCCCTGTTAGAGCAAGATTCCAGAGAAAGACACATTTCAGAAAGACTTCCAGCACAGGAATAGTTGAGACCTGCCTAGCCTTGAAGGAGTCAGGAGGACAGGATAACAGATGTCATTGTGACTTCCCATAGGCACCGATGACTGAGGACCAAATAGCTTTCCCCTACCCCCAGTGCCTTAGAAAGACCCTAGGCTTGTGTGGGGTTCCCAAGAAAAGCTGAGGTTGTTTTTCCTGTAGCCAAAGCTGAGGTTGTTTTTCCTGTAGCCAAGCCGGGCAATATTTGTATTTTTTGTAGAGACAGAGTTTCGCCCTGTTGCCCAGCCCTCAGGCCCAGGGCTTGAGTCAGAAATTAAGTAGAGTCATGGACTATAAAGCAAGTTCTAGTTATTGGGCTCCTTAGTTTATAAGCTGAAATGTACTCTCATCACACACCCAAGGATATTTTAATTCCCTTCTGCCCCTATTTCATTCCACCTCTTTCCTTGCAAATGGTTTCTAAGACAGCGTAATCAAATAATCACCTTGGCGCTCCGTCTAACTCATACAGTGTCCGTCCTCAAACTTGCTCTGTCCTATACAGCAGTGTTCTTAGTAAAGCAACATTAGACAAAACTCAGCACCATGGTAGAGAGAGGCAGATCCCACTCTACCCACCCAAACACCACTGGACACACACCAATAGACGGCTTTGAGGACAGACAACCCGAACAGCATTCCAAATCCATTTTTCTGGGTATCAAATGTCAAAAGAAAGTTATTTAAGTGACTCAAATAGAGATTAAGGCTTTATTCAATGGATACACATCAGAGAGATTAAAGACTTTGTTCAACTGATACATATCAGAGAGCATCTAGAGGACAGCTGACCCTAGATTAAAGTGGGGTTGGGATTTTATAAGACAGGGGAAAGCTGAATGCCTGAACTAGTGGTTTTGGCTTAGGTAGCATTTTTCACTTTCATCAAAACTCATAGTTGGAGGTCATTCCACTTTTGTGCCTCTTGCATAAGTCATTGGTAAAATTCTAATACTATCAAAATAGTATTTTCTACGAAGTATTTTGGCAAGCCTCGTGGCTTAAGTAAAAAAAATTCCTGGACATACTTTAAGAATAATTATACTGAGGTATCTGTGGGAGTTGCTTGTAAAGATGCCGAGGGGACTTGTGGCTTACTGGGCCTGAAGAGCTGTAAACCAATCTGACTTTACATGGATTTGTGATAGAGGTGAGGAAATAAGAGGTTTAGAGGACAGGAGGCTGCAGCCATGGCGTTTAAGGCTTTGGAGTTAAGGCAGTTGCAGGTTATGCCAAGTTCTAGGTGGCCATGACTTTCTTCCTGAAGCATTAGGTTGAAGCATATGCAATAATTGATGTTGTTGGTCAAAACCAGTGTAATATCAGGAATTTTATAGGGCTCAACCTAAATAAATGTGGGCAAAAGTCAATATGGTTGAGTTGCTGAATTTGGTTTCGGGCCAAAGAAACTTGCTTATATATATCCTCTGTCCCTCTAACAAAACAACTAGCTAGTTTTATCTTTTCACTTTTCCATGTTCACCTCACCTCACTGCTCATTTGCTCTTGGAAACCTGGCTGTCATGTTGGAAAAAGTGGATCTAGTTCTGCCTTTGCCATTGGAAAACATACTTTGAGCTTTGTCCATCTCAGATAGTTCAAAAACCCTTGTATATGTCATTCAGTCCATGTGATTGAAATCTAGGAGCTATCACTCCTAAATTGAGAGACAGAAATAAAATTTTAAAACCATTTTCTTTACAAACATATTACAAATAATTAATCTTAAATGGCAGCAAAATGTATCCCTGGTGTCTGAGCCAAAGTTAATGCGTACACTTTTGAGAGCCCCTGCTAAGTTGCCTATTGCATTTGCTGGAATATGGCACTAACAGGAGGAACCACATTCTCATGACCAGATACTAAATGAGCATAATTCCAAAGAATTACCATAATATCCTTTATATCTTATAATTGTATGAACTGACGCAAGCAGCTCTCTCCGTGAAAGGCTTTATAAACGGCACAGAAAATAAGTACCCTGTGAATGGCATCTATTAACAAAATGAACACCCCAGGCACACTATTTCATTACTCCCACTGGCTCACAGAGGTATAATTAGGGTTGAATTTTTCATGAACATAAACATTATTTTCTTTGTCCACTATGCTATGCTTTGTCCCTGACTATTTTCAATACTCCACTCAGAAAAGCAGAAAAGGAGAGAAAAGAGGCATATCCTCACTGACTGGAAGTGATTCTGTGGCTTGTTTTAAGGGTGCCCAGGCCCCTAGCATGGAGCTTGCAGTCCTCTTTCAGGCAGAGCTCTCCCAGACCTGCTTTGCCCACTCCTGGCTTATGCTGAGGTTGGAGAAAGACCCAGCATAATCATCTGGAGCTCAGTATCTCTTGCAGAACTCTCAGGTTTTGGAGACATAAATATATTGTCTTCATTGTTAGTCTATCTACTCTATAATTTTTTAGTCATTTTTAAAGAAAAATAAAAGTGATATGGCTGTGATTGTTCTTGTTCTTCCTCTAGGTTTATTTGGTTGGATGATAGCTAGTCTGATTTGCAGTCATGTTTGAAATGCTTTGCCAGTGGAATTTATCAGCCATTGCCCCTAGAATCTTACTAAAATATAAATCTAATAATGCCATCCCCTTGCTTAAAACCTTTCAGTGGTTTTCTATTACCAATGAGAGAAACTCCAAGTTGAACAGCATAGCCTGTGGGGTCTTTGTGAGATGCCCCTGAACGATCTCCATCTATGTTTCCTGTCTCTCCCTTAACAGGGAATCCACTGTCTAGCCACATTAAAGGTCTTATGATTCTCTAGTTGTGCCTTTCTTTTAAATAATCCTGGGATATAATTTTTCTACATTTCCACCTTGCTAAAAGTAACCCTCAGAGGTAAAATCAAGCCTTGGTGTTCTCTCTGTCTCCCAACATGGTGGCCTCAGAAAAGGAGAAGGAGGAGAAAGAGAAGGAGAAGGAGGAGAAGGAGGAGGAGGAGAGGGAGTAGGAGGAGGGGGAGTAGGAGGGGGAGGAGGGGGAGGAGGAGGGGGAGTAGGAGGGGGAGGAGGGGGAGGAGGAGGGGGAGGAGGAGCAGGGAGAGGAAGAGGAGGAGGAGGAGAAGAAGAAAAAGGAAGAGGAGAAGGAGAAGAAAAAGACAATTTCCCCAATAGACTTTCTGACTGGGGATGGCAGACGGGTGGAGGAAGCACCTATATCCCCAGACTGGGCTGATGAAACAGATGAGCCATAAGGAAATGCTTCAACCACTTGGCACAGTAATGATGAGGTGTGTATAGGACATCTCCAATTGATCATTCTATTCTTCCCACTGCTCCACAGGATGCTGGAGGACCCCATATTGATTGGAGCCATCTTCCCAAATCACCATCCTACAATGCTCTTCTAGGGAACCTGCTCTATGATGTGATAGAAGGCTCAATTAAGGAATTATTTAGAGGATTAAATATTGGTACAGCACACTGACCACATGAACCCGGCAATCCAGAGAGGTTGAAAGTTTTAGTTATCCTGAGTTTGAGGACCTGGATTCCCTCTTCAGTTCCCTGGGTCTCAATGAAGAGTCTGTAGGTAACAGGATAATTAGAGTGGACATTGCTGACCAAGCACAGGATAAAGACAGGGATGACTGTTCTCTTGGCCAGGATAGAAATCAGGATACTGACAAAACAGATATGCTGGAGGCCCATCCTGCCACAGACAGCTTTGACGACTACCTGCCTAGAAGAGGTGATGATAGCTTTGGAGACAAGTATCAAGATCATGCGATTCGGACCATTATCGTGATGGGTATCAGGACGGGTTTAGAGATGGCTTACACCAGGATATGGTTTGATGTGGGGGCCGGGATTAAGATGATGACTGAGGCAGCAGAGACTATGATAGAGGCTATGATTCTGCAACAGGCAGTGGCAGAAGAGCATTTGGTAGTGGATACCTCAGAGACGATGACTATTGAGGAGGCAGATGAAGACCAGTAAGACAGACAGGACAATGGGTCATGGAGCTCCAGAGATGATTACTCTCACAGTGATTATAGGCATGATGATAGGAGTCCCTCCCAAAGATCAGAACTGAATCTAAAGCCTCAGAGTACCTCATAAGGAAGATGATCCCTCTTCTAGTACCCCCCAGCTCAGTTGAGTGGCTTCTATCTTTGGAGGGGGAAAGTCCATTGACACAGTTGCTAGAAAAAGAGAAGCAGAAGAACAGCTACAGAAGAAACAAGAGAAACTATAGTAGCAGCTGGATGAGCCAAATCTAGAACAATGGTCTCTGGAGAGACATGCAAGCTGGCAAAGTGAAGAAACTCAGGAACGGGAATGGTGGAGGACAGGAAGTGAGCCAGTGCAGACTGGGACCCCAGCCACATCAGGCAGAAGCAAGTAAGACCAGGATGCGTGAAGAAGAGAGAGTGAGAAGTCTCTAGAAAATGAAACACTCAATAAAGAGAAACACTGCCACTCTCCAATTTCTAAGCCTTCCAAACCTGATCAACTCCTAAAGGTGATTCCAGCCCCTCCACCAAAGAAGACTGCTTAGATGAAGGGAAGTTCTAATCCTCTTATTCCATCTCAGAGCTCAGAAACAGAGCAGCAATCCCCTGCAGGTAGTGAGGGAAAAGTACCTCCAGTTCAACCCTCAGAGGAAGGACCAGCAAAGAAAGATGAAAATAAAGTAGACGGGATGAATGTCCAAAAGTCCAAACTGGGAACTTGGGCCATGGTCCAGGAGATGGAGGGAACAAAGACCGCTGGAAGGAGTCAGACAGGAAAGATGGCAAAAAAGATAAAGTCTGTAGATCTGCACCTGAGCCAAAGAAACCTGAGGAAAATCCAGCCTCCAAGTTCAGTTCTGCAAGCAAGTGTGCTGCTGTCTCTGTTGATGGTGAAGATGAAAAGGAAGGAGCAGATTACACCAAATAGACCTCCTCTGCTTTCTCCTAGTATCTCTCCACTCTGGAACATTCAAGAGCAAAGCAAACCTACATCCAGACAAGACAAAATAACATTCACCACCTCCTGGGGGAGGAAAAAATCAAGGTCAAGTTCTGATAAAATAGATATGTCTCAACCCAAAGGCAAGCTTCCTATTTAATTTGGAAATACTGAAGACATTTCTGCTAGAGAAATGAACAATGCGAGGAAGTAACTATTGCCACCACTCTTTAGCATCAGAAAGATACAATATCTGAATAAATTAAATAAGAAGTGTGTAAATGTTTATGTGTAAAACTCTACAACAGTCCTTGAAAGTCCAAAAAGTAGACCTGATCCAATGGAAGATATAAAATATGCTTAGATAGGAAGACAGAATCATAAAGATTTTAATGCTCCTCAAATTATGTAAAAGATTTAATGTGATCCCTATAAAAGTACCAAAAATCCCCGCCTCACCCCCCACGCCCCCCAATGACATGACGAGATGAATATGAAGTTCTCATGGAAAAATTAAAAGGCAAAATTGGTCAGGAGAATTCTGAAACAAAAATTTAAAAAATACTGGGAAATATTGTGATCAGCCCTGCAAAATATTAAAACATACTAGAAGTCCTCAATAATTAAACTGACATACTTAAAAACAGGCAGATCAATAAAACAAAATAAAAAGAACTGCAGTAAGCCCAATGTGTGTGTCAATTCAGTACATATTAAAGGTGTCTCAAATCACTGAGGAAATGGGATGTTTAAGAATTGGTGGCTTACACCTGTAATCCCAGCACTTTGGGAGGCCCAGGTGGGCGGATCACTTGACATCAGGAGTTCCAGACCAGCCTGGCCAACATGGTGACACTCCGTGTCTACTAAAAATACAAAAATTAGCCAGGCACGGTGGTGTGCACCTGTAATCCTAGCTGCTTGGGAGGCTGAGGCAGGAGAATCACCTGAACCTGGGAGGCAGAAGTTGCAGTGAGCTGAGATCTTGCCACTACACTCCAGGCTGGGCGACAGAGCAAGACTCTGTCTCAAAAAACAAACAAAAAAATTATAAGTACTAGAAGAAAATATGAATCAATTCCTTTAAAACCTGAAGTGGATAGTGCCTTTCTAATTATAACTTAAAATTCAGATGCAATTTTTTTAAAACATTGATAAATTTAACCAAATAAAAGAACTTTTAAACATTTTTGCATGACAAAACAAAACAAACACCAAGACAAAGACAAATGACAAATAACAACTGGGAAAAAAAGTGTTTACAACTTGTGTCAGATACAAAGGACCAATCTCCATAATATGTAGATATTCTTACAATTAAGAAGAAAAGGTCCGAAAATAAAACTATAGAAAAATGGGCAAAAGACATGAACACACAGTTCATAGAAAAGAAAGTTCAAATATCCTTTAAACATATGAAAATGTATTCAATCTCATTTATTAGAAGAAAAACTCAAATTCAAACTTTTTTTTTTCCAGACAGAGTCTCACTCTGTTGCCCAGGCTGGAGTGCAGTGGCGTGATCTCAGCTCACTGCAGCCTCCACTTCCTGGGTTCAAGTGATTCTTGTGCCTCAGCCTCCTGAGTAGCTGGGACTACAGGCGTGCACCACCACATCTGGCTAAGTTTTGTATTTTTAGTAGAGATGGGGTTTTACCATGTTGGCCAGGCTTGTCTTGAACTCCTGACCTTAAGTGATCCACCCACCTCAGCCTCCCAAAGTGCTGGGATTACAGGAGTGAGCCACCATACCTGGCTTCTTTTTTTAGTTTTTGTAATTAACTCTTTTTTCTTAGTAACTTGTTCTTGCTTGATGTGAAAGTCTGTCTTAACCAACTGAAGTTTTATTTGCTGGATTAACTGTGCTTCCTCAGGTGTGCATTCATCTGTTTCAATAGTGCCTCTCTTATAATCTCGATTTTCTCTGTTCTTGTACATTTTGGTTGTATGTTCCTTTTTGCATTTGTTTTCCTGAAAGCCTTTCTGTCTACATGGCATTGTGCCCCACAGCCTATCACCAATGATGTAGGCAAGGGGTGGTGTGCAGCTGCGTGAGGAGTGTCTGGATTTCTGGAAATAAGGGCTACTGGTCTCTTTTTGGATCATCAACCATGAAGGGTACTGATGTCTCTTGACCTAAATACCTACACTCACTGCTCCCACCTGAATGATGACACCTTTGTCACCTTTTGCTTAGCATAAGAAGAGGGGCTGGGCCAGGCGCAGTGGCTCATGCCTATAATCCCAGCACTTTGGGAGGCCGAGGCAGGTGGATCACAAGGTCAGGAGTACAAGACCAGCCTGGCAAATATGGTGAAACCCTGTCTCTACTAAAAATAAAAATAAAAAATAAAAAATTAGCCAGGGGTGGTGACAGGCACCTGTAGTCCCAGCTACTTGGGAGGCTGAGACAGGAGAATCACTTGAACCCGGGAGGCAGAGGTTGCAGTGAGCCAAGGTCGTGCCACTGCACTCCAGCCTGGGTGACAGAGCAAGACTCCATCTCAAAAAAAAAAAAAAAAAAAAAAAAGAAGGGCTGTTTCTCCTTCCATATTCCAACCAGAGCCACTTCAGATATCTATACCTGCCTCTTCAAACTTGGAGCTTCCCCTAGAATACCTCCCTCTTTTTTAAGAGTTCTTCCTTTGCCTGTTTTGGGATTTGGTTTCCCCGTTCAATCTGATCCAATTTGCCTCTTATTTTTAGGCATCTCTTGTAATTTTCACTAAAGGCACTCTCTCCTGCTTTCCAATATAGTTATGAATTTTAAAAAGATACATTTTCTTCATTTTCTAGAGATTTGTATGGGGAGACTGCAGCAAATGCATATAGTTCTCTTGATTCAAGATACATACTTTTCAAAAAGTATAACCAGGCAGTTAAGCAACATTGACAAAGATGTTCTTGGGTTCCCAGTGCAGAGATAAGAAAACAGCAAAATTAGAATCTGGACTATTTCCCATTAACGATTCTAAGACTGAAGGGAAGACCTCTAGGGGATCATGGTGTTCTTGAATCCCATTACTGCCAAAGGTTCATCGATTATCCATTGCAATAACAATGACTCGATCAACAGTGATGCTACTGTTGCTTGGAAAGCATCTAGATGCATAGTGTTCAGAAGCTAAATCAATTCCATTGATTATGAGATGATAAATGATTCTGAGGCACAACCCATATACCTGATAATTGCCACTTTATCAAACGAAGACATCTTTAAACAAGCTTTAATAAGAATGTTCAATGCTTTGCAGGTAAGAGCTTGAGAATTACAAATAGGAAGTAGTCACCATTGTAAAAAAAGGTTGAATTAATTTGCAAACTGATAGGGAGTTATGTGATACAGCAGAAGTTGCACATGAAAAATAGCAGAGATAACAAGAATGCTCATATGGTTCTACTTTCTCCAGCTCCTTTGAGAAAGAACAATGGACAGCATCCCCCATCAGGGGTTCCTCCTACCCAGTCCCTATCCTACTAAAGGTAAGAGTGGAAACCTGAGCACTAGGGAATTTTTGGTTTAGTTTCTCATGATATTGGGACCTGTGTGAGCTCCAGAGACCTGGATGTCCCTAACCTCTCTGCCACTTTGGCATCAGCCCATGCTTCTCATGCTGGTAAGTCTTGTTTCTTAAGACACAGGTTGCAAAGCCCCCGCTGATAAAACAGGTTGTGGTAAAGAAGCTGGTTGAGGCTGACTCTCTTTTCGGACTCAGCCCGCCTGCACCCAGGTGAAATAAACAGCCATGTTGCTCACACAAAGCCTGTTTAGTGGTCTCTTCACACGGACGCAGATGAAATTTGGTGCTGTGACTCGGATCGGGGGACCTCCCTTGGGAGATCAATCCCCTGTCTTCCTGCTCTTTGCTCCGTGAGAAAGATTCACCTACGACCTCAGGTCCTCAGATCGACCAGCCCAAGAAACATCTTGCCAATTTCAAATCCGGACCCCACTGAAAATCGGACTGTTCAACTCACCTGGCAGCCACTCCCAGAGCCCCTGGAACTCTGGCCCAAGGCTCTGACTGACTCCTTCCCAGATCTTCTTGGCTTAGCAGCTGAAGACTGACACTGCCTGATCGCCTCAGAAGCTCCCTAAACCATCATGGACGCTAAGCTTCGGGTAACTCTCACAGTGGAAGGTAAGCCCATCCCCTTCTTAATCAATACGGAGGCTACCCACTCCACATTACCTTCTTTTCAAGGGCCTGTTTCCCTTGCCTCCATAACTGCTGTGGGTATTGACTGCCAGGCTTCTAAACCTCTTAAAACTCCCCAACTCTGCTGCAACTTAGACAATACTCTTTTAAGCACTCCTTTTTAGTTATCCCACCTGCCCAGTTCCCTTATTAGGCTGAGACACTTTAACTAAATTATCTGCTTCCCTGACTATTCCTGGACTACAGCCACATCTCATTGCCACCCTTCTCCCCAACCCAAAGCCTCCTTCGTGTCTTCCTCTCATTTCCCCCCACCTTAACCCACAAGTATAGGACATCTCCACTCCTTCCCTGGCAACCGATCACATGCCCATTACCATCTCATTAAAACCTAATCACCCTTACCCCTCTCAATGCCAATATCCCATCCCACAGCACACTTTAAAAGGATTAAAGCCCGTTATCACTCGCCTGCTACAGCATGGGCTTCTAAAACTTATAAATTCTCCTTACAATTCCCCATTTTACCTGTCCAAAAACCGGACAAGTCTTACAGATTAGTTCAGGATCTGCACCTTATCAACCAAATTGTTTTGCCTATCCACCCATGATGCCAAACCCATATACTCTCCTATCCTCAATACCTCCCTCTACTACCCATTATTCTGTTCTGGATCTCAAACATGCTTTTTTTTTTTTTACTATTCCTTTGCACCTTTCATCCCAGCCTCTCTTTGCTTTCACTTAGACTGACCCTGACACCCATTAGGCTCAGCAAATTACCTGGGCTGTACTGCCACAAGGCTTCACAGACAGCCCCCATTACTTCAGTCAAGCCCAAATTTCATCCTCATCTGTTACCTATCTCGGCCTAATTCTCATAAAGACACACGTGCTCTCCCTGATGATCGTGTCCGATTAATCTCCCAAACCTCAATCCCTTACAAAACAACAACTCCTTTCCTTCCTAGGCATGGTTAGTGCGGTCAGAATTCTCACACAAGAGCCAGGACCACACCCTGTAGCCTTTCTGTCCAAACAACTTGATCTTACTGTTTTAGCCTAGCCCTCATGTCTCCGTGCAGCCGTTGCCGCTGCTTTAATACTTTTAGAGGCCCTAAAAATCACAAACTATGCTCAACTCACTCTCTACATTTCTCATAACTTCCAAAATCTATTTTCTTCCTCACACCTGACGCATATACTTTCTGCTCCCCGGCTCCTTCAGCTGTACTCACTCTTTGTGAAATCCCACAATTACCACTGTTCCTGGCCCGGACTTCAATCTGGCCTCCCACATTATTCCTGATACCACACCTGACCCTCATTACTGTATCTCTCTGATCCACCTGACATTCACCCCATTTCCCCATATTTCCTTCTTCGCTGTTCCTCACCCTGATCACGCTTGATTTATTGATGGCAGTTCCACCAGGCCTAATTGCCACACACCAGCAAAGGCAGGCTATGATATAGTATAAGCCGCTAGCCCACCTCTTGGAACCTCTCATTTCCTTTCTATCGTGGAAATCTATCCTCAAGGAAATAACTTCTCAGTGTTCCATCTGCTATTCTACTACTCCTCAGGGATTATTCAGGCCGCCTCCCTTCCCTACACATCAAGCTTGAAGATTTGCCCCCACCCAGGACTTGCAAATTAGCTTTACTCAACATGCCCTCTTAGTCTAAGTAGACACTTTCACTAGATAAGTAGAGTCCTTTCCTACAGGGTCTGAGAAGGCCACTGCGTCATTTCTTCCCTTCTGTCAGACGTAATTCCTCAGTTTAGCCTTCCCACCTCTATACAGTCTGATAACAGACCAGCCTTAGTCAAATCAGCCAAGCAGTTTTTCAGGCTCCTAGTATTCAGTGAAACCTTTATATCCCTTACAGTCCTCCGTCTTCAGGAAAAGTAGAACGGACTAAAGGTCTTTTAAAAACACACCTCACCAAGCTCAGCCACCAACTTAAAAAGGACTGGACAATACTTTTACCACTTTCCCTTCTCAGAATTCAGGCCTGTCCTCGGAATGCTACAAGGTACAGCCCATTTAAGCTACTGTATAGACGCTCCTTTTTATTAGGCCCCAGTCTCATTCCAGACACCAGACCAACTTAGACTGTGTCCCCAAAAAACTTGTCATCCCTATTATCTTCTGTCTAGTCATACTCCTATTCACCTTTCTCAACTACTCATGCATGCCCTGCTCTTGTTTACACTGCCGGTTTATACTGTTTCTCCAAGCCATCATAGCTTATATCTCCTCGTGCTATCCCCAAACTGCCACTCTTAGCTCTTGAAGTAAATAAATAATCTTTGCTGGCAGGACTATGCTGAATCTCCTTAGGCTAATCAGGTGTCCTAGGTCCTCCCAATTCTTAGACCTTTTATACCTGTTTTTCTCCTTCTCTTATTCCATTTAGTTTTTCAATTCATACAAAACCGTATCCAGGCCATCACCAATAATTCTACACGACAAATGTTTCTTCTAACAACCCCACGATATCACCCCTTACCACAAAATCTTCCTTCAGCTTCATCTCTCCCACTCTAGGTTCCCACGCCGCCCCAATCTCGCTTGAAGCAGCCCTGAGAAACATCGCCCATTCTCTCTCCATACCACTCCCCAAAAATTCTCGCCACCCCAAGACTTCAACACTATTTTGTTTTATTTTTCTTGTTAATATAAGAAGGCAGGAATGTCAGGCCTCTGAGCCCAAGCCAAGCCATCGCATCCCCTGTGACTTGCACATATACATCCAGATGGCCTGAAGTAACTGAAGATCCACAAAAGAAGTAAAAATAGCCTTAACTGATGACATTCCACCATTGTGATTTGTTTCTGCCCCACCCTAACTGATCAATGTACTTTGTTATCTCCCCCACCCTTAAGAAGGTACTTTGTAATCTCCCCCACCCTTAAGGTTCTTTGTAATTCTCCCTACCCCTGAGAATGTACTTTGTGAGATCAACCCCCTGCCCCCAAAACATTGCTCCTAACTCCACCGCCTATCCCAAAACCTATAAGAACTAATGATAATCCACCACCTTTGGCTGACTCTCTTTTTGGACTCAGCCCGCCTGCACCCAGGTGAAAGAAACAGCCATGCTGCTCACAAAAAAAAAAAAAGAAGCTGGTCGAAACCAGCCAGAATCAAGATGGTGACAAAAGCAACCTCTAGCTGTCTTCACTGCTCATTCATTACATATTAATTACAATGCATTAGCATGCTAAGAGAAACTCCCACCAGTGTTATGACAGTTTACAGATGCCATGGCAACTTTCGGAAGCTACCCTATATGGCCTTCTCAAACTAGGAACCCTAGTTTGAGACTTTCTGAAACCAAGAATCTAGACCTTCTCCCTGATCCTCCCTTTGTCTGTGACATCTGGAACAGTGCCGTGGTGCCCGTCTGCTTGGATAAGGACCTTATACTCTTCTGCAAAGGCAGTGGAAAGAGCATTGTTAAAGATCCAGTTCCCAGGCTGGCACCAAGAGCCTTTTACTGCCTGGCCCCTGCCTGGCTTTCTGAGATAATTCTCTTATCATTCAAGAAAATACCTTAAATCCATTCACTCAGAACTAGCCAGGGTGTGAGTCTGTTGTCAGGATCCAAGGAAGAGGTGACAAGGGCTTAATTTTTTTTTTTTTTTTTTTTGAGATGGAGTCTTGCTCTGTCACCCAGGCTGGAGTGCAGTGGCACGATCTCGGCTCACTGCAAACTCCACCTCCCGGGTTCACGCCATTCTCCTGCCTCAGCCTCCTGTGTAGCTGGGACTACAGGCGCCCGCCACCACACCCGGCTACGTTTTTGTATTTTTAGTAGAGACGGGGTTTCACCGTGTTAGCCAGGATGGTCTTGATCTCCTGACCTCGTGATCTGCCCGCCTCGGCCTTCCAAAGTGCTGGGATTACAGGCGTGAGCCACCGCGCCAGGCTGACAAGGGTTTTAATCAGTAATGGTCATCAGATTAGAAAGGGTGAATAGACCCAAGAGGTGTTCAGGAGACAGAGTCAATAGAGCATCTGACAAAAAGTGAGGGACAGGGTTACGACACCAGGGTTTCTAAAAATGATCAGTAATGAACTAATATCACCAAATGTTATCTATGTTTATTTTACTAATTGGTGCTTTTCTACCAAATAAGCATTTCCATCAACTTCCCTCTCCTGGACCAGAATTAGCTTCTTGTTACTAAGGTGAAGCATTTTCATCCCCAGCTAGGGATGGTGTCCCTTACTTGAGATTGTTTATGACATTTAAGGGAAATTCTGAGCTGCTTTCATAGTTCTCAAGCCGGATGGAAGAATACTCGTAACAAATACGAAATTCCAGCCCTGGCTTCAAGATCCCTCCAGGGTATTCATTATTTCACTTTTGCTGTGGACTTTAAACATTGGGTCCCTTACTTAAAAAGCACCCTTGGGCTTTGTTTTTACTAACATCCCAAAATGCAGTTCCAAATACTGAAATACAAAACCAACGTTATTTGGGACAGCTTGTTAGCAAAAGCCTCCTGCTATTAGGCTGAGAAGGCAGTTGAAAAGAAAACTCTACCCAATGGTCTCATTCACTCAATTGAAACATTTGTTGGGCATCAAGGAGCAGAGGAGCTGTGCCAGGAAGGCAGCGAGTGCAAGGAGGACTCGAGTGCAAGGATGGGCAGGCTGGCTTGCAGGGGCAGAGGAGGCATGGGGGGTGGTGGACAGCAGGGATGGGAGAAGAAAGGGTTTCAGGCTTCCAGCTTTGGGGTGAGTGCTGGTGGAGAGCAGAACTGTTGGGCAGAGCAGCTGTTCTGGAGGTCATACAGAGCCCAGCAAGTGGAGACACGGGAGCTAGGTTTGAGGCTGGGTCAAGGTTGGAAGCAAAACCACCCCAGTCAGGCTGGGGTGCAGGCGAGACTTGCCCCTCTCTCTCCACCAGTCAGGGGCACCTGCCTATGACTGGCGGCTCTCAGCCCGGGGGCAGAGCTTTTCCAGTCCTTCCTGCTGCCTTTGAGCTCCATTCACCTGGCTCGAAGACCCTCTGATCCCCTTCCTGACCTCTGCTGGCCCAGACCTTGCCCAGATCCTTGGCTTTTGTTCTTGAGTCTGCTGCCCAATGCTCCTTGATCCTGCTTTCTCTGAAGCCCTGAATGTGAGACGTAATTGATGTAGTGCCTTCCTCTTCTCCCACACTTGCCTGACTGTGGGCTCCTCTTCTTGCCTTCCAGGCTTCAGACAGCTTTCCTTTTCTCTCCATTCTGACCCTGCCTTCTCAGCTTGAACACTGCCTGTCTGTCTCAGGCCTTAGCTCCGCCTTAGCTCACTTCTTGACAAACCCAAACTGTTTAATTAAACTTAAAAATGCAACTTTAAATCTGTTCAGAAGTACATTTTAGTTTTTATTTATTTATTTCTGTTGCTACTGCACAAATTAAAGCAGCAAATTTTAATAAGATGATGGCATTTGGCTTGATAAGAAGGTGGGATTGTTGAGTGGTCACTGCATGGCCAAACCATGGCATTTTGACAGCCAGCCACGTGACTCTGGCTTCCTGTGCCAACCTAGGCTTATTTGGAGTGAAAAAAGAACCTGTGAACAGGAAGGAGAGCTTTTTTCTTTTTTGAAATAAACTTGGTTTGTAGAATAGAAACCTCTGAGCTTAGATTTCTTCCAGCTTAAACATTTGTATTTGTGGTATTACATTTGCTAAATCTAATAGCTTGAATACATTTCACATAGCTTTTTTAGAAACTAACTAGATTTTGTGTAACTTTTTATCCCTAGGTCAAATGATTTGTGGTTTTAATGAGTTCACTTACTCTACATTTTGCTTTGAATGTCTAAGACATTTTCCAGCAAGAAGTGGTGGAAATTAGAATTGCCAACCCAGCTGCAAAATCAGCCTTGTATTACAGAGCAACCTGTGACTCTGAGCCCCGGGACATCAGGCTTCTAGCCCTGCTCGGCCTCGGTGAGGAGTAGACTCAGTAGAGACATTTCTTAGGGCCCAGCACACCTGTGTGCAGAGCTGGGCACCTGTTACCCACAGCAGGGTTTATGTAGCAAAGAAGATTCTGGAAGTCTTGTTCCAAAGTTAAGTTGGATTCAAAGCTGAGGGGACAATGACCTCTACAGCTCTGTGCATTATACTCTGTTCCATCTTCAGATCTTCCTTTCTGTGTCATCCTGACTGAGTCTGAGAGTGGTTGTATCTGTGTATCTCTCTCCTCTTTCCCATCTTCTCACCTGTTAAGGAATTTATTTCCATTTAATAAAAGTATCCTGGACCTGGAATATCTGTACCCTTTGGACTAAATGCGTCAGTATATCAACACAAAGCTTGGAAGTCCATGCACAGAGAATTTTACTCTAAGCATAATGTAGAGTACCAGGAGATGATTGCAGAGCTGGAGACAGGACGCTGACAACAGGAGATGGGGAGGTGACAGGATGGAAGTTTACATACTACCTGAGGCTCTAAGAAGAGATCCAGAATGCCCCACCCCCAAGCCTTGACTCAGAGTGGCAGGGAGAAAAGATGACAGGAGCCTCGGCTCTCAGACCCAACATGGCGTGCCAGTTTTAGAGCAGCATTGGTGGATGGAGGTGCCAGGTGGTGGGATAGGCGTGGTGCTCCCGGCAGCCTTGAGCCACAGGTGCCACCAGAGAGTACATGCAAGTATCAACAGCCCTGGAGTTGGAACAAAAAGGCTTATAGTGGGAGATACCCTGACCAGGGGCAATGGCAGGGATCATGGCCATCAGCATGAAACCTGCTCTGTACCCAAGACAAGGCAGGAGCCGCCAAAGCTTAGTGGACACCAGTGCAGGGAAACCAGCAGCCAGGGTGGGAGTGGGGAGCCACCCAGAGGAGGTTGGCAGGGCCCTGGAGGACAGCACATGGAGCCCAGACCTACCTCCCCAGCACTCCAGGAGAATCCATGTGCCTTCCCCTGCCTTGAGAGGTGCCTTGGAAACGAGGAGGGGTAAGGAGATTCCTTGGGAGATGAGTATCATCATTTCAGACAGCAAGCTGAACTTAGAATTAACTGAATATTTACACAAAAGAGACCGTCGAATTAGAAGAGGCAGAATTACCTTTAATTGGTAAATGTAAATGTTTTTTGCTTTTAGAAGGAAATAACTCTAAAGCACAATGTGGTCAAATGTGTGTGTGTGTGTGTGTGTGTGCCCATACACACACAAAATTAATTCATTTCTTACTCTTGGTTAGTAAACTCTGATGCTGCTACGTTTGATACAAATGATATACTGGACACTTGGTTATTATAATCTCATTCAAATATCTTATTTTATGGATTAAAAACAAACAAACACGAAAACCCTGAAGCCCAGAGCTGGTAAGGGGCAAAACGCTGGAGACAGGCCTGGGTCTTCTGACTTCCTCATCAGTGCTCTCCCCACCACACAGCGTGTTCGTCCTCAGAATCCTTGGGTGTGCACTGTTCCTGGTTGATATGATGAGCTTTGATCTATTTTTTCTTTTTATTTTTCTTTTCTTTTCTTTCTCTTTCTTTTTCTCTTTCTCTCTTTCTTTTTTGAGACAGGTTCTCACTCTGTTTTTCAGGCTGGAGTGCAGTGGTGCAGTCATAGCTCACTGCAGCCTCAATCTCCCAGGCTCAGGCAATCCTCCCATCTCAGCCTCCCAAGAAGCCAAGGTCACAAATATGTGCCACCAGGCCAGCTAATTGTTTTAATTTTTTGTAGTGACAGGATCTCACTATGTTGCCCAGGCTGGTCTAGAACTCTTGGGCTCAAGCATCCCTACCACCTTGGGCTCCCAAAGTGCTGAGATTACAGACATGAGCCACCACACTTGGACTGATTTATTTCTAATCATAAAGCACTCAATGGTACAAAATTGTCTAGGAATAAAAGCTCAGGATGATGACAGAAACAGGGAGATGATAAATACTGACTCTGGGAGGAAGAAATGTTCTTCATTTTTCCTGTGCGGATTATCAACTATGGGCCATCGCAGGAATGTACCCTTTTTACGGGTCTCTGGCCTCATGCATTATGGATGAAGACTGTCGAATGTGCAGACTGCAGGGACTTTGCCTCCTCCACAGCAGAATCAACACTCAGCTCAACCATCCCCTATAAACAGCTGTTGTCCCAGGCTTGGAAGATAGTAAAAATAGATCTGTGATAAGAAGCAGGCTTATCTTCAGGCCTCAGGTCCAAGGGTAAGGCTGAAGATAGAAGCCCCATCCTGTTATCGCTTGACACTCTAGAATCCCCTGGGTTTCTTAGCAAAAGATAACGCAACTGCTAAAACAACCATCACTCAGGAGACAAGGAGCCCAGGCCAGATTTTACCTGATACAAGCAGTCACTCAATATGTGCCTATCAACACCCGCTCCCTTCCCTGGAGCCTTTCCTACCACATCCAGAGAAACATGGCTTGTGGATCCCAAGGACTGTTCAGGGATAAGCCATCTATCTGTGGAGCCTTCCTTAGTGAAAGGGAACTCGGATTTCCTAAATCGGAGAATACTAGCCACTTTGATATTTCAGATCTGCCTCAAACAATCCCTCAAGGAACCGTATGTGATTCCTGGAAAGCAACCAAATGTATTCTGAGGGGGCTATGTGCCACAGGAAAATAAATCTGAAATACGTCATACTGTATTTTCTTCTTGGAGCTTCATAACCCACATTAGGATATTAAAGGTCCTGAGAAGTCCTGCACTTAAAGACCAAAACTTATATACTCTTACACAAAACAGCTTTTCCAGACTTATCTGAGCACAGAGCACAATTTTCCACAGAACACTTGTTAACCCTCTGCTGATTTGGCCTTCTGCTAGTGTCTGACTGTGTCTTTTATGTCTGGGTGGTTAGCATGAGGTTAGCACGTTTTTCCCTTTGTCAGCATTAGTAAATGAACTGGGGAGAGCAGCACTGGCTGCTCCCAAGTGGGTCCTCAAACAACCCAAGCCAGCAAGAGTCAGACCCTCACTGCTGAGGTGGGTGGTGGTTTGTCCAAGACAGTCAGGTTTATACTCATTCTTCAAGCACAATATATTTTTTATTTTTTATTTTTTTTGAGACGGGGTCTTGCTCTGTCACCCAGGCTGGAGTGCAGTGTTGCAATCTTGGCTCACTGCAACCTCTACCTCCCGAGTTCAAGTGATTCTCCTGCCTCAGCCTCCCGAGTAGCTGGAACTACAGGCACGTGCCACCATGCCCAGACAATTTTTGTACTCTTTAAGTAGAGACAGGGTTTCACCATATTGGCCAGGCTGGTCTTGAATTCCTGGCCTCAAGCGATCTGCCTGCTTCGGCCTCCCAAAATGCTGGAATTACAGGTGTGAGCCACCACGCCCGACTCAAGCACAATTAATACCTCCTTTTACTCTCTAAAGTGTTTTAGTTTGGACCATGAATTATACGGCACTCCTGCCACTGTGATCATCAGGAGAGCCCTTCCAAAGGCTACAGCTGCAGACTGGTTGAGGCACTCGTACTAGAACTGAGTGAGCAAATGAGCTCCAGAAGGTGTGAGCCTAGAAATGTGGGAGGCCTCAGAGGGGATCAGGTAGCTCCACGGTGGGCAAGACATCATCTGGGAGACAGAGCCAGCAGCGAGGAGGAGGGCAGGAAGCCAGGACAGTGCCTCAGGGTTGCTCCTGGCAGCATTTTACTGCTACTTGGATTTTTTGAAATAAAAAACTGTACTTGAGAGCATCACACATTTTTCTCATGTTTGTGGTTTGGAAGATCATTCCCTTTCCCCTTGTTTTTAGTAAAATTCTTGAAAATGTCTGCACCAGTTGTGCTAAAGGGAAAGACTGGTGCCATTGACCGCAGTGTTTTAAGGGCAGAAGGACAGTCCTGGGCCTGGGCTGTGGAGCTGGGGATGTGTTGGACAATTCCCAAGGGGTGGATAATAGCTCGGGGGGAGAGGCAGGACGAGTGAAGTTCCGTGACAAGAGGGGGAACTGAAGCTGGACTTTGAAAGGTTAGGGAGGACTTGTGGAGAAGAGAGTGGGGAAAGGTAGGTGTCCCAGACAGAGGGAGCAGCATAAAGCAAAGATACTGTGTGAGTTTCCTATTGCTGCTGTAACAAATTATTGCAAACTCAGTGGCTTAAAGCAACCCAGATTAAGCCGGGCGCGGTGGCTCAAGCCTGTAATCCCAGCACTTTGGGAGGCTGAGGCGGGCGGATCACGAGGTCAGGAGATCGAGACCATCCTGGCTAACACGGTGAAACCCCGTCTCTACTAAAAACACACACACACAAAAAATTAGCTGGGCGTGTTGGCGGGCGCCTGTATTCCCAGCTACTCGGGAGGCTGAGGCAGGAGAATGGCGTGAACCCAGGAGGTGGAGGTTGTGGTGAGTCAAGATCGCGCCACTGCACTCCAGCCTGGGGGACAGAGAAAGACTCCGTCTCAAAAAAAAAGCAACCCAGATTTACTATCTCACAGTTCCAGGGGTCGCAAGTCTGAAATGGATCTCACTGGGCTAAATCAAAGTGTCAACAGGCTGTGTCCCCTTATGGAAGCTCTAGAATTGAGTTCTCGCCTTTTCTAGCTTCTAGAGGTGGCCCACGTTCCCTGGCTCAAGGCTCCCTTCCATCTTCAAAGCCAGCAACAGCTGGTCGAGTGTTTCTCACATTGCATCACACTGACTGACCACTGTCACCTCCCTCTCTCATGTAAGGATCTGGTGATTACACTGGGCCCCCCGCTGCATAATCCAGGACACCCTCGCCACCTCAAGATCCTTAATTTGACCACATCTGCAGAATCTCCTTTGCCATGTGAAGTAACACATTCACAGGCTCCTGGGACTAGGGAGTGGATGTCTTGGATGGGGGCATTATTTTATCTACCACACATGCCACGTAAGGACAGTGTCCTTGCAAAACAGGAAGAGTGAATAGTCCATTTGCCTGGATTGGAAGGAATGTATGAGGAAAGATGTGGAACCAGAAGTATAGACTGGAGATTCAGGAAGGGAGAGAAATGTTTTCTCGATTCTCTTCAGAGGGCCTAAGTGGCCATGGACCACATTCTTTGCTCAGGCTGCTATTGTGATGCCAGGGGGGCAGCCATGGGGCAAGGTCAGCAGACACCTCCATGAGGCCCTACATGGTGGAAAGGCACAGGCTTGTAAACTCAGGATCCTGAGGAGCTCAACTCATTAAGAGCAGATTCTCATCTGGGAATCACCTTTTCTCTTCAGCGGCAGTAATAGAACCCTTTTTTCAAATTAAATTCATATGTAAACAGGTTAAAGCAGAGCCATTCAGGCTGATACAGGGCAAAGGGTCCCCAGAACCACCTAGTCCTCTGCCCATAGAGGCTCCTGGGGCACATCCCCAGGATGCGGGACACAGCGGGAAAACCTGTAGCAAAGTTCAGAAGGCTGGGTGGTGAACAAGGACTCAGAAGGTCTTGGAGGAAATGAATGTTCTAATGTGTGAGGGAATATGGACATAGTTGCTCACAGCAAGGTTCACACATGGGTCTTAGTTTGAGCTCCCCCAGAAGCTGACCCTCAGATAAGGATATGAGTGCAAGTAGTTTATTTGGGAAGTGGGAAGGAACATGGGTAGGTGAAGAAGAAAGATATTTGAGCAAGGGAAGGCAGCTAGTAAGTGTGTGCTGTCATGCCAGCTACTGCAATGTGGAACTGGTGCTTAAGCTTAAGAGGAAACTCTGGGAAAGGTGAAAGGTAACAAAGCTGAGGAATTCACACCTGCCAGTCATGGCTTAAGGGCTGGCCCAGATAGTAATTCCCTGGTTCTTCCCACTCCTTCCCTCCTGCAGGCAACAAATATGGCTGATGGCAGTCAGGCTGACACCATGCCCTGAAATAGCAAGGGTCTCTGATGGGATATGGGTGAACACTTTCAGCTGCCTCAAGATGGTCTTATCAATGAGTCTGGTGACAGCAGAAGTGTCCATTCTGCCTACTTCTCCATCACCACCCATCAGCGTCCAGGTTTATGGTGAGACCACCCTGCATCCTGCTCTGCAGTCCTCAGACCAACACTGACTAGGGGGACAGTTGTGATTTTTGGCTGCCTATTCCCCATGGCCCTCACTACAGCACTGAGTTTTTCTATCACAAAATGATTTCTCTTCCATGGTGTGGAGAGAAAGAAGGCCTTCTCAGAGTCTTTGTCTCTTGGTGATCTGAAATGTCCATTTCCATGTGATCAAAAGGCATCCAAGTCTGGGCACAGAGAGAAGAAGCATTCCTAATTCCAGAAGTTCCTGAGAGAACAGGGCCAGCTTTCTGGCAGAACAGAGATGTGAACTCAATGTCCTTTGGGAAATTAGCTTTAGTTCTGTACCAAGAGCCTATAATTATACTGACCAGGCTAGGGTACTTGAAATGATGATTAAGGCATGAATGAAAAATAAAAGATCCCTTTGTTTTTATGCTCATTATGCCTCTTTTTGATGACTATGCAAAAAAAATGCCTTTCAAACAATTAGCTTAATTAGCAGATTGTATTTTCATTCCCGGCTCCAAGCCAAGTGCCCAGCAGTTGATCATAGCTGGGTAAGGATGCACTGGCCCTGCCTACCTTCCTCCTCCCACCCACCTCCATGTTCCAGAACATGGCATTTGGGGTTGGTCTTTACCTTGGCCCATCTCCCAGCAGCCCCTGGGCTGAGCTCATTGCAGTCTGTGGGCCCAGCTCTGCCTGGACAGCCCTGGCTCCTCAAGACAGGAGTCTATTTGTTTGAGGGAGGCAAGGAATAGGTGGAAACGAAGCTTCCTAGTCTGATAATGCAATCCAGTGTAATCTGGCCCCAGCCTACATCCCAGGTCCTTCCTAGAAGCCACCCCCACTCTCCGGCTCCATGTGTCTGGTCTGCTGTGCCTTCTCCCACCCTACTTGTGCATCCCAGATTCTACCTGTGCCTCAGGGTGCCTTGCCTCCTCTATGAGGTCTTTCTTGTTTCTTTTAAGGCCTTTTGCCTGCACTTCTCCCATTATCCTCACCACTTTAAAATGGATTCAATTAAAAAGGCAATAGATGAGCTTATTCTAATAGAAAACACTAAGAAATGCATAATTATCTAGAAAAAAGTATGAACTCCTCCACCACTGCCTCCCTACTCCCCACACCTTCCCCGAGGTAATGACTGGGAGCAGTCGACCACACACTGAATGTTGTGCAGTGCTTGCTTCTTTCATTTAATAGAATGCATCTTGGACATTTTCCATAACCAGGACTTATAGGTCAGCTGAACTGTTTTCAGTGGTTGCTGAACTGCCCCATCTGTTACCAGCCCACTGTGGATGGTCATGGGAATTTGTAACTAATGGAGTTAGAGTGCAGGAGTTTGGGAATGAATTTACTTCTTTTCCTCCTCCTCCTTTCTTCTTCTTCACCCTCCTCCTCTTCCTCCTTACCTTCCTCCTCTTGTTCCTCACACTCCTCCTCCTTTTCTCCCTCCTCCTTCTCTCCCACCTCCTCCTTTTCATCCTTTATACAAATTAGAGGTCTTAAGTCCATTCCTAAAATGTCATTCTCACTCCTTTGCATTCTGACTTTCTTCTCACTCTAAAATATATATGCATACAAATATTCTAATTCTTAAATATTTTTAAAATATGGCCAAGTGTAGAGAATCACATAAAACATCTACATGCACATCTAACAAGCAGTAATATCTTGAAATACAGGCATATCTCATTTTATTGAGCTTTGCTTTATTTTGCTTTGCAAATACTGTGTTTTTTACAAATTGAAGGTTCCCAGCAACTCTGTGCCAAGAAAGTCTATTGTTCTCATTTTTCCAACAGCATGTGCTCACTTTGTGTCTCTATGTCACATTTTGGTAATTCTCACAATATTTCAAACTTTTTATTATTATTATATGTGTTATGGTGATTTATGATCAGTGATCTCTGAAGTTACTATTGTAATTGTTTAGGGGCACCATGAACCACACCCATAGAAGACAGTGAACTTAATAAATGTTGTCTGTGTTCTGACTGCTCCACCAACAAGCCATTCTCCAATCTTTCTCTCCTCGGGCCTCCCTATTCCCTGATTCACAACAGTATTGAAATGAGATCAATTAATCACCCTACTATGGCTTCCAAGTGTTCAAATGAAAGGAAGAGTTGCACATCTCTCACTTTAAATAAAAGCTAGAAATGATTAAGCTTAGTGAGGAAGGCATGTTCCCCCTCATCCTGAAATAGGCTGAAAGGAGGCCTCTTATGCCAAATGGTTAGCCAAGCTGTGAACGCAAAGGAAAAATTATTGAAGAATGTTATAAATGTTACTCCAGTAAACACAAATTATAAGAAAGGGAAATAGCTTTATTGTTGATATGGGGAAAGTTTTAGTGGTATGGGTAGAAGATCAAACCAGCCACAATATTTCCTTAAGCCAAAACCTAATCCAGAGCAAGGCCATAACTCTCTTTGATTCTGTGAGGGCTGAGAGAGGTGAGGAAGCTGCAGAAGAAAACTTTGAAGTTAGCAGAGGTTGGTCCATACGGTTTGAGGAAAGAAACCATCTCCATAACATAAAAGTGCAAGGTGAAGCAGCAAGTGCTGATGGAGAAGCTGCAGCAAGTGATCCAGAAGATCCAGCTAAGATCATTGATGAAGGCATCTACACTAAACAACAGATTTTCAGTGTAGACAAAACAGCCTTATATTGGAAGAAGATGCCATCTAGGACATTCATAGCTGGAGAGGAGAAGTCAATGTCTGTCTTCAAAACTTCAAAAGACAGGCCGACTCTCTTGTTTTTTTTTTTTTTTTTTTTTTTTTTGAGACAGGGTCTCGCTCTGTCACCCAGGCTGGAGTGCAGTGGCGCGATCTCGGCTCACTGCAAGCTCTGCCTCCCGGGTTCACGCCATTCTCCTGCCTCAGCCTCTCCGAGTAGCTGGGACTACAGGCGCCCGCCACCACGCCCAGCTAATTTTTTGTATTTTTAGTAGAGACAGGGTCTCACCGTGGTCTCGATCTCCTGACCTTGTGATCCGCCCGCCTCAGCCTCCCAAAGTGCTGGGATTACAAGCGTGAGCCACCGCGCCCGGCCCGACTCTCTTGTTAAGAGCTAATGCAGCTGGTGTCTTTAAGTTGAAGCCAATGCTCATTGACCATTCTGAAAATCCTAGGGGCCATCAGAATTATGCCAAATCTACTCTGCCTGTGCTCTGTAAATGAACCAACAAAGCCTGACAGCACATCTGTTTGCAGCATGGTTTACTGAATATTTTAAACCAACTATTGAAACTACTGCTCAGAAAAAAAGAATTCCTGTCAAAATATTACTGCTCATTGAAAATACATCTAGACACTCAAAAGCTCTGATGGAGATTTACAAGGAGATTAATGTTTTTTTCATGCCTGCTAACACAACATCCATTCTGAAGCTCATGAAATAGTGAAATGAGTAATTTTGACTTTCAAATCCTATTATTTCAGAAATGCATTTCATAAGGATATAGCTATCATAAATAGTAATTCCTCTGATGGATTTGGGTGCAATAAATTGAAAACCTTCTGGAAAACATTCACCATTCTAGATGCCATTAAGGACATTCACAATTTGGCCAGGCACGGTGGCTCAGGCCTGTACTCCCAGCAATTTTGGAGGCCAAGGCGGGCAGATCACCTGAGGTTGGGAATTTGAGATCAGACTGACCAACATGGAGAAACCCCATCTCTACTAAAAATACAAAATTAGCTGGGCATGGTGGTGCATGCCTGTAATCCCAGCTACTCAGGAGGCTGAGGCAGGAGAATCGCTTGAACCTGGGAGGCAGAAGTTGCGGTGAGCCGAGATCACGCCATTGCACTCCAGCCTGGGTGACAAGATTGAAACTTTGTCTCAAAAATAAAAAAAAAAATTCACAATTCAAGGGAGGAGGTCAAGATATCAACATTATCAGGAGTTTGGAAGAAGTTGATTTTAACTGTCAAGGATGACTTTTAGAAGTTGAAGAATTCAGTGGAGGAAATCACTGCATGTGTGGCGGAAATAGCAAGAGAACTAGATTTAGAAGTGGAGCCTGAAGATGAGACTGAATTGCTGCATTCTCATGATCAAACTTGAATGGATGAGGAGGTGCTTCTTGTGAATGAGCAAAGAAAGTGGTTTCTTGAGATGGAATCTACTCCTGGTGAAGATGCTGTGTACACTGTTGAAACGACAATGAAGGATTTAGAATATTACATATTCTTAGTTGATAAAGCAGCAGCAGGGTTTGAGAGGATTGACTCCAATTTTGAAAGTTCTGCTATGGTTAGAGGGCTATCAAACAACATTGCATGCTACAGAGAAATCTTTGGTGAAAGAGTCAATCAATGAGGCAAACTTCATTGTTGTCTTATTTTAAGAAATTGCTACAGCCACCCCAACCTTTGGCAACCACCAACTGATCAGTCAGCAGCCATCAATATCAGGGTAACACCCTCCATTAGCAAAAAGATGACTTGCTGAAGGGTCAGATGATCAGTAGCATTTTCTCAGCAATAAAGCATTTTTAAATTAAGCTATGTACATTTTTTAGACATACTGTCATTGTATACTTAATAAATTACAATATAGTGTAAATGTAACATTTACATGTACTGGGAAACCAAAAAATTTGTACAATTCATTTTGTTCTGACACCTGCAATATCTCCATGATGCCTGTATTTCTTCAAATACTAAAAAAAAGAAAAGAGAATGGAAACAAAAATCAGTTGCAGGTAAAGCTAAATCCTCTCCCTGTGCCTCATTTCTCTCCTCCTGATACTTTTGAAGTACTCACCATTCTAATGCTGTATATTTTTTTCATCCTTGTTTTCATAGTTTGCTACTACGGTTGGGGGGACAAAATATGAAGATATTTAAGAGCGTGTATGGAGCATGGCACCAACCAGAGTGATAACCAGCCATATACCACCCAGCTTACCCAGTATTGACCCCTGAATGTTAGTTCTGTTCATAAGTAGTCTTCATTAACAATGCATTGTTTTGTGAGACTTCAAGAGATATTAGCACACTCTGTTTCCTTTTGCAACTTGTCTTTCACTCAACATTATGCTTGGAGATTGCTTCCTGTAAATACTGATAAGTCTAGCTCACTCTCAATAACATCATGCTTTCTTGATGGGGAGAGAAAGGAAGTTATGTCCAGGAACCCGGGGGTCGTACAAACAGAGCCTGTCCTAACAGGGCCATAGCTGGGCCTAGAACCTCACACAAGCGTATGAGATGCTTTTGTGAGGATTGGGCCAAAAAGTCTGTAATGCTCATTGCTTCATTTACTTGCAGAATTTGAGGTTTCATAAAATTTGGGAATGCCTATTGTGAGAAACAAACTCACTTGTCCAAACTTAAAGAATGGACTCAGAGACCCGGAGAACAGCGAAAGTGAGACTTTTAATGACCGTCTTGCAAGATCAGGTGTCTGATGGGCAGGCACACCCAGCACAGTCACAACAAACAATTTACCCCCTAGTGCACAGGTGCCTCCCCCAATTCCTCATAGGCTGACTACTATGGGGTCACAATCTTCCCACATGTCACCTATCAGTTGCTGGGCTGGGGCTTTAGGTGTTTTCTTTGGGGTTGTCTTGCTGCATTTTGTTGCAGCCCACAATGCATTGCATTCCTAGTCAGCTCAGGGGCTCTTTAAGTATTTGACTTATGACTTAAGTAGCTGGGCAGGCTGATGAGAATAGACAAAGCGAGCTATTTTGCAGGCTAGTAGACTTTCATCTCAGACTAAACTTTTTTGGTTTGGGTGAGGGCAACTAATGGGGTTGGGGGTGGTGCGGGGAGGTGCGCGACAAGCAGGCATTGGCTATCCAAGCAGGGGCCTAGTGTATCCTGTTTTTTTCTGTAGTTTGCTGCCCTAAACCGATTCAAGGCACTTTGTCTTGGACCACCGTATACATTATTTCCTTCACTATCAATATGTAAATGTTATATTTGCTGGAAGGAAAACAAAAAATTGGGAACAACAGCAGGACTAGGGAGGCATTTTGCTATTTTGTAAAAGGACACAGGGTCCTCTCCTGAATGTCTATTGACAGTCCTAAGAGAAGAAACACCATGTCCCAGTACAGGTGGGAAGGCTGGGATGGGGAAGGGAGGCCCTCTTGTGCTGCCTAGGTACCAATCCAGTAGCACCAATAAGCAAAGGGCCCAAAAAGGAAGACCTGGGGAAATGAGAATGCCCTGTATTAATTAGTAGAGGGGGTCTGGATGCCAAAGAGAATGGATTATAGAGTTAAAGGGTTGGAATCTGCGATCTCATTTGCGTAAGTTATCAGAGGGTAACAAATTCAGGCAGAAAGCACAGGTCTAGTCCAGGGAAAACCTGTAAGCAGGAGAAGTCCGGATTTAGGGCCTCCCACAAACATATCAATGCATCTTTTCCTCCCTGCCCCCTTTCCCATCATCAAAATCATTACTCAGGAAAGAGGCTGATATTAGTTATTTATACTCCCTACAAGTAAATCTCAGGGGTATTTGTATCCTTCTTCCTAAGTGTGGCATGAAATATTCTGTTCCTGCTGGATCAGGTCCATGCACTGGGGCAAATAATGGCAGGCAAGAGAGTACACTTCCTGCAGAGGAGAACTTGTCGACATCTAACAAAGCTACAGACTCATTTACTCTTTAGCCAACCTAAGCAATCCCACTTCCAGAAATTCACCTTTAAGATACACGTCCACGGATACAAAGCAACATGTGCAGGAGGTTTTTTATAGTGACATTATTAGCAAAAATTAGAAATAATCCAAATGTCCATCCACAGGGGATTTGATAGAGTGACCCACTTGTTCCAGTTTTAAAACTGGAAGTCCCATGTGCAGAAAATTCCCTCTGTCTCAGACAAACTTTGTCCCATTCATCTTTAAGCACTTCTGGACTCACCAGACTTATGAGATTCATCTTGTATTTCTCTGGAATCAGCCATTTCCTAAAAGAGCCATCATTCATTTGAGTGGGGAAGGATACTACTTTTTTTTATTTTTATTTTTATTTTTTGAGATGGAGTCTTGCTCTGTTGCCCAGGCTGGAGTGCATGGCATGGATCTCGGCTCACTGCAACCTCCGCCTCTTGGGTTCAAGCAATTCTCCTGCCTCAGCTCCCTGAGTAACTGAGATTACAGGTGCCCACCACCATGCTCAGCTAATTTTTGTATTTTTAGTAGAGACGGGGTTTTACCATGTTGGTGAGGCTGGTCTCAAACTCCTGGCCTCAAGTGATCTGCCCGCCTCGGCTTCCCAAATTGCTGGGATTATAGCCGTGAGCCACCAGTGGTACCCGGTCAGTACTGTTATTAGAAGCTAAGATTTGGGGACTTGGTGTACTGAGGTGTTATTGCTTCTAGGGCCTTTCAGTTGACAGAGAAAAAATAAAAATATATATTATATATAATATATATAATTATGAGTTTATATTTACTCCAATTCAAATGTAACATTTCAGGTTTTCATTAAATCTATTGTATTTTGTATATAAATCGCTTTTCTTTTACTCTAAAAATCTTTTGATTCTTAATACTGTTAGAATATATTTACTTATTTTCTTTATTCTCTAATATACATAGATAGAATAGTTTCAGGAATTTACTTCTTTGCTTTAATCTTACAATACACCTAAAAATTCTCCAAAGTTAAAAACCACCATTACCAGTACTAATACAATTACAAAGTAACCTTAAATATTTGTGTGCGGTTTTTTTTACTCTTGGAATATTTTTCACAGAGGACTAGAACCAGAGAACTGTATCAGAGATGTCTGAATTTTTTTCTTTTCTCGGCATATCTGTGTTACTAATTTGGTATGCAATTAGGTTCCTTTAGCCAAGCCTGATATGTTTTCAATTTTCAAGTTTGTCTTTTCTTTCTTTTTGATTTAATTTATTTTGTGAATATGTAAAATTTGAATGAAAAGTCAAAATTATGTGAAAAGCTGTATTCAGAGAAGTCTCATTTCCACTCGTATCCCCTCCTTCACTTTTCCCATCCCACCTCCCATGGGCAACAATTTTTATTAGTTTCTAGTTTATCTTTCCAGTGTTTCTTTTTGTAAAACTAAGCAAATGAATACGTGTATGTAACATATGTGTGTATATGTTCTTATTTCTCCACCTTTCTTTTACAGATGGTAACATACTATATACACTGTTCTGCAGCTTGATTTTTTCCATCTAACAACATGTATTGTAGTCACTCCATATGAACACATGGAGGTCTTCCTCATTCTTTTTTGCATCTTCATAGCACACCAAGGGTGCAGATACAGTGGTGTCTTCTATGGCTCCCAGTGTATACTTCTGAGAAGGGACTGAGAGAAAGGGAGGGTAGGAAGGACAGAAGAGAGGTGAAAGACTTCTATACTTCTATATTGTATTCTATATAATTATTATTTAACGTTTTCTAATAAAAAATTAAGGTATTCCTCTTCTAAAGAAATAGACTTAGCCTGGGCAACATGGTGAAACCCCATCTCTTAAAAAATTATTATTTTTTTAGCTGGGTGTGGTGGTGCACACCTGTTGTTCCAGCTATTTGTCAGGCTGAGGTGGGAGGGTGGATTGAGCCCAGGAGGTTGAGGCTGTAGTGAGCTGTGATCACACTACTGCACTCCAGCCTGGTTAACTGAGTGAGACACTGTCTCTAAATAAATAAATAAATAAATAATAGACTTTATCTTTTTAGAGCAGGTTTAGGTTCACAGCAAAATTGAGGAGAAGGTACAGAGATTTCTCATATACCCTTTGCCCCACAAATGCACGACCTCTCCCACTATCAACCTCCCACACCAGAGTGGTTCAGTTGTCACAAATGATGAACCAATACTGACACACCATTATCACCCAAGGTCCATAGTTTCTATTAGGGTCCCCTTTTGTTGTATTCCTTTTTTAATTAAAAGAAGTTTAACTAATGAGGATCTTGGTGAGGTGTACATAGGAACATGTCAAAAGAGCCAGTTGGCAAGCCCTCCCAGTGGCCAAATTTGAAACAGTTTGACAATGACTATAATTTATTATAAAACACTGAATAAGCATAGAACCACAAGACCATAGTAATAATTTTTAAAGAGAGGGGAAAAAAGAAAAAATATTATTTGCTGCCCTTGAAGATAACTAATATACCAAGTCCTTATTCTGAAAATTATAATTAAAAAACAAAAAAGACATCCATCCTGCTTATTTGTGTGTAGGAACATTAGTTCATCCTCAGTTAATTAGGGGAAGCTCTTCTTTACAGAAAAATGCCAGTTCATAAACAGAAGAAACAATAGATTTAGAAAGGCACCGTCTGACAATCCCCAGTGTAATAACCAATTCAGGCAATTTGTGGAGGTTATCTTAGTTCACTGAACTGCTATAACAAGGTACCATAGACTGGGTGCTTATAAACAACAAAAGTGTATTATATTTTTCTCAGTCCTGGAGGCTGGGAAGCCCAAGATCAAGGCACTAGCTGATTTGGGGTCTCGTGACAGCTTGCTTTCTGTTTCATAGACGGAATCTTCTAGCTGTGTCCTCACATGTTGGAAGGGGCAAGTGAGCTCTCTGGGGCCTCTTTTATAAGGGCACTAATCCCATTCACAAGGGCTCAACCCTCACGACCTAATCATCTCCCAAAGGCCCCACCTCCTAATACCATTACATTGGGCATTAGGTTTCAATTTATGAATTTTGGGGGGGCATAAATATTCAGGCCATAGCAGATAATGAAAGGCTGTTGGAGAATACATATCTACACTGCCAAAGTATCACCCCATAGATTACAAAGGGGAAATGTGCCTTTATAATGCAGAAATCTGGTAGTTACTAACTCAACTAAGTGATTCAATGTGGCATCCTTTACCATGGGACAACCTAACAGTACGTATCTCCTGAAAGATGCAACATGAAGGAAACAGCATTACCCAGGATGCCAAAATTGTTTAACTGAGAGCCAGTCAAACTTTTGGACAAAATTTGAATCTAAAAGAAACCCAGGGAGGTAGAAGAACAAGTCAAGTGAACCGTGAAGAAGTAATTAAATTAATCTAGAATGTGAGACATTCTATAAAACAGCTGGCATGGTCTCTTTAAAAATAAATTCCATGGGAAAAAAAAGTAGATTATTCTATGATAAAATAGACTAAATAGACATAACCATTGTAATACATGAAACTTGATTAAACTTCACTTCTTTATTTTAAACAGCCATAAAATACATTTTTGGGGAACAGTTGGG
Source organism: Hylobates moloch (assembly GCF_009828535.3). Taxonomy (NCBI): domain Eukaryota; kingdom Metazoa; phylum Chordata; class Mammalia; order Primates; family Hylobatidae; genus Hylobates; species Hylobates moloch. The sequence continues at coordinate 86,928,931 of NW_026652283.1, read as the reverse complement.
GAAATTTAAATTTGGGTCTAATGTTGGGCGATATTAGGGATTAATGTTAATTATCTTAGGAGTCACAAAGACATTGTGTTTATGTAGCAAAATATCCTTATTCTAAGGAGATACATGCTGAAATAATTAGGGGTGAAGTATCGTGATATCCACAATCTATTTTCAGCAAAAATAAAATATATACACACAGAGATAAATCAAATACAGACAGTGTTAACAATTGTTCAATCTAGGTGGTGGGTATAGGAGTGTTCCCAGTATTATTCTTTCAACTTTGCTGTGTATTTGAAATTTCCTTATAATAAAATGTTGGAAAATGCAGTTGTAAAAATCAAGCATCAATCCCACATTCTCAGTTGAAACTTTATTTCAGAGGAACCAGATAGCCCCAGTTGCTGAGGGAAAGCTCTATGTCACAGAAGAATTGAGGTTACAGATGTAGAAGGAAGGGCGGACAGAAAAAACATCATTTCACCAGCACTATGAAAATGGTTGATTCAAGCAGGGAGTATTTATTATTACAATCATCAGATGAATGGCTGATGGGACTAAGCATTCCTATGGCGCCATAGGAACATTACACGGATCATCTCTAGTGAAGGACTCAGACCATCATCACCCTTTCCCAACAGTGAAATTTAGGCTCACTCAGGAAGGTATAGGAAAACAGCTCCACCGGGATACGGTGACCTGGCATGACCCACACAGGCAAAGGCTTGAGCCACAGCTAATCTGAGTCTTGGTGGAACACCTTGTGACCCTCCCAGAACACGAGACAGTAAGAGGCAAGAAAAGAGTGGTTGTGGGGCCATCTCCCACCTACCTCCCTATCTCCCCTGGGAGGCAGTCATGGGAGAGCTTCTCATGGCCTCCCCGGCACTGATGAGGTATGGGGCCTTCTGCTCCACTCCTGTTGCTCCCTGCCTCAGAACATTGCTGCAGAATATAACTCTACTTAGCTACAGTCTACATTTGGCTCCTCAGCAATGGGGTATCCTACAACTTGCATTGCAATTATCTGGCCCTGTTTGTTTCAGTGTCATCTTTTCTTTTCCTTTTTCTTTTCTTTTCTTTCTTCTTTTTTTTCTTTTTCAGGCGGAGTCTTGCTCTTGTCGCCCAGGCTGGAGTGCAGTGGCACGATCTTGGCTCACTGCAACCTCCGTCTCCTGGGTTCAAGTGATTCTCCTGCCTCAGCCTCCCAAGTAGCTGGGATTACAGGCAGTCGCCACCATACCCAGCTAATTTTTTTGTATTTTTAGTAGAGACAGGGTTTCACTATGTTAGCCAGGGTGGTCTCAGACTCCTGACCTCAGGTGATCTGCCCACCTCCGCCTCCCAAAGTGCTGGGATTACAGGCGTGAGCCACTGTGCTGGCCTCTTTTTCTTTTTTGAGAGAGAGTCTTGCTATGTTGGCCAGGCTGGTCTTGAACTCCTGGCCTCAAGTGGACCTCCCACCTTGACCTCCCAAAATGCTGGGATTACAAGCATAAGCCACCATGCCCAGCCTCAGTGTCATCTTTTTGGTGTGTGAGACAAGAACCATGGGTAACTGGCACCTTTAGCATACTTCCTTTCACTGTCTTAGTAGGTAATAAGCTGCCTAAGTCTAAAAGTGGCCTACTGTGACTTTACTGATATAACCAGTCAGGTTTTAGCCTTGGTCTTGCCTTGTCTTGTATGTGAGAGCTAGACAAAAGGGTCATCTGGGCATTATGGCTCCCCAAAGTGCTGTGCTATGAAGCATGCAGCATACTCTAGCCAAACTATGTTCATCTTCAACATGTCAGTGTCATACAAAAGGGGATTGTGCTAGACTAAAAGAGATTTAAGGACATAATCAGATGCAATGTCAGGTCCTTGATTTGAAACTGGTTTGGATAAACCAGCTATAAAGGGTATTTTATGGTAATTTGGGGAAATTTGAATATGGTTTGAGTATTAATAAAAATTTATCTAAATATAAGATTGGAACCAAGTGGCTTACAAAACTGCATAGTATGATTTTATTTTGGCTTACAAATGTGTATAGAAAAATATCTTAAAGGGTGTTTCAGTCACCAATTGCCACAAAATGCTGTGCAACAAAATAAATTTCAGTGGCATGCAATAATAAGCATTTATTTCATGCTCTCTCATCTGTAGGTTCTCTGTAGTTATCTAGGCTGGCCTTGACTGGGCTGAAGGCTGAGCCTAGGTCTACTCCATGTGCCTCTCATCCTCCTTGGACCAACTCCTACCTGAGGCACATCCTTTTCTTGGTGAGAGGCTAGAGTGCAAATTGGCAAGGTCAACCATGTGAGAACACATTGAGCCTCTAATTGTATCCTGTTTGCTAACATCCCATTGGCCAAAGCAAGTCACATAGCTAGGTGCAAAATCAAGGGGCAGAGTGCTTTAGTCCACCCACCACAAGGCCATGACACGATGTGGATATATACTACTACTACAGGGGAATGGAGAATTGGTACCAATATTTTAATCTACCACAAAGGGTATGCTCTAGACCAAAGTTACAACAGTAACAGTTAAGTAGTAGAAATATGATGTTTAAATTTTTTAAATTTTTACTTATTGGCATTTTTCTAATTTTCTGTAATAAACATATACTATATATTGAAATAATGAAAATTTTAGTTTAAAACTTACACAAGTAAACAGCTACTTAGAAGTTCCACCTTATCGCTCCAAGCCCTCTACCTCCAATTTCATATCAACTGGGAAGATTTTACTCTATTTAATTAAACGTACCTACTTCTGGAGAGGCTGCTCTGTTCCAGGCACTGGGGTTAGGGAGTGGGGGATTGTGGAAGGGTAGGGGAAGGAGACTTCTCTCTCCCCAAGCCACTAGATAAAAGGCCATGTTTGTCCACATTGGGAGGGTGGTGGGAAGGAAGGATGCCAGACCGGTTGGTCTGTTCCTGGGGCTTGTCTCAGGACCTTCAGGACGTGCTTCTGAACTGCAGGCCCTAGTGTGTGTCTCCCATTTGTCGAAACTTTGACCTGATCTTTTCAGAATCCACCTTGTGAGGCCCCAGCCTTGGAAGCCACTGCCCATTGCCAGAACACGGGGAGTAGAGCAGTGAGCACTGAGTGGGTCTGGGCCCGCCTTTCTTCCCTGGCACACATCCTGAGGAGGGGAGGTTGTGGCAGCACCAGGCAGAAGCTATGCCACTGCTGCGCTGGGTCTCCCTCCCCAGAAGCCGTCACTCTTGATTTGCTCAGGCTCTTCCCACTGCCTGGGATCCTGCTTCCCCTTCCTGTCTTCCTCCTTACATCTTGACTCCAGTGTCACCCTCCGGGCAGGAGAGTCTTAATCCTCCTCACACCAAACGATCCCCTCCTTTCTCTGTCTCTTCTCCATCTCTAGCCTTGGTTTTCAGCAGGCTTTGTTCACACTTCCATCCCAGCAGCCATGGCTTGGGCTGGGGCTCACAGCCCTCACACTCGAATGCTGTTTACTCATTTCATTAGACAAACATGCCGAGTACCTGCTATGTGCCAGGCCCTGCTTTAAGGCCCTGGGTATGCAACTGCAAACACAACATTCCAGTGGGAGAGACAGAAAACACAAATAAGTGATTGGGAAATAATTAACCCATGAACAATCCATACTGGTGTCTGTGTCTGTCTCCCCATAAGACCTAGACCCCACCTCTGATCTCGTTTCTAGTTTCTGGTGCGGGGCTGTGCTTATAGCTTGTGCTTAATCACCATTTGCCTAGTGATCAAGTGAATAGACAGCAATCAGTTGTGGATGGCTTGTGTGGATATGATGGCCTGGTGGCCTTAGGCCAGTGCCATGGGAATCAGCTACTTCTAGCTAGCCATTCACTCTCAGAAATAGTCAATGCTTCCCTAAGCCCAGGGCTGAAGCACCGGTTGCCTTGATGACCCAATAAAGCACCCCACACACATACCCTAGAAGACAGCTGCCTGCCCACTGACCCCCTACCAGGATCCCTACCCTTCTGACAAAATTGAGTGTGCCAAGGGCAACCTTGTCCCCAAGGACTATAACAACAACAAATATGAATCCCTGATATGACACTTGGGCCCGTCTCCAAGAAGCAAATGTTCAAGTCAACAAATGTTTATTAAGTACAGGCAGATGAAACTCATATAGCTCCCCATCAAGGAAGCATGGGGTGGGAGAAATAAGAGGACACAGACATGGAAAATTTCAGTATAGTAAAGACGAAGTCATCAAGGACAACTTCCAAGGCCTATCAAGACTGGGCTGGAGGACTGAGTTGGCTGGAGGGCATGAGAACGGGCCAGGCACAGGAGGATCAAGGGTACTCCCAGCAGAGGTGGTAATGGGAGCCATGGCAAAGGCTGGGATGCCTGTGGCTGGGGAAGAGGCAGCTAAGCTGTCCAGTGTTTCTAAATAATAAGATGCCCAAAGGAAGCCCTGCTTTCCCAAGGCAGGATATGAGGGGCTTTCTTGAATGATTGCCAAGGTGTGTGACCTATTCTGTCCTTGGCTCTGCTGGGTACAGTGCTCGGGACAGGGTGAGCTAAAATGCTCTTTCTTTAATTTAAACATTTAAAAAATATTCATGACAAAAGAAACACATGTTTATTATGTAACATTTGGAGCACCCAACAAAGCATAAGGAAAAAAATAAAAGTCACCTACAGTCTTCTGCAAGAGTTAACAGTGGCTGATATTTCTTGCTGAGAGTGGAGCACCCAGCATTTCAGAGGTCTCACAAGAATCCTAAGAGGCAGGTACTCTCAGCTGCATTTGCTAGTTGGGGAAACGGAGCCATGGGAAAGATAAGCAATTTGCACAGGACCACTCATTAGCAAAGGAGAGCCCACATTCCAACACAGGCAGCCTGAGTTCCAGAACCCTCTTTCTTAACCATTAGGACCATTTTGGTTTACAGCTGCAGTTCCAAACTAGTTGCTGAGGAGCGCCAGGGCTCTGCAGTAAACTTATGGGGTATTTCAAATAGTTAATGGAAATATAGTAATAGCTATCGGCCACAGATTAACTACTACTATTAAGTTGTTTGGATCCAACTACTTAACAAATAAAACTGTTGGGTTTTTATTTAGTGGGGCGGGGATGTCGAGGGGTGTCTAGGGGCTTTGTAAAGAATTGCTGAGACACTAAAGTTTCCATGAGCTGAGAAAGTTTTAGAACGTCCAGCTGATAGTATTCTATGCAGGTGTATACCATCTTCTTTTTCACTTACAAAATGAACTCATGACATATATGGAATTTTATAACCTGCTTTTTTCCCCTTTCACAATCTGAGAATACTTATGCATGTATTTAAGTGATTTCTTTTTATTTAGCTAATATTCCATTGTTGGATAGATTTTTTTCAAATTTCTATCAGTAATGCTATGTGAACATTTTTGTAAATAAGGGCACCATATTGCTCAGCCAAAAGGTGTGCATATGTTTAAGACTTTCAATATGTGCCCAAATTGCTTTCTAGAAAGGTCTTCTCTAACTGCATTCTAACCAAGTGCAGCAAAATAGCCGTTCACCCATAGTATATTCACCCATCTGTATATTATCATTTAAAAAAATACTTGCCATTTAATAGATTAAAAATGCGTTCTCATTATTGTTTTAATGTATTCCCTCAGCTGCTAATGAGTTTGGCAATTTTTTTATTTGTTTATTGGCCACTTGTGGTTCTATTGTGAATTGCCTATTCACATTCTTTACTCGTTTTTCGCTTGGAATGTTCATCTATTTCTTATTGATTTGCAAGCCTCCATCCAATTTTAATGAAAAGCTTAAATCCCTAGCACAGCTGTGAGAAACGCTGATGGCTGCAGTTCTCTGTAGATCTAATTGTTTTAATAAGTTCCACTAAAGACTCAAAGCCTAATGAAGGTATAGATCTGATTTGTGGAGCTTAGAAAAGCTATGTAATTAGAAGTTTCCTTTCTCAGTCAAAAGCCAACTATATTTATCAGTTCAACTTCCGACTTTTTTCCTATTTTGAAAAATACATTTAAATATATCCTACTGGTCTTGGCAGCATGGTAGGGAGGACATTAGAACCATGTCTGGCTGTTATGTAACTCTCCAATTAATTTGGGGTCTTATTTTCTCTTTTGGTTTCATATTTTGTCTTTAAAGTGAAGGCTTCAGATCTCTTTGGTTCATTTCTGCCTTAGCTGCCTCTGGAACCAGAAGTGAGGCTGTCACCTAGCAACCAGGGCTCTCTGCTTATAGAAACAGAAGACTTGGCCCTGGCCAAGAGAGGAAAATCACCAGTTGGAATAAAAAGTTTTATGTTTGAACTCGAGAGCAGCCAAAGGCGCAGCGCCTAGCAGGATGCAATCGCCAAGCTGTCCTCCCAGAGGAACCCCAGGCTCTCGGAGGCCCAGACACAGAGTTGGGGAGGGCTGATGGCTTCAGCGGCAAACTTTGGGAGCTTTGCTCCCCATCTGGAGGGGCAATGGCAAGTGGAATGCTTTCGACTTGGATCCAGAAAAGAGGTTTTAACTCCCCTACCCCACAACCCCTGCGTGATCTGATCTCTTGGGACCCTGGTCAGTTCTGGGGGGCCACAAGGCTTGAGGCTTCATGCAAGCATTTGGGGATGCAGGCTGCTCCCTGCGAGTTCAGTTGTATCACCTGGGTCTGAGCAGGAATGTGTACTGGGCGTGGTGGTGCATACCTGTAATCCCAGCTACTCGAGAGATAGAGGTAGGAGGACTGCTTGAGCTCAGGAATTCAAATCCAGCCTGGGTAACACAGCAAGACCCCATCTCAAACAAAACAAAACAAAGACTCCAGGGCTCCCACGCTGTGAAGCTGGGGGATAATATTAACACTTCCAGGATGTTCTGCATCCATCATCAGATGTAAGGAAAAGCTGGAGTCACTAAAGTTCTGGAGTCACTAAGATTCTGAGTAGAGGAAGGGACTCTAGCTGGCTTGCTGGACTTTGGTATACCGCAATCCCACTGGCAACACTGCCCCTGTTTAGTAGTTACAGCATTTTCCCTTGAAACCACACCCCCTTCCCACACAGACACCCCCCTCTCCCATGGACTCCCACCTCCTTATTTTTCCTTCTCTTTCTCCAGGACATGCCCTGGCCAAGGGAATATTACTGAGCCTGATCAGAATACAGGCCTTAAATATTCTTCTGTGGTTTGGCTTGCTCTTCTGCCCTCTGTTATGAAAAGAAAAGTCCCAGGTAGCCCCTGGTCCAGGGAGAACAAAGAGATATGTATTACAGACCTAAACCCAGCTGTGGCCTGAAGTAGAGTCATGCCAGCCAATCTCCAGGCCAGTGAAAAAGAAAAATGAAACGTTTGTTGTTGTGAACCACTAAGATTTGGGGACCATTTGTTAGGCAGCTTTATTGCAGCAATACCTAACTGATACATTACTGCTCATTACTCACTACCACTATTTCCTTCTACATGTCCCGGTACTTGTATCTTCTGAGGCCCACTTGGTCAGCTTTTCTTTCAATTCTTCAGGCTTTACTACATTCTTCTAATAAATTCCTCTCTTTGCTAAAGTTAGTGGGAATGGATTTCTGTTGCTTGCAACTCAGAATGCTGACTGGTAGAGTTCGTCTACGAAATCTCCTCTCCAGAATTGACTATGCCTCCATCTGAATTCAGAACCTTCCTCATACAATCTGAATGGTCATTTCCAGCCTTTTCCCCATCTCCTTTTTCTTCAGGGAGCCTCTGCTGCATCCAACTGAAACAACCTGTGTCCCGAACAGGTTTCCCTCGTTCCTCCCTGGAGGACTTTGGCCTGGCGGCAGCATTCTCCCTATCTTCAACTGCTGAAGTCCTGTGAATCTCCTAAACATCACGTCTTCGAGGAAGTCCTTCCTGATTCTCCCCTGGAACTTCAATCTCCCCTCTGTAATACTGGATGCACTTGCCCTAGTTGTCCTAGTCTGGATGGTGCCTATCTTTCTCTAAAGAGCTGCAGTGGTTTACTGCCTTACTAGAGGAGAATTTATGGAGACCAGCACTCAGAGGAGGCAGAGAAATCCCAAGTCTTTTTCAATGTCACTGATCCCCATTAATCACTTTCCAGTGGGATTTCCTGACACTTGAAATCAAGGGTCCTGTGTTGTCTACTTTTGTATTCATATGCCAAGCTCAGGGCCTGGAACAAGGGTGTGCTCTAAAGGGTTATTGGATTTGGTCATTACTGAATGCAGTAATGAACAAATGCCCATCTTTTCTAGAATCTGAGTACATAATAGAAATATATTCCTGGCCAATCACGTGGTTCCTTTGATCTGGATGAAACATAGCCATGATTTTTTCACCTTGTCCAAAGATGAAGTTGGGTCTTGGACAACTGCCAAGACCTGGGGGGTCAACCACAGACCAAACATTATTGAAAAACATCCAAATGAAGCACCCAACACTTAAAATTCACTCAGTTCTTAATGTTACAGTTGATGGGACCACAATGGCCTATGCTTGCAGGCTCAGTACACATAATCCATGAAACTGAGGTTTGGTGTAGGGAAGCAGGAATATGAAACCCATGCAGACAATAAAGGGAAGGATGGGAACTGGACTCCAGACCTCCAAATTGTCAGTTCTCTATTCGTTACAAGGAGTAGAAGGTTCCATGGCAAAACAGACTACAGAGCCTCCAAGCTGGGTTTTTCCATTGGGTCTTCCTACACAGCCTGTTAATAGGGAGGGCATCACCGTTCGGGTGCCAACCTCCACAGTCACAAAGGCTGCTGCTATTCTGTGGCCAGGAGGATTCTTAAAATAATAGTGCTGCCTGCCTCTGTGGGCTGGAGCCAGCTGTCTGAGCACAATTGGTTCCTGAACTACAATTTCCTACTTCTGGTGATAATTGGTGTCACAGTAACTGGTCAGCCACGTCCATTTCTGTCCTGGTAGCCAGGGCTTGGTCAGGCAGGGGAGAGACCCAGAGTGAAAAGAATCAGGTGAGCATCATGTGATGGGATAGGAAAGACTTTTGGAACCAGAAAGATTTGAATTCAGATCCTGACTCTGCCACTTGCTTGTTCTGTGGGCTCCATTTTCTCATTTGTCAGGTGCGAGTGATCACCGCACCTGCCTCAAAGAGTTGATGTGAGATGAATACTGTGTCTGACATATAGTGATGGTTAGTGAATACTGTGTTACTGCATAAGATAAGAAAGAGGGCTGCCAGAGGCAGACCCTGAGACAAGGAGTTGATTTGGAGGTGATTCTAGGAAACACCAGTATGACAGTGGGGAAGTGAGTTACAGAAAGGAAGACAGTGATACAGTGGGCTTTAATGTGTAGGTTACCCTGAGAACAGTGAGAGTTCAGTCCCACTGGGCACCTTTAACAGTCAGGGTGGAGCATGCCTCAGCATTGTCCCCCCCAGCAAAGGGTGAGGAAGTTGAGGTATTTATCCACCCCAACTCCTATCCACCATTGGTCATGGCTGCTGGGGAGTGGGGCTTAACTTTCCAGTACAACTTGCTCTTTGCAACAGCTTAATGGGCTTAAGAAGCCTGAGAAAGCCTGCTTTGGGCAGCAAGTTACAGCTGCTGGCAATTGACATATGGGGTCCATGTGCATGGGAAAGGTCAGCGTGGGGCACCCACAGCATGTATTACAAGGGTCCAAAGCTCATCAGGAGAAACCAGGGCTGTCACATTATGTCTGAACTGGGCTAGAATTAGGATGCATGGCTGGGTATGGTGGCTCATGCCTGTAATTCCAGCACTTTGGGAGGCTGAGGAGGGCAGATCCCTTGAGGTCAGGAGTTTGAGACCAGCCTGGCCAACATGGTGAGACCTCGTCTCCACAAAAATACGAAAAAAAATTTTAGCAGGGCATGGTGGCGAGTGCCTGTAGTCCCAGCTACTCGGGAGGCTGAGGTAGGAGAATCGCTTGAACCCTAGAGGTAGAGGTTGCAGTGAACTGCGATTGCACCACTGCACTCCAGCCTGAGTGACAAGGAAAACTCTTGTCTCAAAATAAAAACAAAAAGAGGACGCAAAACCTAAAAGCTTGGAGCTGGTGCGGGGAGCCTGGGGAGGTGGAAACTGAGTCAGGAATGAGATGAGGGTCCTGGACATTTGTCATCAGCTGCCTTGGAAGCCCCAAACCCTATATTCCTGGGTGCCAGCCACATTTGTAGCAGATCAGCTTTCTCTCTATTGGGATGACCTAGGGCAACATGGGACTGTGTTGAGAGAATTTCTTACTCTTTCCAAAACACAAGGGTTACTATTTCACACACACACCCTTACCCAGCACTTAGTACAAGCTGTTTAGCTTTAGCCATACCATGGGCGTGGGGAGGGTGTGCACGTGTGTGTGCAGGTCCTGCGGGGAGAACCTTAAGGACGACCACTTTTCTCATTGCCAGCAATGACTACAGATTGGGCTAAGCTGAATAGCACACTAAGACATGGGCAACCAGGAAGGGATGAAGAATGGAATTGAGAAGCCCTGTGCATCAGAAAGGGGCTGAATTCTGTGTGAATCCTCCCAAAGCACACCCTCCCTTAAAGGTCAGTAGATAGAAGCTTTTTGAGATGCCTTAAGCTGTTAAAGTCCAGCATCAGAAATTCCCACTGGGTTTGAATTTGAATGGATTACTTGAGTTCCCTGAATGCTTTGCAGACAGAAATACAAATACATGTATATATTTGCTAATATGTATATATATATATGGGTTAGGCTTTGTGACTTCTAAATGTAAGGATAATGAAATGAAAAAGGAAGACCAAAGTGCTTCATCATCCTCATGGAAAAAACACCCAGGAAAATAACTTTTAGAAACTGAGCTCCCAGTAGAGCGTTCCTCGAGGTTTATAAATTTACTGATAATAGTTATCATTATTATCACAATGATAATTCTCATTATTGCTATTTTAACAAGTACCGTTGTTTAAGAACCTTCCATCTGCTCCTTATCTTGCTTTTCGCCTATCTTATTGCATTGAAAGCTCAGGAATTAAGCTGTGAGGAAACAAAGGCACTGAAAGGTTAATTGATTTGCTGTGGGTTGCAGAGCAGATCAGTGGTAGAGCTGGGATTCAGCAACAGACTTTTCTGGTTCCAAAACCTGTCCTTTAAATTATTCACTCCAAGTGCAGGGTGACATAGTTGAAATGGATTTCTTTTTAGTGGTAAAATATTATTCTTGTAAGTACTTCTTGACCTCTTCATCTATCCTTCACTGTAGTCAGAATTTTCATCCCCCACAGCACAGTACTTTTCACTCAGCTTTGGGATTTAGTGTTGGTTTCATGCCAACCAACTGTCAAGGTTGGCATGAAATTAATTCATATCTGAGCCAATATGAATTAATTTGAAATTACACTTATGACTTGGAAGATTTAATATCAAAATCAGGATTTCTAGCTGTTTTTGAAAAATTACAGAATCAACAACACTGATATGGCCCTCCTTTCAGCTCACCTCAGTCCCCACCTATCCCTGCTGTATCCTTGCCACTGGTGCCAAGTGACAGGAGCCACAAAGCATCACACCTTGCATTGCGTATTTTCTTACAATAAATTAGGTTTTTCTAATTGCTCCTCAATTATTTTCTCTCCTTTCTGGCATTCATAGTATTTGACTTTTTTTAAAACTTTTTTGAGACAGGGTCTCACTCTGTTGCCCAGGCTGGAGCGCAGTGGCATGATCACAGCTCACTGAAGCCTCAACCCATCCTCCCACCTCAGCTCCCCTGAGTAGCTGGGACTAAAGGTGTGCACCACCATACCTAGCTAATTTTTTGTATTTTTAGTAGAGACCGGGTTTCCCCATGTTGCCCAGTCTGGTCTCGAACTCCTGGGCTCAAGCAATTCGCCCACCTCAGCCTCCCAAAGTGCTGGGATTACAGGTGTGAGCCACTGTACCTGGCCTAGTATCAGACTTTTTGGTGCATAAAAATCAAGGATCCCCCCCCCACCTCCCGCACAAGCAGTTCTTCAGCTATACCAAGAGCCATTCTGAGTTCTATCCTGTCTTCTCTCCTGTGCTCTTATCCTGCTGAATGGCACAAAGACACCAACTCAGCTTCAGACAGACTTTTGTAGAATTGTCGATCTAACAGTTGTTATTGTGACACCCAGCAACTTCCTCAGCCTCTCTAGCTTCTGCTTTCCTTATTTGGAAAACAAGCCCTGGTTACTTTACCTAAAGACAGTCAAAAGTCAAGGCAAATGGCTAAGTTTGCCCAATACACTGAGAGCCATCCTGCCAAATGAGCGAGCCACCAAATTATCTGATTCTTTTAAGTGTTCTGTTTTCATTAGCCAGCTTTCATCTTGTCTACATAATAGGATTTTATGAAATATGCAACTTATGTCTGCCCTAGCACTCTGCTCTTCGACTGAAGACTGAAATACCCAGAAAGAGGGAAGTTGAGGGAAGAACCGGGGAGACAGGACTAGAGAGGCAAGCTGGAGGCTGAGGAGGCATAAGGAGAACACGTTCATGAAAATATGCTCTGTAATATGAACAAGAAAGCATGAGGAATATGCTCATCAGAGTTCTCCTTATTAAAGAATATATTATGCTTCTCTTTAGCCCTTCGACTCCCCCTCTTTATCTTCAGGCTCCAGCAGCAACAGCAGAAAGCAGGAGTGGGGACATTGGATGTTCTTTTAAGACATTGTTATAAAGATGGAATGAATTCAGCCAATTGGGAAATATACTAGTACTTTCCTTCCAGGATTGTGGGAAGGATTAAAGGAGCTAATGATTCTGAGGTGTGTATCAACAGCACCCCACAGTGACTCCTGTTATCACACTACTCAGAATGGCACCGCCTGCCACCCAAATCCACAATCCTCCCCACCCTCATGTGCCGTCAAAACCAAGATTCTACCCACATAAGGGTGACTAAAACAGACCCGTCAAGGTTGTGGAAATGAAGGAATTAAGGATGTCCTGAGAGTTAAGCCATAAAATCAGCTCATTAAGGAATGTGCAGAAGTGCAGAGGCCCAAGAACAAGTTCCAGGCCTGCAGTGGAATCCACCCTTCGCAGGGAGAATGGGTCCATCGATGGAGGCCATGGCTGACCAGGGAAGCCTGAAGGAGGGGAAGTAGAGGCTGAACATCGTTGGTGCCTCCCCACCCTCTGCCCTGGGAAGGCTAGGGCCATTAGAACATCACTTTACATCGATAGCCCTTCATTGCCAGTTCCTGGGTAGGAAGCCACTGTGGGATAACATGGCTTCCCAGGATCAATGCCTCCAGGGAGAATATGTGCTCATCTGGCTGATGTGAACCTCCAGACTGCTTAGAATTAGTCAATTTTCTTTCCAGTTTGTTCTCAGGTCCCTCAGTGGTTGTTTATTCAAGCATCCAATAACTTCTGGAACTTAAAAGATTGAATTTCTGAGCTTACATGGCTGAGGGCCAGACCCCGACGAGTGACTCATGCTCCAAAGTCAGTGTCCTCTGGTGGGGGGGTCTCTCTGTATGAGCAGCACCTGGCCCTATGTGGCTGTGGGCACTTCCCACTGGTAGCCCCAACCACCTCAACAAGGTGCCTGCCCTGGAATAAAATGTAGGGAGCCATACTGCTGCAAAAGAGAATCCAGTTTCAAGCTCCCCATGAGGCACCAGCAAATTTTGTTCTTGATCAGGACTTATGGCCTTATCCAATAATGTTGGCAAGGAAAGGGGAAAGTTTCTTCCTATATTAGTTTTAAAATCTAATTGAAGACAATTCTGTTGCCTAGACAATGGCATATTAAATCATTCAGCAAAAGCAAGGATTTATTAAAAATTGTCTCTGATCTATAGAATGAGGGAATGTAATAAATCTTCCAGAATTTTTAGCCATACTTACTACACATCATGCTCTAAAATTGCATTAGGCATGGAAATGAGATAGGGCAAAGGGCTGCAGGGTCCTGAAGCAGTAGGACAGTATTCCAGAGCAGTCTGGCCTTTTGGTGGCAAGTGAGTCTTCTGAGCATATGTCCAGGAGAAGCAGGGAATAGGGAATAGGGTGTGTGTTGAGCATAATTTGTCCAGGAACTAGGCTAGTAACCTTGACTATGTAATCTCCTTTAACCCTCACTGTCTGCCCGTGGGGTAGATCATTTTCTGGTTTTAAAAATCTCTGTTATAATAAGTTTCCTTGGATGGCAAAAGAGAGAAACCAATTCCAGCTAGCTTGAAAATCAACTATCCCCCAAGTAGTTCTTTGGGTATACCAGGTGCCATTCTGAATTTATCCTATTCTCTCTCCCTTACGTGTAGGGATACTAGGCAAATACTATGTCCCACAGAGTGATAGGGAAAAACACAAAAGCCTAGGTATGCAGTGGGTTATACCATCTGGGTTTGTGTAAAGGCACTCTCCGATATCTACACAATGATGAAATTACCAGAACATGTTTCCATCATTAAGTGATGCATGACTCTGTGTGTGTGTGTGTGTGTCACTAATGCAGTTAGACTGTGTTTAGCTTGCAGAAAGTGAGGCAATTTGACTATTATCTGGGCCTGATATTTTCACACCAAGTCATACATGCCAACAGATACATGGTAAGGTCCTGTGCAGCTTAGTCATTTTAAAGGACCTCAGAATCACTTCAACCATAATTCCAACCAAGGCTGGAGAAAGTCAGGAGCCTTCGGCAGATCTGTGGACTCAGCAGTGGGTTTGCTGACTGCCTTTCTGGTGCACTGACATTACCATGACTCTCCAAGGTCTATGTCTCTCAGTTCAAGGACAAAGAGTGTGATAGATACAGCCAAGATTGGGTTCTCCCCCGGATCTAGCAGGAATAGCCAAGGGGGTGGGTATGTTTTTTGTAGACAAAGTCTATGAAGGCTCATCCACACAGGATTCATGAGCTGTTCCCAGGGGAGCAGAACTTGTGAGCCAACAGCCACTTTGGTGGTGGCATAGTCCCCAGTGTCCCAACAGGAAGTGTTGAGATTGGTACGAAATCAGCATTCCATCCCCATCTCCTCTAGTTTCTCCCAGGCATCTCTATTACAGGGGCCTACAGTGTTCATCAAGGCACTTATTTAGGGGTAGCAGAGAATGTGGCCTCTGAAATTTAGCAAGGCCCAACTGTTTAACTCCCAGTGGCCTCAGAGGGTTGACAGCAAGAATTTCCTTTGCCAAAGTTATATATCCATTCTGTTGCTGTCACACTGCTTTCAAGTGGCCATCCCAGCTTGCCTGGAGCTTGTGTCCTTCTTGAGGCACTTACTAAAGTCTGTAGATGATCTCTAATCCCTGAAATACTCTGATATTTTCCTGGTCTGTCCCCAAGTCTCCACCACTGACCACATGGTCTGGCTTCTGGGAGATAATAAAAGGTGGTTTAATGGATTGCATTGTTCCTGTATGTAAAAGGCCTGCCAGCACCCCAGGCTGGGGTCAGGGATGCCTCACTTCTTCCCACTGCACCTGAACTCAGCTGGTTCCACGTGTTAAGGTGCACTACCTTGCAGCCCATTCCTGAAACTCATCTCTATATTAATAAGATGGAGTGGAGCTAATGTGTAGATTTAGTGCTTACTGTTCACTGTGCTGGTGACCCACACTAAATACTTTACATGCATAATCTCACTTAATTCTCACAGCAATCTGATGAAAAACCACTGTTTTTCTATTTCTCTTTTTATTTGACAAGTGAGAAAACTGAATTATATAACGATGTCACAGTTGGCCCAAATAGCACCTAGCAAGTTGCAAAGCAGAATTTGAGTCCAGAGCTTAAGTGCTTAATCTCTGTGCTGCTGCTCTTCTGCTTGTGAGCAACAGAAAAGAAAACTGTAGCTGGTGACTCTATTCACCTATTGCTGCATAACAAGCCACTCCAAACTGAGTGGCTTATACCAATAGCAATGATTGTTTGCTCACAAGTCTGTGATTTGGCAGGGCTCAGCAGGGTCAGCTTATGCCTGCTCCACATGGCATCAACTGGGACAGCTGGATTGAGGCAGGAAGATCTACTTCCAAACTGGCTCACTCATATTGCTGGTTAGTCAGTGCTGCTGTTCATTCTCCACTTGGGTGCCCCTGTGGGCAGCTCGGACATCTCCTCAACATGGGGGCTGGGTTCTAAGAGCAAGCACCGTGAGAAAGAAAGTGTAAGTGCCAGTTTCTTAAGGCCTGGGCCTGGAAAATGGGACAATGTAACTTCCACTGTATTCTAATAGTTATGCAATTACCTATTAACAGAATCTGGGGAGGGGCATTGACCTTGCCTCTTGAGAGGAGGGATATCAAAGAATGTGGCCAGCCATATTCTCAAACTACTACATTAGCTCAAGCAAAAGGGAAGTTTATTAGAAGTCCTCATGTTATCTCACGAATTCCAGAAGGCCAGGAACCAAGAGAAGACCTAGCTGCTTCATCACTGGGAGTTATGTCTCTCCTCTCCAGAACTCTGCCATCAAAGAAACTCAGTTCTGCTGTCTTCCAGCCTCTGCGTTTCTCATTGCAAAATCCCAAACTCCTCAAAAAGACAATCAGATTGGCTCACTCCAATCCTCTTACGGACTGAATCTTTGTGCCCTCCCAAAACTCATATGTTGAAATGCTAATCCTCAATGCGATGGTATTTGGAAGTGGGGCCTTTGGGAGGTAATTAGGATTAGATTAGCTCATGGGGGTAGGACCCTTATCCTGGGATTAGTGCTCTTACAAAAAGGGAAGGAAACACAGGATCTCTTTCTCTCCTTCCTGCCATATGAGCAGTGACCAAAAATTGTATTTTGAAGGCCAAGTCTCATGGGAAAGTGTGAGCAATTGACCGGCAACTGCAGAAGACAGCCGTCTGCAAACTAGGAAGTGGGCCCTCATCGGACACCACCTCTTGGACTTCCAAGCCTTCAGAACTGTGAGAAATAATGTTTGTTGTTTAAGCCACCCAGGCTGTAGTAATCTGTTACAGTGGCTGGAACCTAAGACAGATCAGTTGTCCATCCTGGATTCATCACCTATGGCTAGAGGGTCCATGTCTGCACTTCAGGCACCTTCCCAAAAAAGGACAGTGCTTACTTCCCAAAAAAGGACGGTTTTATAGATAAGTAACTGGGAATCTTGTGAGTGTAAGTTATTTGCCCAAAGTCACATAACTGATAAATTGTAAATCCTATATTTATGTTCATGATCTTTCTGCTTCCTCTAAAGGGCCACAGAGTAAATAAAACATTGGAGCTAAGCAGCCCTTGCATTTACCAAGTTCTCTTGGTGAAAATGGTTAATGGGCAGCTGAACCATGTTAAATAATACTTCCCTTGTCAATGTAAACTCAATCCCTTTGTATTAAAATCAAAACAGCAGAGTGTTCTCTGTATATATAATTGTCCCTCCCTCAGAGTTTCTGATTCAGTAGGTCTAGGGTAGGGCCCGGAGACCAGCTTTCTAACTGGTTCCCAGGTGATGATGATGATTCTGGCCCAGGGACCATATTTTGTGAACCACTGATCTGAAAGAACGGACATCTACATTACAGGATTTCTTCTTATTGGAGCTTCTGGAGTATACTAGTCAAGGATGGCTGCTAACAAATATTCACTTCCCCACCACACTTCCATGGGGGGTGTACTTCCTTGCTCCACCGATGTGGGGCTGGGCCCCGTGTCTTATTTTGGCACCATGGTTGATGTCTACCCCTGCTGCCGACCAACTTTGTATTTGGCCTTGTTATTGGCTTTGGCCAATGGGATGTTAGCAGCTGTGGCATAAAATATACTTCTGTGGTTGGGTTTGCCTTCCTATGCTTCTGCCTTGAGAAGTGCTTCTGATGGTAGCTCAGTGGTCGCAGAAAAGTGAAAAACTCAATGGTGCAGACCTGAACCCAATACCGGCTAGTGCCAAGTCCTGCTGAGCCCAAATTAGATCAGGTCACCTGCAGACACGGGAGAGAAAGATAAATGCCTACTGTGGTAGGCTACTGAGGTCTAGAGTTGTTTGTTACATAGCACTGTTGTGATAAAAGCTAATTGATGCAGTGACTGATGTTGGACCTTTCCTGTTCTTTAAACTGTTCCTTGACCCTTTCATTTCATAAATGCCTACACCAAGACCTGCATGAAATTTTGAATTTTTTTTCAGATTTTAGTATTTCAATCTATATCAATTCATCTAAAGAAAGTCATCCCTTGCACCCCAGGAATGAACTAAACCAAGAGATTATTTTAAAATTTCACTTAAAAATAATGAAGAAGGGATGAGCTAGGCCATATTCTTTGCTGGCTGTGTAAAGTGATCAAAGTCAACTGGCTTAAAACTGACACATGGGCCAGGCGCGGTGGCTCACGCTTGTAATCCCAGCACTTTGGGAGGCCGAGGCGGGTGGATCACGAGGTCAGGAGATCGAGACCACAGTGAAACCCCGTCTCTACTAAAAATACAAAAAATTAGCCGGGCGTGGTGGCGGGCGCCTGTAGTCCCAGCTACTCGGAGAGGCTGAGGCAGGAGAATGGCGTGAACCCAGGAGGCGGAGCTTGCAGTGAGCCGAGATTGCGCCACTGCACTCCAGCCCGGGCGACAGAGTGAGACTCCGTCTCAAAAAAAAAAAAAACAAGAAAAAAAACTGACACATGATCCTGAACTCGGAAAAAAGCTAAAGAAAATGAAAGCCAGCGTTGAAATGACAGCACATCCGGAAGGAGCAAGAATTTACTGCTGAGGTAATAAATTGGAATGTTCTGGAAGGAAAATCTAACTGAAATGGCAAAAAGTGACCAAAAGTTGTAAGTATTTTAAAGGCCAAGTCTCATGGGAAAGGGTAAGCAATTTCCTGGCTTCTTTGCTAGGCCACATTTCACTGGGTGGAGATCACTGTAAAATATATAATTCTACAGAAATAAATCTACCTTTTAGTCATGGAAACTGTTATTTACATTTGCCCTTCAAGACACTCAGTGGGAGAGACCTCCCTCCTAAAGGGTGAGTCCTGGCCAGTGACTTTCATTAGGATCTAAATGGATTACACTCTGACTTGTGCATCTTATTCTAAAGCACATGAAGCTAAAAACTGTAGCTTTCTGGGAGGGGGATAAACATCCTAGGGATCACACTGTATTCCAACAAGCATTTTAAAACTTTTAAAGCATCCACCATGGCAAAACAGAGCAGGCCAATTCTAGAGAGGAGAAGGAGTAAGAACACAGATGCAATGTCAGAGGACACATACGGATCACCTACTGTTTGCCAGAAACGGTGCTCAGTGCTGTATATACAAAGTTTTTCACTAATAACTACAACTGATATTTGCAGCCTGCTTTGGTGGATTGGGCTGTGCAATGTTCCAGTGGTTGACCCATTTCTCTCCCTTGCTCAACAGAGTTTTAGAAAGATATTCCTTAATCATAGACTGTGCTAAATTAGGCCATAGCAGATGATATAGAAATTGTGTGTCTGTGTGTGTGCATGCCGTCTTGACAGATAGTCTTTGTTCCAGGGAAGAGACAGTCTTTGACAAATCTTTATTTATAAGGATTTCAATCTATTCCAGAGTGTATGTCATATTAATATTTATCAAGAAAAATATTATTGCTATTATTGAGATATACTAGCTAGCATGTATTGACTATTGAGTGTATACCATGAACTGGGGACATCTCATTTAATCCTCATATATCCCCAATCATTATATTAAATTCCCAGTTTCTCTACTGATTGCCCTGTTTATATAGATCAGGAAACTGAGATGACCAACTTTCCAGGGGATCCAACAGCTAGTAAACCGTGGGGCTGGAACTAAGAGCCCAGATCCACTGAACCCCAAGGTCTCTACTCTAAACGGCCTCCCTGAATGGCCTCCATTTTAGCTTAAAGGAATTTTTTAAATACATAAACTTTCAAGGACAAGCAGAAGAGACAACTGGACAGCCTGCTAGAAGTGGGAAAGCAGAGGATGCATAGCACCTGCTGTAGCAGACCCTAGAAAGCTGACTCTTTGGCCAGCATAGAACAGACACAGCCGGAGTTGCCCCTAGGCGGCCTCAGAGACTCAGGAACAACCGGCAGCAGTGATGCTTGGCAGTGAGGGTAAAGCGAGGCTAAGTGGCTCAAAGTCTGCCTAAGAGTCAGTTAGGCCCCAGCTTTCCTTTCCACTCCATACAGCCAGGTGCCTGTCCCCCACCACTCTAGCAGAAAACTATCATTCAGTTATCTGAAGAGGTCAATGCTGGGGGTTTCTAAACTGGGGCATCAGGCACAGTTTAGGGCAGGAGTATCACACTGAAAACAAGAGGTTTAAATAAACATTTATACATGTGAAAGATGAGACCCAGCCTACTCCTCAACCTTCCTCCCAAACTGGCTCTGAGAATGGGGCAGCCAGGCCTATATACTTCAGGTAGGAGGCTGCAGTAGCCTTCTCTGGGGAACATGGGCAGCCTAGGAGGGCAGAGTGAAAGACCTGACATCAGTGATGCCTGCAGAGAAACTGTCCAGCCAGATGGCTCCATGGTGAACCCCATCATCTCCAGTATCTCCAGTAACAACTGATTTCCACCAAAAAAAAAAAAACCCAACCTTATTTTACCCTTTATATTATGTGCTTATATAACTTGATGAACCTGACTAACTGAAAGCTCCAATCAGCTTCTTAAATATAAATAACCAAACAGGGATCAACAGACATCTTAGAAAAGACTGTAAATAAAATAAATAGGTAGAAAGAAAGAGACTGCTGCCAGAATAAACTAACAAAAATGTATCATAAAAAGAAAAAACCAGAATTGCATCTTCAAAACAACATAGGATGCTAATAAAAAAAAAAGGGAGAAAGAAACATTCAGAGAGCAAAGAAAGCCCTTAGACATAAAAAGCATGAAAATAGAAATGAAAAATAAATGGAAGGTTTGAAAGAAGAAGTCGAGAAAATTGAGAAAAGTTCCCAGAAAGTAGAGGAAAAAGTGAAAGAAATAGAAAATGGAGAAACTATTAAATGAATGAATGAATGACAAATACAAGATGCACAAATAATGGGAATGCCAGAGAGAATCAAAAATCATAAAAGAAGAAAATTCTACAAAATAATCCAAGATGATTGTCTAGAAGTGAAGTACACAGGTTTCCAGATTGAAAGCCCCATTATATTGGAGGAAATAGACCCCACATTGAGGCATGTCACTGTGAAATTTCAAAGTGTTAGAGACAATCCTACAACCTTCCAGAAAGAAAAGACATACAAAGAACTAGAATCAAAAATGGCTTATGGCTAATCAAGAGCAATGTAATCAATGTTCTAGAGGAAAATTATTTTTGACTTAGACTTCTACACCCAACCAAAGTATCAATCTCAAGTATCAAAGTGGAATAAAGACATTTCAGACATGCAAACATCTCAAAAAATTTCAAGAGTCCCATGCACTCTTTCTAAGAAAGCTTGTGGAGGGTGAATTTCAATAAAACAAGGGTATAAACCAAGGAGAAAGAAGGGATAGGCTCTGGGAAACAAGGGATCTCAGGAGAAAGGTGAAATTGATGGTGATAAAGGAAGATTCAAGAATGACAGGTATGCATGAGGTGAAGAGACCAGTGAAGACTGAGGCAGTCAGAAGTCATGAGGAGGAGGTTTCTTCCAGAAGATGAACTGAAAGAAAACCCAATGAATCTGAACATCCTGAGAGGAGAATTGGACAACTGCAGAAAGTTTGGGGTTGAATGAATGACAAGTACATAGGAAACTAAGCAAACAAGCAAAAACAATGCTTCATTAAAGAAGAAAACACACTGCTGCTGTACCCAATGGCCACAAAGTTAGTGACTTGAAAAAACACAATTGTGTTAACCGAGGGTTCTGGAGGTCAGAGGTCTAAAATCAAGGTGTCAGTAGAGCTATGTTTCTTCTGGAAGCTCTAGGGGAGAAACCATTTCCTTGCCTTTTCCAGCTTCAAGAGGCTGCACCATTCTGATTCCTGCTTCCACCATGACATCCCCACCCTGAATCTCACTCCTGCCTCCTTTTTTTTTCTTTCTTTTTTTGAGACAGGGTCTCACTCTGTTGCCCAGGCTGGAGTGCAGTGGTGTGATCTTGGCTCACTGCAACTTCCACCTCCCAGGTTCAAGAGATTCTTGTGCCTCAGCCTCCTGAGCAGCTGGGATTACAGGCACCTGCCACCACGCCTGGCTGATTTTTGTATTTTTAGTAGGGGCAGGGTTTTACCATGTTGGCCAGGCTGGTCTTGAACTCCTGACCTCAAGTGATCTGCCCGCCTCAGCCTCCCAGAGTGCTGGGATTACAGGCTTGAGCCACCATGCCCCGCCCCTGCCTCCCTCTTTTAAGGACCCTTCTGGTTACTTTGGGCCCAACTGGATATCCAGAATTATCTTCTCACCTCAAGATCCTTAACTTAGTCACATCTTCAAAGACCCCTTTTTTTTTTTTTGAGACGGAGTCTTGCTCTGTCGCCCAGGCTGGAGTGCAGTGGCACATCTCCGCTCACTGCAAGCTCCGCCTCCCGGGTTCACGCCATTCTCCTGCCTCAGCCTCTCCGAGTAGCTGGGACTACAGGCGCCCGCCACCACACCCGGCTAATTTTTTGTATTTTTAGTAGAGATGGGGTTTCACCGTGGTCTCGATCTCCTGACCTCGTGATCCGCCCGCCTCGGCCTCCCAAAGTGCTAGGATTACAGGCGCGAGCCACCACGCCCGGCAAAGCCCCCCTTTTTTTCCATAAAAGGTCACATATTTCCAGGTTTGGGGGACTAGGACATGTATATCTTTGCAGAGCTGATTATTCCGCCTATCACAAGGATGAAGTTGATTTTCAGAAGTAACAAAAAGTTAGATGATTTTACTATTCTCTCCCTTTTAAAAATGTTTCTTCAAAATTTGAACAATAAAATTTGTTAATTTTGAGAAGTTACTGTTAATTTTTTGGCTCTGATAATGGTTGGCTCAGATTTTTTTGGTTTCTTATTTTTCAGAGATGTATTAAAATATTCACACATAAAATGCTATGATGTCTTGGATTTGCTTCAAAATAATCTTATATTGAAGGAATGAGTAGGAATAGAAGTAACCAAGTTGGCCACACATTAACAATAGAAGAAGCTGATCGATAAGTATGTGGGGGTTCACTGTGCTTCGTCTTTAGATGTTTAAAATCTTCCATAATAAAAAGATTTTTTTTAATTCGCCTTTATATTTGCCTTTTATTTCTCTGCTAACTTCCTCCACCTCAAGGCTTAATATTACTCCAGTCACCCACTTTACTTTTACTCCAATTTTATTTCTTCATTTCCTCACCTGAGGATAATAATAATAATAACAACATACTGTGCAATATTTCACTTAACCTTCACAGCAATCCCTTGTGCATTGCTACTGTTGTCTACATTTATGTCCATTTTGTAGACGAGGCAAGTGAGACTTAACAAGATTAAGTATCATGCCCGAGGTCAGGAAGTCATAGAGCTGGAATCCAAATGCCTGGTTCATAAGGATGCAATGAAGGACTTCATGAGATAACTTATGTGAACCACCTAGCGTGGGCCTCATACAAACAGAGAATTTCATGTGTGTCACTTCTTACAACTATAAGAGAGATGAAGAGAAGATAGGACATGTATTGCCTCTCACAGTAACAGCTTGACTTCTCCTGTGAAGGGGAAACACAGATCTCACCCAAGGCTGTGGAGGGAGAGCCACAGAGGGTGGAGCATCCTTATCTCTACACCTGCCGTCCCTTGGTGCTCCACATGCCGCCTCCCCCCAACCCCTCATCGCCGTCCCTGCTCCACCACCCCAACTATACCTGCTACCATTGATTTCCTTTTAGACAAGTGTGCAGGGTGGGAGGCTCAAAAAGAACAAAAGAGAAAGGAAGAGAAAATTTGCCAGGAACATGAAACTTGCCTCACTTTCCAAGCTCAGAAATTCTGCCTCAGTAATTCAGCAACATGGATCACCTGCCTACCTCCCTCACCTCTAGGTCCTCCTGTCTCCAGCCAGGGCTACCCTCCCACCCAGGTCGGCCCTCTTTTTCAATCTCCTCCTGCTTCTGTCTAAAGGGGGAAGCCTCTCCTCAGCTGATTGTTGGGACTAATCTCACCGGGCCACAGAGACCTTTCCTACCTGTCAGCCAAGCAGTGGTCTTTACCTCCCTGGCTCCAAGGTAGCAACAAACACTGCAACCACAAGGTCAGTCATCACAGCCTCCAGGGTTCGTGAGCAGGAGAGCGATTCTCACAGCTCCATCTCTCCTTTTCCCCCCTGTTCATTCATCACCCTGTAAGTGGGACTCCCTTCCCCGGAGCTCATTTGTGACAGTGAGTGGCCAGAAGAAAAAACAAAAGGGGAGTCATATACAGGAAGCAATGTGTAGAATGAAATGCGGGCAGTTAGAAACATCCTTCACCTAGCTATGCACACGCTTGGCAAGAAAAGAACTGTTTCTGGAGTCCCCAGTCCCAGGGTCAGATGTTGTATCAGCCTCCCCGTAATCAAGCACACCTGGATTTTATCCTGATCTTAAAAATGAAAATGACAAACAAACAACAAACAAAGCTCCCAAAAGACAAGCAACTTTGTGGAAGCTCATGGCTGGTGAGCAACAGCACAGACACAGATCAATCTGATGATTCAACCCAAGCTCCTTCTACCAGGCTTGGGGTTATTCAGAAGCTGTTTTTCAATTATTCACAGGCTGTCTCAGGAAGTTAAATAGGATGTGCAGAGGGCCCCTCAGAGAGTCATGAATGCCAGCAGAGTTGAATGCTTCTTGAGATGCTCAGCACTAGAGAGGTGGCTCCCAAGGAACCTGGACATAAACTGACACCAGTAAAATTTTTGAACATTTGCTGAACAAGCATTCAGAACTGCTAAGCTAGTTTTGTGAGCTTTATTTTTAATGAGTGTATGTGTAGATGGGATCTCTTGTAAAAATGACAATCAGTCCTGCTGAGGCTGTTCTTGACATGTGAATTTAAAATTCCATCTTCCTTCAAAATGGGTGACCAATAGACAATAAAAACATTTTGTGATGACAGCTGCCCTGACTGGGAATTGGGGAGGGGTGAGTGGTAGGGAGGAGGTAGGGAAGCAAAGAGAGGGTGGCTGCGAGGCATCGGAGAGCCCCAGCAAGGAGGGCTCTATGTGCCTTGCCAAGAAGCTTAGGGCTGCCGAGGGACTGAAAGCCACATGATTGTGCCTGGGCAAAACAAACGTTATTTGTTAACTTCAAAGTGCAAATGGCCAAGACATTGTCTATTGGCATCCAGCTCCGCTTGCACCTGCTTCTATGTCCTCCCCTGAGTGGTGGGAGCTGGGGGCCTGGGAGGTGCTCATGCTGACAGGGTTCTGCACACAGTCTAGGCTTCACCACAGATATATATTCATGGAGATCTAGAAGGCAGAAGGGAGGTAACAGAAGATTCTTCCTCTGACAGAAACTGTTCTGGACAGAAAATGTGACCCTAGACTTCACAGGCCAGAATTCTTGAAGTAGGCCATGGCTTCCCTGCCAGTTACCTCACTCAAGGCTGCTGAGTTGCTGGGGAGTTGGCAGCAGTTTTCTACACATTTCAGACATCCTAGAAGCAGCAGCAACTTTCTGACTCCCTGCACCACAGGTGCAATGGTAAACCCTACAGGTGGCTGACTTTTGCTCCTGTAGCTCTTCTGATAATTTTGCCAGGAACTAATTCCATGGAGCCTCTGGAAAACCCTGGTAGGAGAGTCACAGCATAGCACTGTAGGGTCTTAAAGCAAAGCTGTGCCCTATTCCAGAAATAACTACTTTCCTTTTGAGAAGCAGTTCCTACCTCGCTCCTAGGGCTGACTGTAGGAGACCACATGATCTGAATGGGCTACTGTGAACTAGATGTTCTCTGATGCCCAAGTCACAAAGGTGGCTCTATGTATGCAGCAGCATGGCATCATCCAGTGACAGAAGTAATATTGGTCTCAGTCAGGTCCTGAAGGCACCAGTAGGTGTGTAAGCAGGATTCCTATAATACCTCTCTCCACTCCTTCAGTCTTCACCTGTGGTTTCATGGGGAGGTCTTTATGATCAGTTGACTGAGGAAGAAAAAACTCAGACCAAGCTCACGAATGGATCTGCACAGGGTGCTGCACCAACTAGATGAAGAGTGCTACACATTATACGGAACATAATGGGGAGGGAAATTCTCCCTCTGGGCAATACTTTAAACAAGACCATTGGTTGCTTATTTTGCCTGGAAAGAAAGATGTTTAAAGGTAGAGATCTATGCTGATTTATGGGAGGTAGCTAATGCTTTGGCTGGATGGTCAGGGATATAGAAGGAACAAGACTAAGAGATTTGTGGCTATAAGGTCTGGAAAAGGGATCTGTAGATAGTCCTTTTGGAATGGGCACAGTGTGAGGATATCTGTATGCTGTGTGAATGCTCGCCTTAATATGCCCACCGCAGGCAAGGCTTTTAATAATCTGATAGACAAGATGAGCTATAGATGTCAGCAGCCTCTTTCCCTAGCCACACCTGGTGAACAAACGAAGTGGCTATAGTGACAAGGATGAAGTTTTTGCATGTTCTCAACAACAACGATTTCTCTTCTCCAAGACTGGCCTGCCCAACCTACCAATAGCAAAGACCCTGTTGATGACCCTAATATAACATCAATCCCCAGAGGGACTAACTGGACACTTTGTGGCAGGTGGATTACATTGGACCCCTTTGAGCAGCTGCTTTTTTTTTTTTTTTTTTTTTTGAGACAGTCTCGCTCTGTCGCCCAGGCTGGAACGCAGTGGCGTGATCTCGGCTCACTGAAAGGGAGCAGCTATTTTTATATTTACTGGAATATGTGCCTGCCCTGCTTGCAACACTTCTGCCAGCTCCACCATCCATGGCTTTACCCATTGTTACGATATCTGCCTAGCATAGGTTAATTGCAAGTGGTGGAGATTGACTACATGCCTATTTCTAGGGCAAATAACCCTTGGCTGATACTATGGGATGTATTAACTAAGACTGACGTTCTCTACCTTTGGGTCAGTGAGTTACTTTGGAACAAGATGAATCAGCCTGCCAGAATAATTGGACTGATAGTTTGCACCTGGTTTTGGGGGAGCCTTGGAAGGGCAATTTCAATTATTAAGGCTGGCCACATAGCTACAGCATGCTTATATGACCAGCTCATTTCAAGATACCCCAACCACAACCAGGTTCTCTGCTACCGAGATGTTTGACATACATACCCATAGTAATAAGAGATCTGGATACAATACAATGTCCAGTGTGACCCAGCATTGTGAGGATAAAGAAGTCTGCACCTGAGCTATCTGAGCCCTTTTCAATGCATGTCCATTTTCTACTACTATTGTACTGTATGTACAGATGTCTATTCAATAGTCAAATGAAATGTATAACAGGTATTTTTGTATGTGAATTTGGAGTTTGAGGGAAATATTGGGGAAGAAATATATACATATTTAGAAGTCATAAAAACACTGATGTTATTTGAAACTATAGGAGTAGATGAAAAAATTTAAGGACTGAGCCGAGGTCCCTCCAACATTGACCAGGAAGAGGAGGGGACACCAATAAAGGAGCTGACGGAGTAGTGACCAGAAAGAGGGGAGACACCAGGAATATAGGCGGCCCAAAAGACAGTGAATTTGGTGTTTCGAGGAGGGAATGATCAATCACATCAAATGCTGCCGAGAGCTAAGATGTGGACTAAGAATTGATCATAAGATTTTGCAATATGAGACCATAATGCTTATAATAAACATGCTTCCAATAAAGTGGATTGAAGAGAGAAGGGAAGGTAATGCAGAGAAGAGAGGGAACTTGGACAAGCTTTTTGTGGAATCTTTTAAAGAAATGGTAGAAAATCAGAAGCCAAGAGAGATTGTTTTAAGTGGGAGATATTACAATATCAGTTTTAAGAAATGGTAGGAAATCAGAGGCCTAGAGAGATTGCCTTAAGTAGGAGATATTATAATATGTTTTTTTGATGGTGTAAGCAATCAAGCAGGGAGGGAGAAAGTGATAGTATATTACCACTTCTCTCTCTTTATTTTTTTTTTTTCTGAGATGGAGTCCCACTCTGTCACCCAGGCTGGAGTGCAGTGGTGCGATCTCACTGCAACCTCTGCCCCCGGGCTCAATCAATCCTCCCACCTCAGCCTCCCAACTAGCTGGGACTACAGTGCACATCACCACACCCAGCTAACTTTTTGTATTTTTTTGTAGAGACAGGGTTTCGCCATGTTGCCCAGGCTGGTCTTGAACTCTTGGGCTCAAGTGATTGGCTTGCCTTGGCCTCCCAAAGTGTTGGCATTACAGGCATGAGCCACTGCACTTGGCCTATCACTTGTCTCTTGTAAAGTGAGACAAGGCAAGGGGAATTGAGATCCAAGAACCAAGTGGAGAGGCCTGCATTAGCTGGGAGCACCCGCAGTTCATAACCACATGGGGAATGGCAGAGTGTGGGGGTAGACAGAGGTGGGGATGGGGCTGCAGACAGTCTTTTCTGATGGCTTCTATTTCCTCAGTGAACTAGGAAGCAGCAGCAGCAGCTAAGGGTGAATGAAGGAGGAGGTGTGGGAGAGTTAAAGAGAGAGGAGAAAGCGTGAAACAGTCATCTAAGAGGTCAGAAATGTAAAGGTGCACTTGATAATGGTTTTTAAGAATTTAAAGTGACACTAGTCAACAGGATTTTGTGGGATTTTTTTCTTCTTTAAATATGTACAGCTACTTGGGTGCAAACACAAAGTAGGTAAAGTCGGTTGTAACCGAGATTGGGCAGCCAGGTGAGTATGTCAGAAGGAAGAGCACAGGGGATGAGGGTGCATGCATGACATCATTATGATGGTGGCTGTGGAATCTAAGCCAGGGCAGGAGACAAGTGAGGACATGAGGTAAGGGACAGTGTGAGGGTGATAGGACCAATCCATAGAGATTCCAGTGGAGCCAAAGAATTATTGACATCAGAGAGCTGCTTGAGGGATGCAATGGAAAGATACGACGTGGTGTTCAAAGAGTGGGGTCTTAGAATTGAGATTTTTAAGGTGGTGGAGTTACTAGTAATGGCAAGGCTGATAGGCTGAAGTGAGGTGGAGGACAAGATCTTTCCAGGTGATGACCTCAAGGAACCAAGATGCCAGGGTGCTGGTGACTTGCCTAAATAAATGCTGAGGCCACAGAGAATGATGACTCCAGTAGTGGTGGAAAAATAGTGAGCCAAGAGCCAAAATCTTCAGTGAATGAGGGGCAGGAGCAGGAGAATGCAGGAGGAACACTTGCTTCAAAGGAGCTAGAGGACTTCAGGGAGGAAGGAGGAAGGAGGAAGCAGCAATGGGGAGCAGAGGCTGCCTGGCTCACCTTTAGCTCAGAAGTATGCAGGGTTTGAAATACAAAGCAAAACCAGCCACAACTTAGGGACAATCACGGAAAGCAGCATCCTGAGGGTGCATGAGATGCAATCTTCTTACTCCATTAAGGGACTTGGACAGGCTATGCTGCAGGATATACATGGCACCAGACGTGTGTGTGTGCGCACACACACACACACACACCAGGCCCTCCTGGTGGCAGATCTGTAGCAATGCTTTTACTCATAAAGTCAGCATGGTGCTGGGAAGCAGGCGAAGGGCCCAGAAATCAGAAGACCCCCATGACCTCACTGCTGCCCCCTCAACATCACCACTGTGTAGCCAGCGCAGCCAGGGTCACTCACTTCGTTGCAGGTAGGAAAAATGAGGCTCAAGGAATTAACTGGCTCAATGATAAGTGGCAGAGCCAGGAACGATCCCTGTGACTTCTGACACTTTCCAACCCTGTACTCTTTGCACTAGCCGGTTTCTTCCAAGTTTCCCAAAGATCAGAGTTATCTGGAGAAGCTTTGAAAGCACAGATTCCCTGGACCACATCTCTGGAAATATGGATTCAGTAGGTCAGGCACATGGCCCAGGAATCAGCATTTTAACAGTCGCCCCAGGTGATTTTTGTTTATTTGTTTGTTTTTTTGAGACAGAGTCTTCCTCTGTCACTCAGGCTGGAGCGCAGTGGCGTGATCTCGGCTCACTGCAACCTCCACCTCCTGAGTTCAAGTGATTCTCATGCTTCAGCCTCACAGGCAGCTGGGACTACAGGTGTCCACCACCATACCCAGCTAATTTTTTGTATTTTTAGTAGAGATGGGGTTTAGCCATGTTGGCCAGGCTGGTCTTGAACTCCTGGCCCCAGGTGATCCGCTCACCTCAGCCTCCCAAAGTGCTGGGATTACAGGCATGAGCCACCGTGCCCGGCCTGCCCCAGGTGATTTTTACTATGACAGAAGCTTAGAAATGCTGTAGATTTCCACACTGTCTTCTCTATTTATTTTGTGCAGTTGAGAAAATTCGCTCATTTCCCAGCCTGTGAACTGGGCACCAACACGATGACCATTGTCCTGCACTAGTTGCCTAATACTTCTTAAGTGCAGCATCTTTTTTTTTTTTTTTTTGAGACAGAGTCTTGCTCTGTCACCCAGGCTGGAGTGCAGTGGCGCAATCTCGGCTCACTGCAAGCTCCGCCTCCCGGGTTCACGCCATTCTCCTGCCTCAGCCTCTCCGAGTAGCTGGGACTACAGGCGCCCGCCACCACGCCCGGCTAATTTTTTGTATTTTTAGTAGAGACGGGGTTTCACCGTGGTCTCGATCTTCTGACCTCGTGATCTGCCCGCCTCGGCCTCCCAAAGTGCTGGGATTACAAGCGTGAGCCACTGCACTCGGCCTAGTGCAGCATCTTAATTAAAAAGCTAGAAACCCAATTTTCCAGCTAATGGAGTAGAAAATTAATACCAATATAGTACCAGGGTTTGGAAGGGGGCTCTGTGTGGGAATATAGGTTTTGAGGAGATACCAATCCCAACTTAATCACTTACCAAACTGGAGTAAAGCCACATTATTTAGCCCTAAGCCTCAATTTCACCATCTGTAATATGGCTATATTTCATAACTACCTTAGGAGGTTTTGTAAGGCTTGGGAATATTGTGTAAAGGTCTGTGTAATATTTATACAATTGGAGTTAATACGATAGCTGCCGGTAACAGAAGTAATAATAATAGGAGTTGTTGTTATTGAGATTTCCTAATCCAGCTTGGATCGTTCTGTAAACCAGACAAGGGGATCTGTCCCCAGAATGAGTGCTCACTGTAACACCCATTATCAGTGGGCTTGGGCAACCCAAGAGAGACTGTTCCAATCAATACACTAACATTTGCTTTGTCCTCAGGCCTCACGCCCATGTTGACACAAGTGCCCATTAGAGGATGGTGAGCCGCAGCAGAAGCAATGGGCTGGAAAGAGGCGGCAGCATGCTGGATTTGGCACTCGAGGAGATAGTGTTTTCATCAATTGCAGGTTATTAATTCTGGGTTAAGGTTGGATTGAGGTCATGTGCATTATCGTTCTTGGACCCACCCTTGGAAACAGTGTGGGGTTCCCAGTTCAATAAAAAAGTTGATCAAAGCTTCACATTGATCTCAACTGCAAGTGCCGCTGCCAGTAATTTTACTGTATGATACATGCTGTGTGGTTGGGTAATATAGAATACCCTCTTCTCTAGAGAGGAGAGAAAGCCACACAAAACTGTTTGATTAAGCTCAACAATTGTTACTGAACTTGAGTAAAAGTTCTGTCTCTGAAATTCCAACTTACAGTCATTTCCTCCTCCTGAAAGTAACCAAGGTTAAGACAAAAAGAAGAGCTGAATTGATTTGGATCTTGCCTGCCTTTCAGGTAGCCACTTTTTACCTAATTTTTCCATTTTTTTTAAATTACAAAGAGTAACAATAAAGAGTTATATACATCAAAGTTTGTCTATGTAATGGAAAGCTGTGCAGTTGTTAAAAATGGTGCTAGGATCCCTGTTGTAGACCCGGAAATATTAGATCACAAAATATTGAGTGAAGAAAGGAAGATACAAAACTGTATGTTTAGTAGTAGTCCATGACTGTAAGGGGAAAAATGTGCACACACACACACACACACACACACAAAAGTAGGGAAGGATACACATGAAAAGTTTAACACTAACCATCCCTAAGTCACGGTTCCCCACTTTAGCTACATGACAATGATGAAAACTTTTGTTTCCAGTGAGGGGATATTCTTAATTTCCTTCTTTAAGACTACTTATGCTACCCAGGTTTTCTTCATTAAATATATGTTGTTGGGGTAATTTTTAAAATGTAAGAAATAAAAAGGGGCAGCCCCAAACAGGGACTTCAGCACTCTTTGTAATGGTTTTCAAAATGGCAATACCTAAAGATCTGACACAGCCAAGCTCGGTGGCTCACACCCCTAACCCCAACACTTAGGGAGGCTGAGGCGGGTGGATCACTTGAGGTCAGGAGTTCAAGACCATCCTGGCCAACATGGTGAAAAGCCGTCTTTACTAAAAATACAAAAATCAGCCAGGTGGTGTTGGTGCATGCCTGTAATCCCAGCTACTTGGGAGGCTGAGTCAGAAGAATCGCGTGAATCTGGGGGGTGGAGGTTGCAGTGAGCCGAGATCACGCCATTGCACTCCAGCAACGGGTGAAGAGCAAGACTTTGTCTCAAAAAAAAGAAAAGAAAAAAAGAAAACATCTAACAGTAGAGCAAAAGTTAAATAAAATATGGTACATCATATACTGAAATATTCACTGGCACTAAAATTTCACTTTGAAGAATCTGCAACACCATGGTGAAGCACAGGTGACTGACAGGCTCTCTCCATACCACTCTAGTTCTTTTCTTCCTGTACGAGGACTGAAAGGTGAAGAACTATGTTCTCCAACCCCCAGGATGGTGTGGGTCCCATAGGTGACCTGACCTGCGGAGCAGATACCTGTGCTCTCGCTGCTGCTGCTACCAGATCTCAGGCAGGTGTGTCCTGGAAGCCCAGGCTGACACCTGTACTCCAACCCATGAAAGAAGCTGTAAGCCACTAAGCTTCTAAAATAAACCCCTTGCTACTTAAAATTGAAACAGATGTTGGGGAAAAGTGTCTTACCTTATTTGTTTGCTTTCTTTCTAAAAAGCCAGGTGCAAAACTCTCTAACTACAGCATTATCATGGCATTTTTGAAAAAGAATAAAAACCCTATACAGAAAAAAGACCAGAAGGAAATGCAACCAAAACATAACAGCAATTGTCTTTGAGTACTGAGATTATAGGAACATTTTTCTCCTTTTTAAAATTTCTGTATTTTCCCAAATTTCTCTAATGCAAATATGTGTTATTTATAAATTTTAGAGACTTTTTATAAGAAATGAGCAACTGTCATTTGATTCCCTTCATAGATGTGCAAAGAGGATTCTGTGGCCTCTCCCTTTCCCCTGTGTGTCCCAGTGTGGACACGCCTTGGCTGGAGGCCCTGCTTGTGCCAGCCTCTTCCTCTTCTTTCCTCTTTGGTTCCACTGTACTTGTTCTTCCTTTTCCTGTTTAGTATTGACATTCATAGACACATCTTGTTTTTCAGATAATTTCCTTCCTTCAATTCCTCCATCTGAGATTAAATAATAATAAATCACAATAATAGTAAATAATGGTGATTACAGAAATAATCATAATCAAAGCAGAGACCTTTGGCCTAAGTTGAGTAACTAGTTTGATTTATTCTGCATCCTGCATCCCCGGATGAAGCAAACTTTTGTCCTTTTCCATCTGCAGCTTTTAAAGTGGTGAGATCATCAACAGGATTGACTGAAGCAGCAGGCAGAAAAGCACTTTCATTCACAACTGTGGGGCCATGCAGGCGGCTATAGCTTGCAACCATCCAGCCACCGCGCCAGGGTGTCGGAGTACTGGCAGTACCGGGACCAGGTGGGCCTGTGGAGAGAAGTGAACATGAAGGGCTCCTCAAAGTCAGAACTCAGGGTCTCTAGGGATTCACAGCCCCACTCAGGCCATTTACACCTGCCTGCCCCTTGGAGCCTTTGAGTTTGCCACCTCTGCCGTGGGCACGATTCTGAAGGCTTTTGTGCATCTCCAGTGCTGTCTCCATCACATCCTGGCATGAATACTGGTGTTTCCTCCATCCTAGTGCCCACATCAGCCCCCACCTCATTCCACAAACCCCACATGGTGAGATGAGGAGGCTGAACTGTGAACTGTGAAATTCTTCCCCAACCCTGCAACGGAAGTATCATTTGCTTCTCTGAAGTGAGTTTCAGAGAAGTTCTGTGACTTTCCCAGAGTCATATGATGAGTCTTTGGCAGACCCTAGGCCTGCAAATAGAACCTTTGTACCCTGGGCCAGGGCCCCTTTCACCTTTCCATGTACCTGCTCCACTCTTCACCTTCCAAAATTCCTTCCAACTCTTTAGCCCCACCTAAGTCAGCTGCCCTGAGTTTCTCTAACCTTTTCTCCTGGTGCCTGTAAAAGTGATTCCCTTGTTCTGGGTCCCCATGCCAGCACCCAGACTTCAGGTTCTCCAGTCCCTATCTCCAGGGTGGGGAGCCACTCAGGCCAGCTGTAAGCCATTAGAAATCCTGTTTGGTCATCCCACCCCTCAGCGGGCAGGTTTCCACGGGTCTTCCAGGGTAGGAGGTCCCACAGTGGAAGACAGGGCTGTAGACCTCTGGCCCCTCGTAGTTACAGAGTGGCAGGGAAACACACACACAGGTATTTTCAGAAATCCCAAGGCTTTCCATAGCCCAGGGTAGACATTGCAGAAGGGACTCCTTGGGGACATGTGTGGTCTTAGTCTTCTCCCTTCCTGTCTGCCCCAACCCTGCAGAGCTGACCCACTGAGCTTTGGAGAACGCGTGGCTGCCTGTTAGCTTAATAAGAGCTCCCTTCAGTGGGAACCTCAGCAATAAGAAGGCCTGGATCTGCCTGGCTTAGCATAGCTCCACCCAGTACCATACACTAAATATGGTTTTAGTTCATTCGGGCTTACTCTAAAGAATCAGCCAAGCTTCCACATTAATTGGAAACTCGGACCATATATGAAAGGTATTTCAAACACTCCAAAGTCAGTTAACATTAATAAGGGGACTTTCACTTTAAAATTACAATCTATTAAATTAGTGATGAAAATGGGTTACTTAATAAATAGTATTGAAATCAATAACTAGCTGTTTAAAAAATGTAAACCTAGCTCCCTACACCTCACTTTTTATACCAAAATAAATTCCAAGGAGGCCAAAATTTTAAGCATTAAAAACATAAAATCATATTCTATTTTTAACTTATTTAACAAAAATTTAATATAGGGCTTAATTTGTGTGTGTGCCAGCACTGTTGTAATACATGGCTTACAATTTTGGAGTACAAAAGACCTTCCTAAGAAAGAGATTTCACATAAACCCAGAAGCCACAAAAGAAAAAAACCAAGGGATTTGATTCTGTGAATCTGTGAAACTCTCGTAGGATAAAAATACCATAAAATCAAAATACAAGTAACAAACCTGAAAAAATAGTTTATGCAAATAAAATGAATAAAGGTTTAATAAGCCTAATTTATAAAGGACACATAAAAGATCAACATGAAGAAAAAAACCATTGTCAACCCAATAGTAAAATGGACTAAGAATATAAGTAAACAGTTCACAGAAAAATAGCCAATAAACACCTGAAAACATGTTCAACTTCCTTTGTAATTTCAACATGCAAAGCAAAACAATGACATCACTTTACACATCTCAATTTTCTAAAACTACACAGGTTTTTAACACCTCAGGCTGGTGAGCTGAGGAGAAACAGGCCCCTTCATGCAGTGTGGGTGGAGGGGCCCCTTCTCCAAATGGCAATTTAGCAACTGGTCTCTCCAACGGTTAAATGCACCAAATAGTCTCAATAAATCCCCTTCAAGGGATTTCTCTAAGGATACAATTGAAAGAACATAAAAGTTCTAAAAGCAAGATGCTTATGATAGAATTTTGAAACAGCAACAGCAGCAACAAAAATGGAAAGAAATAAATTTTCTTCATTAGAGAACTGGCAGAGAAATTACCTGCAACATCTATACAGTGGGGTACTAGCAGCTGTTACAGCGATGGCAGAGACCTTTAAGTAGTGATAATGCCAAGATTCATGAGCTCTATTAATAGCTGAAAAAAAGCAAGTTGCAGCTCAGTGTGGACACTGGGATTCCATGTGTGTTTTAAAATATCTGTGCGTACATTTTTCTCTGACTTCTAAGAATATTAACACTGGTGACCTTGAGGAGGCTGCTGATAAGAGGGAAAGGGTTTATTTTTCATTTTTAAAGATAATAAATGGTAAATTTAAAAATAAAAATGTTATGAATGACTTCAGGGTAGTGGCCCCAAATGCAGCCTCAGTTTTTCAACGAGCACATAGGGGGTTTCCATTATGTGCCAGGCGCAGAGCTAGAGGCTGGAGATATAGAAGCAGGAAAAACAATCTCTGATTGACTTTTTTAGGTTGGTGTGAAAGTCATCACAGTTTTTGCCATTAAGAGTAATGGCAAAAACCACCATTACTCTTAATGGCAAAAACCACGATGACTTTTGCAACAACCTAATAGTTCCAAAGTACCTTGAAGACACAGAAAAACAAAACAAAAAAAGCAACAACAAAAAGGCTCAGCCTCTGAGATAGGCATAACCTTCTGGATCAGATTCTGGACAAAGTCTGTGCTGCCTTCAGGGCCCATGATTTATAGTAAGGAACACCACCTATGCTTCCACTAGTGAAATTTGTTCACCTGCAGGCCTGTCCTTTCTCCCCTACCACCCTACACTGACTCTGCTCAGAAACCCTGAGTTTGGACTCACTGGAGTACTGGATAACTGTCCTTTGGTTGCCTTCTACATAACCACAGCATAGATCTTCTGTGTCACCCAACCCCATCTCTTTGAGTAGACTGGTGACCTGAGGCTTGGAATAGCACAGATCCAGGATTGATCACATTGCTGTGGCCACGAGTAGGTTATTCTACTTCTTTATGCCTTGGTTTTCTCATTTTGAAAATGAAGATAAGAATGCTCACAGCAGAGGGATTTGTGAGGATTCAATCATGATGTGCATATAAATGCAATCAGTTAAGAAATTGCAGCTATTATTATAGGATTTCCTCTATTGTAAGATATCTCTATTCTAAGATTCATCAATGATTTAATAACAGCTTTGGGGGCATAATACATTGATTACAAAATAAAGCCTAGTTTCAGAAATACTAAGATCTGAAAAATTGTGCCATCTGGAACTTAGGAAATATGACACTCTTTCTAGATCTATCTGGAGATTACAATGTCCAGGATCAATCAGGCAGGTAATTATAAAATGTGGGACAGGAGGAGAAAATGTAGGGGAAGAACGAAGTTTGTGGTGGTGCAGTGTTCACCGGGTAGTGTACGCCTGCCATCATAAACTGTGGATGGAGATGGTAGCAGTGTAAGCTGGAAATGGAGGATTTTCATGCACTCCATTGATTCAGCATATCAGAAAGACACTCACACCAGCAAAATCTCCAAACTGGAAACTAGGCCAAGAGATGTGCACACCAATCTATCCCCAAGTAGACATCAGAGAAAAGGGTCTGGCCATAATCCAAGTAACAGTGAACAGAGACAAGAAAAAGCCACACAACCTGTCCATTTAGCAAATACTGAATATGGGTAACTCTGTCCTTATTCAAGGAAGGGTAAAGAGGATAAAGCTAACATGGGACCTAGGCAGAAATATCACAAAAAGAAAAGGGGGCATCATAATAAAATTTCTTTATTAATATTTTTTGAGACAGTCTCGCTCTGTTGCCCAGGCTGGAGTACAGTGACACAATCTTAGCTCACTGCGACCTCCACCTCCCAGGTTCATGCGATTCTCCTAAGTCAGCCTCCTGAGTGGCTGGGATTACAGACACATGCCACCATGCCCAGCTAATTTTTGTATTTTTTTTTTTTAGTAGAGATGGGTTTTCGCCATGTTGGCTAGGCTGATCTTGAACTCCTGACCTCAGGTGATGCACCCACCTCAGCCTCCCAAAGTGCTGGGGATTACAAACATGAGCCACCACTCCCAGCACATCATAATAAAATTTATTAGGAAAATAACACACTGCAGGATCCAGAAGTAAATTGTATAAAACTGACATCCTCAATAAGATGTCACCAGATATGACCTTTGGAAAAGTCATGGGAGTTAAGAGAGATTAAAAAAAGACAACAGTTTGAATTTTTAAGGCAGGTGGATAAGCTAACACAGAATTGCAAAAAAATAAATGTAATAACCAAAATTCAACACCCATTCATGATTTTTAAAAAAATTTTTAACAAACTAGAGATGGAAAGGAACACAATCTGATTAAGAGTATCTCCAGAAATTTAAAACATCCATGTAATGACCCAATATTGAACTTCTTTACCTATGAGACTAGAAATGAGACAAGGATGCCACAATCGTCACTTCTATTCAACATTCACTGGAGATCCTAGCCAATGCAACAGGGAAAGAAAAAGAAAGAAAGGATATTGCAGAGCCAAATGTGAAAGATAAAACAATAAAGCTTTTAGGAAAAAAGGATAATATTCTCAAGACCAAGGAATAGGCAGATATTTGTTAAAATAACCATAAAGGGAAAGCAATAATAAATTAGACTACATTGTGACTAAGAACTTTTGTTTATCAAGACACTCTTGAGAAGGTTACAAAAAAAAAAGAGCCAGGCAAGGTGACACGTGCCTGTTGTCCTCACTACTTGGGAGGCTGAGGCAGGAGGATCACTTGAGCTCAGGAGTTCCAGGCTACAGTGAGCTGTGATAACGCCCCTGCACTCTAGCCAGGGTGACAGAGCAAGGCCCCATTTCTTTTCTTTTTTTTTTTTTTTTGAGATATCTCTTATAAAAAAAAGATAAAAAGGTAACTCACAGAATGAAAGATAGTTGCAATACATATATCCAACAAAAACACTTTATCCAGAATATATAAATATCTCCTACAAATTAATAAGGAAAAGACAGCACAATAGAAAAATTGACAAAAGATTTGAAGAGGCACTTCACCAAAGGAGATATATAAATGGCCAATAAACATTTGAAACCTCATTAGGGAAATGCAGAGTAAAACCATAATGCAATACCACAACACAGTCATGAGAATAAACTGGAAATTACCAAGCGTGGTTGAGAATGTGAAGCAACTGAAATGTATAATTTCTGATGGCAGTGTACATTGATAAAAATCTCTTTAGAAAACTGTTTGACACAATATGCCAAATCTGAAAATATGCTTATCCTATGACTAGCAATTTTATTCCTCTGTAAAAACAATAGAAATCCTTTTACATATTTACCAAAAGATAAGTATAGACTGTCCATGGCAGCACTAAAAATTAAGAAACTACCAAATGCCCACAAACAGAGGAATGAATAAGTAACCTGCGGTGAATCCACACAATGGAATACTGTATAGCAATGAGAATGAATCGCAACCACACACAAAAACAAACAAATGCAACACTCAGTGAAAGAAGTCAGACATAGGCCCAACCACTTGTAAATTTTAGACTCTTCTAAGCAAATATCTGGCTAAAGAGGAAATTAGAGTTGCAGTTATTTTGGCAATAAATATACAACAATCAGTTAATGTACCAAATATATAAAGAGCTCTTTCAAATAATATAACTTGAATTTTAAAATAGGCAAAGAGCAAAGAAGAAAAAAATTGCAAAACAATAGTAATATATAACAAACATGGGGGGAAACACCCTAATGGGATATGATAAAAGACAAAAGAAGATAAGACAAAATTGTTATTCACCTTTTTTTTTTTGAGATGGAGTCTCACTCTTTTGCCCAGGCTGGAGTGCAGTGGTGTGATCTCAGCTCACTACAACCTCTGCCTCGTGGGCTCAAGTGATTCTCCTGTCTCAGCCTCCCGAGTTGCTGGGACTACGGGCACGCACCACCACACCTGGCTTATTTTATTTTATTATTTTTTTTTTTTAGTAGAGACGAGGTTTCGCCATGTTGGTCAGACTGGTTTCGAACTCCTGACTTCAGGTGATCCAACTACCTCAGCCTCCCAAAGTGCTAGGATTACAGGTGTGAGCCACCATGCCCAGCCAGTTATTCACCTTTAAATCGCAAAAGTTTTGTGATTGGTGAAGGTGCAGTGAATCTACATTTTACTAAACCCTTTGTAGAAATATAAACAAATATGGGCCTGCTGGATTTCACAACATGTATCAAGAACCTTAAAGGTATTCAGAAACCTTGTAGGAACTTAAAGGAAAGAAACAATCAGAGATTATCATAATAAACACAGATTTAGTTTGAAGATGTTTATCCTAGCATTCTATATAACCCTAAACAAGATTTGGGGGAAAAAAAGTACAATTCAAGCCAATTTCTCTGATAATTATTGCCTTCCCTCTGTGGCCTTGAGGTTGTGGAACTCAGTGGTTTTCTGCTACTTACCTTGGTGAGTCAGAGCCTTTTAGTTTTGGCACTGCACATGCACAACAGCCAAGATTTAGCCAAGATTCAGATTACAGATCATGAGTGAAAGTCGTTAATACAGGCTACATAAAAATATAAGACTTACCATGCTCCCATCCCTTCTTTTCCTTTTACAATGGTCTTGGCACATTTAATTGTCTTCTCTAAGTTAGGATTCAGTAAAGCTGTGGGGAAAATAAAATGGAAGATACCATGCCGCCATATGACAGCTAAGTTAGAGTGATGTCAGGGAAGGTACAGGGTACTCACATCAGAGAGTCTTCCAATGAATTCCAAGAATTCATCTGTCCTTAGATTTTTATTAGACAACCCTAAGGAGGTAGCAGGATGTAGTCATCTTTTTACCAGATCTATTAATTTTTTAACTTGTAATTCTTATAAAATTTTTTCCATTAAAATATATTGATTAGGCTACAGAGAATCAGCTGATGCCCAGGATCACAATCTGTTCTAACCCTTCACTTAACCTATCTGGATCCTTGTTCCCCTTTTAGCCTCTAGGGATTTTTCTTACTTTCTTGCCAACTCAGTCTGGGACCTTAAAAGAATTTTTTTTCTTTTCTTTGTTTGCATTCTACCTAATGGGAGAGTTTTTCAGGATATATAGTCCACCACATTTTCATCACAATACACAGTACCACCTCTATTACAGATAGATAACTGTATGTGTCTCCCATTGGATTCTGGAGAGATAGAGATATAGATAGATAGATGATAGATGATAGATAGATGATAGATAGATAGATAGATAGATTTATAGATAGATATCTATATTTATCTATGTTTATAGATATCTATCCATCTATATTTCTGCCTATGAAATATAAATTACAGGCCTACTGTATTTCTCTTTTTGCCTTGGCTACCAGGAAGCTCTGGGTGACATTGAATGTACCATCATTTCAATTTAAATTAAATCAATTTAATTAATTTAAAAATGTTTTTTTGTTTTTTGTTTTTTGTTTTTTTTTGAGACAGAGTCTCGCTCTGTCGCCCAGGCTGGAGTGCAGTGGTGCAATCTCGGCTCACTGCAAGCTCTGCCTCCCGGGTTCACGCCATTCTCCTGCCTCAGCCTCTCCGAGTAGCTGGGACTACAGGCGCCCGCCACCACGCCTGGCTAATTTTTTTGTATTTTTAGTAGAGACGGGGTTTCACCGTGGTCTCGATCTCCTGACCTCGTGATCCGCCCGCCTTGGCCTCCCAAAGTGCTGGGATTACAAGCGTGAGCCACCGCGCCCGGCCTAAAAATGTTATTAACTTACACTTTTAATGTGTATGTCTCCCCAACTAGACTGTGATTGTTGTAATTCACTAAGGGCCCTTCCTGGCTTTTGTATACATTATTCCATTTTATGTTCACAGAAACCGTAAGTGGTTGTTAATGTCCCCATTTGGAGGAGCTCTAGAAGTGACTTACGCAAGCTCATGTCGTTCTTTTTTTTTGAGGTGGAGTCTCGCTCTGTCGCCCAAGCTGGAGTACTGTGGAGCGATCTGGGCTCACTGCAAGCTCCACCTCCCAGGTTCATGCCATTCTCCTGCCTCAGCCTCCCAAGTAGCTGGGACTATGGGCGCCTGCCACCACGCCCATCTAATTTTTTGTATTTTTAGTAGAGATGGGGTTTCACCATGTTAGCCAGGATGGTCTCGATCTCCTGACCTCATGATCCGCCCGTCTCGGCCTCCCAAAGTGCTGGGATTACAGGTATGAGCCACCGCGCCTGGCCGCTCATATCATTCTTAATGGCAGGAGCTAGGGTTCCCACCAGGTTCCCACAGAGTTCCTGTGCCTTTTCTTCCTACATTGCAGTCCTGCCTCTCCTTGAATCAGAGAACTTTCTTACTCCTCTCTGGAGCTAAAGGCCAATCATGGGGCCCAATACAGACAGGTACTCCTCAGGCCACATGAGAAGGCTGCAGGCCTTCACTCCAACCTCTCCACTCTGTCTCCTAAAGACCCAGCTCAGAAGCCACAGGCTCTGGAATGGTTCTCACCCATCAGCGTGGAGGGAGGTTTGCTCATTAGGGAGGATGCTGGGGTGCTTAGGCAGAAAG
The DNA here is from genome assembly GCF_009828535.3 of Hylobates moloch. Lineage (NCBI taxonomy): Eukaryota > Metazoa > Chordata > Mammalia > Primates > Hylobatidae > Hylobates > Hylobates moloch. Next base: position 86,886,556 of record NW_026652283.1, on the reverse strand, counting down.
ACCGCCTCAGATGTGAGGGATACCTGGCCCAGCTGTGTAGCCTCTTGGTTTAGCCCCAACTCAGGAGCCACACTGCTTAGGTTTCCCTCCCAGCTCTACCACCCCACAGCTGTGTGGTCTTGGGCATATACTTACCCTCTCTGGGCCTCAGTTTCCCCATTCATAGAATGGGGATAACAGTACCCACCTCATGGGTATTTAATTAGATTGATTAGATGAATTAATTAGATGAATACTTATAAAGGGCTGAAAAGAGTAGCTGGCAGTTAACAAGCACTAGAATGGCAGCTCTGTAAGGCCTGGCTTTTGGTGGGTGCTCAATAAATGCTCACACAGTTAGTGAATCCTGGCAACCACCTCCCCTTGATCACAGGTACTTGGGACCGCCTAAGAGCAGTGGGCAAACTCCCCTTGGGATGCCCAGCTCCTATCTCCTCCCAGTAACCAGTTCTGCCTTTCAAAGTGGCAGCAACTGCCTCCTTGAAAAAGGGAGAGGGGTCAGGAGCAGTGGCTCATGCCTGTAATCCCAGCACTTTGGGAGGCCGAGACGGGCAGATCACGAGCTCAGGAGATTGAGACTATCCTGGCTAACACAGTGAAACCCCGTCTCTACTAAAAATACAAAAAAATTAGCCAGGCGTAGTGGCGGGGGCCTGTAGTCCCAGCTATTCAGGAGGCTGAGGCAGGAGAGTGGCATGAACCCGGGAGGCGGAGCTTGCCGTGAACCGAGATTTCGCCACTCACTCCAGCCTGGGCGACCGAGGGAGACTCCATCTCAAAAAAAAAAAAAAAAAAGAAAGAAAGAAAGAAAAAGGGAGAGGTGGCTGAGCGTGGGTGAAATCAGGCCAGCTGGTGCCCTCTGCTCCCACCCTTCAGGCTCTGATGCCTGCAGCCTCCTCTGAACTCCCCAAAACCTTCTCTGCCCACTTGGACAGGGGTCTCCGTCACTCCATCCTAGGTTAGCCTGCCTGACTCCCCACATCCTGATCTCACTGTACCCCCAGCAGTGCAATGCTCAGCCTCCCAGGGACCCACCCTGGATATGGCACCTGCCACACCCTCTTCTTTGTAAACTTTGTAAACTCTGGCCATCTGGAAGGCAGGCCTCTGACACAGCACCACAGCTTCCAGTGCCCCTGCACGGAATGGAAAGAGGGACTTACCGGAACATGACATGTGGCAGCGGTTCCTGCCATGGTCGCCACACCAGTCACTGCCACGAATCTGAAAGAGGCCGAAGCCAGTGTAGCCATCACGTGTGTTCTCGTAGATGGCCATGGGGTTGAACTTGCTCTCGAAGTAGGCCAGGCACACCCCTGAGATGGAACAGAAGGTGTGTGACTCTGAGGACAGCTGGAGTTGGGGATGCCTGGCCAGAGAAGGGAGGGCAAGGAGGTGAGAGGAGGGAGCACTAAGGGGGCCTACTCACAGTTCTCAAGGCTATAGCCCTCAAAATAATCCAGGCCTCCATCGTGGAGTTTCTTAGCCACTGTGCAACGCCCCAAGATGTAAGCACCACTTGGAACCACCAGGTAGCCAAGGAGGGAGAGAACCACGGATGCCTTCATCTTCTCCAGGCTCCTGGCAGCTCAGGGCAATGGTGGCCAGATGAGTGGGCAGAGTCACAGGGACACTGGTTCTCTGAAGGGAAAGAAGGGCACTGTGGGGGTGGGGGTGGAGCACAGTTTAGTGTCATCAGAAGAATGGGAGTCTCACCTGGTAAGCCATGACATGTCTTCCCATCCTAATTCTCTGCTTCGTGTCACTGCAAATCTGGGACACCTGAAACTCTGCCCCTTCTCCTCCTCTTGACCTCCTATTTTCTAAGGAAATTGCACTCTTGAGACCCCCCTCCAAATCCCAATTCTTTCCATCCAGCAAAACCCATTGGCTCCTTCTGGGTTTGTATCTCACTCATTTCACTCTGACATTAGATACAGATGCTCAAGACCTTTCTTCCCTTTATTGTAAAAGTAGACTTTGGTGATTAAATACATCTTGGAAAACAGAAAAGAGAAATTAAAAAAAAAAAAAAGCATCATGGCCCCACCACTGCAGCAGAACCACTACTGACCTGTTGAATTATGCCCATTACTGCCTCTTATGCGTCTTATTCCCAGCTGTGTCTTTGTCCTTTACAGTCTTGTCCCCAGATTTTCTACAAACCAAACTCCCCTGAGTTTTTCCCTGCTGTCCATGCAATGAGACAAGCCCAGACCTGCCACATACTAGCCAGACAACAGACAAGTCATTTAGCTTCACAGTACTTCTGCTTCCTTGTCTTTAAAAGTGGGGTCACTTGGGAGGGGAGCGCACTCAGAGAATGGACTCTTGAGTTTAACCTTCTCCATTTCTTTTCCATTTTAAGTGGCTGCCACCATCTAAACCCATCGCCTCCTCACAGCAAGCTGGGACACAGCCCAGCCTTCTCCTCTCCAACCCCCTGGGCCAACTCATGCAGGTGGTGTTTTCTGCCATGACTGAGGAATGTCCCCAAAGCAGGTACAAAATATCACTTGGAGAACACTGCTAATCCCCTCTTCTTAACACAGCAAACCCACACTTGGCTTTCCAAGCCCTCCATGATCTGGCTTTACCCCATCCACCCTTTATCAGGACGAATCTATTCAGTAAACTAGAATTCCCATGGCGCTCCCTCTCTGGATGCCTCTGCACCTCCCCCACTCCATTCCCCTGGCACCTGTGCCCTCATGCATGGTTCTTCCCAATGCACAGGGCCCTACCATGCCTTTCCCCATTCAAATGTTGCTCCATCTTGAGGCCTCACCCCAGGTGCCAACTTCTTGAATCCTGATGGATCCTCCATAAAAGTTCCATTTTCCCTCTGAGCCCCTATTGCTCTCAGAGTCTCTTCCATGACACCCTGCAGATGATTGTCCTGTTTTGTGCTCTGTCCCATTCCTCAGACTAGAATGTGCAATTGGAAATTGGAACTCATCTTCCTCCTGGAATACCCCATAGCCCCTAGCACTCCATCGTTATATATCAACTGGACAATTCATTGCACCCTCCTGTTTGTCACTGTTCACAGGTGCATGTCTTCCTGGCTGTATACACCTACACCAGGGGTTCTCAACCTTGGCACTTGGGCTGGAATATGCTTTGTTCTGGGAACATCCTGTGCATTGGAATTGTTTAGGAGTACACCTAGCCTCTAGATGCCAGTAGCTCTGCCCCCAAATTATGTCAGACAAAAATGTTCCTATGGGACATAATTGCCCCCTCTTGAGAAATGTTTAACTTGGGCAAAAGTTAGAAATAAGTACATTCATGAATTAGAAGAATCATACTTTCAAACGTTTGTTCAAACTCTCAAGCTGTATGATTAGTTGCAGACATGACCAGTACACCAAATACAGTATCTAGGAGGGCCTTGAATTTAAGAGCTCAGACTTGGGAATCAGATTGCCTGGATCCAAGTTCCAGCTTTACCCCTCAGTGGCTAAGATATCAGTGATCCCAGCAGTGATCTTAGACAAATTACTCAACCTCTTGATTCCTCAGTTTCCTCATCTGTAACACAGATTAAAACAGTACTTAATTAACTGTGTTGATTTGAAGAGTAAGTGAATTAAATATGCACAGCACTAGATTTTACTTGTATGGACATTTTTCTTAGCTCTGGTTGCACCCCTGCCCTTTTATACCTATGTATCAAACCTGTACATTGTGCACATGTACCCTAGAACTTAAAGTATAATAATAAAAAAAGTGAATCTCAGTGCATGTTTCATTTCCCAACAGAGCAAACAACATTTTCTGGTAATGTCTGTCTTCCACAGGGCAGGCCTCATCTCAACTCATAGAAGGCATAGAGTCCTCTCCTCCCCTCTCCCCCAGAAGCCAGTTCATCAGGTTCATCAGGGTGTGCCATCTACAGTTCTTGCAGAACCTATTCGCCTCTCATCTTTTCTGCCATCATCCTAATCCAGACCACCATCATCTCTAAGGTGGAGGTTTTCTAACTACACTCCTCTACTACATACTCCTCTCTGTTCCCCTAAACCCACTGCCCACACAGCAGTTGGAAAGGCATTTTATAAAGCATGTGTCCAGTCACATCACTAATCTCCAGTGGATTCCCCTTGCACTTTGAATAAGGTCCCAACTCCTCAACCTGGCTGACAAGACTTTCTGATGCAGCCACTGAGCACCTCTCCAGTCTGAATTCACATCACTCTCTCCTTTGTTCACCTTCACTCTGCCATAGTCACTTGCACAATTCTTTTCCTTGCATATGCCAATTTCATTCCCACCACAGGTCCTTTGCACCAGCCATTCCTTCTACCTGGAACATGACTGCCCTGACCACCACATATGAGCTCGCTACCTCAAAGAAGATTCCTTGATCACTGCCCCATCAAAGAAGACGGTCTTTATTTTCTTCATACCATTAATCAATGTCAGGAATTCCATTGTTCATTTATCTGTTCACTTGCTTATTTTCTCTCTCCCATACCTGAGTGTAAGCACCAGGAATGCAGAAACCTGGTATGGTTTTTTCTCTTCATTATCCCCAGAACTCAGAACAGAACCTAATACAGAGTAGGTGCTCAATGAAACTTTGTTGAATGAATGAACAAAAACCTCCTCTTCCCAAATGAACTGTCATCAAATGAGCAATAAGTGAATTTGCTGATGAGCATCTCCTGCAGCTGGGTATTGTCATGCCCGTTACCCTCCTGCCCACCATATACCTGCCTACCAGTCCACCAGCCCTTCCAAAGGCCAGCTATTGGTGCCTTTCCAAGGGGAGGGGAAGAACAGCCACTGCAGCAGCTTCAACGTGTGTTGCAGGGAAGTTGCTCCACCTACATTTGGTTCCCTGGGTTTTTCAGATGCTACTTCATTAATCATCCACTTGTCTGCACCCAAGAGTTCTCCACTACGTGCTCTTCTAGAACCCTTTCTATGACATCAGTTGCTATGCACCAGGATATTCTGAAAAAGGGAGGGTCTGTCACCGTCACATTTGTATTAGTTTTCTATTGCTGCTGAAATACATTACCACAAATTTAGTGGCTTAAACAATACAATTTATTATCTTACAGTTCTATAGCCCTGAAGTCAGAAATGGGTCTCACAGGGCTAAAATTAAGGTGTCGGCAGGGCTGCACTCCTTTCCAAAGGCTTTAGAAGAGGATTCATTCCCTTGCTCATTGAGGTTGTTGGCAGAATAAAGTTTCTGCAGTCACAGGGCTGAGTTCCCTGTTTCCTTGCTGGCTGTCGGCTAAGGGCCATTCCCAGCTGCTGAGCACTGTCTGCATTTCTTAGCTCTGTTGCCTTCCTCTATCTTCAAAGCCAGCAAGGGTGAGTCAAACCCTCTCACACTTTGAATTTCTCTTGCCTCTTCTTCTGTCATTGTATCTTTCTGACTCACTTTTTTTCCTCCCCTTCCATGTCTAAGGACTCATGATTAGATTGGTCCAGCCGGACCATCCAGGATAATCTCTGCTTCTCAAAGTCTTTTACCTTAAACACATCTGCAAAGTCTCTTTTGCCATGCAAACTAACATATTCAGAGGTTGCAGGGGTTAGTGCTACCAAACAAAAGTGATTCAATGCATTGGAAGCCAACACTATGACACTGGGTGTTTGAGAAAAGGCTTTTTATTGAAATATAAATATTTAATTTTAAATATATTATCAATATATTGTTGATTTCCAAGGAGACAGCAGTGTCAACCTCAAATCTGTCTCCCTGTGATGCAGTATTTATATTAGAAAAAGTTTAGGGGATTCTAAGATTAGTAGGTGATTTGGTGGAAGAAAGGGAAGGGCTGGAAAGTCCTGGGTCATGTGCAGTTATCTCGACATACTATTTTATGGGTCCCCTGGGCAATTTTGGGGAAAGTTAGTACAAAGCATGCGGTGGAAATTTAGTCTGTGACATCAGCAAGCTCGTTTTGCCTAGACTCTGGTCGGCCATCTCGGTTCCAGCTGATTTCAGCCAGTTCTTTTATCTCATAAGCAGAGGGAGTTTCAGTATTTCAGCAAGTTGTTTCTTTTCTTACCTGCCATCCTGCAAACTCAAGAATTTCTGTTAGTCGTTGGTTTCTTTAACTCTTTGGGGCACGGCTTCATTAGGACACCTTTGGGAGATCAGTATTCTGCCTGTTACAGCATTCTTCTGGGCCCCCATAGGACTGCCTTCTAGGTGGAACAGTGGGAGAAGCCCTTATTTAGCTTTTCTAGTCACCATAGGGCCATAGTCAAAGACATCCTCTCTTGGGGCCTGGGCAACTTCATCTGTGACTTGAGGGCATCAGACTGGGTTATCTTTAAGATCCTTTGCAGCTCCAAAAGTTAAGAGATATTGAGATGATTGAGGGTAAATTGGCCTTTTGAAAACACAGTAGTCTGTTTGGCTGACTCAGTTAGAACTGGTAATTAGTCAATTAATTGAAAATTAATAGAGAATCATAGAAGAAAAACTAAAACCAGGCCATAAACACTGAGGCTTAAATCCATACATGCCTATTTTCTCAACAATCTTTAGTGTTGGCTCAGCTGGAGACTGGTTGGCAGAGAACCAAGGTGTTTTCACAGAAATCAGTTAATCGAGAAACATTCCATCTGCAGAAACTCCCGCCTCTGAAGGCATAATAGCGGAAATGTTCCCCTCATCCACAGTGGTAGACAGTTTGAAAAAAAAAAAAAAAAGGCCACAATTTTATAGTCTTCTCTGTATCCATGCCCCTTGGCTTTGTAACTTAGCTGCTCCCATCAAGGGATGCCATCCACTCCCCACCCTAGGGGTTGGGTTGGCCTGTCTTGCTCTGACAGTAGATCACAGTGGAATGAGGTAGTGCTAATCCTAGGCCTCAGGAAGCCTGATGGCCTCTGCTCACCCTGAGCTCTGCCACCACCACATGAACATGCCTGGCCTCATCTTGCAAGAGATGAGTGGCACCAGTCACCCCTATTGCTACAGTGGATGGCAGTTAACTGCCACACATGCAAGATCACCCTAGGCTGGCCAGCCCCCAGCTGACCATAGATACATGAATGATGACAGCCATGATCAATCAAGTCCAGTCAAGATAAGCAGAAGTGTCCAGTTAACCCTCAGCCTAGTAAGGAATGATGACTATTTCTTGCATTTAGCCACTGTTGTGAGTCTGGGGTGAGGAGGTTGTTACACAGCAATTGATAACAGACACATCCCCTCAGCTCCACGCTCTTGCTTTGGTCTGCACCTCCAGGCAACCATCTGTCTGGGCCCCTAGCACAAGGGCCATCTGCTCTGGAGTCTATTGACAAGCACCAACTGTTCTGCGGAATCGACTGGGCAAGCTGTGCCGCAATCACAAGACTTCCAGCACAGGTCTTATTCCCAGAGGGAAGGGAATTGCCCTTCTTTCCTGATATGACATTTACCTTTCCCAGAAAAATTGACCTAGGAGCCCTCATGGTGCAGGGGCCTCCTCAGGCAAAAACCCCAGGGTTTGCTGCCCTGTTATTTGCCCTGTTGAGTTACTGGGCATGACTGGATGCAATACGCTTTGTTACCAATGGGGTTTAGTGCACTGGCTGTATACACTGAGCAAACTGGGCAGAATCCTCTCTTTCTTAGAGCTATGGCTTATGATATTGGCCACATCCAAGCACCTGAGATTCCTTCTCAGACCCTAAAAAATGTGCTAGAAATTGTGGCAAGTGTTGGGCACATCAAAGTGAGCTCATAGCACAGTGTGGTACCTACACAGGTTAAAAAATAAGCATCAGCAGCCCTGTAAGAAACACCATAAAAGAAGTCCATTCACAGTTCTGTAGGGGCAAAGAGAAGAGAGCCCCACCTGCCTAGGGTGCAGCAGGGTGGGGACAAGGAAGCCTGCACTGAGCAAGAGGTGTGGAAATGCTGTGGAGGATGGGCAAGGGGGCCACCAGCAGGGCAGGGTGGAGTGTGCTTGAGACAGCCCCCGCCCCTCTTTGGTTGTCTTTGCCCCCTGCCCACCAGCACCCCCACCCTCCAGTGCCTTTGGAGATACTGAAAACTTCACCTCCTGGAGAAGAGAGAACGGAGGCTGGCATTTGTTGAATCTTGTTAACATGTCAGGCATAGGGCTACGGGAATCACATGAATTAGGTCGTTTAATCCTCACAAGCCTCCCAACAGTTAACTATTATTGTGATTATTATGCACATTTCATGAGGAAACAACTAAGGCTTAGGAATGACTTGTCTAATCAGGGCAGGTGACAGGGCAAGACTTCCATTCCAGAAGCTGTGCTCTCAGCCCCTGCTGCCTGCTCTCAAGAGCCATGACGCCACTCCGTGTGATAACTCTGGGCACGCTGCTTCTTCCTCTCTTTGTCCTTTGCTCCAGTGGATTTCTTTCTACTTATTTATCCTGAAACTTGTTGAGCTCCCCGAATCTGCCGATCAGACACATTCATTATTTCTGAGACAGTCTCAGGCACTGTCACCTCATTCCACCCTCCATGTCTCAGTGTCTCATATTTCTCATGTCTGTATCCGTGGACTGCATCCTGGATCATGTATTCAGGTCTACCTGGCAGCTCAGGAATTCTCTCTTCAGGAATATTAAAATTGCGGTTAAATCCACAAATTGAGTTTTCCATTTCATTAATTTGTGGGGGGTTTTTTTGTTTTTTGTTTTTTGGGATTTTTTTTGTTTTGTTTTGTTTTTATTTGAGACAGGGTCTCCCTCTGTCACCCAGGCTGGAGTGCAGGGGTGCAATCTCAGCTCACTGCAACCTCTGCCTCCTGGGCTCAAGTGATCCTCCTACCTCGACCTCCTGAGTAGCTGGGACTACAGGTGCATGCCACCATGCCTGGCTAGTTTTTGTATTTTTTGTAGTGACAGGGTTTTGCCATGTTGCCCAGTCTGATCTCAAACTCCTGGGCTCAAGCGATCCACCCACCTCGGCCTCTCAAAGTCCTGGGATGGCATAAGCCACCACACCCTGCCTTTGTTTCATTAATCTGATTGTTCATTTTTATACGTCCCATTTAGCTCTTTTTCCAATCTGCTTTTTCTTTACTCTGGTTTTCAACCTTGTCTTATTTTCTAGAAACCATAGTAAACACACATATTTTATCCTGCAACTTTTTGTTCCAATATCTGAGGTCTGCCGTTGGGTATGATCTTATGGTCTATTTGTTCAGGCTAGCTGGTGGTAAAGACTTAGCAAAAGAAACAAAAATCCTTTCTCTGCTGTCACTCAGCGCCCAGGTTTAAGACAAGCAATCATCCTCGCAGTCCCCAGGGCAGGCACTAGCTCACATTGCATGAACGTAGAGTGCTTTGGAGCCCCAGGTTTATAGGGGGTCTCCAGCTGGGTCCCACCTCTCCTCCCCAAAGCATCACAAGGCTGTGCCTTCAAGGCAAAAGCCAGCTGCCGTATTCCCCTTACCTCTCTGGATTCCACTGTCACTGAATTTTAGGCTGGAGTGTTTTGTTTTTGTTTTTTTCTCATAAAATTTTTGTGCAGCATTTTTGGTTTTGTTCCACAGAAGGATCAGTTTGGTTACCCAGTCTACCATACTATGAGACACAGATGTAGCATCTTACTACCCTGCATAAAAGAAACACCTTACAAAAATAATGCCCAGCATCTATTAAATACTTACGGAATGCTACACTCTGGGCTGAGCCTTTTATGTATCATCTTCTGTAATCCTCACAGTAACCTTCTCAGCATCAGCTTATAGGTAAATATATTGAGCTCAGGGAGATTATATGACTTCTCTAAGGTTACAAGCTGCAAGAAACCAGTTGCCTTACTTAAGAGGTTACTGTCCCCAACCACCCTGCTGCCTTGCTTGGATGATGCTTTACATATACTGTTTTGCAAAGAGATTGCCTCTTTTAGATAATTGGAAATGTTTCTCCTTTTGTGTTGCATTTTTATTCTTAAGATACTTTTCAAATGCAAATTTAAACTAAAATATTAACATATATGTGTTAAAACTATGTAGCCTGAGATTCTTTTATGTTCACAAGATTGGATCATTGTGGGGAGGAAGAAGAGGAGGAGGAGGAAGAAGAAGAGGAAGAAGAAGGGGAAGGAGAAGGAGGGGGAGGGGAGGAAGAGGGAGGAGGAGGAGAAGAAAGAAAAAGAAAGAAAGAAAGAAAGAAGAAAGAAAAAGAGAGAAGAAAGAAAGGAAGGAAGGAAGGAAAGGAGGAGGAGGAAGGTGTACATGAGTGGCACTCTAAATTGGGAGTTATGGATTTTATCATTTGGGAAATTTTTGTTACATCTGGAATCAAAATATAACCAGTGCCTTAGGCTTTTCCATTGCAAGTAATAGGAAACCCAACACAAACTAACTAACTAACTAACTAACCAACTAACTAACTATACACACACACACACACACACACACACACAAACTCAATCCAAAACAGATTTAACATGGCTGGATGGAAGAACTCAAAGCTTTGAGCAATCTCCTCTCCCTATCTCTCTGTTCTCCCTCATGCTAGCTTTATTCTCATGCAGGTTCTTCCTGTGTCTGGGAAAACTTGACTACCAGAGGGCCCAGGATGGCACGCCCCTTCTACTGGCCAGCTTAGGTCTCCTGCCCCATACCCTGCCTGCTGCACTTGATCAGCACCATGCCCTGCTTTAATTGGCTGAGTCTTTATCAAATGACGTCTACTGTAACTAAAAAATAATAATTCCTTAACTTGCTTGATTTGTTAACAAGTAAAAACTGCAGCCCTGAAAACCTCCAATATAATTCAATGAGTTCCTTCCAACCAGAGTGACAAATTGAAGAATCTGATTTATACTTTGAATTGAAAAGTGAAATTGGGAACTCATTCTGTGAGGGACACAGTGGTGGATCAGGCTCCTATCTTCTAGCTTCCTCACCTGACACAGCAGAGTGCCACCCCACCTTTCTTTAAGCCCTCAGATTGCTACCTGACCTGAAGGGGGCTGACTATGGTTATCATGGGAAGAGAGTGAAGGATTTCTGGAAACACAAGACCAATGGCCAGGCTCTCTGTGTAGAATGAAGGGCCATATCCCTACAGACCTAGAACACCTTTACGTTTACGAAGTATCACATGCCCACAATTTTTTTGGATCCTTACAAGAGTGGACCTAGAAAAAAGCACAACAGACTCTCTTAGATCCATTTGACAGATGAGGAGAGTTGGCACAAGCAGGACCACAGAGCCACAAGTCGGGGAGCCAGGCCTAGAACCCGCAACCCAAGCCCTGTGCTTGCAATCGTTGAGTCCTTCTCCCCTGCTGATGGGCCCACACCCTTTGCATCCCCTTGCTACCACCATACACACATACACCCCCAGGCCCCGGAGCCCTAGGCTTCAGATCAACAGGTGCAGGTGCCAGAACTACCCAAGGTCGGGATTATCTGGGGGCAGGGGATCTCCCCGAGGCTCCGCATGTCCAGCCACACAGGCAATTGCCTTCTTTCATACTCCTACCCCCTTCAGGGTAAGACACAGAGAAGATGAAGTAATTAGGCTACGCGTGCTGATTCCAGCTCCAAGGATAGGAAGTGATCACTCAGGCCTAGCCAATCAGTGACAGAGATGGGATAAGACCCCAGCCAGTGGCAGCCCTGGGCCTTGGAGGCTGGAATCGTTTGTAAAGTGAGCTGTCTCTTCTTGTCATGGCTAACTGTAAGGATTTGTCAGCCTGGAGCTGTGATCACTTTTTCCATCATGGAGAAAGGGCCTGCCTGTATGTGAGGCCAATAGAAAGCAAAACAGCAAGAGGAGGAAAAAGACTGACACCTGATGACATGATGTTGAACCTTTGGATCCAGCAAACTAAAGCCAGGAAATCTCCTTGTACTTGCCAGTTACTTGGGACAATAAATTCCCCTTTTGTGTGGAAGCAGGTTTGAAAGAGTTTTCTGTCACTCACAACCAAAGACATCCGAATGATAACAGTTTTGTTTCCTCCCCAGCCTGTGTGAATTACAAAGGGAGAGCTGTGCTTCACATGGAGAAATCTGGAGGACACCCTCTGAGCAGGATGTCAGGTAGTGGGAGAGCCTGAGCTTATGTGTCCCTGATGTCATGCAGGGCGCACACAACATCACCTTGGGGCATTCTTACCAGAAACATTTAACCTGAGTAATCGTGAGGAGACAAACTGCAGAACTGAATTATAAACTGGACGTTCTAAAGGCTCACTGTCCACAGGACTCAGGATCATGAGGAACGGAGGGAGGTAGGGACTATACTTCACTAGGGGAAGCCAAAGTTTCATAATAGCCAAAGACAATTCATAATAAACCTTGACTGAATTCTGGATTTAATGTTTAAAAATAGCTATCAAGGACATTTGGGGAACCCCTGAGGGCATCCAAGTATGGACTATGCATTGAGTGGTGCAAGTGAAATAAAATTGATATTCTTGGGTTAATAATGGTATTGAGGTTAGGAAGGCAATTGTCCTTATTTTTGGGAGACCCAGCTGAAGTGTTTAAAGGTAAAATTTTATTTGTCTGCAAACAACTGTTTTGCCAAGGCGGCTTGGCAAAAAGGAAGTGTCTGTATATACTGAAAAGAAGAGACATGTGGAACAGGAGTGCCAAGATGTTCAGCCAGTAAACCTGGCCAGGGGGCAGAGAGGTGCTCATTACACCACCCTTTTAACATGAAAAATAAGTGAATTTTTTAAGAGTTTAAAAAAAGAACTGGGGCTCTAAAGTCAGCCAGTCCTGGCTCGACCACATCCTGGCCGTGCAACCCTGAGCACATGATTTTTCTTCTCCAGCTTCAACTCTTCCACTGCAAAATGGGGATAATAATGGAATCTACCTCATAAGCTTGTTGGGGGAATTAACTGAGATAAATATACGTAAAATGCTTAACATAGTGCCTGACACATATTAAATGTTCAATACATTGTGTTTTAAAAATGAAAATAAGAAAAAGGAGGGAGGAGGGAGAAGGAAAGGGGGAAAGGTAGAAGAGGGAGGAGAAAAAGGAGAGGGAGGAGGAGGAGGAGGTGATGGTAAAGGGGAAGAAGAAGAGGGAGAAAAAGGAGGAACAGAATTTGCTTCCCCTTCCCCTCTCCAACCAGTAGCATTCAGCCGCCTCAATTCATGTGACATAATTTGATTATGAAAAGAACAAAAAGAGAAGGAGGATGCTACCAGGAAAGGTGGGCCGGTTTCTTCTAGACAGGACAGTGAAGATTAGGGGAAAGGTTTTGTCTCAAATCTCTCAGGGTAAGGTGACTACGTTATAAAGGCCAAACATTTAACAAAGCCTTAAACAAAAGCTGCTCAGTGACCATCACACTGACCTCCTAACTTCAAGCTTTTTTGGGAAATACCAGAGGGCAGATGACTGTCAGCTGCAGAACCACTGGCTGCTCAGGTTCCATTCCCCAGGCCTGACATCCCAGGGAAAGACATCAGTCATGAACCTCCTTTGTCCTAAGACTACCAGCAAAGCTCAGGGGACCCCTTCTCCTACAAGCAGAGAGCACTTGAATATATATTAAGTCTGCCTTTAGCTCCAGAATATGGAAATGCATGCACAAGGAGGACCCCGCCAGCTGTTCCTGCACAGCTTTTTTTTTTTTTTTTTTTTTTTAAAAAGACCTTTTGTCAGCTGTAATTCAACAGTGAGATAGAGTCAGCTGGTTCAAGTCCCAAGTTTCTTACAGAAGTCAGAAGCCCTGAACTGAGGCCCTGCTCAGCCACCTTTACTTGGGGATATGCAGCCAGCCCTGAACGCTTGGGTCTCACTTGCTGTTACGGGGCTGAGGGCCTTAGCTGGACATCCCAGGAGCCTTCCCCCAACAGATGGATCTACATCTGTTCTGCAGACATCATCAGATACTGAAGTCTATAATTACATTTGTATCTGCGTCTCTTACTGTACAATATCTGCAAAAAAATGCCTGGAGACAAGCAAAGATGCCGGCCAGCCAATCCTACAGACACTCAGAAACACCTGAGGTAGAAGGTCCCCTTTAAAACAATCTAGCTTACATGTTTCAAAATCATTTCTTGCTGTGAAGCCATTGATAAAAAAAAAAAAAAAAAGCAATCTCACACAGAATCTTTCACTACTAGCTTATCCTCCTTGCTTCCTTTCCAAGTGGCCCAGAGGGGCCATATCAGGGCTTGAGGATGATGCATCCTGTCCAGATTGCTGTTCACACATGAGCAAAGCAGTCATAGGACCAGGACCAGAACCAGAATCCAAGGCTTCTGGGTCCCAGAGACAGAGGGCTGGAAATAAATTTTGTTCACGCAGCCAAAGCCACTCCTCCCTAAAAGAACCCCAAAATTGTTTAAGCACAGGGCAGAGATTCCCTAATCTCAAAGAAGGTAGGACCTGCCCCTGGCCTATGGGTGGGTGTATGACCCAGTTCTGGCCAGTAGGATGTAAGGAGAATTGTGCTGGGGAGGGGAGCGTCTGGCAATGGTTTCCTCTTTGGTAAGAGAGAGACAAGAAAGGAGAGGGTCCCTGTTCTAGGCAACCCCGCTTCCTCTTGGAACTCAGCTGCCTGAGGCATGATGTTTAGAACTGCTGCCAGCATTTTTTGACATAAAGAGTCTAAGGATGGCATTGATACCAGCTCAGAGCCTGACTTCACTGAGCCCCTGAGCCAATATCAGCAGTTACCTACCTCCAGACTCTTTCCTACGCAAGAAAAGCAAAGCTCTGTTGTGTGAGCCCCCTTTGGTCACTATTGTTCCCTGCTACTGAAAGCATTGCTGACTGACTCTAAGGATTTGTGTAAGTCTGCAACATGTTTATTTTCTAATCTAAGCATTTTTAGCTGTGGTGTTGCTTGCCTAGTTTAAAATATTCCACTGGCATCAGAAAGAAAATAGCCCTGCTTCTGTGTATTCGTTGAGTGCTTGTCAGAAGCAAAGCCTGTTCGCAGCCTTGAGAAAAACCAGTTAAAGGAAGGAAGTGGAGGAGTTTACCCTTATGAACATTCTCTTTGTCACCCATGTCAAGACAAAGCCACCCTCAGCTGCCCACGATGCACTGAAATGGAGAAAGACATCAGGCTGTGCCGAGAGAAATACTGTGAGGGAGCAGGCAGGGACCCATCGCCACCCAGAGGTCCCAGCCTGGGGGAGGCGGAAACACCGTGCCCACTCATGAGGGGCTTATGAGCCCACATCACAAAGGGGATGAGAAAAACCAGCAGGAACCACCTCGCCCCAAAGAGACCTCCATGAGGAAAGAAGGCTGAAAGGCACCAAGGAGTCAGGGTCAAGAAACGAAGGGACATAGCCCCAGACCTATGTGGCTATGGTGACCAACTGTCCCAGTTTATCTGGGACTGAGGGTTTCTCAGGATGTGGACGTTAAAAATGGGAATGTCTTGGTTGTGGAGCCTCTAAAAAACGTTTCGTGAATACATGAGATACACCTGAGATAGAGCCCCCACCGCCTCAGCCCTCACACAGCTGCCATGGGGAAAACAAGCAGCTGAGCAAGCCTGGCCTGCGGTTTGGGGGATTCAGGCTGAGTGGTCTTCAATCACTTATGAGGTCTAAGCGAAGAGAAGACAACCAATAAATGAATGAATGACTCCAACTGGGTAATTACTTATAGGTATATGACACTTCTGTTTCTAATATGAAACAGAATATGATTATCTTCCAGTGACTAAAGTGTAAATTTTATCAACTGACCAACACTGGTGAATCCACCACCTCCATTGCAAGGCCCATGGGGCAAAGGAAACACATTTGAAGACATGAATCAAAAAAAATCACACCCATCTCATACTTGTACCTTTTTCCCCAGTGCCAAAGAAGAAGGGCCCATAGGAAGTACCAAGGAGAAGCCATATGGTGTTGAGAAATAGTGAAACCTTTCCTGTGGTTCAGGCCCTGGGGCCATGTTTTACACAGGTCATTTCATTGTATGCTTCTGAGAGTCCTGAGAAATGGGTACTTGTACCACCCCCCATTTTACAGAGGAAGACCCAAGGTCACACAACTAGTAAGTAATGGCTCCTCCAGAGGTCATCCTTTTAAACATGCACTCAGCTGCTTTTATGCTCCAGAGACAGAGATCTGGCTGGGTCCTGATGCTGCTTCTTAATAGCCGTGTGACCTAGGACAAGAAACATCACTCTCCAAACCTCAGTATCCCTACGTGCAAAATGGGGCTGAAAGTGGCGCTAACCTCTTCAGGTTGTATGGAAAGTTTCTGGTCCACCACAAGCTCTCCATGAATGCCAAGGACAAGGAAGAAGAGCGCCCAGGGGTGCAGTGCAGAGGGGATATGAGCAGGCCATACTGGCAGGTTGAGGAGGAGCCAGTAGGCAGAGGTTGAAGGGTGAGCAGGTCAGCCCAGCAGTTCTCAATCCTGACTGTACATCAGAGTCACCTGGGGAGTCACACCCTGAACCAGCTAGATCTGAATGAACATCTGAGAGTAGGACCCAGAAGTCAGTCTTTCTACAACTCCCCAGGTGACTCCGATGTGCAGCCAGGGTGGAAAGCCATTGGCCATAGGAGGTGCACACCTTGGAGGAGCACCGGTGTCACCTGGGAGCTTGTTAGAAATGTAGAATCTCAGGCTCCATCCCAGATTGACTGAATCGGAATCTGCATTTAACAAGATCCCTGGGTGATTGGCATACACACTAAAGTCTAAGCATCCCTGGGCTAGCCTTTGAGTCATACAGATAAGGAAAATAAGCAAAATGCCAGGCAGGCTTTGAACCTGATTAAAATCCAAAGTGCAAGTTGGAGGGGAAATAAGGGGTGGTTATTTACAATGATCGCTCATGGATAACCTTATCTCCTGGCGAACGCAAAGGGCAATGGTGGTAGGTCTCAGTGCGTTTAAACTTCAATGAATCTGTGATTGCAGACATTCAGGAAGTCAGGGATTCTGCTGGCCGCCCAATGTTTGCTCATCCACCACTGTATCGGCCAGAAGACTACATTATCTGGTGTCAACAATGCACATGCTGGGCCCTGACCTGGGATTAGCAGAAAAATATCAGCTTGTGTGAGGCTTTGGAATTAACACAAGGAAATAATTCCCAAAGGGCCTTTACTCACCCCGAATGAGCAGATCTCCATCTCTGGGCAAACAGGGGCCACTGAGGCAGGCTCTGAGGAGAGCAGGTGGCAGCCGGCTCCCCAGCGAGGGCATGAGTTTGCCCTCTGTGGATAAAGCGAAAGCCTACCCACAGAGACACAGAGATACTGGAAGAGACATTCCACACTTAATGGACTCTTAGAGCAGCAGTTGTCAAACTGGGGTGCCGAGTAAGGTTAGAGGACGGCTTGTGAAAACACGGATTTCTGGGTCCCACCCCCAGAGTTTCTGACTCAACAAATCTGTCCCAGAGCCAACCACTGTAGCCAGGGGCATGGGATGCGCTGACTGGTGCAGCCTTAGGTCACAAGTTCCAACCTTGACAAAGCCTGTTATGGTCCTTAGATATTGTTTCATCTGAAGAGTTGGCAACCTGTGTTACACTGTGGACCCAGCCATAAGAGCTTTCTTGGGAGAAAAAGGGATCTGTAACTTCTAGAACCTGAAGAGATGATATAAACAAAAGTCTTTTCAGTATTTACTATCTCTGATAATCCCAGTGGGTTCATCCTTATTTGTTAAAAGCTTAAGAGCAAATACTATATCTTCTATGGAAAGCATTCCAATAGGTGGTTCAAATATGAAGTCTCAGTTTTAAAAAGCAATTCAGTCTGGTTCAATATCCACCATTATCTCAGAATAGCTAACTCTTTTGGGTCATGGACCCTTTTGATAATCTAATCAAAGCATGGCTCCTCTCCCTGAAAAATGGACATTAACACAAACTTGTAACTACAATTTCAGGGAACCCACAGATCCCTGAATCCCTTCTTTGAACCCATCTCAGAATTTCCTAGATAACGACTAAAATGGAATTCGCTGGTTTTGCTTCCCATCTTTCATTGACCCTTCTGATAGCCCCACCCTTTTTTCCTTTAGGATCTACTCACTTTCAGCCTCTGGACTCAAGGTTGGAGCATGTGACCTAGGGCTGTGCCAATCAGTGCATCCCATTCCCCTGGCTACAGTGATTGGCTCAGGGACAAACACATGACCCATTCAGGACCAATAAGCCTTAATGAAAATGAAACAAAGGCCCTTTACTTTTTCCTATTAATACCAACCAAGAAGTCTGTAGCCAAAAAAGCTAGAAGCTGGCAGTTGCCATCTTGGGACCCCAGAGGAGAGTCTTTGTGAAAATGGATTCAACATAAAGTAAGCAGGGCCCCGAAATGAAGAGAGAAACCAGGTTCTGAACACAGCTCTTGAGCCCTACAGTCCAGTCAGATCTACCCCTGGACAGTTTAGTAAGTAAATCCTGTGAGCCCAAGGTCAGGAGTTCGAGACCAGCCTGGCCAATATGGTGAAACCCTGTCTGTACTAAAAATACAAAAAAAATTAGCCGGGTGTGGTGGTGCATGCCTGTACTCCCAGCTACTCTGGTGGCTGAGGCAGGAGAATTGCTTGAACCCGGCAGGCGGAGGTTGCAGTGAGCCAAGATGGCACCACTGCATTGCATCCTGGGCGACAGAGTGAGACTCCATCTCAAAAACAAACAAACAAAAAACAAACAAACAAACAAAAAAACGAAGTTGTTGGCATGAAGAAGTGAAGGCAGGCCAACCAGAAGGGAAGCATCCTATGTGACTGGTTTGGGGAGCATATTTGGAAAGCTGGTAGTCATTAACCAAGTTCTAATTGTTCTGGTCTGTTTGCTCAAAGTCAGAGTCTTATTGTCATGTATGTTCTGCCCATTATCCTTTTATATATTCAGTCCCTCACCATTAAATGATGGGATTCCATAGTTAACCTCTTGTTCCTGCATTCTATAAATTTTATGTGCCCACCATGTGCCAGGCACTGTAGTGAACAGCACAAAAATGACACTAGCATTCATGAAAATCTAGGATAATACATAAGAGGAAAACCTAAATTGAATTTGGTATTTGGGAAGGAATGGCAGAGGAAGAAACTTGTAAGGTTTTAACAAGAGTAAGAGTTAGGCAGACAAGGTGGGGGCAGAGGGAGAAGGGAAGGGGAAGAGCACTCCAGGTTGTGAGGAAGAAGACAAAAGCTATTACATGCTTTCCATACAAAGTATTTTTTATTTAATCTGATTTGAAATTTAGCCATGTTCGCAATTTTAATTTGTTGGTTTAAAAAAGCAAGCATGACTTGTCTGTGTTTCCATATTTAAAAATCTGTGTTGAAAGAGCAAATAAACCAACAAATCTAGTTCTGTCATATGGTCATATGAAAAAAATAAATAAATAAAAATAAATCCTGTGAGCCCATGTTCAAACCAGCTTGAATCACTTGCAACAGAAAGCACCCTGATAGGTAATTTTAATGCATTCATTCGCTGGATGTTTTGATGGTTCTTCATGCAACTGCCAATTAAACACACGGTGTTGCTGTACAAATGTTTTTTATGACCTGAAATTAGCCTTCCACTTTCAGTAAATCCCTTCATTCCTGCAGTTAATCCGCAGAATCCATTATAATTAAGTCCCTTTCAATACAAGCTTCCTTCACTGAAATGTGCCAGTTATGTTTATTATGTACCACAGGATTGCAAATCATGATATCATTGTATTATACTGCAATAAGTGAGTCACATAAATCTGATTAAAGTAGCCTAGCCTGAGGTTTAACTCTCAGAAACAATTTAACAACACAAGTATTCTGAAATCAAACAACACAATGTTATAATTGTGATTAAAAATGCAATTTTAATTAGGAGTATTCTTAGGCCTCAGGGATACACACATCATTTTTTCAGACTACAGATTATTGATTTCTGGCAAGCCAGAGAAGGAAGAAGCTTCTGCCAGCCAGATCCCAGGATTAGGGGGATTCTCTATAACCCTAGAGAAAGGGCTGTGCCACAACAGTAGAGTTTGGTCTCTGCAACCAGACAGACCTAAAATAAAATCCAGGCTCCTCCACTTATTAACTTATGCCACCTCTGGGTCTCCATTTTCCCATTTAGAAAAAATGGGTGCTAGCCTGGCCAACATGATGAAAGAAATCCCGTCTCTACCAAAAAATGAAAAAATTAGCCAGGTGTGGTGGTGCACACCTGTAGTCCCAGCTACTCAGGAGGCTGAGGTGGGAGAATCGCTTGAACCGGGGAGGTGGAGGTTGCAGTGAGCCGAGATTGTGCCAGTGCACTCCAGCCTGGGTGACAGGTGACAGAGTAAGAACTTGTCTCAAAAAAAAAAAAAAAAAGAAAGATAGAAAAGAAAAGAAAAATGGGTGCATTAACACCTCTCCTACAAAGGTATTAAGAGAATTTGAGAGCCCCTACCTCTCTCCTCCTACAGAGGTCAGGTTCAGCTCTTTGCCATTCACAAACACAACTCCCAA
Organism: Hylobates moloch; assembly: GCF_009828535.3. Classification (NCBI taxonomy): domain Eukaryota; kingdom Metazoa; phylum Chordata; class Mammalia; order Primates; family Hylobatidae; genus Hylobates; species Hylobates moloch. The sequence goes on along the minus strand of NW_026652283.1, from coordinate 86,866,176 downwards.
AGTACTAGGGAATTGACTTATTGCTTTGAATGTTAGCAAAGGAAAAGACTCAAAAATGCATCATGCTTACCCTGTACACACTGTTACTCAGTGTAACTAAAAAGTTGAGGGGGAGTTTCCTTTTATAGAAGAATGTTTGCAAAAAAATGCAGAAGCAATGATAGAATTAGAACATCACCAGTTTGCAACTGCTAATGAACTAGTGGATTTGGGCACTGAGCCTCAATAGCTGCTCACATCCCCAAAACAGAGAGTGCTGGATAGTGTGTGCCTCCTAATGGAAGCACGCCCATGAAGTGATCTTGCCGAAAAGCATTGAACCAGAATCTGGTCAAGCCTCTATCAAACCACCAATTTCCAAATAACTGCAGGGGACAGAGGAACTTGCTTTATTTCACCATGAAGATGCAATCAACAACATACAGACCATGGAGGATTCTATAGGGGAACAACCTACTTTCTTCAACATGTAATTTTTTTTTTTTTTTTTTTTTTTTTTTTTTTTTGAGACGGAGTCTTGCTCTGTCGCCCAGGCTGGAGTGCAGTGGCGCAATCTCGGCTCACTGCAAGCTCCGCCTCCCGGGTTCACGCCATTCTCCTGCCTCAGCCTCTCCGAGTAGCTGGGACTACAGGCGCCCGCCACCACGCCCGGCTAATTTTTTGTATTTTTAGTAGAGACGGGGTTTCACCGTGGTCTCGATCTCCTGACCTCGTGATCCGCCTGCCTCGGCCTCCCAAAGTGCTGGGATTACAAGCGTGAGCCACCGCGCCCGGCAACATGTAATTTTTTAAAGAAGAGAGAAAAAGAGAGATTGAAAGGGAACCTGCTGATTGAAAGAAATATATCAACTGATTAAAATTCATGAATCCTATTTGGATCTTAATTAAAATGAGCCAACTATAAAATAAATTTGAAGTAATCTGAGAAATATGAATGCTGACTATATATAATAAGGAATTATTAAATTTAAATGAAGTAATGGCTGGTGAGTCATGGTGGCTCACGACTGTAATCCCAGCACTTTGGGAAGCCCAGGCAGGCGGATCACTTGAGGTCAGGAGTTCAAGGCCAGCCTGGCCAACATGGTGAAACCCCGTCTCTACTAAAAATACAAAAATTAGCTGGGCATGGTGGCGCACGCCTTTAATCCCAGCTACTCAGAAGGCTGAGATGGGAGAATCACTTGAACCCAGGAGGCAGGGGTTGCGGTGAGCAGAGATCGTGCCCTTGCACTCCAGCCTGAGTGACAGAGTGAGACTCTGTCTCAATAAATAAATAAATAAATAAATAAATAAACAAACAAACAAACAAACAAACTGCAGTAATGGTATTGTGATTATGTTTTTAAAGATAAATATTTATCTTTTTAGATACATACTGAAATTTTTATGAATAAAATTATACACTTTCTGGGATTTGCTGCAGAATAATCTGGGAGGGCGTTAGGGGGAGCACATTGATATGAACTATCACTGAATGTGGTCAATATGTGATACATGTGGGTTCATAATTTTTTCTCCAAATCGTGTACATGTTTGAAATATTACCTAACTAAAAGTTGAAAAAACTCCCAAGCACTGGTGAGTAATGTAGGTTCTATTGAAGATTTGGGAACAGGATAGGGAGCTGGACTGGGAAGTGGAATGTATTCAAATACTCCCACTGGACATCCTGACCCCTCCCCACACACCTACCTCCTGACCTCCCACTGCAGTCCAGTGTACTCCACTCAGCAAAACCGAGTCTTCCATGGAGCCCATGGAGCTTCCATGGGCAGCCTCTCAGGCCTGCCCTCTGGGGCCTCCATTCACCCTGCCACAGTGTCAAAGGGCTGACCACAGTGGATATTCAATAAGCATCAACTCTTCTTCTAGATAGCAAAACCCATTTAGGTGTCATGATCCAATCATGAGCACATGGGTTCAGGCTGAGTAGACCTTAAAAGAAATAAAGGTGAAATTACCAGAAGTATGAAACAACCCAGCTCTTTGTGGGTGTAGTCCCGTGGCTGCAGAATCATTTAGGAGCTTTTTACAAATAAATATTCCAGTGCATGGGTGCAACCGCATGTGCATGCACGCATATGTGTGTGTGTGCACACACACACACAGAGTCACCCTAATGACTCAGTATTGCTGAGGTAGGGCAGGGTTACCTGTATTGTCTCAAAGTCCCTCCAGGTTCAGCCAGCCTAGTCTGAGCCCAGAGCTTAGAAACTGTTGGTGGGGCCCATAAAATGTAGCAATACATATGGGGAGAGAGAGAAGAAGAGAAATGATCAATTATCTATTGCTCAGAGTCTACAAGGCACAGATCCAAATCAGGCCCCAGAAAATGAATTCACTGAATGATCAATTCCCCCCAAACTGTGGAGCAAAGTGTTTACATGGGGTCTAGGATACACAGTGGCAACTTTTTGTTGTAGTGCCCTTCTGCCCGCCGGCCTATGGGGAGTAGGGGCAAGAGAGGGAATGTCTCCCTGCCATCTGCCCATCAGTCCTGCCCATAGTATCCCCTGGATGGAACCCTAAAGGTTCCATCCCCCGCTCCATTCCTTTCTACCACTCCTCCCTACAGAAAGGTTTGGTCTTCCTGACCCTGTTCTCCAGCCCCCACTGAGCTCCAAACCACGAAGATCAACTGGAGAATGGAGAGTGCTGCAGCCACATAGCTTCTTCCTGTCTTCAGATTGAGGAAGGTGAGGAGCAGGAGCAGGGTTCACTTCTCTACTCCTCCTCTCTTCTTGTGAAAACATTAGCAATCACCTCCCCCTCTGCTGGGCTCCATGGCTCCTGCATCACCCTGGAGGTATTGCAATTAATTATGAGCTTTTAGGGGCCCAGACTGTGGCTCAGCCTTCTTTGTGGCCCCCAGCAGGCACACAAGGATTGCATGTTGAATACGTGAGTGGATACTTGCTGAACACATGGGATGGAATTTAATGTCTTATTCACAGCCCTCACTGAGCAGCCCTGCACTATACACTCGGTGGCACTCAGCTGGCACCAGCCCTGGCTTCCCCTGATCCTAGCTTGGGGAAGGGAAAGGACTTCTCGCTTGGGCAGCGAAAAGCCTTGCTGTTTTGCTAACAGAGAGGTCCTGGGGAGATAAGACATATTCACAAACTTTTCTTCAAAAAATATGTGGCAGGCCGTGCGCAGTGGCTCACGCTTGTAATCCCAGCACTTTGGGAGGCCGAGGCGGGCAGATCACAAGGTCAGGAGATGGAGACCACGGTGAAACCCCATCTCTACTAAAAATACAAAAAATTAGCCGGGCGTGGTGGCGGGCGCCTGTAGTCCCAGCTACTCGGAGAGGCTGAGGCAGGAGAATGGCGTGAACCCGGGAGGCGGAGCTTGTGGTGAGCCGATATGTGGCAGCCTCAAAAAGAACACTAGAGCACAGTGACGCTGAGCATTTCTTGTACTGAAGGCAAGTGTTATTGCCTGGGATTTAATGGCTCTTACAGATAAATAACAAGAATGTAGGAAAAGTGAAAATGACTGCCATGTGGAGAAAGAAACAGGCACCAAGCCCCAAGGGAAAGAATGAAGGTGAGGAAATCTTGTTTAAAAAGACAGACATCAAACCTAGTGGGGGAGGTGGGGGAGGGCAGACAGAAATCACAGTAACTCTGGGTTTTCTCAGAAAACTGATGTAGCGATTAAAACAAGTAGGAATGGGTTGAAATAACAGCCTTGACAGCTAGAACTAAAGTAGAAATCAGGTGGAGGATGGGGGAGAGGAAAAAGGAAAAGGATCCATCTGAGACACAAAAGACAAAATAAAATGTGTTTGACCCCAAAGAAGAGCACGACAGATATTTTCCAATCAGTTGAGAAGACTCTGAATTTGACAAGATGAGGGACAAAGAAGGGGTGGTTTTTCAGGCTTTCCCCAGCCTTCTCAAAGGGCTGGTGGGTGATCCCCCAGGAGGGAGAATTCTGATCAGAGCCCGCTGTCCTTACAGCAAGCAGGAAAGGTCTTCTGAGTGGATTCCCCACTGTTCTCCTGGGTGTTCACAGCAAAATTTCCACCAGAGGCTACTCTTTCACAGAACATTCCTCCACTTCACGACCCACTGCTGGGAAACCACCTGTGTCTAACTCAGTTCTTCTCTTTTGAAATCTAGAATCTTGCCATTCTTTGCCAATCCTCTGTTCACTCTCCTCCATATTGCATCATAGGAAGACAGAATGTAAGGCTTTGTCGGGGGAAGGAGCCTTAAAAATTCATCTTCAGTTAGACACACAAATCCCCTAGGGACTCTTGCTAAGATGCAGATTCTAAATCACAGGTCTGAAGTGGGACCTGAATGTCTGCATTTTCTCTCAAGCTCCCAAGTGATGCTCATGCTGCTGTTCCCCAGACAGTGCTTAGAGAGCAAGACCCTAGACCTAGCTGTCCAATAGAGTCGACCAGCCAAATTAAGTGAAATTGAAGATTCAGCACCTCAACCATACCAGCCACACTTCAAGTGCCCAATAGCCACCACATTGGACAGAACAGAACATTTTCATCACCACAGAAAGCTCTACCAAGCAGCACAGACAGACCAATGGCCACTACAGCGGTCGAATGCTGGTATCCCCTCTCCCACATTTATATGTTGAATCCTAACTCCCAACGTAATGGTATTAAAAGGCGGGGCCTTTGGGAGGTGATTAGGTCATGAGGGTGGAGCCTCCATGAATGGAATTAGTGCCCTTATGAAAAGAACCCTCAAGCACTCCCTTGCCCTCTTTTCACCATGTGAGGACACAATGAGAAGTTGCCGGTCTGCAACCGGGAAGAGAGTCATCACCAGAAGCAACCACGCTGGTCCCCTGATCTCAGAATTACAACTCCCAGAACTTTGAGGAATACATTTCTGTTGTTTATTAGCCACCCAGTCGATGGCACTTTGTTATAGCAGCCCAAACAAACGAAGACACCCCCTCAGGAAGACATCCTTCCTCTGTATTGTTGGACAGGGATCCCCAAAGTTTCTGCCTCAGGGACCTGGGAGTTTTCACTTGCACAATATGTTACCACCTGGTTCAGCTTTCTGACCAGCTCGTTTTCTGTCTTTGCTGCTCACAACCAGTCAGCCCCATTTTGAAGATGAAAAGGGGTCCAAGACACAACACATTATTTAATTTTAAGTAGCCACTAGCATAAAATAAACATTTTATGTCTCACAGACAGCCGGCAAAGAGGCTCATATATGGTCTAAGGCAGTTGTATTCTAAGCCTCTTCATCCCTCTCCTATTTGATTCATGGCTCTAGGAAAACCAAGAAATAAGGAGCTCTTGTCTTGTGCCCCTCTGTATCCTTTCACTGGAGAAAATATAAAAACAATCCCTTACTTGCACATGATGTTTGGCAGTTTATAGGCAAATAGAGATTAGCCTGCAGGATGTTTGTTAGGGGGTGCTCTTGGGATCAACTCCTGTGGAGGGCAGGAGATGGGAGCAGGATTGAACAGAGGGAGAAGCTGGGCTGCAATGCATTCTCAATGGAGACCTCAGCCAACCCCACAGGTAGCTCTGGAGCTGGGACAGACTGTGGGGAAGGAAGGAAGATGAGGGGCCTTCCCTCTTTCTAAAAGGTGCAGAGAAGATCACCAGTCTTGTTATGTCATAATAACAGCTCGTATGGTTCTTTTCTGGAACTCATGGAATTCACATGTTGGAGGCATGAATCACAGTTCACAAATGTAGGTGGCAAGAAATGAAACTTTTTTCATCATTTTGTGGTTCATTATAATTTTTATGATAAGTCCAGTGGTAGATACTGGAATGTGCTTCCAGATCTCCCTTTAAGAATAAAGAAAATTTTTTCCTGGCTGCTGGGAGTGCTACTGGCAGTCTGCCCTCAGCTGTCAGCCCCTTTGGGGATTGGCTTAGCCAAAGGGAGCCTCCTCACTTAAGGTCAGGTTCCCTTTCCCTGCAGCTGCAACCAAGGCCTGATCAATGAAGGGGTGTTCTCTTCCTCCAATTCAGGACAACTCTGAAGGTCCGTTCCAGCTCCAGAGCTACCTGTAGGGTTGGCTGAGTTCTCCATTGAGAATGTATTGCAGCCCAGCTTCTCCCTCTGCTCAGTCTTGCTTCTGTTTCCTCCCCTCCACAAGAGTTTATTCCAAGAGTACACCCTAACAAACATCCTGCAGGCTAATCTCTATCTCAGAATCTGCTGCCCAAGGAACCCAACCTGCAAAAAGTTCCATTCTGCTCTCTTGGGCTCTGCCTAATTTCCCAGGCCCTTCATAAACCCAGGGTATCAAGGTGAGGGTGTGATGGTGGGAGGTGAGGGGAGTAATGATGTAGTTTCTCGCTGTCATCCATCTACAAGGGCATGACTGACATGCCCAACATCCCATCTGACACTCTCTGCCAGCCTTCTGAGACCAACTCTTTATGTGTGTCTTCCATGCTCCTGAACATATGGGAGTAATTCCTCCATACCCACACCATGCTGGGACTCAGGGAACTCTGTTAGACAAAGCCCCATTTTTCTGTGCACACCACACAGCCATCTCTTCTCAGAGTCTATTTTCCCAGGCACAACCCCAGAAGTGGTACCCATCTGCTCTTATACCTTACAAGCCAATTTAGGGAGTCTGTTCTTCCTCCTCACCAGGGCTTGGTCTAGGGAAGGGGGCAGGGAACAGAGCTTCTACCCTTTGTGGTAGATTATCATGGCTACAAATTCTTTTTATAAATACATTTTATTGTGCATACTTACGGTATACAACATGATGTTATTAGATACATAGGTAGTATAATGGTTACTATATTGGAACAAATTAACATGTTCATCATCTCACGTAGTTACCCATTTTCCCCTGTGGCAAGAGCAGCTATTATCTACAATTTTTTTTTTTACATTCCTCCTCTCAAGAGGTAAGATTTATGTCTCCTCCCCTTTAATGTGGGTGGGCTTTATGACTGCTTTGAACAGTAGAACACAGCAAAAGGAACACTGTGACTGTGACCTTGTATCTATTGCCTGACCCAGGCCTTAAGAATCTAGCAGTTTCCTGACTCTTGAAACAATCTCTGTGGAAGCACTGAGCCACCATATAAGAAGCCCAACCACTCTGAGTTCCCCTTTACTGGAGAAGCCATGTGTAGGGACACCAGTCATGAGTCCCCAGCTGAGCCTTCCAGCCACACTGCTATGTGAGAGAAGCCACCTTGGATGAGCCATCCTCCCCAGCTGAATACTGCTGAGTAGCCCCAGTTAATGCCACATGGAACAGAAGAATCACCCAGCTGAGCCCTGCCTGAATTCCTAGCCCACAAAATTGTGAAACATAATAAAATGGTGGTTGTTTTCAGGGCTGCCACCCTTTCTCATGGACATCACTGGCTCCTTTCTTCCTTTCCATCTCTATTCATACCCCATTCAGTGACTATTTTCAGGTTGAGGGGCAAGGCTGGACAGAGCAGGAAAATGGAATTTTTACTTTTATTCATCCTGTAGCCTTTCAAATTACTCAGTCCTGAGTTCTTCCCACTCCCTGCCGCAGGTTTGGCTTTTGGAACTCAAAAGCCAGGAGTCTGTCTTACCTACTTTTTGTTGTGTCTTCCCTTCCTGAGGCAGGGAATGATGTAGGGTCTTGCTGGCCTACCTGGGTGTGGGAGTCAGAGATCATGAAAGGAAATACAGAGGAAACATGAGATAACATTTAACTATCATACTGCCACCCACAGAATTTTGCTAACTTTAGAGATCAGATCCAAGCCATTTATATTAGAGACAAACCAGGACATGGGAAAATTAGGTTATCAGCACAACATTCAGGGCTGGGAGGCAGGGCTTAAACTTTAGACTTAGGGATTCTGACTTTCAGCCCTCTGTTCATTTGGTAAGTCTTCCAAAAATGCAAGCTTCCAGGCATACTTACTTGATGCTGAATTATTTTTCTTAAAAATAGAATTTACTCTCATACACTGTCAGTGGAAGTATAAACTGGTACAATGACTTTAGTCTGCCACTCCACAAGCAGGCAGATATCTAAGAGAAATGAGCGCATGCCCAAAAAATGTATAAAAATATTCATAACAAAATTATTCACAATAGCCAAAAACTGTAAACAACCCAAATGTCCATCAACAGGGGAATGGATAAACAGACTGTGGCATATTTACACTGTGGAATACAACACAGCAATAAAAAAAGGCCAAACTACTGAGTACGCAAAAAGATAGGTGAGTCTCACAAGCATTTTGCTAGGCAAAAGAAAAAACACACAAAAGAACACATATTGAATAATTCCACTTAGAGGGAGTTCAAGAACAGGCAAAAGTAATCTATGGGGATAGCAGTCAGAATGGTGGTTACCCCTGGACTAGGAGGATTGCCTGGAAAGGGGCATGAAGGAACATTCTCACATGATAGAAATGTTCTGTGTCTTGGTGTATGCATATGTGAGAAATCATCAAGCTTAAGATTTGTAAATTTTACTGTATGTGACTTATACCTCAATTTTAAAAACACAAACTAGTGTGTTCGTGTATATCTATATATACACACACGCACACACCATATATACACATATATATACATATTAAAGTTTCCAAGACAAACTCAAGAAATTATTCTTTTGCCTACTTTTCTTTTACTCTCTAATAAAATTTGTTTGTTTTAAGAGATGGGGTCTTGCTATGCTGCTCAGGCTGGACTCAAACTCCGGCGGTCCTGAGTAGCTGGGACTACAGGTGCACCCAGCACAACAAAGTAAAGTTTTCTTTTTTGTTTTCCTCAAAATCAATCTCCTTTTCTTCTCTCTAAATTTTAATTTTATTATTATCATTCTATAATTTGCAAAAATGCATTTTAAGCTTTTTGTATTTTCTTTTTTTTTTTTTTTTTTTTGGGGACGGGTTTTTCCCTTGTCCACCCTGGAGTGCGGTGGCGGAATCTCGGCTCACTGCAACCTCCGCCTCCCGGGTTCACGCCATTCTCCTGCCTCAGCCTCTCCGAGTAGCTGGGACTACAGGCGCCCGCCACCACGCCCGGCTAATTTTTTGTATTTTTAGTAGAGACGGGGTTTCACCATGGTCTCGATCTCCTGACCTCGTGATCCACCCGCCTCGGCCTCCCAAAGTGCTGGGATTACAAGCGTGAGCCACCGCGCCCAGCAAGTTTTTTGTATTTTCTAAATGGCAGACACACTAGGGATTGCATATTTCTACAATCAAAACAGCAGGGAGTGAGCCTGTTCTGCCTAGACACACCATACAACCCTCCTCTCTCTCAGATCTTGCTGCCTTCTCAGGATCCGACAGTAGTGGGAAAGATCCTCTTTGCTCTCAGACCTCCATGCTGATTCAGACCTCCATGCAGTCATACACCCTGTTCCATCTGCCTGAAAGAACCTGTCTTCCTCCTTCATTTGTGTAACTTCTATACATCCTGCAAAACCCACTGTCTTTCCTTTTACTCTTTATCTGCTTTTCATGGCCTCTGTGATGGCATTATCCCATTGAACTCTAACTATTTTCACCTCTGTGAATTTCTCCAGCTCATGTGAATTTCTCCAGACATGTCTGCATGGATTTCACATCCTCTTCCTAACACACCACCCAGCGAACAGTGGGGGCTCATTTCATTAGGAGAGGACCCCAAAATGTATGGATAAATCCTTAGATTCAGTTGCAACACTGCTGTTTTACAGGATTTTCATAAATAAAAAAAAAGTCCAACATTGCAAAAATTAATCTGGAGATTGAGGAAATGAAAGGTTCATAAAAATAAAACTGCTGTGAATGCAACTCTGTAAATGCGAAGCCTCTCCTTTCTATGAAAACTAATTGCCCCCAATGGGCTGATGGCAAATAATGAGTAATGAAGGATGCTAGAATCATTTATAAAGATTTGGCTCCTGTGGCTTTGATAAATTTATCATGAAATGCCCTTCAGAACCTCAGCCCCAGCAGGAGCTCATTGCTTCTGTGATCATAACTTGAGACGCGTTCAAGGTTCTGCCTGCAGCTGGTTTTCAGAAACATCAAAGCTTGCATTTGTTTTACTGTTTTGGATAAGAAAAGTAATAAAATCTTTGAAAAAGTGGAGGACTGACTATTTGGAAAAATATCTTATCAGGGACTGCAAATCTTTGAAGCTTTTATGCTAAATCCCCCCTTAGTTTTCCTCCCTTCAACTGCTCCATATGCTGGAAAGGCACAGGAAGATCTGCTTTTGTGAAATTAAGCCCAGGCTTCCAATCCAGGCTGAAATCAGATGGGTATTAGTGATTCTTGGGGATACACAGATAAAATCTCAGGTTAAATAAATTCAGTTCACCCCGGATTCATGATCCCAGAGACCCCTCCAAACCACCTGCCCTCCACCACGCCACTGCCTCCAGTCCCTGGGGCTTTCCTTAAATGTATAAAGTATTTCTAGTAAATAACTTGAGGGAGAAGGAAGTCAGTGGAGGCAATCACCATCTGAGAAGCTAGGACCCCCTCCAGGTAGCTCTGGATGGGCAAAGGGGTTAACCTGGAAATTAACATCTTCCCATAAATCCATGGAAAACATTATCTTGCTAGCCTGTGAATCTATTCTACTCTGAAAAGTGGACCTCAGCTCTATGAATCACGAAGCTCCTAATATTCAGGCAGTAGGAAAAGTGGAAACCCTGAGCAGTTGTATGATTGTGATGCCTATTTAGTAGGTTGTTAAAACAGACCTCCTCAGGCCTCGGTTTCAGAGGATGCTTCACCATGATAACCCTTAGGCAGCCAAGTAGGTTTGACTCACAGCTTCTCCAGACACAGACCTACTAAGGAAGTAGCAACCCTCAGCTAGATCCAGATGTAGAACTAGATTGGAGTGGGGAATGAGGTAGGATTTGAGGGGAAATCCTTTGGAGGAAGCTGTGCTGAAGCCTCAAGAGCTTGGATGGGGTGTACCTCCACTGCTTCCGGTCTGGAGAGAGTGGGCCTCAATGGGAACACGCAGAGAGCTTCTTCAGGCACCATGGCCTAGAGTTTCAAACCATGGCCTAGAGTTTCACTCTTACCCGGGATATCAGGGGCATGTTTGTGTCTCTTGTGGACCAGGTGTGGGCCACATTGAGTTCTGTTCACAGAGACAGCTAGGAGAGTAAGGGTCATAAAAAGTGGGCCACTAGAGCCAGCCCAGGATTGTGGTGCACACTGACAGTACCATACTACTGCAGGTACTACACACTACTATGCAGGTCTGCACCTACTATCCTGCCTTCATCCACCTAACCCTGGTGGGGGTCTCCAGGAACAGCTTGCAAGTTGGGGAGAGGTGGGTATGGAAGAAGCAGAAGTCACCCCTCCTTCCTTGAGGAAGATGGCTGCCAACTATAGGCCTTAGAATGGAGAGCAGTCTTACCTTCGAGTGATAGAGTAATCATGTCTTTTTAGTCTGTATTTTTGGTGCTTTGACTTCTTGGGGTCTTGCTGACCTTGAAGAGACTGTCCCTCCCAAGGATAGCCAATTCCTAGAGATAGTTAAAAAAAAGGCCAAGTTGGGTGGCTCACACCTGACACCTGTAATCCCAGCACTTTAGGAAGCTGAGATGCGTGGATCACTTGAGGCCTGGCCAACATGGCAAAACCCCATTTCTACTAAAAATACAAAAACTAACCAGGTCTGGTGTTGCACACCTGTAATCCCAGCTACTTGGGAAGCTGAGGCACGAGAATAGCTTGAGCTTGGGAGGCAGAGGTTGCAGTGAGCCGAGATTGTGCCACTCACTCCAGCCTGGGCGACAGAGCAAGAGAAAGACTCCATCTCAAAAAAATAAAATAAAATAAAAAGATTCCACTCACTTCTGAGTGTGCCTTTCACACGCAAACCACCCATCCATGACCCATTTCCCTAGCCACCTCCTTTATCAGGCTTTTACACTGTGGGCCACTAATGACCCAAGGGCCAGGTACCAGGCAACTAGAGATAACCCCTATCCCCCAGAACCCCCTGAAATTACTCAATTTAGCCAACGCACCCTAAACCTACTTACCTGGCTTCATCCATTCCTTCCAGCATCAACTACAATAAAGCCTCTTGCCCACATTCCCCTCTGCTTGCTCTGCCTCCTGACTCACCTTGGTGCTTCCCTGTGTGGCTCTGAGTGACAGTGGGATGCCCCCTCCTCTTGGGAACTGTGAGTAACAAACTATCTTTTCAGTGACAGTCATGTGATCTGTTTGGCCTCACCATACCTAAATAATAATAAACTTACACTTTAAAACAAGACCGAAGTGTTGATTAATACACTCAATTGGATGCATTCTCATTACTAATCCAAAATGACCATATGACATAAGACTGCATGGGAAAGAAATTATTCATGTTTCTGTTCAGGGGCTGGGGAAATTTTCTCACCTGAGAAAAACTTAAAGGGACCATCTGAGACCAAAAACATTCTGGCCTATGGAACGTTATTCAGCAATACAAAGGAACAAAGCACAGATACATGCTACACAGATGAACCTTGAAAACATGCTAAGAGAAAGAAGCCAGTAATGAAAGACTGTATGTATGTTTCCATTTATATAAAATGTCCAGAATAGGCCAGGAGAGGTGGCTCACTGTCACTGTCACTTGCTTAAATACTGTGTTTCAAACCTCTGCCCACTCTATTCCCAGCGCTTTGGGAGGCCAAAGCGGGCAGATCACTTAAGCCCAGGAGTTCAAGACCAGCATGGCCAACATGGCAAAACCTCATCACTACAAAAAAATGCAAAAATCAGCCAGGTTTGGTGGAAGACACCTGTAGTCCCAGCTACTCAGGAGGCTGAGGTGAAAGGATCGCTTGAGCTGAGGAAGCAGAGTTTGCAGTGACTAGAGAAGGTGCCACTGTACTCCAGCCTGGATGACAGAGCAAAACCCTGTCTCAAAAAAAAAAAAAAAGGCCGGGTGCAGCAGCTCATGCCTGTAATCCCAGCACTTTGGGAGGCTGAGGCAGGTGGATCACTTGAGGTCAGGAGTTCAAGACCAGGCTGGCCAACATGTGAAGCCCCATCTCTACTAAAAATACAAAAATTAGCTGGGCATGGTGGGAGTCTGTAATCCCAGCTACTTGGGAGGCTGAGGCAGGGGAATCACTTGAACCCGGGAGGTGGAGGTTGCAGTGAGCCAAGATCGTGCCACTATATTCCAGCCTGGGCAATAAGGGCAAAACTCTGTCTCAAAAAAGAAAAAAAGTCCAGAGTAGGCAAATCTATAGAGACAGAAAGTAGATTAGTTTAGTGAGCACCCAGGGATTGGGGAACTTGCTGGGGGAATGAGGAGTGACTGATAATGGTAAGGAGGTTTGTGGAGGATGAAGAAAATGTTCTAAAATTAATTGTCATGATGGTTGCACAATTCTATGACTATCCTAAAAACCACTGAATTGTATGGTATATAAATTACATACCAATTTAATTGAGAGAGAGAGAAGCAAGGTACCTCCCAGTCTTTGAGCCATGCAGGCCTGTGTTGAATACCAGCTTCGCCACTTACTGGCCCTGAGGTTTGGGGCATAGAACCTCTCTAAGGCTCTACGTCCTTATCTATAAACTAGGGATCTACATACCTACTGCGCAGGGTTGTTGAATAAGATCATGTGTGCAAACTGCTTAATAAATTTATTAGAGCATAGGAAAGACACTCGGCCTTAGATGCTAATAGTAATGCTAATAATAGTGGACGTGTCTTACACACCCTCAGAAGGCTTTCCATTCACCCATTCATTCAATAAGTACAAGGCCCACCCTGTGCCTGACACTGCTCAAAGTGCTGGGGATACATCGGTGAACAAGTCAAAGTCTTGCTGGTATGAAACTGACACTCTAGCAGGGGGAGGAATAATTAACAAACAGGCAGACATGGCAAATATCAGATGGGGACAGAGAGCCACCTCCAGGCCTGCTCCTCAAAGCAGCTCACTTTCATATTGTGCATATTTGGCTTTTAAATAAGGTTTTGTTTGAACCTACAATCCTCAAGGCTTAAACAATGGGTTTCAAAACCTCTGCCCACCCTATTCCCAAGAAATTGCACGCTCCACATTGGGACATACACGGTATCTCAGGCGTAACTGTTCTTTTCTAGTTGATCCTAATGATGTAACTTCGAACAGGCCCCCCTCCCAAATCCTAAGAAATTGAATTTTCTGTCACCTTCAGTGAAAATTATGCTTCCTAGCAAATGCAATTCCAACTAGTCATTGAGATTCGTGCCGCTAATGGGGCCTCATGTCTTTCTGATTCAGTTTGAATCTTTTGAAAATGCCTTGATTAAATTTGGATCTTCCAAAAACGTCAGTGACTTTGATTCAGAAAGTGTGAATTCTCAGCAAGTGTAGGACGCTTCTCTTCGTCACACATTCACTTTCTTCAGTGACTAAGGCCTATGTCTTACACAAATGGGTGCATTTTTAGCCTGATGGCTGAGGAGGAACTCTCGCCAGAATTAGCCGCCCGTGTCCCTCTGTCTCGCAGGTTCACTGTGCCGTGTAGGTAACGTCACGCCCAGGTCTTCTCAGTCTCCTGAACACTTCTGCAGAGACATGTTCTAAGCTTACTGGGCAGATGCTCCGTTAGGAAGAGATGCAGGGACATTGCAGCAACATCTGCCAGAAGTTGTACTTGGCTGCAAGAAAGCACTTCTCAATTTCCAACAGTCGCTGCAGTCTGCTCTCTCTTCTCATCTCAGTCCTGATCACACGGCAGATGGATGGGCTGGGATTCTCTGCTGTGATGCATTTGGCATTGGCTGACAGAGCAGACACAATGGCAGTGCCCTCTGGGAAGCAACATAAAGAGCTGATTGTTGTATTTTCTGATAAATAATAGGGGAGAAAGATGTGAATAAACCAGGTGCACTTGTCCTTTAACAGACTGATAGCAGTGACAGAAAACACCCTAGTGGCCATGGAAACAAAGGGTTGGGACAGGAATAAGAATGGAACTGTGGGGAGATTTCAACGAGACCCTCTCTGTGTTGCTGGAAAATACTTGGAAATGTTTGCTGCATTTCCTCATGCATCCCAGTTCTTCCTCAGCCCCAACAGCAAAGACTTCCAGCAGGGAAGGGTTGATATAGCAGGGATGGGAGAAGAAGGGAGTCAAAAATCTTGGCTTGGCTTTTGAATTTGGAAAGTCAACTTTGAGTTGTAAGAACCCAAAGGAAATTTACAGGTAACCTAGAAACTTCCAAGGCCTGAGATACAGATCAGGGCTAGTTTTGCCTGCTTCAGAAGAGAGGAAGTTTCTCAGGGCAAAGGTGGGGAGAGAATGATAAGGGGCAGCAAGAGAGGAAGACAATAGGAACTTCCCTGAAAATGGCCCTGCTCCCCAACCCACCCACCTGCCACCTATAGGGGATGAAGAATACAGCAGAGACCTCAGATGGGTGCGGAGTGGGGTGGGGGGTCCTAGGGACTATGCCTAGAGCTGCCAGATAAAATGCAATGTTTGGGGCTGGGCACGATGGCTCACGCATGTAATCCCAGCAGTTTGGGAGGCTGAGGCAGATGGATCACTTGAGGTCAGGAGCTTGAGACCAGCCTGGCCAACATGGTGAAACCCCCCCTCTACTGAAAATACAAAAATTAGTTGGGCATTGTGGTGCATGCTTGTAATCCCAGCTACTTGGGAAGCAGAGGCAGGAGGATCGCTTGAACCCGGGAGGCGGAGGTTTCAGTTTGCCAAGATTTTGCCACTGCACTCCAGCCTGGGTGACAGAGCGAAACTCCGTCTCAAAAAAAAAAAAAATTTACCTGAAATTCAAATTTAACCGGGTGATATGTATTTTTATTTGCTAAATCTGGCATCCCGAATTGCACCTCCTTTCTAGGGGTAACCTAAAGACCCTCCTCACCCCAGCAGGTGAGGAAGACAAAGACAAAGAAAGGATGCTGGGGAGAGGGGCCATGGGGTGCCTGGCGGAGCCTGCAGCAGGAGAAGGAAAAGCTCTGCCTCCGAGGAAGCGTGAGACTCCACTTCTGGGTGAGGGCTTAGAAGTCAAAATGAGGAGGACGCAGCTGCCACCTGCAGGGAGCATTCCATGAGGGTCAGGGGGTGACAGTCTCCTCATACAACACCAGTAGGGATTGATAGGGTCATGCCGACCAGATCGCACATGCATGCACACACACCATGTGCCTCCACACAAAAACAATAAAAGTCCATACTTACTGAGCACTTGCTATCCCAGGAACTGTTCACAGAACTTGATTCTTACTATTTTCCAAGTGCATTATATTTTCTTCTGTCAGCTCCTCTAATCCTTGCAACAGTCCTATGAGGCAGGCATTTTTATCTCCATTTTCCTCATGAGGGAACAGAAGCAAAGAAGTCATGTATCCCAGACTCACCTAGTTGGCAGGTGGCAAAATTGGAGTGTGAGCCCAGCAGTTTGGTTCCTGAATCTGTACCCTTAAACTTCCATACTCTGCAGTCTGTATCACTTGGGGTTGAGTGTGACCGCAAGTAACCAAAAACCCCAATTCGCAGTGGCCGAAACACAGAATTTTATTTTGTTAAACAACAACAACAGAACTCCAGAGGTGGGCAGGTCAGGACTGTTGTAACAGTTCCACAAAGCTCCTTCTGGAATTCCCTCTGTGTTCACTACAGGTGACTTTCAAACCTGTGGTCCAAGAGGGCTGCTGGAGCCTCAGCCATTACATGTGTGTTCCAAGCAGCAAGAGGGAGGAAGGAGGAAAAAGAGTGGCTCTGTCCCTCTTCCTGAAAGTCACATACGCCATCTCTTAGTCACACAGTCTCATCTTGCTGCAAGAGAAGCTGGAGTAAGTAATCACTTGGCTGATTGGCAGTGTGCCCAGCTACAATCAGGAATAAAGGAAGAAAATGACTGTTGAAAATTGATAGCATTCCCCGTTACACTGCCTCTGGAATTTTAAAGTCCCTGGAATTATAGGTCTGTAGTAGATTTTACTGCTGCCCAAATCTCTCCCCCAGCTCATCATGGATAGAGCCAACAAAGTAGGGGGTGCGGCTTCTCAAGGTATCTGCAAAGAGCTGAGGGGGCTGGAGGCTGAGATACAGAGAAGTTCCCAGGAATCTCCCCTCATTCCTCTACCTCCCATTTTGAAGCAAATCACTGTTCTGATTTCTATCATGATAGGTTAGTTTGCATTTTCTAGAGCTTCATATAAATAGGATCATAGAGCATAACCTCTTTTGTGTCTGGGTTCTCTCATTCAGCATTATGTCTGTGAGATTCATTCCTGTGGGGTGCATCAGTCATTCATTTCTTCTTGTTGCTGTGAGGTGCTCCATTACAGGAATACACCATAATTTGTCCATTCATCTGTTGAGGGACACCTAATGTGTTTCCAGTCTTGAACTATTATGAATAAAAGCCTTGGCCGGGCGCGGTGGCTCACGCTTGTAATCCCAGCACTTTGGGAGGCCGAGGCGGGCGGATCACGAGGTCAGGAGATCGAGACCACGGTGAAACCCTGTCTCTACTAAAAATATAAAAAAAAAAAAAATCAGCCGGGCGTGGTGGCGGGCGCCTGTAGTCCCAGCTACTTGGAGAGGCTGAGGCAGGAGAATGGCGTGAACCCGGGAGGCGGAGCTTGCAGTGAGCCGAGATCGCGCCACTGCACTCCAGCCTGGGCGGGAGAGCGACCCCCCCCCTCCAAAAAAAAAAAAAAAAAAAAAAAGCCTCACAAATATTTTTGCCCAATACTTGATGCGGACATTTCTTTTCACTGCCGTTGATTAAATTCCTAGGAGGATAATTATAGGACAGATTGACCTAAGCTATATGGCAAATAAACACTTAGCTTTTTACGTAACTGTCGAGTAATTTTCTGAAGTCATTGTAGCATTTCACACTCCTCCAGGCGGTCTATGAGTGTTCCAGTTGCTCCACACGGTGAATTCTCAGAGGAGTCCCAAGGGCTGGCACCATATCCTTACCTGGGCCTTGAGGGCCTGGTCCTGGCTAGGTCAGCACATGCAGCTCCAGCCTGGGAGACTGTGGCAGCATCTCCTGCAGGGCAACCACAGCAATGCATGGGCTGAGGGATTCCAGAGCAGGAGCCCGCTGCAGCAGCCCTGTGATGTGAGGGCAGTGCAAGGCAAAGACATTGCCAGTACCATGGAGATGGTGAGCCCACCACAGAGAGTGCTCAGGAGTCTCCTGCCATCATTCGCGTCAGCAGTAGTCTGCCGGGAATGCAGGAACACATCAAGATGTGTGAAGGGGGATTAGGCGATGCATTTTGGACACTCAGGATGGGCACCAAAGGGAAGTAATGGCCCCAGAAGAGTGCCAGCAATGCCTCCCTCGCAAATCGCCACATATTCTAAGCAGCCAGGCTGCCGGGCTGCTTCTCATTTGGAGTGGAAGTAATTTGCAAGAGCGGTGGGAGCTGTTTCTCCCAGTTGCAGAAAATATTAACGTCTTGTGGAAGACTCTTTCAGCAGAGTCTTAGGTCCATGGGTCACAAAGTCTGGAAAGTTGACAAGGCTTTGGGGTGGTGTGATGAAGAAGCATCTCTCTTTATATTTTTTCTGATTTTGCTGGCTTCCTTCTTCATCAGAAAACACGTACTCTGCCATGGGCTGTAGCTAGTGACAGCAACGTGGGAGCCGACCAAAACACCCACTGGTGTTAGATGTGGTGTAGCCAAGCAGTTATAAAAGAGAGCTCTGAAGCAGCCTTACTGGGTTCAAATCCTAGCTCTGCCTTACATTATCTGCATGATGTCGGACAAGTTGCTGAGCCTCTATGTGCCTCAGTTTCCCCACCTAGAAAATGAGGATAACAGGGTATGTTTCGCAGGCTTTTCTGAGGAATAAATGAATTAATAGATGTAAAGATTTTACAGCAAGCCTAAACCTAAACATAACAAGCCTCAGTAAATTATGATTCTGGAAGATTGAAGCTTAGCTTGAAAGCTGCTACAATGACACAATTCGTTCTGAAAACTACACAAATTTATCAGTATAGAGGAAGAATCTGAGACACAAATCCAGCCCCTTACCCAAGGCCTACAACCACTAAGTGACTAAACAGTAATTCCCATTTTATTGGGTAGCTCCAAAGCTTGGGCTCCATTGCTCATGCCCCTCTCTTTTTATTACAGAGTTCCTAAAGCCTTAGGAACATGGCGCCACTGCCACCTGCTGGTGATGCTGCCACATGGCCCATGGCTGGGGCTCTCACTGAAGCCAATGGGACAGAGATGGAGATGGTGTGCTCAGAACAGAGGATGGCCACGGGGCAGCCTGATCAGTGGAATGTGACAGTGTCCCAAAGGATCTCTGGAAACCTTGTCCCCAGAGGACTTGGATTCTAATCTGAATCTGATTGCGGGATCAATCTCTCCTTCAAAGAAAGGCACTTTGAGATCAATGTTGGCCAAGGTTTGTATGTGTTGCTAACACATTGTAAATCAAAAAATATCTGATATGGTTTGGCTCTGTATCCTCACCCAAATCTCATCTCTAACTGTAATCCCCACATGTCAAGGGAGGGACCTGGTGGGAAGCGATTGGATCATGGGAACAGATTTTCCCCATGCTGTTCTCGTGATAGTGAGTGAGTTCTCATGAGATCTAATGGTTTAAAACTGTGGTACTTCCCCCTTCTCTCTCTCTCTCCTGCCACCTTGTGAAAAGGTGCTTGCTTCGCCTTCTTCTACCATGATTGTAAGTATCTTGAGGCCTCCTCAGCCATGAGGAACTGTAAGTCAATTAAACCTCTTTTATTTATGAATTACCCAGTCTCCAGTAGTCCTTTATAGCAGCGTGAAAACAAACTAATACAGAAAATTGGTACCAGAAGTAGGGTTGGAGCCCCCACACAAAGCCCTCACTGGGGCACTGCCCAGTGGAACTGTGAGAAGAGGGCCACCATCCTCCAGACCCCAGAATGGTAGATCCACCAACAGTTTGGAACATACCCTTGGAAAAGCCACAGGCACTCAACACCAGCCCACAAAAGCAGCCACAGGGGCTGTACCCTGCAGAGCCACAGGGGCAAAGCTGTCCAAAACCTTGGGAACCCACCCCTTGCATCAGCGTGTCCTGGATGTGGAACATGAAGTCAAAGCAGATTATTTTGGAGTGTTAAGATTTAATGAGGCCAGTGCAGTGGCTCACGCCTGTAATCCTAGCACTTTGGGAGGCTGCGGTGGGCAGATCACTTAAGGCCAGGAGTTCAAAACCAGCCTGGCCAACATGGAGACACCCGTTTCTACTAAAAATACAAAAATTAGCCGGCATGGTGGTGCCCACCTGTAATCCCAACTACTCGAGTGGGTGGCTGAGGCATGAGAATCTGGGAGGCAGAGGTTGCAATGAGCCAAGATCATGTTACTGCTTTCCAGCTTGGGTGACAGTGTGATACTGTCTCTCTCTCTCTCTCTCTCTCTCTCTCACACACACACACACACACACACACACACACACACACAGATTTAATGAGTGCCCTACCAGGTTTTAGAATTGCATGGGGTCTGTGGCCCCTTAGTTTTGGCCAATTTATTCCATTTGGAACAGGAACATTTACCCAATGTCTGTACCTCCATTGTATCTTGGAAGTAACTAACTTGGTTTTTATTTTATAGGCTCATAAGCAGAAGGGACTTGCTTTGTCTCAGATGAGACTTTTGACTTGAACTTTTGAGTTAGTGCTGGAATGAGTTAAGACTTTGGGTGACTATTGGGAAGGCATGATTGGTTTTGAAATGTGAGAGGGATGTAAGACTGGGGAGGGACCATAGGCAGAATGATGTGGTTTGGCTCTGTATCCCCACCCAAATCTCATCTCAAATTGTAAGCCTCATGTGTCAGGGGAGGGACTGGGTGGGAAGTGATCGGATCATGGGGACAGATTTTCTTGATGCTGTTCTTGTGATAGTGAGTGAGTTCTCACAAGATCTGATTGTTTAAAAGTGTGCTTCCTCCCCCTTCTCCCTCTCTCCTGCTGTCTTGTGAAGAAGGTACCTGCTTTGCCTTTGCCTTCTGCCGTGATTGTAGGTTTCCTGAGGCTTCCCCAGCCATGTGGAACTGCGAGTCAATTAAACCTCTTTCATTTATAAATTACCCAGTCTCAGGCAGTTTTTAATAGCAGTGTGAAAATGGAGTCATATAGTATCTGAGACAGGTCTCAATCAATTTAGGGGTTTACTTTGCCAAGGTTAAGGACCATGGTCCATGACACAACCTCAGGAGGTCCTGAGAACATGTGCCCAAGGTGGTTGGGTTACACTTTGGTTTTATTACATTTTAGGGAGACAGAAGTTACAGGCAATGGCATAAATCAAAACATGGAAATTATACATTGGTTCAGCCCAGAAAGCCAGACATCTTGAAGTAGGGGGCTTCCAGGTCCTAGGTGGATTTGAAGATTTCTTGAGGTTAGATAAGGGAGGTTGTGAAAACCAAGGTTCTTATCATGTAGATGATGCTACCAGGTAGCAGGCTTCAGAGAGAATAGATAGCAAATGTCTCTTACCAGACCTTAAAATGTGTCAGACTCTGGAAAAGACCTGGTAAGGGAAAGAGATTCTCTACAGAATGCAAATTTCCCCCACAAGAGACTGTTCAGCAGGGCCATTTTAAAACATATCAAAGAAATATATTTTGGGGTAAAATACTTCGCCTACTCTCTGTCAGGTGTTACTATACTAGAGTCACATTGGAATGCGGTATCTTACTGCTACAAAGAGTCTGTTTTGCCATTATTAAGATCTCTGCTTTAATGTTAATTCTGGTCAGTTGTGCCTAAATTCCAAAGGGAGAAGGTTATAATGAGGCATGTTCGACCCTACATTCCCATCAAGACCTGAATCAGAGTTTCAGGTTTCTTTGAGATCCCCTTGGCCAAGAAGGGGTCCATTCAGTCCATTGTGGGGCTTAGAATTGTAATTTTGGTTTACAACATCAACGTGTTAGCTATTTACCAGATTACCCAGCTCTTGTGCAAGAGAAAGGTCAAGGAATTGGAACATGGGACAGGTGAGTTGTGATGAGGATGACACAGTTTAGCAGGGCTCAAAGTGCAGGGCCTCACCCAGAAGGTCAGCTTTGGATGGGGGCCCTGAGGCGAAAGCCCCTTTTATAATTTTGCCTTTCTCTGCCAACTTCCCCACTTGAGTGGAAGAATGGGTAAAAACTCTTAATGAGACAGACAAAGCCCTCTGTGCTTTGGGTCTTGCTGATGTGTCCAGCCTCATTCCTCCCAGCCCCACCTCACACTCTAGGACAGTTCCACACTTTGGGTGGATAGTTGTGACCTGGACTACTTTTCACAAACTCATTTTCTGGGAAATGCCCTTCATCCCCACTATTAAGGCCCCTATGGTACCTACACCAAAGAATCTTACACATTGTATCCCATGTGAATGGCATCCCTGGGTCACAACCCCTTAGACTACAACAGGAATGGTGCCTCTGGGGCTTGTGCAACTTGGCAAGATGTCTACTATTACCACTACCATTCACATGAGTGGACATGTGGACCTGGCCTCCAGACCATACATAGATGACTGGTTCAGTGTGAGCTTCAAAATCAAGTGGGCTGATCAGAGTGTTCTCACCCTCGAAATATGAAACTGATGTAAGAGATTCCAAGCTCAGATTGACTGAAATCTCAAATAAAGGAGGTGTCGGTGGCAGCCCCAAACTGTATGTTGTGAGTGCCCTGGCCAGTACCACCTTTTCAGGGTGGTACACCCATCCCCCAGGTGCTTATTGGCTGCTAACATGTCAAAGCTGCCCCTGCTCTGGAAAATCTACTGCACAGAGTCCACCCCACCCCAAGCCAATAGCCTCAGAGGTACACAAGGGCAGCCCTCAAGGCAGGACAACTCTGCAGCAAATTCACGTCCCAAAGGCCCCTCCACCTGGGTCAGGCCACTGTCCTTGCTCAACTTCGCTCCTTCCCTATCCTTCTTCTTCCCTCCATTACAGGCTTCTCCTAAACACACTACCTACCCCAGCAGATGACCAAAATCCCTGTGTTAGGCTCTACCTCTAGGGAATTCACCCAAGGCAGACGTATTCTATCACATAAACTAGAAACAAAGGAAGCCAGCTTGTGGGGAGAGAGTGACAAGGTCTCTCTTCTTTTTTATTTTTATTTACTTTTTTTTTTTTTTTTGACAATTTCTTGCTGTGTCCCCAGGCTGGGCTGCAGTGGTGTGATCACAGCTCACTGCAACCTCAACCTGCTGGGCTTAAGCAATACTCCTGCTTCAGCCTCCTTAGTAGCTGGGATCACAGATGCACACCACCAGGCCTGGCTACTTTTTAAAATTTTTATTATGTAGAGACGAGGACTCACTATGTTGCTCAGGCTGGTCTCAAACTCTTGAACTCAAGGAGGTCCTCCCACCTTGGCCTCCCAAAGTGCTGGGATTATAGGCGTGAGCCACCGTGCCTGGCTGGGAGTCTCTTCCTGACCAAACTTTAGACAGGCTCCTCTGAGCCCTCGTTTCAACAAGACCTCAACTTCGGCCTATGAAAAACTGCACACTCTCAGCACAAATACTTTCATCCACCTCCACACTATAAGATGTGCAAAAACACTAATGTAGTTTCTAATAGCTCAAGACCACATCCATAGGATGACCCTAGACCTCTTAGTGTACTCACCTCAGAAACCTCAATGCTGCCAGGAGAATTTACTGTTTGCTCCAGACAAAACCTAGTAACAGACAGGCCCCTGAACCTCTCCCCACCTCCTCTGAGCAGTTACTTTAGAAAGCTGCTTACAGTTATGAATCCTTTCTCTTCCCCTTTAAAATGTAGACCTTCCACCACCCAGAACTGTCTTCCCAAAGACATGAGAGCCATCTCTTTGAAATGCAAATCTCAGCGCTCTCCCTCTCCCAACTCAGGGGGCACCTGGCTCTAACTTGCACTGCTGTGGCCTGTAGGAGGTATACATGAGATTAACAAACCCAGTCTCTGCTCCATCCCCTGCTTGTTTCCCCTCTACTCCCTCATTCTCCCTTTAAAATGCCCAGGGATCTCTGCAGAAGTCAAAGCTGAGTTCAGTTCACTTGGACCCTCTTCCCTATTGCAGTGAATAAAGTCTATTCTTACCACTCTAGCTAATGTAGTGCTTTGACAAGAGAAACAAACAGCTATGCAATGAGGAGAAAAGGTGGGAAATGGGGAACAACATTTCCCTGCTTCTAGGTCATTCCAAGGCACTCCTTCATCTCTGCCTTTAAGCCCCATGAGACACTTTGTGACCACGTAATAAGTCCCCCATTTCTTGCTTAAGCAAACTCATGTCAGTTTCTATTACTTGTAACTAATTCAGACTTTATTAATACCTTCCCTCCTCCTGGTGTGCCCCTCTGCTCCCTGCTGTCTGCCTGGTTTATACTTAAGGTCTTTCAACACAGCTCCAGCATCAACTCCTCCTTGAAGCCTGCCCTGATAACCTGCTGTGCAGCTCCTGGCATGTGCCTCCATCACACCAGAGCCCCACTAGCACTGTTGTGCACTTTTTGGTTTACAATTACAGAAGTTCTTTGAGATGATACAGAACACCCACTCGGCCAATAGAACTGAAAAATGTGTGCTTTGATGAAAAACTATGCATTGCTTGGAACGCACTGGTCTGGGTTATCCAATTCTGATTGTATGGAAGATAATTTGCAACTCTGCATCTTGTACATAACTGATAGCAATGCAAAATCATTCTTGCTCAGAGACATGTAAACAAATTCTGTGCAGAGGAGAGATGACCCTCCCTTCTATGGAAAAGCCAGTTTTGCATCCGTTTGAACATTCATTTCAATATTTCTAAAATGTATCTATAAGTGTATCTGTTCTCCTTTTAACTGGTTACCATTTTTATAGTTTTCTCATTAATTAGCTAAGTAAAATCTTTAAGATGTGTTCATTTTTATATCTGTATAAGAGTATTTTTTTTTAAACCAGTCTTTGAAAATTATCCTTTCACAGAATATTGGGGCCTCTGGTTTCAATTGTCATAATAAAAGCTACCGTGAACTGCATGCTGAGTGATGGGTTTACTTTCCTCATCTCATGTATAGTAGAGATGTCATCAGTTTTGTTCACTAGTATATTCTTCAGCCCTTCAAACTGTCCCTGGCATAGAGCAAGTGCTCAAAATCTTACTGGTAACTAAATGAGGAAATCCCCTCAACCGTGTCAGGCAAAGCTGCTATTGTCATCCCCATTTTAAAGATGAGGAAGCTGAGGCACATAGCTGGCAGATGACAGTGAGAATTTGAACTCTCGGGGTTTTCAGACAGAACTGAGACAGAAAAATAATCTCATTTAATTTCCTCTTACAGAAGTATGCAAACTGTCCCAGGAAGAATGCCCAACAGACTCCTCATTTCTCTCTGGCCCAAAATTATGTCACATGTCTTTCTGTAAACCAGTCACCAGCAGGGAAATGAGACAAAGTTTAGACCATTAGGGTCATGCATGGAGTTGGTGCTGGGTCAAACCCTTGAGAGGGATCTGAACAAACAGGTGGGTTCACAGCCAGCAGTGTCTACATTAGGCAGTTTGCAGAACAAGAATCTGCCCAGGCCCCACTGGGTTCACCAGCTTAGAATTCATTGTATTTTTGCCTTGTTAAATTATCTTTTGTCATAACTTTTTACAGACATGTCAATTACATTAATAAGATGTATCCATTTTAGATGCATATAATTTAAAAAGTTTTGACCCATATACACATCCATGTAACCATCACGCCAATTGCAACATGGAGCATTCACATCCCTCCAGGAAGTGCCCTGTGCAACTTCCCTGCCAATCTCCACACCCACCACCAAGCAGTTGCCAACTAGGTTTGCCTGTTCACTTCAAGTAAATGAAACCATACTGTGTGCATTTTTTAAATGCCTGGATTCTTTCACTTAAATAATGCTTTTGAAATTTGTCCATGTTTTCATATGTATCAGTAGTTTTTTCTTTTTTAATCACTGAGTAGGATCCCATTGTATGAACATATACCACAAATTGTTTATCCATTTTCCTGTTATGAATATTTGTTATTTCCAGTTTGGGGTTCACAAATAAAGATGCTAAGAACATTCACATACAAGTCTTCTCAGAATCAGTTTTTAAATTGTTTTCATGGCTCAGGGATCCCAGATGATGGGTGAAATTAGTAATCTGTGCCCAATACACATGAGCAGCCCTGTCCCAGTGACTCGTGGAAGACTCAGTGTCCACCCAGGGACCATTTCTGGACAGGATCCTAGACTGGCAGGCTGAAATACCATTCTTTTTAGGGCATCTCAGGCAAGATAGCAGCATCCCAGCTGTAAGTCTGACTCCCTGACATATTGTTGTAGGACTCTTTCCTTAGTTCAGCTAAAGTCAGGGGTCCTTATCACACAGCCATGAAAAATTAGGCTCGCAGACAGTTCGAGGGGTGAGGAGAGCAGGGTTTTATTGGATTTTGAAAGGAAAAGAAAGGGAAACAGGGACTTTCTGCAAAGCCAGAGTTCTGCTAGTGTGCTTCCTGCCTGGCAGATTGAATCCCAGTTTCCATCCAGGAAGAGGGGAGACCAGGCTCCTGCAAATAGCAGGAACTTCTGTGGCTCCACCCCAGGGCACACTCTTCCCAGTGAGCAGGCTGGTTGGAGTTTTTCTGGGAACCCCTTTGCACTTGGCTGTCTCAATACCCAGGGAGAGCCCTGGGACCCTTCCCTGGAAAGAGATTATGCACCCTACTCCCTGAAGTAGGTATTCAGCGCACATCCACCCACCTTCAACTCAGTTCACCACTGTGGCTGTGGATGCTAGGACCCAGTATTTTTTCTTTTCTTGTTTTCCTTTACATTCAGCTAGAAAACCTTCACCTGTTTAGTCATTCATTCATTAAATATTTATTAAGCACTTTTTCAAGTCTTCTATATCCCTGTTAATTTCTTTTATTGAGAGAGGGATGCTGTGACAGACAGAATAATAGCCTCCAAACATGCCCATGCCCTGCTTCCCAGAACTTTTCAATGTATTACTTTACATGGCAAAAGTGACTTTGCAGATGTCATTAAGGTTACAGACCTTGAGATAGGGAGATGATCCCGGATTGCCCAGGCGGGCCCAGTAAAATCACATGAGCTCTGAGAAGAGCCCTTCTCAGATGTGGTCAGAGGAAAAGGTCAGAGAAATGCAACATTGCTGGCTTTGAAGATGGAGGAGGGGGAGCACGAGCCAAGGAATACTAATGGCCTCTATAAACTGGGAAAGACAAGGAAATAGATTCTTCCCCAGATTCTCCAGAAGGTAATGAGGCCCAGAAAACTTTCATTTTAACCCAGAGAGACCTGTATCATACTTCTGACTTAAAGAACGTTATAAGATCAGTAAATATACGTTGCTTCAAGCCACTAAGTTTGTGGCGATTTGTTTCTGCAGCAATAGAAAACGAATACAGTTACAATCTCTGTTGTTGTGGATTTGTCTATTTCTCTTTGCAGTTCTCTCAATTTTTGCTTCATGCATTTTGAAGCTTTATTATTAGGAGTATAAATTCTTAGGATCATTTGACCTCTTTGTCATAAAAGAAGATCTTTCTTATTCCTGCTATTAGTCTTTGCTCTGAACTCAAATTCATCTGATACTACTTCGATTATTTAGCATGGTGTATCTTTTTCCATCTTTTAACTTTAAACCTATTTTTGTCTTTACATTTAAAGAAGTCTTTTGTAGGCAGATTTTTTAAAATTAATCCAGTTTGGCAATCTCTGCCTTCTAATTGAGCTGCTTAGATAATTTACATTTGATGTGATTATACAGTTGGGCTTCTATTTGTTTCATCTGTGCCTTGTTTCGCTTTTCTTCTTTTTCTACATTTTTAGATTAAGTGTTTTTATGGTTCAATAGTTATCTCCTTGGTTAGCTCATTGTTGTGTTATTTTATGTATGCTTTGTGGTTTATAGTATATTTAATTTATCACAGTATAATTTCTGGTGATATTGTACCACTTAGCATGCAGTATAGAACCTTACAGTAGAATGCTAGTCTGAGGAACTTGGAAAACCACTCCCACAGAGAAACATCCATTAGATTGCTCAAGATTAGCAAATATAATCATTCAAAGTCTCTGAAGAGTGGCCAAAGGGCTTACAACAAATTGAGAAGCATTTATTTAACAAAATCAACGGAAACATGGTAAATAATGTAATATGGTAAATAAGGTTTATGCTGCACAATGGGAGAAGAGGCTATTCCTAGAACCCAGGTAATTCCCACAGACCCTTCAGGGCCGCCACATATAGTGTAAAAGTTCAGAGAAGACTACAGTGACTCTGCACAAGCAAAGCAATAAGGGTTAAACTCCCTCAGGATGAAGGCTAGACTACCCAACGGGTCAAAATCCATATAAAAGGCTGGCTAAAGGCCATAAGAACATGGAATGGGTGCTAGAAGAAGAAATCCATAAGTGAAAACTATGGCCATTACAGAAACAGCCACTGAGCCTACCACATTTTCTTCCTAAGGGGCCATGTATTAATATACGATGATACAGTTTAATTTAGTTTCCTCATCCCCTCTTCCTTTACATCACTGTTGTATGGAGTTTGATGGTTGTAGACAATCCTACAATTCAGACCTTAGGTTGTGGAATATTGAAACAAAATAATGACAGAACTACAAGAACAAACATCCATCATGCAGAGATGCAGGATTTTGAAGGGATACAGTTACTGATAAAACACTAGGTTAAGCCTTCTTTAGAGGGGCATACGGTTGACCCTTGAACAATATGGAGGTTAGGGACGTCAACCACTTGCATAGTTGAAACTCCATATATAACTTTTGACTTCCCCAAAACGTAACTACTAATACCCTACTATTGACTGGAAGACATACCAATAACATAAACAGTTGATTAACACATATTCTGTATATGTATTATATACTGTATTTTTATAATACAGTAAGCTACAGAAAAATGTCATTAAGAAAATCATAAGGAAGAGAAAATATATTTAATATTCATTAAGTGGAAGTGGATCATCAGGAAGATCTTCATCCTTGTCATCTGCAGGTTGAGTAGGCTAAGGAGGAGGAAGAGAAGGGGTTGGTCTTGCTGTCTCGGGGTAGCAGGGGAGGAGGAGGTGGAAGGGGAGACAGTGGAGACAAGCACACTTGGTGTAACTGTGGAAATACATCATAATTTCTGTCTGACACCTTTGCTTTTTCATTTCTCTGGAGATGTTTCTATATGGTACCAATTCTTCTTCCATCATTTGCTTTGGTTTCAGTGCCCCATCATAGAAGGGTCTATGTTATCAAATAAGTCAAATGCCATCTTGTTTAATCAAAATCCTTCTGCCAGATTGTCTAATGTCAGTTTGCTTTCTGGCACTGCTTCTTCTATGTCTTCTTCCTCATCATCTGACAGTAGTTCAGAAGCATTCATCTTCATTAGTCATCTTCTGTTAATTCCTCTAGTGTAGTGTCTGTCAGCTCTTGAATTTCTCCAACATCCATATGTTTAAACTCTTCATCCTCTACCTTCTTGCCATCTCCACAATCTCTTTCATGATTTCCTTGATGAGCTCTGTCATAAATTCTGTGAAATCATGTACATCTGGACACAGATTTCTCTAGCAGGAATTTGTTGTTTTGGGCTTGATAGCTGTCACAGCTTTTACTATAACAACCATGACATCTTCAATGGTGTAATGAATCTGTCCAGATTTTCTTGAGGTTCTCTTCCATAGCATTGACAATCCTTCCCATAGAATACTATATATAATGCAGCTTAGTTGTCCTTATGCTCATGTCATCTAGAAGCTGAATTAGAGACATTGTGTTTGGGGGGAAGTAGACCACTTGGGCATCTTCAGTGTTGAACTCACGGGTTCACCCAGAGGTGGCCAAGGAGCATTGTCTCATAGTGGAATAACTTTAAAATGCAGTCTTTTAATGGCAAGGAACTTCCTGACTTTCAGGGACAAGGCATCAATGGAATCAATCCAGAAAAAGTATTCTCATTGTCCAGGCCTTCTTGTTGCACAACCAAAAGACTGGCAGTTGGAGTTTATCTCTTCCCTTCAAAGCTCTAGGGTTAGCAGCTTTATAGATAAGAGCACTCCTAATCATAAACCTGATTGCATTTGCACAAAACAGTAGCATTAGCCTATCCCTTCCTGCCCTAAATCCTGGTGCCCACTTCTCTTTCTTACTAATAAATGCCCTTTGTGGCATTTTTTTTTTTTTTTACAGAATAGAGTACTTTCATCTGGATAAAAACCTATTCAGGCAGATACCCTTTCTCCTCAGTGCTTTTCGTGATGGTGCCTGGGAAGTTCTCTGCTGCCTCTAAGTTAGCAAAAGCTGCTTTTCCTGTTATTTTGACAGTTTTAAGGCCAAATTGCTTTCAAAAATTATCAAATCATCCTTTTCTGTCATTAAATTCTCAGGCTTTAGATCCTTCCTTTTGCTTTAAGTTGTAATATAATGACTTTGCTTTTTCTTGAATCATATTAGAGTTTATAGGATATGCCTTTTTATAGTAATCCTGCACCCACATAAGAGCTGCATTTTCAACATGAGATAACAACCTGTTTCACAGTAAGTCCAAGGTTTTCACACCTGTTGGCACGGCTGGCACGATGACTTCACTATTTTTACAATAGTCCTTACACTGGATTCATTTATTTTTAAATGGTGGGCAGCCAGAGCTGCAGACCTCAATCCATGGTACATATTTTTCGACTTTTTCAATTCAACCTTTTCTTGTAATGTAATGCCTTTTCTCTGCTTTTTAGGAGCACTTCCATCATCATTAGTGGTACTTTGTATGTGTCCCATGGTGTTATTCAAAGTTTATAATGTTGCACTAAACATGATGAAAAATATAAGAGAACTGCAGGAGATCACTTTTTACTGCAAAATGCAATTTGCTGGAGGGTTGAATTCTTCATGTGGAGATGCTTAGCATCACATAGTATTTTAAGCAGATACTTACAACACTTGAGGTCACTGCAACAGCAACAGGAGGTGGTTACAAAATTACTACAGTAATACAGTATGTATCGCGGTTAATTTTATGCAGTTGTGATTTAATATTGCATCTTTACTTTTGAATTTATCTTGACTGTGCATAGCAACATGTGCAGTCTGTGTGTGTAAGTAAATTTTAACTTTTTATAATAGATTTATGTATATTTTATTGTAGTAAATGATAAAATAGATGACTATCTACATACTAGTTTTGAACCTTCAAATAAAACTTTGAAACTAGAATTAGGATATGGTCCTGGACTTTAAATCTTGGATATGGACCTCAGACATAAACCTTGAACATGGACCCCAAGGATAAACTATGGATCTTTTACCTAGAAATTGGACTATGGCATCAGATCTGGACCTTGGACATAAACCTGAACTGACCTTGAATGAAGGCCTTGGAAGTGAACATAAAATCTCCAATCACCATGACACTTGACTTGGATGTTGGACCTTAAGCTATGCTTAGATTTATCCAGGACCTCAAACCTGACTTTAGACCTACACCTGGGTATTAGACCTGAAACAATTGACTTGGAATTTGAACCTGTACTATAGATCTTGACCTGAACCTCAGACATAGACTTGTCCTTGATATCTGGACTTTATACTTTCACCTTAGACTGGGATTTGGCCAGATAATTGGACCTGACCATGGACCTGGACTTTAAAAACTGGACCTTAAACCTGGATCTCAGGCCTGAATATGAATCTTGGATCTGGATCTTGGACCTTGCTTTGAAATGCACATAGGACCCAACCTAAGGCATGAAATTTTGCTCTTAACTTAGACCATGATACTGAATTTTGGACCTGGATCTAGACTTTGGCATTGAACCTGGACATTGCACCTAGAACTTTCACCTGGACCTCAAACCTGGGCAAGAATTTTGGACCTGGATCTTGGACCTTTCTTTGAACTCATATTAGACCTGATCTTGGGCCTGGAACCTGAACTTTGGATGTGGATCTAGACCATTGGATCCAGGGTATTGGATCTAGGTTTTGGACTTTAGAAATGGATTTTGGACCTTGAACCTAGACCTCAAAACATGGATCTCCCTATTGCTTTGTAGAAAAAATAATAATGAACATAAGCATTTCTAAGCAAAAAATCTAAAATTAAGAAAAACTCATTCCTCTCAATTACACTGTTGAATTCTAGCAGCATTTGTGAAAATCAGCTAAGAATCACATAGAGTTCACAAAAGTTCCTATTGCAAGTTAGAGTGAGTTCAAGTGAATCTAAACAATACTTGTGTGAAAAGGTCTATTATCACATATTAATATTATTATCAAAAGTACTTTCTTATTCAAGTTAGAGCCAATTAAGATGAATCAGATAAGTGTGAAAACAAGCAGTTTCCCAAAATTTATAAACAAGCCCAGTCTCGTACATTCTTCTCAAAAGTATGTTCTTGCTGAAAATTAAATAAAATCAGGTGTACTTGCTCAATAAGAAAGAACACAAGTTCAGAATCAAAGTTAAAACTTTAGTTCCAACATCAAAGTCATGGTCCAGAGTCAAAATAAAAGGTCTAGATCCATGTCCAATTTCTCGTGTATAAGGTCTGGCCTAATGTCCAATGCAAAGCCAAATCCAAAATTCAAAGTCCTGGCTCACAGTCTAGATCCAAGTTGAAGTTCTAGGTGTGAGGTCCAAGTCCAAGGTCCACATCAAAGTTCTCAGAGCCTTATCCAGAGCCCTGTCAGGTTCTGGTCAAGGTCCTATTCTAAGGTCCAGAGCTGAGTTTGGGTCCAAGTTTCAAGGTTGACTTTGAAGTCCTAATCCCAAGTCCAGTTCCAAGTTGGAGGTCCACATTCAAATGCAAGCTCAATGCAGGTCAAGGTTCATGTCCTGGTATAAGGCCCAGATACATGTACAGGCCCATCATCCATGTGCAAGTCCAATTTCCATGTTTAAGCTCAGGTCCAATGTCTAGATCAAAACAAGGCCCAAGATCCAGGCCAAAGGTCTATATTAAGGTCTAATTTCCAGGTATAAGTTCAGGACACAGAAGCAAATCAATGTCAAAGTCTGAGGTCAAGGTCCAGACTTTAGATCCAAGGTCTAAGTTCAAAGCCGAGGTTCAAGGTTCAGGTCTGAGGTTCTGGTCAAGGCCCAAGACTGATTTCCAAGATCCAAGTCCAGTTCCACATCTAAGGTCCAGATCCAAATGCAGGTTTACTGTAGAAGGGCAAGGACAAGGTCTAAACCTCAGGTCCTGGTCTAGGTTTAAATTAATATGTAAATGTTAGATCTAGACTCAGGTCCAAAATCCAGGTCTACTGGCAAATCCAAGGATGTGAAAAAATCCATGACTAAATTCCAGATTCAAAATTCATATCCTAGGTCAGTTCCAGGTCCAGGTCAGAATTCCAGATCTGAGGTCCAAATCCAAGTTTAGAAGTCCAGATCTAAGATCCAAGATACAGCTCTAGGTTCCCAGTCTTAATCTAAGACCCAGGTCCAGTTCAAATCCACATTATAAATCCAAGTTCGTTCAACATCTGAGACCAGATCAAAGTCAGGGTCTAAGTCCAGGTCCAAGGCTCAGGCCCACAGTCTTGGTTGAGGATCAAGTTTTAGCACCAAATTTTAAGCGAGATCAGGTCCTCCAGGTCTGAGCTCAAAGATCCCAAGGTCAAATGTCAATGTCCAAGATTCAAGTCCCAAATCCAGGTTAATGATCAAGAATGAGATCTAAAATCAAGTCCCAGCTCATGGAAAAATTCAAATCTAAGTTGAGATCTTATGTTCAGTCCAAGGTCTAAATCCATGTACATAGCCTAGGCCAAAGCCTAAGGTTTGTGACCAGTTCAAAGTCTGAAGTCCAGATACAAGATTCAGATCCAACAATCAGGTCCTGATTCAAGATGCTGGCCTAAGACCAATGTCTAGGTCTGAGACATATTTCCAGTACAAAGTTCAGGTCCATATTTCCAGTACAAAGTTCAGGTCCAGGACTTGGTTACTGATCTGAAGTCAGAGTCCATTGCAGAGGTACAAAGTCCAGATCCAACATCTATATCGATAGACATGCCCGGGTTTAGGTCTGCTGTTTAGGCCTGAGGTTCAACTTAGAGTTTAGACATTGAAGTCCAAGGACAAGTCAAGAGCTCATATCCAGTTTCAAGGTACAGAACCAAATTCAGGTCGTGATCCGATCAGAGGTATAGGTCCAAGATCCAGCTTCAAAATTAAAGATACTCATCCAATTTCTAAGTCCAAAGAAAATATTTGAATCTAGATCCAAGATTCATAAGGACTAGGACAATGCCCAAAGTCTAGGTCCAGTTCCAAGGTTCAGGTTCAAGATTCTGATACCAAAAACTGGTTAGATTCATCTTAATTTGGACAAATACTGTTTGGATTTGTTTTAATCTGCTTTAATTTACAATAGTAACTTTTAAGAACACTGTGACTTGGATCTAGTTTTTACAAATGTTGCATGGATTCATCTTTTGTCTAACTCAAAATAAGAAGTTCCTTTTTAGAGTTATGCGTGATACTTAGCTCATTTTTGCGTATTCTACTGAGATTCGTGTCAGCAGAGATGAGTCTGCTGAGAGGAATGCGTGCTTTTCAGATTTTGCTCAGGTCATGTTTAAGTATCTCACAGATTATTTTACTAAGCAATAAGTTACTTTGGAGAAGAGCGTTTGAGACTTGTTTACACTAATAATGCTTCATTTTAAAACAACTATACAGTTTTCCAGTTCCATCCAAATGAGTTGTCCCATTCTCCCTGGTCCTCTCTCTTACAACCAAAAATCTCTGGACACAAAACATCATAAGCATAAGGAGACTTTGGGCTGAGCACGGTAGCTCATGCCTGTAATCTTAGAACTTTGGAAGGCCAAGGAAAGAGGATTGCTTAAGGCCAAGAGTTTGAGAGACCAGCCTGGCCAATATAGCAAAACCCCATCTCTATTTAAAAAATAAAATAAAATAAAATAAAAAGTTGGTTCTTCAGAAAGATAAACAAAATTAATAAACTGCCAGCCAGACTAATGAAGAAAAAGAAAAGAAGAGAAAAAATCCAAATAAATAAGATCAGAACTGAAAAAGGAAATATTACAACTGATACCACAGAAATACAAAAGATCACAGACTATTATGAACAACTATATGCTCACTAACTAGAAAATCTATAGGATACGGATAAATTCCTGGAAATATACAATCTTCCTGATTGAACTAGGAGAAATAGAAACCTTGAACAGACCAATAACAAGTAGCAAGATTGAATCAGTAATTTTAAAAATCTTCCAGTAAAGAAAAGCCCAGGACCAGATGGATTAACAGCCAAATTCTACAAAACGTACAAAGAACTAATATCAATCCTCTAGAAACTGTTCCCAAAAACGGAGAAGGAGGGAGTTCTTCCTAACTCATTGTATGAGGCCAGCATCACCGTGATATCAAATCTAGACAAGGACACAACAAAAACACCAAAAAAGAAAACTACACAGATCAATATCCCTAATGAGCATAAATGTAAAAGTCCTCAAGAAAATACTAGCCAACTGAATCCAATAGCACATCAAAAAGATAATACACAGCCAGGTGTGGTGATGCATTCCTTTAGTCTTCGCTACTTGGGAGCCTGAGGCAGAAGGATTGCTTGAGCTCAGGAGTTTGATACCAACTTAGGCAACATAGTGAGACCCTGTCTCAACAAAAAATTCAAAAATGAGCTGAGCATGGTGGCATGTGCCTGTAGTCCCAGTTACTTCAGAGGCTGAGACAAGATTGCTTGAGCTCAGGAGGTTAAGGCTGCAGTGAGCCATGATCATGCCACTATGCTCCAGTCTCAGGGACAGAGAGAGATCTTGTCTCAAAAAAAAAAAAAAATGTTTTTGGCCAGGAGCAGTGGCTCATGCCTGTAATTCCAGCACTTTGAGAGGCCAGAGCAGGTGGATTGCTTGAGGCCAGGAGTTCGATGCCAGTATGGCCAACAGGTGAAACCCTGTCTCTACTAAAAAATACAAAAATTAGCTGGATGTGGTGGTGCATGCCTGTAATCCTAGCTTCTTGGGAGGCTGAAGCACGAGAATTGCTTGAACCTAGCAGGCAGAAGTCGCAGTGAGTTGAGATCACGCCACTGTACTCCAGCCTGGGCAACAGAGCAAGATCCTGTCTCAAAAAGAAAAAAATATGAATCGATACATCAAAAAGATGCCTGCACTCATATCTATTGCAGCACTATTCACAATAGCAAAGTATGGAATCAACCTAAATATCCATCAACAGATAATTGGACAAAGAAAATGTGGTGTATATATACAACAGAATACTATTCACCATTAAAAAAAGAATGAAACCATGTCTTTTGCAGTCACATGGATGGAACTGGAGGTCATTATCTTAAGTGAAACAAGTCAGACATAGAAAAACAAATACTGCATGTTTTCACTCAGCAGTGGGAGCTAAATATGTGTATATATGGATGTAGAGAGGAGAATGATAGATAATGGAGACTCAGAAGGGGGAAGGAGTAGGAGAAGGATAGATGATGAGAAATTACTTAATGGGTGCAATGTATGTTACTTGAGTCATGGCTACCTTAATGGCTATCCTAAAAGCCCTGACTTGACCACTATGCAATCTATGCATGTAACAAAATTGCACTTATACCCCACAAATTTATACAAATAAACAAAAAGAAAAGAGAAATACAGAATGAGAATGATATGGTTTGGCTCTGTGTCCCTACCCAAATCTCATGTCGAATTTTGTAATTCCCGATGTTGGGAGAGGGGCCTGGTGGGAGGTGATTGGATCATGGGGGTGGATTTCCCCCTTGCTGTTCTTGTGATATTGATTGAGTTCTCCTGAGATCTGGTTGTTTAAGAGTGTGTAGCACTTCCCCTTCGCTCTCTGTCTCCTGCTCCACTGTGGTAAGATGTGCTTGCTTCCCCTTCACATTCTGCCGTGATTGTAAGTTTCCTGAAGCACCCCAGCCATTCTTCCTGTACAGCCTGTGGAACTGTGAGTCAATTAAACCTCTTTTCTTCATAAATTACCCAATGTCAGGTAGTTCTTTATAGTAGTGTGAGAATGAACTAATACAGATAAATAGATGAAACAAACAGAAAATGGCAAATCATCAATTAATATAAATATACCAATAAAACAACAGATATTGGCAGAGTAGATTTTAAAGATAATACAACAATATACTGTCTACAAGAAATTCATTTTCAAATATAAAGACACAGGTACATTGAAAGTACAAAGGTGGAAAAAATACACCATGCAAACTTTGAGCCCAATAAAAGGTATATTAATGTCAGATAAGGTAGACTTCAAAGCAAAGAAAATTACTAGATGCAAAGAGGGCCATTACACAATGATAAAAGAATCAATCCACCAGAAAGACATGGCAATGTTCAATGTGTAAATACCAAATAACAGAGCCTCAAAATACACGAGTGATCTGAAAGGAGAAATTGAAAACCCACAATTAGAGTTGGGAAACTTAGCACCCCACTCTCAGCATTTGTTAGAACTACCAGGAAAAAAAATAGCAAGAATATAAAAGAATATAAAAGAACTGAACCACACAACCAACCAACAGAATCAAATTGACATATATAGAACACTCCACCTAACAAGAGCAGAATATAAATTATTTGTAAGTGTTCATGGTACATGCACCAAGACAGACCATATCCAGGGGTGTCTAATTTTTTGGCTTCCCTGGGCCACATTGGAAGAAGAATAGTTGTCTTGGGCCACACATAAAATACACTAACACTAATGATGGCTGATGAGCTAAAAAAAAAAATCACAAGAAAATCTCATGTTTTAAGAAAGTTTATGAATTTGTATTAGGCCGCATTCAAAGCCATCCTGGGCTGCATGTAAAAAAAGTACAAAAATTAACCAGGTGTGGTGGCACATGCCTGTAGTCCCAGCTAATCAGAAGGCTGAGGTGGGAGGATCACTTGAGCCCGGGAGGTGCAAGTTGCAGTGAGCCAAGATTGCACCACTATACTCCAGCCTGGGTGATAGAGTGAGACCCTGTCTTAAAAAAACAAACAAACAAAATACACACACACACACACATACATATATTTACACACACAGAGATACACATATATACACACACATATATATGTATAGAACTAAGTTAAAATGAAAATATAACATATCAAAATATGTGGGATGCAGCTAAACGGTTGAGAGGGAAGTATAATACTAAAGGCTCACATTAGAAAACAGAAAAAGTCTCTAATCAATAATGTAAGCACCCATCTGAAGAAACTTTAGAAAAAGAAAAGAAAAATAAACCCAAAGTAGGCAGAAGGGAGGAAATAATAAAGATAAGATTAGAAATCAGTGAAATTAAAAATTAAAAAATAATAGAGAAAAATCAATGAAACATAGCCTGCTTGTTTGTAAAATTTAAAAAAGACGATAAGCCCCTAACAAGACTCACAAAGATAAAAAGAGAAAACACGAATCACCAGTGTCATAAATGAAATACTACAATTTTATGCTGATAAATTTGACTCCCTTGTTCTTCCCCCTATTTTGGCTCCTGTGGAGGCCTGCTGGTAACAGGACTTATAAAAGGAAATATGTCTGGAAGACTGTGGTCCAAGGCCATTTTTGCTGGCTATAAACGGGGTTTCCGGAATCAAAGGGAGCACACAGCTTTTCTTAAAATGGAAGGTGTTTATGCCTGAGATGAAACAGAATTCTATTTGGGCAAAAAGGACCATGGAAACAGTGGTATAGTTCATGCCAAATTCCGAGGCGATCTTCCTGCTGAGACTATTGGACACGGAATCTGAGTGATGCTGTACCCCTCAAGGATTTAAACTAATGAAAAGTCCATAAATAAACGTGGATTTAAAAAAAAATTTACTCCCTTGAAGAAATGGACCAATTCCTCCAAAATCACAAACTACTAAAACTTAACCAAGATGTAATGGGTAATCTGAATAGTCCTATAACCACTGAAGAAATTGAATTCGTAATTTTAAAACTCCTATAAAAGGAATATCCAGGCTCAGGTAGTTTCAATGGAGAATGCTACCAAAATTTTTTTTTTAACTTAACACCAACTTTACACAACATCCTCCAGAATAATAGAAGGGGAAGGAATACTTTCCGACTCACTTTATGAGACTGGTATTACCCTGATATAAAAACCAGACAGCAGGCCAGGCACAGTGGCTCACGCCTATAATCCCAGAACTTTGGGAGGCTGAGGCAGGCAGATCACATAAGACTAAGAATTTGAGACCAGCTTGTCCAACACGGCAAAACCCTGTCTCTACTAAAAATACAAGAATTAGCCAGGCATAATGATGCATATCTGTAATCCCACCTACTGGCACATCTGTAATCCCAGCTGAGGCACGAGAATTGCTTGAACCTAGGAGGCAGAGGCTGCAATGAGTTGAGATCATTTCACTGCACTCCAGCCTGGGAGACAGAGCAAGACTCTGTCTCAAAAACAATAACAACAACAACAACAAAAAAAACCAGACTGCGATATTACAAGAAAAGAAAACTACAAACCAACATCTCCCATGAACTTAGACACCAAAGTCCTCAACAAAAATTAGTAAACTAAGTCTAGAAATGCATAAAAATAATTACGCAACAAGACCAAGTATGATTTATTCTAAGTATACAAGACTGATTCAATATTTAAAGAACAATCAATGTAATTCACCACATAAACACCACATAATATATATATATATAGACAGAGAGTACTAGAATTTCTAACCACTGCAATAAAAGAAGAAAAATAAATAAAGTGTTGCCCAGGCTGGTCTCAAGCTATCTGCCCACCTCAGCCTCCCAAAGTGCTGGGATTACAGTGGACTGCACCACTGCACTCCAGCCTGGGTGACAGAGTGAGACTCTGTCTCAAAAAAAAAAAAATTATATATATATATGGTACTAGAATTTCTAACCCCTGCAATAAAAGAAGAAAAATAAATAGATTGAGAAGGGAAAAATCAAACTGTTCCTATCAGAAATGATACAACTGTCTATGTAGAAAATTACAAGCAATCTTTTTAAAAAATCCTCCAAATAAGAAGTGAGTCTAGCAAAGTAGCAGAACACAAGATCAACGAACAAAAATCAACTACATTTTTTTTTTTGAGACAGAGTCTCACACTGTCACCCAGGCTGGAGTGCAGTGGTGTGATCTCAGCTCACTGTAACCTCCGCCTCCCAGGTTCAAGCAATTCTCCTGCCTCAGCCTCCTGAGTAGCTGGGACTACAAGTGCGCGCCACCATGCCCAGCTAATTTTTGTATTTTTAATAGAGACGGGGTTTCACAGTGTTGGCCAGGATGGTCTCGATCTCTTGACTTCATGATCCGCCCGCCTCGGCCTCCCTAAGTGCTGGGATTACAGTTGTGTAATAACATTACAGCTGGAAATGACAGTTGTGTCATTTCCGATAGGGACAGCCTGGGCAACAGAGTAAGACCCTTCCTCGAAAAAACAAAAAACAAACCAAAACCCCCTGCAAATAACAAAGGGAAGAAAAGATACTTTTAAAGTGAAAAAATCTGGGAGATACTACCTTAGCCAAGTGATCAACATTAGTATTACCAGTAATGGGACAGTCCTGGCTCACTGCAGCCTTGATGTCCTGAGAGCAAGCATCAATCCTCCCACCTTAGCCCCCCCAAGTAGCTGGAACTACAGGAATGCATCACCACACCCAACTAATTTTTGTATTTTTTGTAGAGGTGGGGTTTCACCATGTTGCCCAGGCTGGTCTCAAGCAATCTGCCCGCCTCAGCCTCCCAAAGTGCTGGGATTACAGGCATGAGACAGCATGCCCGGCCTGCTTATGCTATTTTTAATGTCCGAATAATCCACATAATGGTTTTTGTTTTAGTGTACATGGATATATGTTACTATTATGAATTAGGAAGAATTTTATATTTGAAGCAATTTTTTTTATAGGACCTTGCTCTGCTGCCTAGGCTAGAGTGCAGTGGTGCAATCATAGCTGACTGCAGCCTCAGCGATCCTCCTACCTCAGCCTCCTAAGTAGCTACAACTACAGGTGTGTGCCACTGCGCCTGGCTAATTTTTAAAAACAATTTTTTTTGCAGAGACAGGATCTTGCCATATTGCCCAGGCTAGTCTTGAACTCCTGGCCTCAAGCAATTTCCCCATCTCAGCCTCCAAAACTGCTGGAATTACAGGTGTGAGCTGCCGTATCCAGCTCGAATTCTTAATTGAAAATGGGCATAAGCCTACCAATAAAATAAAATAGTTTGTTAATTAATATGTAAATATTTTTGTAATATACATAATTTAAAGCATGTCCTGGTACTCTCTTAAAGTGTCTACATTTGGACACTTGAGGCTATGTGCCTGAGAATTCATTGCAAAATCGCCCTTGAGGTTGTTGAAGTCAGACATTCAGGCAGAGATGATAGTGATGGCTCCAGGGCAGCCTTCAGCTCTGCTTTCAGTCACCCTCCACCCACCACCCCTTCCCCCACATGCTCAACTCAGAGCCCTGGGTCCCAAAACAGATACACTCCATTAACAAGCCAGGGTATGCCCTCCCACCCCAAACGGCCAACAGGCAAAAGACCAGAACCAACAAATATCTGGAGGGATTTGGGTTCTTCTGAGCAGACTCATCACCCACCTCCCTTCTCTTTTCCCCCTGCCGTCCCTCTCTCCTCCTTCCCTTAAACACCTTCATTCCATGGGTGAGAACACTGAGGTCCAGAAGGGGCAGAGGCTGAATTAATGGCATGGTCAAGATCACCACAGAGCCAGGACTCAACCTACCCTTCTGGTTTCAGGAGAGCCCTGCAATGGGGTAGGAGGCAGGAATCTTGGCTTAGGATTCACCTGCCCTGGCTTTCAACAGGCTGCTTGCTCCAGCCTGGAGCAAGCCACTGTGCCCATCAGGACCCAGCCCATGTAGCTCCTTACTGGGCTTCCAGGAAGGGCTGCGTGGCACAGCCCGTGGTTCCCTGCCCCCTGCAACCTGCAATGCACCACCCTGTGCCCAGGGGTGAAGTGCTCTCAAACAACTGCTCTGGTCACCAATCCCCACCCCAACCCTCAAAGCAAAGTCTCCACCCTCCTTGTTCCTGGACGATTCATTTCATCCTGTTTCCTCCTCCAGGAGCCTAGTTAGAGGCGTCTGAAAGGCAGCTCATCCCTCCTTGGCAAACTCCCTCTCCCACTCTGGAAGACAAAGAGGCTGTTGACTCCTCCCTGGCAGTAAGGAGCACCCAGCCCTTGAGAACTAGGCTCCTGGCAAGGTGGGTTTGCCTCCCCTCCCTTCCTGATGGGTCTTTGGCAAAAAGAAGCAACTCCTCCTGTGATACACCTAAATCACTCCTGCTGCTTCCAGCCAGTTCCCTCTGGCTCCACGGAAAAGCCATTATGAAACTCCAGGCTTTGTGTGCATGTGAAGTGGCTGGTGCTGGTCAGGACATGTGTCCTTCAAAATGGAATGTGTGCCCATTGTCCAGTGCAGATAACCCAGACCCCAGCCTGTAGCCCTGAGAGGAAGACTGAAGCTGGCTCCCCTCCAACACGTCACTGCACTGCATGCCTCACCAGGGCACAGATGGTGGCATTCCAAGTGCTGCGGAGCCCCTGACACTTACACAGAGTTTAGCTATCTTCCAGGGAAGCAGGATTTTGTGGGGCTCTAAATTCGTCTATGACTTAAGCAACAGTTCTGTGTTAACTAGACCTTGGGTTACCCAGAGCATGCTCTCCCCTGGCTTCAGCAGCCAGCAGGGAGAGCCTTCTTTGGGAGCCAGGGACGTGGGGGTGCTCCTGGGTTCCCAGACCTCCAGAGAGATCATAAGAAAGTGGGAAAAGAACCTCAAGCTCGAGCCCAGCCCCACACTGTGTGGTGTGTAGCTTGGAGCTCTTTGGATTTCAGCTTCCTCAGAGATGGGCAGACAATCTCTAAGACTGTCCAGCTTAGGGACTGTCTCTTGTTTCTAACAGATATGTCATCTATTGGCTCCCCAAAACATACCCTGCTCTGTCCTCTGCCTCCATAGAATAAGGGCTAGGAGGTTAAACCATCCTCCAAACCACCATGGTCTGAAGCTTCCAGCCCTTCCCCCAAAGCATAGATATGTTGCAGTTCCAGAGGGGGCTATGCTCCTCAGTCCTGGGGCCATACAGATCCCCCAGCCAAATCTCACCTCCCACATATGGTACAAAAAGGCAAAGTACACATACGGGGCCTAAAGACCGTGACATGCGAGCACAGGAGGGAGGCAGGACAGGAGCTGTGGGAACAGTCCATCCTTATTCACTATGGGAGCTTCCCCAGGTCCCTTAGCCTCTCCCAGCCTCAATTTCTTCAACAATGTAATGGGCACACGCATACACCCCAACAGAGCCCAGGGTGTGGCCTAGACTCTCCTTAATACTTACTCAGTTCTGCTCCCTGCCCAACAGGTCACTGCTCTGCCCACCCTGTGCTTCTTCTCATGCCACAGGGAAAACTGGAGCATCCACCCCCTTCTCATAGGGAAATCCTGCAATCCCATCATTCGGAGTGATGATCAAGCCCAGACATAGCCTTCATTTATGAAGGCCTAGTCCAGCAGGAATTGTGCACTCCTTTCTCTGAGCCAAAAAGAGGAGTAGGATTGAGTAGCACCTGAATAAATAGCAATTTCTGCCTTTACCCCAGATAAGCTGAGTGGCTTTGCTGAGTGTAAGAAACAAACTCTGGGTCCCCTTCATGCTGTTTTCTCCATCCCCCAGTGTAGTTACCTTATTTCATGAGGAGAACCCAGGGTCTTAAT
Source organism: Hylobates moloch (assembly GCF_009828535.3). Taxonomy (NCBI): domain Eukaryota; kingdom Metazoa; phylum Chordata; class Mammalia; order Primates; family Hylobatidae; genus Hylobates; species Hylobates moloch. The sequence continues at coordinate 86,822,402 of NW_026652283.1, read as the reverse complement.
AGCTTTGGGCTCACTGTGGCTCCTGGAAAGGGCTGTGCTTGTTTCTGAAAACCAACTGATTTGTTCTCATTATCAATCTAATAAAAGCCCAGTCCCTTTCTAGCATGTCCCTGGAGTTCTGTTCTCATGCCTGACCTGAGATCACACCCTGACCCTGACCCACACTCAGCCCTGACCTTGTAGAGGCTGGGACTTCAGAAGGAGTCTGAACCCAGTGAGACAGAAGTATCTACACAATACTGTAATGCTGCTACTAGAGCTTCTCTCTCCCTTACTGGCTTTGACGAAGCAAGCAACCATGTTGGGGAACCTCACATGGCAAGGAGCTCAGGCAGCCTCGAGAACCATGGGCAGCCTCCAGCTAACAGCCTGCAAGGACCTCCAGCAGCCAGCAAGGAAGTGAGGTCCTTGGTCCTATAGCCACAAGAAACAATTCTGTCAACAACTACATGAGCTTGGAAGCAGACCCTTCCCCAGCTGAGCCTCGGGTAAAACCACAGCCTTGACTGACACCTGCATTGCAGCCTTGTGAGACTCTGAATTACAGGACCCAGTTGAACCATGCTTAGACTCCTGATCACGGAAACTGTGAGATAATAAGTATTCATTGTTTTAAGCTGCTAAGTTTGGGGTCATTTGCTACACAATAGATAACTAATATAGAGCTGTACTGGGAAGTCTTGACAGAACTTCAGGTCACTGAGATAGCTAAGGGTGGTCAAAATATTAGGCAGCCGTTGCGGCAGGGTAGTGTGAAATACATAACAGCTACATTTTACTGAGCACTTACTATGTGCCATGCACTGTGCTAAATGCTTTCTGTGTGCTAACTCATTTAATCCTCACCAGGATTTAGGGACTAAATCCACATTTTATAGACAAGGAAATTGAGGTGCAGAGAAGTTAAACACATTGCCCAAGGTCACACAGCTGAAGAATAGTAGAGCCAGAACTCACACCAAAAGTACTTTGCCATAACCCTTCAAGAGTAGGGGAGCTGGGATGTCAGTCTGAGAAATTTTGTTCTTCAGCCAATGGGAGCCCTTGAAAGTGGGGAATAGGAGAGTGGCATAGCCAGTATGTGTTTTGGAAAGCCCTTTTTGGCAGGCCAGCAAGGAAGGTAGGGAGCCAGGCTGTGGGGAGACTTGGAGGCTGTGGGAGTTTGCGGAGGATGGAGAAGTCAGGAGGGAGACCCAAAGTGAGTCATGTGGGGACGGGCTGGAGGGAGTAGAGGACCACGGGGCAGAGCTGAGATGCTGACCAAAAGCCACCTAGGTCAGTAAGCATCTCCGGGGTCAGGGCTGGATTAAAGTGACCTAGTGGCCTCTGAGCCTTGCCACTTCCCCACTTCTGCTCAGCAGCCCTATAGCCTGTTCCTCCTCCTCCCAGGGTGTGGTACAGCTGAGGGAAGCTGTGCCCCCCGTCAGGCCCTAACCAATTGACTGGTGTCCTCGAATGCTCTTCCCTCCTTCTTCAAAGGCTCCTGGAAAGTGCACTCGAGGGTGAATGTTATTGCCTGGCACTCAGAGGCCAGGCAGCCATAGCTGAAGCCACCATGGAAGTCAGAGCCCGGCTCTCCCAGGGCAGAACACCCACCACGTCTTGAGGCTCAGGTTTGCCCAGGATTCTACTGAGCCCCTCTCTGCAGGTTCCACACCCCCCACCAGAAATGAAACAAAACCAGTCATTGACAGGAATGAGCCAGGCTTAGGGTAAATGCTGCAATTAGTTTTTTAATCTGGTGATTTACAAACCTCTAAGACATCCGGAGCTCTGAGACTCAAAGCAGCTGATCCCATGCTAGCTAATGAGGGTAGTGGCTTCTAACTGGAGCGCCTGGCAGCTGGCACTGCTGGGTTGAGCTGCCCTGAAGCCAAGACTGCACTGGTAGCTGGACCGGCTCTCCTGGTGGCCTCCACAGGAGGAAGTGCCTGAGGGCTCAGGAGGGTGGAGCTAGGCCCAGCCTGCCTGCCTTTTGAAGGCTCCACTCCTAGTCCTGGCCAGGCCTCCCTCCTTGCAGTCCTGTCCTCCCTGGACTCTCAAGCAGCAGCTCCTTTGCTTTTCCTGTGCCTCCTGCCAGGATGCCCTCACTCTCCTCCGCCACCCTGCAAATCCCACCACACTTTCACAAGCCAGCATCTCCCTGACACCTTCCAGAATCCCAGCAGAGATGTTGCCTTTCTCCTCTAAGGGTCCCCAGTTGTCTTGCTCCCCTCTGGTGGCCCTGACAACATTTTGCCTCACATAAAAGTGCTATCTCAATGCAGTCTTATTTCTTCCTTGTCTGAGTCATGTAGGGCTGAGGCTCAGTCCAGTTCGTCTTTGCACTGTTCCCCATCCAACCTACAGCGCTCCATCCAGGAGACCCCCTAAAACAGACATGAGAGCACTACTGGTAGGGAAAGCAGCCTTGAAGGAAGCCAGTGCACAGGAGGGTATTTTTAACAAGTTAGCAGAGGTTTTCTCTCCTTCCCCTCAAACAACCTGTGGACCTGGATACATCACCCAGGGAAGAGAGGGTGGAGTGGATGGCGCCCTGCCCGTATCCCCTCCGCATTCACTTCCCCTAGCAAAAGACACCTGTAACTTTTTACTGCAGGCACCTGCAATTCCCTATCTGAGGGCTTTTTTGGCCACTGGATATGAAAGGACCCACAACCTATGGGAGTTGATGGAGAGATGCCCCAGCTTCCTCGACCTACAGATGGGGATAGCATGACTCTGAGGTGTGTTCCATGCAGCCTCCCAGAGCTGGAGTTCCAGGCATCCATGGGGGTGACCTGGTCATTAGCCACCCTGCATTGGCTGCCTTCCCTCTTCTGTCCCACTTTCTCATTTCCCTTGAGTGCTTCCTAGGATCACCTCCCAAATAAATTGCCTGTGCTCAAATTCTCCTCTTGGGGTCTATTTCTAAAGGAATCCATAAGGAGGCAAGGAACACCTATGAGCCCCCCTGGATCATAGATGATCCCAGAGGTCTCTGAGGAAAGTCTCAAAACTGATTAGGACATGTCGACAGCAGAAAAAAGTTCATGAAACTCAAGAGCAAAGCTCCCTGGGCCCACTCCCCAGACAGAGCCTCAGCAGGGGCAGTAAGAACCCAAAGAGGAAATGGGCATGTGGGGTAGCCCAGAAGAGACTTTCTCTGTCTCCTGGAGAGCTGGCTCCCCAGGCATAGCCAGAAGCCTGTTTTCTGATCCCACAGGCACAGCAGGAAAATAGCAAAGAAACTCCAGGACTGAACCACTATGGAAACCCCTTAATAGCTGGGCTTACATCAGCCCCCAGAGCTTTGACTCAACCCCTCAGAAAGGCAATAAGTCTGGAAAATCATTGGGATTTAATTTTCTGTCGTCATAGTAGAGCGGGAGCCCAGAATCAGAAATAGTTTGGGTTACAGAACATAAAACAGTTTCTTACACACCTGAGTTTAAGGATGCCTCAGTAGCTGCCGAACTAGCATTCCTTCCTCTTTCCCTCTTCCTGGTTCATACCTGGTTGTCTAGGACCACTCAGGATGCTGCAGGGTAAGCACTGGAGACAAAGCATTAGTTCCAGGACCTCCTTCCTGGAAGCCTCCACCCCTAATGCATGGGAAGAGCTCTGGAGTTCAGTGAGGTACCTTCCACATTTCTCCACTCTCTTTGGGATCTCGTGGGGCTCATAGTTTCCCCAGCACCAAGCCCAAGCTATCCAGGGCCAGGCTCTTCCAGGAAGCAGTCAGGGGCTAGCCCTCTCCATCCATCTGTAGAAATGACTCTTTTGAGGGCAGAGTTGGGAGAGTGTTCCCCAATCCCTCCTCGGGAGATGGCCAGTACCTTCCAGTCCCACCCTCCTTTCCACTTCTACCCCAGCCTCACCTGGAAGCCACAGTGGCCATGACTTGAGGCTGGAGTTACCCTCCTGTTCCCAAGGTCTGGATGCAGAACATCTGCATAGACCACATATGCTGGCAGGGACCCTGCCCTTGTTGGTTCAATCAAAACCAGCCAGGCAGGGAGAGTGTCCAGCTGGGGCCATGAGGCCTGAGAAGGCAACAGATCTCAGTTAAGGCTTCCCATAGAACAGGTAATCTTAGCCCTGGGTCCAGTGACATCCAAGAAATGCATGAATAGAAATTTATGGAGCCCAAATACTTGGGTGGTAAAAAATGGCTGCTTTATTCCATTTTAACTGAAGGTTAGCATTCTCTTCCATGATGAAAGTAGACAACATAGTACAGTGGTATCAGCAGGAGCTGTGACTTTATCACCAATAGAAATCCCAGCTACTTTCATCTCAAGTTACCATTAGTGGAGATGTCTCAAAATGTCATTTATTCTCATCGCTACTTTAAAATCACTGTGGTTACTCAGCCTGCCACTAGATCTTGTTATTTGATACATTAATAAAGAAACACATGTATTACTGTGACCAAAATGTGTTTTTAATATTTTGATAACTGTATTTCAATTGATTTCCTATGTAATTCTATGTTTTGTTTCTTGTGCATTTTAAAACATTATCTGGAGAAGGTGGTAGACAGGAGACAAGGCTAATGTGCAGCTCCCACATGGACAGACAGAACACCATGATCTTTTGCTCCAAGAACCACTGCAGGAATGTGCAAGGAAAACCAAAATAATTCACAGATTCTTTGAAAGAAGTGGCATGCTGCTGCAAATTCTGTGAAACAGGCAAAAAACTGAGTCCCCAAAGTATGATGGGGGGGATATCTGCCTCTGAACATACATCCCCACTGGGGAATCTGAAAATCCAGATCATGAGAGGAAGATTTAGCCTTGCCTAGAGCTGAAACAGAATTAGGAAGTTGCATGAAATAGAAAAAGTAGAGGTAGCAGTGGGACGGGCCTTGTATGCACTCCCAGTCTCCAGCTTGAGCCCAGGGAAGCCATCTCTGACTATATCTCACAGGGGCCCTTGGAGAAGGCAGCCAGCAGAATTAGGGAGGGATTGCAGGGTGAAGAAAACTCCCAGTTGAAATTGGTAGTGGTTTCAACTGGGCACAAATTTTCTTAAGCAGAGTCCAGGGAACAAGAAGGAGCTGCTGCAGATTTGAGTGTAGGAGCATGGGAGCTGGCTATGGAGTGGGCAGATGAGGAGGGGTGAGGTCTGAAAGCCTGCTTTCTCAGCAGGGTGGCTCACAGCCTGGGGCAAGGTCTGAGTGGGAGTATTGCAAGAGTGAGATAGGCCTCACCAGCTGCATGGGAGCTGGGTGAGGCCTCTTGCTACCAGCTATACCCCACTTCCCTGGTGAACTATATGACACAACAGAGATAGCCAAGATCCCCTCTGGAACATAGCCTCATAGGCCTGAGAAACACCCCTCATCCCCCACAGTAGCCACAACAAGTGCTGCCCAAGAAGAGTCTGAGCCCAGACATGCCTGATCCTGCCCCCACCTGAAGGTATTTCTCTACCCACCCTGGTAGCCAAACACAAAAGATAGAAACTCTTGGGAGCTTTATGGGCCCACCAATCACCTAAGAAATTGAAATACTTACCTTGGCCAATTTAGGGCAAGCTTAGATCCCCCTACTACTACCACAGCTGGTGCTCTCTTGAAAGTGCCACCTCCTGGCTGGAGGTCAACCAATTCGGGCCATTACAGCAACTCATGACAGAACAACCCTGATCCCAGGAAGGAGAAGAAAACACCTAATTCCACTGCCTACAACATCCTGGCTAACCAGAAATCCTGAGTGTGTCCATGTGACAACTTCACTGCTAGCATAATCAGCATTCAAGAAAGCCAGCACACTAAACATATCTATAACAAAGGACTCTCACAGAGTCTACTTCATTTCCCTGCCACCTCTACCAGAGCAGGTGCTGGTATCCATGGTTAGGAGACCTGAAGACAGATTACATCACAGGACTCTTTGCAAACATACTGCAGCACAAGCCTGGAGCCTGGTAGCCCACAGGGTGGCTAGACCCAGAAGAGCAGTAACAATCACTTCATTCTGGCTCTCAGGAAGCCTCATCTCTAGGGAAGAGGGACAGCACCACATCAAGAGATCACCCTGTGAGACAAGAGAATCTGAAAAGCAGGCCTTGAGTTTCAGACCTCTCCACTGAAATATTCTACCCAAATGAGAAGGACCCAGAAAAGTCATTCTGGTAATATGACAAAACAGGGTTCTATAACACTCCCAAGAGATCACATGAGCTCCCCAGCAATGGATCCAAACCAAGAAGAAAGCTCTGAATTGCCAGATAAAGAATTCAGAAGGTTGTTTATTAAGCTACTCAAGGAGATAACAGAGAAAGGTGAAAACCAATTTAAAGAAATGTTTTAAAAATACAGAATATGGATTAAAAAAATCCCCAGAGTAATAGATATAATAAAGAAAAATAATCACAACTTCTGGAAATGAAAGACACACTTAGAAAAATACAAAATACTGTGGAAAGTTTCAACAATAAATTAGAACAAGTAGAAGAAAGAACTTCGGAGCTTGAAGACAAGGCTTTCAAATCAACCTAATCCAACACAGACAAAGAAAAAAGAATTTTTAAAAATACAAGACGCTCAAAGAACACCTGGGAAATTCATTGCAAAAAAAGATCATCACCTTGGCACATAGTCATCACATTATCTAAAGTCAAGATGAAGGAAAGAATCTTAAGAACTGTGAGACAAAAGCATCAGAAAACCTGTAAAGGAAAACCTATCAAGGTTAACAGCAGGTTTCTCAGCAGAAACTTTACAAGCCAGAAGGGATTGGGGACTCATCTTTGGCCTCCTGAAAAACAAAAATAATTGTCAGCCAAGAATTTTGTATCCAGCAAAATTAAGTCTTTTTCAGACAAACAAACATGGAGAGAATTCACCGCTAATAAGCCAGCCCTGCAAGAAATGCTAAAAGGAGTTCTAAATCTTGAAACAAAACCTTGAAATGCACCGAAATAGAATCTCCTTAAAGCATAAATCTTACAGGTCCTATAAAACAGTAACACACCAAAAAACAAGGTATTAAGGCAACAACAAACATGATGAATAGAACAGTACCTCACATCTCAATACTAATGTTGAATGTAAATGGCCTAAATACTCCTCTTAAAAGATACAGAATGGCAGAATGAATAAAAATCCACCAACCAAGTATCTGCTGTCTTTAAGATACTCATCTAACACATAAGGACTCACATAAACTTAAGGTAAGGGGGTGAAAAAAGATATTCCATGCACATGGAAACAAAAATGAGCAGGAGTAGCTATTCTTATATCAGACAAAACAGACTTTAAAACATCAACTGTGAAAAAAAAAAGACAAAGATGGACATTATATAATAATAAAAGGATTAGTCCAACAGGAAAATATCACAATCCTAAATATTTATGCACCTAACACTGGAGTTTCCAAATTTATAAAATTATTACTACTAGACCTAAGAAATGAGATAGACAGCAACGCAATATTAGTGGGAGACTTCAATACTCCACTGACAGCAATATACAGGTCATAAAGGCAGAAAGATAACAAAGAAACAATGGAATTAAACTATACCCTAGGACAAATGGACTTAATGAATATTTACAGAACATTCTACCCAACAACTGCAGAATATACATTCTTTTCTTCAGCACATGGTACATTATCCAAGATAGACCATATGTTAGGTCACAAAACTAGTCTCAATAAATTTAAGAAAATCAAAATTATATCAAGTATCCTTTCAGATCACAGTGAAATAAAACTATAAATTAACTCCAAAGGGAACACTCAAAACTATACAAATACATGGAAATTAAATGATCTGCTCTTGAATGATCTTTAGGTTAACAATGAAATCACAATGAAAATTTAAAAATTCTTTGTGCTGAACAATAATAGTGACACAACTTATGAAAACCTCTGAAGCTGGGTGGGGTGGCTCACACCTGTAATTCCAACACTTTGGGAGGCCAAGGAAGGCAAATCACTTGAGGTCAGGAGTTCAAGACCAGCCTGGCCAACATGACGAAACCCCGTCTCTACTAAAAATGCAAAAATTAACAAGGCGTAGTGACATGCACCTGTAATCCCAGCTACTCAGGGGGCTGAGGCAAGAGAATCACTTGAACCTGGGAGACAGAGGTTGCAGTGAGCCAAGATTGTGCCACTGCATTCCAGCCTGGGCAGCAGAGCGAAACTCCATCTCGAAAAAAAAAAAAAAAAAAAAAAAAAAAAAACTCTGGGATACAGCAAAGCGATGCTGAGAGGAACATTTATAGCATTAAATGCCTACATCAAAAAGACTGAAAGAGTGCAAATAGACAATCTAAGGTCACAACTCAAGGAACTAGAGAAACAAGAACAAACCAAAGCAACTCAGCCGAAGAAAAGAAATAACAAAGATCAGAGAAGAACTAAATGAAATTGAAACAAACAAAAAAACCCAAAAGATAAATGAAACAAAAAGCTGGTTCTTGGAAAAGATAAACAAAATTGATGGACCATTAGTGAGATTAGCCAAGAAAAGAAGAGAAAAGATCCAAATAAGCTCAATTAGATATGAAATAGGAGATATTTCAATGGATACGACAGAAATATGAAAGATCATTCAAGCCTACAATGAACACCTTTATGCACACAAACTAGAAAATCTAGAGGAGATGGATAAATTCCTGGAAACATACAACCCTCCTAGATTAAATCAGGAAGAAATAGAAACTCTGAATAGACCAATAACAAGTAGCGAGATTGAAATAGTAATTTTAAAAATTGCTACCAAAATAAAATCCAGGACCACATGGACTCACAGCTGAATTCTATCAGACATTCAAAGAAGAATTGGTACCAATGTTACTGAAACTATTCCAAAAGACAGAGAAAGAGGGAATCCTCCCTAAATCAGTCTGTGAAGCCAGTATCATCTAATACTAAAACCAGGAAAAGACATAGCAAAAAAAGAAAACTACAGACCAATATCCCTGATTAACATAGATGCAAAAATTCTTAGCAAAATACTAGCTAACTGAATCCAACAATGTCACAAAAAGATAACCCACCATGATCGAGTGGGTTTCACACCACGGACATAGAGATGATTTTAACATATGCAAGCCAATAAATGTGATACACCACATAAACAGAATTTAAAACAAAAATCATATGATTATCTCAATAGATGCAGAAAAAGCATTTGACAAAATTCAGCATCCTTTTATGATTAAAACCCTCAGCAAAATTGGCATAGAAGGGCCAAACTTCAAGTTAATAAAAGGCATCTCTGACAAACCCACAGTCAACATTATACTGAACAGAGAAAAGTTGAAAGCATTCCCTCTGAGAATTGGAACAAGACAAGAATGCCCACTTTCACCACTTCTGTTTAACATAGTATCGGAAGTCCTTGCCAGAGCAATCAGACAAGAGAAAGAAATAAAAGGTATTCGAAACAATAAAGAGAAAGTTAAACTGTCACTGTTCACCAATGATATGATCATATACCTAGAAAACCCTAAAAACCAATTCAAAAAGCTCCTAGATCTGATAAATGAATTTAGTAAAGTTTTGGGATACAAAATTGATGTGCACAAATCAATAGCACTGCTCTACACCAACAACAACCAAGCTGAGAAGCAAATCAAGAACTCAATCCCTTTTACGACAGCTGCAAAAATAAAAATAAAATACTTAGGAATATACCTAACCAAGGAGGTGAAAGATCTCTACAAGGAAAACCACAAAATACTGCTGAAAGAAATCACCAATGACACAAACTAATTGGAAATATAACTAATGCTCATGGATGGGTAGAATCAATATTGTGAAAATGACCACACTGCCAAAAGCAATTTACAGATTCAGTGCAATTCCCATCAAAGTACCATCATTATTCTTCATAGAACTAGAAAAAAGCAATCCTAAAATCCATATGGAACCAAGAAAAACCCCACATAGCCAAAGCAAAACTAAGCAAAAAGACCAAATTCGGAGGCATCATATTATCCAACTTCAAACTAAACTACGAGGCTATAGTTATCGAAATGGCATATAATACTGGTATAAATATAGGCATGTAGACCAATGGAACAGAATAGAGAACCCAGAAATAAAGCCAAATACTGACAGCCAACAGATCTTCAACAAAGCAAATGAAACATAAAGTGGAGAAAGGACACCCTATTCAACAAATGGTGCTGAGATAACTGACAAGCCACATGTAGAAGAATGAAACTGGATCCTCATCTCTCACATTATATGAAAATCAACTCAAGATGGATCAAAGTGTTAAATCTTAGACCTGAAACCTATAAATTCTAGAAGATAATATTGGAAAAACTCTTTTAAATGTTGGCTTAGGCAAAGAGTTCATGACCAAGAACCTAAAAGCAAATGCAACAAAAACAAAAACAAATAGATGGAACCTAATTAAACCAAAAAGCTTCTGCACAACAACAAAAAAAAATCAGCTGTGTAAACAGACAACCCACAGAGTGGGAGAAAATATTCACAAACTACGCATCCAACAAGGGACTAATATCCAGAATCTACAAAGAACCCAAATAAATCAGCAAGAATTAAACAAATAATCCCATCAAAAATGGGCAAAGGACATGTATAGACAACTCTCAAAAGAAGATATACAAATGGCCAACAAACATATGGAAAAAATGCTCAACACCACTAATTATCAGGGAAATGAAAATCAAAATCACAATACGATACCACCTTACTCCTTCAAGAATAACCATAATTAAAAAATAAAAAAAAATAGATGTTGGAGGCTGGGCGCGGTGGCTCACGCTTGTAATCCCAGCACTTTGGGAGGCCGAGGCGGGCGGATCACGAGGTCAGGAGATCGAGACCACGGTGAAACCCTGTCTCTACTAAAAATATAAAAAAAAAATCAGCCGGGCGTGGTGGCGGGCGCCTGTAGTCCCAGCTACTCAGAGAGGCTGAGGCAGGAGAATGGCGTGAACCCGGGAGGCGGAGCTTGCAGTGAGCCGAGATCGCGCCACTGCACTCCAGCCTGGGCGGCAGAGCGAGACTCCGCCTCAAAAAAAAAAAAAAAAAGATGTTGGAGTGGATGTGGTGAAAAGGGAACACCTTTACCCTGTTGGAGGGAATGTAAACTAGTACAACCACTATGGAAAACAGTAAGAAGATTCCTTAAAGAACTAAAAGTGGAACTACCATTAGACAATTGGGTAGATACCATTGTCTAAGCAGTTCCACTACTGGGTATCTACCCAAAGGAAAAAAAATCATTGCATGAAAAAGACACCTGTTCAGGTGACAGATGCACCAAAATCTCAGAAGTTACCACTAAAAAACTTATCCATGTAACAAAAAACCACCTATTCCCCAAAACTATTGAAAAAAAAATAAGTAACTAAAACATTGTCCTAATGAGGGTCCACAGGCTTCAAAAGAAGGTCCATGGCAGTAAAAAGATTCAAACCCCTGCTGTGGACAGACCCCCATGAAAGAGGGAAGCAGTGGCTTCCAGTTGGGAGCGGTCCTCATTCAATCCTTGCAGAGATGGGTCAGGAAATCTTAGAAACCAAGGTTCTAGGGCAGGGGCTGGCTGCCAGACTGTCCAGAAAAGGACTTTACTCCATCTTATCTTCTTTCTACTTACTGTTTTAACTTGTACTTATGGATTCGACCTCTGAACTTTTCCACTGTGTTCAGCAAGGAGCTTAGCAGGGGAGGGTTCCTGGCAGGGTGGAATAGAAACAAGAGCCTGACAGGCACCAGACTTAGCCCCTTGAATTGGGATTTTGGGTGGTGGTCAAGAACAGACAGGGCAGCCCTCAATTTCCCAGTAGGGGGTCTGGGAGTGATAGAGTCCACATTCCAGGACTTTCCTGGAGATGGACCATGTTGGGCTGTCACTGAAGGCTGGTACGGCAGAGCCGAGAAGTGAACTCCCAGGCACGAACTAAAGTGAGTCCACAGCACCTGCCCTGGGAAGTCAGTGGCTGACAGGAGGTCTTTAAGCTGTACAAACTGACCCCTGTCCTCAGGAACTTTGAGCAGGGGGCAGGGCAGGCAAAACTGGCAAACTATATGAGAGATGCTAGGATGGTTCCCCAGTCTGACCTCTGCTTCTTCCAGAGTGTAGCAGATATTTGGGGCCCCTCCTCTGATTACAGCTGCAGCTGCAGGGGCCAGCTCTATACCAGCCCTCAACATCCCACCTCAACAGTCATAGGTCTCTCCTTTTGCCTGTCTCAGGGCTATTTTTAAAAGCCACAGAGTCAGCTGGGGGATGAGTGGGAGATGCAGCCAGGAAGTGCAGGGGAGTTAATTCCCCAGAGTGGGACCCACAGATAAATGGCCCAGCTTCCCACTCACTCTGGCAGGCTTCTGAGGTTCTCGCTGAGTTGGGCCCCCATCTTCTGAAGCAGAGACCTTGGTGGCACACTCCCTGCTCCCTTCTTGCAGCCTGCTAGGGTCACCTCCCAAATAAACTACCTGGATCCAAGTACTTTGCTCCAGGTTCTGCTTCCAGGGAGACCCAAACTGAGACACAGTAATAGAGTTTTTAAGCTGGACACATGACTGCCTCTTATAAAGGCTATATTGCTCAGCTGTGTATTTTAGCCATGGGTGGCCATGTGATTAAGTTTTGGCCAGTGGGATGTGAGAAGAGGTGATTGTGCAACTTCCAAATCACTCAGTTGCTAGGAAGGGGCATGCCATCTTCTTCCCCTTTGCCTCTTCCCACCGCCTAGAAAGCAGAAGCAGCAGTGCCCAACCTGGGCCATGTGGACAAAGGTCTTTACCTTCTGATATTCACTCCCTTGTGTAGCCTCCTCCCACATTCAACCAAGAATGGCCTCTGTGATCAATAGAATGTGGCAGAAGTGATAGTGTATGACTCTCACAGACAGTCATAAAAGGCACTCTATCTTCCATTTCAGTCTCTGGGGTCCGTCACTCTGGAGGACCAGCCACCATGACATAAGGACACTCAAGTACCCCTGTGGAAAGGTCTACATGGAGGAGGAACCAAGGCCTCCCTCCAATAGCCATGTGAGAGAGAAAATGGTTGGGAATAGATAGTACCCCAAATAAACCTTTAGATGACTGCAGCCCTAGCTGACATCTGACTGCAAACTCATGACAGGTCTCAAGCCAAACCTGTCCAACCAAGTTTCTTACAAATTCCTGATTGACAGAAACCTTAAGACATAATAAATAATTTATTTAAGCCACTAAATTTTAGGTTAATTTCTTATATAATACTAAATAACTGCTATGGATTGAATTGTGGCTCTCCTGTCAAAAATTTACTTGTTGAAGTCCTAACCCCTAGTACCTCAAAATGTAGCATTATTTGAAGTAAATGTCTTTACAGAGGTAATCCAGTTAAAATAAACTTATTAGAGCGGGCCCTAGATCAATATGACTGATGTCCTTATAAAAAGGGGAAATTTGGAGACACACGCCACACAGGGAGAATGCCACGTGAAAATGAAAGCAGAGATTGGGATGATGCTTCTTCGAGGCAAGGAGTGCCAAAGATTGCCAGCAACTACCAGAAGCTGGATGAGAGGCATGGGATTCTCCTAGTCCTTAGAAACCAACCTTACTAACACCCTATCCTTGGACTTCTGGCCTCCAGAACTACAAGAAAATAAGTTTCTGTTGTTTAATCCCCCAAACTTACGGTACTTGGCTATGGCAGCGAGAGCAAACCAGTACAATAACTGATACAGACAACATCCAAGGGATAGTGGAGTAGAAAGACTGAAGAATTCTGGGCCTTTCATGTCACAGCAAGAGCCTCCACACGAACTCTGGCTTCTCTATGAAAAAGAAATAAATCTCTGTCTTATTTAAGCCACTGTTCTTCCCATCTCTAGCCCACGTAGCTGAAGCTATATCCTCACAAATTCAGCATCTAAAACTTCCTCTCGACATGTGCTCTCCTGACAGTTTTCACACGGAAATGAATCCCCAGAATAAAGAAATAAATTGAGATCAACACTGTCATCAAGATTGTAAAGACTGTCTTCCTTTTGCACACAGACACTGAATGTTTCTTCCAGATGGAAAGCAGGTGGGATTGGGTGGAAGGGGATGCAGGAAGCCCTTACTGTGAAGGAGCAGCACATCCTGGCAGGACTGAGGGGAAGGTCTGGAGGAACCACGCTGGCTCTACTCGCTCTACGGAGACAGAGCAGAACATCTCTCTAAGGAAAAAGAAACGGCACCAGGTCCAGGAGAGACTGCCCAGGAGCAGAGGCCAACACGAAGATTCAAAAGAAGTGCTTGTTTCTGTCCTGGGCTAAAACAAACCACACGTACATTCCCACTCCTTCCCACGGTGGCCTCTTCCATTCTGCTGTCTCTGAACAACTTGAGGACTGGGGAGTTGGAGTGGGAACTTGCAGTATTAGAACTCTTTCTGTTTCACTTAACATGAAGCCAGCATATACTGGCCTAAGCAAAGAAGAGATTTATAGATCAGAAACAGAAAAGTTCACAGGGCTTCCGGTGCAACTGGATTCAGGAACTCAAACAATGTCATCAGAAATCTGTCTATCTCTATCGCTTGGCTCTGATTTCCTTGTGTTTGCTCAAATCTCAAGCAGGTAAATATGCCACAGCAGCAGCAAACTTGCATTTTCCCAGCTTACTAGTGGAAAAGCAAGCTTCTTTCCCACAGTTTCAGCAAAAGCCCCAGGGCTGATGCTCATTGGCCCAGGTTGGGGCATGTGACCATTGGCATGACTCCCATTGGCCAGGCCTGAGGCAGGTGCTCACTACTGGAGCCAGAGCGGAGGATAAGCCCTACCCAATCACTGAACTATGTGGGTCAAGAGTAAAGGAGCTGTGGCTTCCACCCCATCAGAAGGGCACTGGATGATGGATGAATTCTGTGTGGTGCGTCTTCACACTGACACCAGGAGGATAAGGAAATGAGTGACTCCCTCAGCTGAGTGGCCGGCATGTGCCAGGCTAGAGCAGCCTGGCTATGGCAAAACATCCAGCCCCGCCGTGTGGACGGGAGGATAAGACCCAGCCCTAGTCTGGCCTCAGACTAAGGGCTCCTCAGCCCCAGGCTTCCCCATGCTTTGGCACTCCTCCAGACCAGGAGTAAGACATTTCTTTATTACGCACAGTTCTGTACTTTCTTACTCCTCCGTATGGCCCTCTGCTGGTGGCCAGTTACCCTCAAATGTGGTCTTAGCTCCAGCAAGCCTTCTGCCTTCTCTCCACTCTCCCACCATAGGTTACACATACACACTCATTCTTCCACCACCAGTCCAAGACCTCTCCTCTGACCCTCCATTTCTTCAGAGCACAGTTCCCGCGAAGCCCTTCCTCTGATCTGCACCACCCAGAGAGGCTAAGCTCTGCCTGCAGTCTCCACTCACACCCTACCTCATTCCTACAAGAGACTCTGGTCTCCCCACTTAGCCTGGGAGCTCGCAGGGCAGGAGTTCAGCTTCCTCCTTGCTCCTTCCCCACCCCAATTCCTCCCCATGCAAGACAGAGGACAGACAGGCCTACCCCCAAAGAAGGGGTTAAATAATCTGAAAGTTAGAGTCATCACAAAGCAAAAGAAGCCAGCGGTCAATTCAGGGTGGCTTTCCAGAGTGGCAGCAGGCGTCAAGGTTCACGTGGGCTGCAGCAGAGCTGCTAATGCTGTCGGGGTCCCTGTCCTTATCCCTCTGGGCCCTATCCCATCTCAGGCAAGAGTAGGCCTAGGGGCAAGCACAGCTGGCAAGTGACTCAGGCCTGGGCAGGATCCAGAATAAAGAGGAAGCGAGAGAGGCGTGCATAGCTGAGGCTATTTTTACCCAGACCTGTGCAAACAGAGGCATGAGCTGGTCTGGCCAGTTCCTCCCCTCCCTTGGCACCTGGCCTGGAAGTCCCTTGTGCCCACTGGGTTGGGAGCCAGAGGTGAGGAATGGGTGGGTAGAGAAAGGGCAGATGTAAGAACTGCCTCCAGGTATCCTAGAGACACAACACCTTGGAAGGTGGTGTTATGAAAAAGAGTAGAGAGTAAAGAGGTTTAGGAGTTGGGGGGAAGGGAGCAGTTTGCAGTAGTAAGGAGGGGGACTGGCATTGAGAAAAGAGGTGGGGAGCCATGGGAATACCGGGGAAGAGCATTCCAAGCAGAGGGAGCCGCCGGTACAGACTGAAAAGCAAGACGGGTCTAGGAATAAATTTTCAAAATAGCAGGGAGGCTGGTATGCCTTCAGGGAGAGCAGAAAACAAGAAGAGAGATGAAGGGACGTGATGGAGGCGTCACTCAGGGCCTGGTAAGCGCTGGGAACTTAGGAGCCACAGCATCTCGCTGATGTTTTAAAATGTGTTCCACAATAGTCAGTCTGAGAGAAATGTATTAAATAACACCACAGGGACACAAGCAGCAAACTTTGACAAGAGGATGCCCGTGCGCAGAACCCACAACCCAGTTTCTTCAAAAGAGAGCCTGCAAGGAAAAGAGAAGCACAGGCAGAGAGAATGAGGGGAGTCTCTGTATGAAATCTGAATGTGTGAATCGGATTTAAGCAAAAACTGATAAAAATAATAAATAAATAAATAAATAAATAATAATCAATCAAAGCACTTATAAGGCAAGGAATGAAAATTAAATAATGATTGGATATTGAATGCTATTAAGGAATTTTGGTATTTCTTAGGTGTGAAAATTGTGTTGTGTGTAATGGTATTGTGGTTATTTTTTAGAGTCCTTATCCTTTAGAGGTACACACTGAAATATTTACAGATAAAATGATAGATCTGTAATTGGATTCAAAATAATCGTGGTTGAGGTAGAGGGCAGAGGAAACAAATTAAGTGATGGATGCATGGAAGATCATTATAATACTTTATTCACTTCATGTATTTTGAAGCTTTCTTTCTTTTTTTTCCTTTGGTTTGTTTGTTTGTTTGTTTGTTTGTTTGTTTGTTTGTTTGTTTGTTTGTTTGAAATGGAGTCTCACTGTGTCATCCAGGCTGGAGTGCAATGGTGTGATCTCAGCTCACTGAAACCTCCACTTCCTGGGTACAAGTTATTCTCCTGCCTCAGCCTCCCAAGTAGCTGGGGCTGCAGGCGTGCACCACTACACCTGGCTAATTTTTGTATTTTTAGTAGAGCTGGGGTTTCACCATCTTGGCCAGGCTGGTCTTGATCTCCTGACCTCAAGTGATCCACTGACCTTGACTTCCCAAAGTGCTAGGATTATAGGTGTGAGCCACCGCACCTGGCCTGAAGCTTTTCTTAACAAACAATAATACTACTCAATCCAGATACTGAGATTGGAGAATGGGGTTCCAGAGATTCTGAGGAAGCAATTGTGGTGAACAGGTGAACAGGTGAGCAGGTGAGGGATGAGTTAAAGATGACCTGAGACTGGAAGCAAAGGGTGAGAGAGAGAAGTCAGGGATGCGCTCGCAAGAAAAGACTCCCCTTCCTCCCCTGGCTCCAGCATTTGGCTTCCTCTTCCCTCCCCATTCCCTTCTCCCCTCTCATTTTTTCTTCTCTCCCAACTCTCCATCCTCTGCCCACCCTCCTCATCCTTCCTTCCTTCCTCATCCCTCCTCCCCTATCTCTCCTTCCTCTTTTCTCTTCCTCCCGCCTCTCTATCTTCAGCAAACATCTTCCTGGCCTCCTTCCCAGCCCTGCGCAGGTGGTCCTACCCAGCTGGTTTTTCTCTGCAGCTAGGTTGCCAGGCAGCTCCAGTTTGATTCCCCTGGTCACCACCACCCCCAGCTTCCTGGGCCTGCTCTCCTTGCTGAGTGCTGCGTTCACCAAATTTCCTCAAAAGGAGAAAAGAGGGTGCTGCTGGGGCCTCTCCTCCCTCCACAGAGCAAGCACTGCCACAGCCTGAGGTTGTCCTGGCCCAGCTTGGAATTTAATGGAGGTGAGGACCTTGGGAAAGCATTAGGGACCCAACTTGGCAATAAGAGCATGAGATGGTCTTTGCTGTTCTTCTCCCGGAAATGATTTCTCTCGCTGCAGAGAAGGGTGGAGGCTGGAAGAAAAGCAGAAGTGACCTCAAGACACTTCCTGTCCAGTCATTTGTTTTCAAGTGTCAAGCCTGGGGACCCAGGAAGAGAAGGGGAGGACTTCCCTGGGATTCCTCCAAACTGTCTCCCTTGAGCAGCACTAGATCACTACCTGCTCCCCAGCTGTTCTTTGCCTGCTCCCCCCTCAGGAAGGGGACTGCAGGGTACACAGGAGGCTGGGCCCTGGACACCAGGCCCCAGCCCCACCAAATCCTCAGTCCCCAAAGCCCCAGGCCCTGGACTTGCCAGGACCATGCAGGCTGGGCTACCGTGGGTCTTGGCAGAACCAGAAACCAATGGAGTGCGAGAAGGAAGGAGATCTCTAACATTTTCCCAGAACAAACCACGCAGGAACCCAAGAAAGGCTGAAGTTCTATTTTTTGCCAATCCGGTGTAATGAGAATATAAAGTCAAAATTAACTTGAATTCTAGAAAATAAAGACAAGCCATATTTCCTGAACCTGAGTCAAGGGACTGAGATTCCACCCAAACGAAGGAAAGGCTAGGAGGGAGATGGGGGGCTTCTGGCTCCAGTGAGACCCGAGGCTATCTGCTGCAGACTCCAGATTGCAGGCCTCAGTCACTGTCCAGTGGCAGGGCACCAGCCTACCTTGCCACTGTGGGCAGCCATCAGGGAGAGGGCAGCCACTCTCGAGAGGGCCTTGGGACCCTAAAATAGCCTTGTCTCCCCAGGGAGAGTAGACACACACTCCCACACTCTGGTAATCATCAGAGTAATAAAGATGATAAGAAGAAGCATTTAGTGAGCATGGCTGCTTGCCTGTGGGCACAGTCAGGCCTAGGGTCCCTAGAGGCCTTTATGCTGGATACCTGTGGCTGCAATGGGGGACAGAGGAGGGATTAGATCTGGGCTTTCCCCACCTAGCTCAGATCTCCTGCTCTCTCTGCCTGGTCTTCAAGCCACAAGCTTGGCCCCAGTCCTAGAACCCATCCTTCAATCAGAGGAATGACACAGTGGCTGTTGCAAAGGCCCCAGGTCAGAACCCAGGTCTGGCTAATGGGTTCTGGCTGATGGGTCAAAAGAAAGTTAAATAGATACTCCCACCCCTGCTCTGCAAGGATCAGGATATGGCTGCACCTGGATTTCTCTGGGCGTTTCTTCAGGGTCCCGAGGTCCTCGTCAGAGTGGCACAGACCTGGGCTGTGCTCTACCTTCTCAGCCCATGGGAGCCCAGATTCCGGGCCCATCCCTTTCTGGAAACATCTGGTTTCTCAAGGGCAGCCACTCTATGACCAGCCAGGGTCCTCTCCTCCAGTCTCAACTCCCACCTGGCAGGTGAGGCTGCCTCTGCCCACATCCGTCCTGGGCCCAGGTCCCCTCACCTCACCAGGCAGCGGCCAGCCGCATCCTGCCTAAGGCACGGCAGCTGACAACAGACCTGCCTCAAACCTTCCCCAGTGGGGCAGCAGTGGTTTGTCTCCCTTGTCTTAGCTGAAGAACTAAGACAACTTTGTACTTTATTGACCCTGCTGTTTAATTTTTGCTTCTGTGTTTATGTATGAACATGAATTAAATATTAGACATTAAATATGTATTAAATTAATTCATAGATTTATATATTTATTGATATCCATGAAATTATAAAATGGAAATACAGTTTTTTTTACTTACCATATATTTGCCTTGTTTTAATATCAGCATTATGATACCTCATAGAATATGTTGGAAAACATTTCATCTTCTTCACTGCTTTCAAACAGTTTGATTACATAGGAGTTATCTGTGCCTTAAAGGTTTATATAATTCTCTTATAAAACTATCTGAGCTTGGCATTTTTTAGGGGTAAATTTAATAGTTTATATTTCTCTAGAAAAGCACCCATTTCACCTAGATGTTCAAATATATTGGCATTAGGATAGTATTCCCTCATAGCTTTCAAATATACTCTATTCTTGGAACTATGTCCTTTCTCTTGTATATTTCCACTTTCATTTGTGATCAGCCTTGCTAAACCTTTGTCTGTTTACTGGTCTACTCAAGAGGAAAGTTTACTTTATTAATCAATTCAATATTTTATTTTGATTTCATTGTTTTCTGTTTTTATAGTTACTAATTCCTTCTTTCTTTAGATTTATTATTTTTTTCTAGTATATTTAGCTGTTATTTCACTAATTTTGTCTTTCTTGTTTATTATCAGTGTAATTAAGGCTACAAATTTTCCTCCAGTTACTAGAATGTTCATATCTTTTATTTTAGTATTCAATGTTATTCATTTCTAAATAATGTATAATTCCAATTTTCACTTCCTTACCATAATAATTACTTAGAAGGGTGATTCTGGTGTTTTAAAATTTATTAATTGTCTGTGTGTGAAATATTTCCAAACATACAGGAGAAAAGAATAAGAAAATCAAACCCAAATATCCATCACCCAGTTTTATTAGACCTTAATATGATGTCATATTTGCTGTAGATTTTTATATATATATTTTTTATATATATTATATTATATATATTATTATATATATATATAAAAATATATAAATATATATATAAAAATATATAGAGTCTCACTCTGTCACCCAGGCTGGATTGCAGTGGCGTGATCTCGGCTCACTGCAACCTCTGCCTCCCGGGTTCAAGTGATTCTCCTGC
This sequence comes from Hylobates moloch, assembly GCF_009828535.3. NCBI lineage: Eukaryota > Metazoa > Chordata > Mammalia > Primates > Hylobatidae > Hylobates > Hylobates moloch. The sequence continues at coordinate 86,801,813 of NW_026652283.1, read as the reverse complement.
CTCAGCCTCCCAAGTAGCTGGGACTATAGGCGCCCACCACCACGCCCAGCTAAATTTTTGTAGTTTTAGTAGAGACAGGGTTTCACCATGTTAGCCAGGATGGTTTCGATCTCTTGAGCTTGTGATCTGCCCTCCTTGGCTTCCCAAAGTGCTGGGATTACAGGCAAGAGCCACCGTGCCTGGCCTGCTATAGACATTTTTTAAAGAAATAAAATATTCAGTGCAGTTGAGAATCCCCTGTGTATCCCTCCTATGGTTGGCAGAATTCTAAGATGGCACCCAAGATTTCTGGCTCCTGCTGTGCACACACTGTATAATCCCCTCCCTGTGAGTGTGGGTGGGCCTGACTTAATCAGGTGAGCCCTTTAAAAGGAGGTTCTAGAGTTCAGAGACATAAGTCAGACAGCTTCAAAGCTGCAGCAGATACTCTCTTGCTGGCCTGTCAAAAAAAACAAACCTCTATGTTGTGAACTGCGTACAGAGAGAGTCACATTGCTAGAACCTGAGGTCAACCTCTAGGAGCTGAGAATGACACCCAAGTCAATGGGCAACAAAAAAGTAGGGAATCTTATAGCTGCAAAAAGTTGAACAACCTGAAAGTACTTGGAATAACAATGAAAACTGAACAACCTGAATGAACTTGGAAGAAGACCCTGAGCTTCATATGAAAACACAGTCCTGGCTGACAATTTGACTTCAAGCAGAGGACCCAGCTAACCTTTATATGGACTTCTGACTCTAGAAAATGTGAGATAATAATGAGTGCTGTTTCAAGCAGCCACATTTGTGGTAGGAGTTCGAGACCAGCCTGGCCAACATGGTGAAATCCTGTCTCTACTAAAAATACAAAAATTAGCCAGGCGTGGTGGCGTGTGCCTCTAATCCCAGCTACTCGGGAGGCTGAGGCAGGAGAATGGCTTGAACCCGGGAGGCGGAGGTTGCAGTGAGCCAAGATTGTGCCACTGTACTCCAGCCTGGGGCAAGACTTCGTCTCAAAAAAAAAAAAAACTAATACATCTCCCTTATTCCATTCCCCTCCCTCTCTTTGCAGAGGTAACTAATAACATGCCTTTGTGTTTATCATTCCTGGACATGATTTACACTTTTACTGCATAATTAGTATCCATAAAAGTTACATAGTATTGTTTGCAGATAGTATTGTTAACTCTATAAAAGTAACATTGTACCATACATATTCTGCAACTTGCTTTGGTTGCTGGACACCATATTTTTAGTTACATATACACATAGAGGGAGATGTGGCTCTCCTTATTCTGAGAGCTGGAAAGAATTCCTGAGAGAAGGATGTTAAACTCTTCCACTATGACTGTAGATTTGACAGTCCCTCCCTTTTTTACATAACTTGAGGCTACAGCATTCGATGCATAGACGCTTGGCATTTTTATATCTTCTTGAGAGATTGAGTGGTCTAACAATATGAACTATCCTCTTTGTGCCTTTTGTTTTCTATCTTAAATTCTCATTCCCGTTGACTATGATGATTCATTTTTGTTATTATTTCTAATACATGATTTGATGCTTCTATTTATCATATATTTTTATTTTTAATCCTCTTATATGAGCAATCTTTATTTTTAATCTTCCAAAACAATCTTTATTTTTAATCTTCCCAAACAATCTTTTATTGGATACATGGAGTTTTCTTAGTTTCATTTCTCTTTTTTCTGGTTATTTGGGAGTTACATACTTTCTTTTTTTCCCCAGTGGATACCCTCACATTTTTAACACACACACAAATCTCTGGTGGCATCAATTATGTTAAACTCCATGTCTGTTTTGTCCTGCCTACATTATCTCCCTTTTCCAGAATCTCTGTCGAAGGTCAGCTACACACAGGAACGCAGGACTGGGAAGGGGGAGGTGAGCGTGAGAACTTTGAGATCCCCTGTGGAGTTAGTCCGAGTTCTCCCTGGGCTAAGTGGCCTCACCCCCCTCAGGAATTCACTGCCTCAGAAATGAGCTCTGAGAGATGATGCAGTGCTGTCTGTGGTTATGGGCACCCTCTGAAACTCAGCCCCTCTCTGCCCTACCTACCTTGAACCTTGCCCTTAACTCTACTTCCTCCCTGCACACACTGGCCAAGCCCTGCTCTCAGACCCCTGGCTGGAAGTAGATGTGTCTGTATGAACTCATGCCCACACACAAGGGCACACACTCACATGCTCTTACACGCGGACACACATGCACACACACACGCACACTGCAGCAAGCATTTGACCAGAAACTGTGGCTGCTTTTGAAAATAGGGTGGAACAGTCCTCCCCTTTAGAGTCTCCCACACTCCCAACACCATGACCCCTGATATGGTTTGGCTGTGTCGCCACCCAAATGTCATCTTGAATTGCAGCTCTCATAATTCCCATGTGTTGTGGGAGGGACCTGGTGGGAGATGATTGAATCATGGGGGCGGTTTCCCTGATACTGTTCTTGTGGTAGTGAATAACTCTCATGAGATCTGATGGTTTTATAAATGGGAGTTCCTCTGCACAACCCCTTTTTGCCTGCCTTCTGCCTTTCACCTTCTGCCACGATTGTGAGGCCTCTCCAACCACATGGAACTATGAGTCCATGAAACCTCTTTTTCTTTATAAACTTCCCAGTCTCAGGTATCTCTTTATCATCAGTGCGCAAACAGAATAATACAACCCCCTTGCTAAGCTGTCTGGTGACAGATTGCTGACCTCCTGGACCAAACTGAGCCCTGGGGTTTTGAGGGAAGGAGTTCTCAGGCTTTTCCTCTCTGCCCAGACCAGGAGCTCCAAGGGTGGTACCTAGGTCTCCTCTTCCTCTATCCCCTGGAGCAGGAGCTCTCTCACACACTTCATTCTCCATGCCTCAGTTTCCCCTCTGTGGCAGCTGCAAAGGGGCATCACTTGGATCCCCCTCTAGAAAGAGCTTGCCACTCAACTGTGAGGAGGACAATGAGCTGGAGCCTCTAGCCACATTGCCTTCAGGCTCTGGTCAATAGGTCTATGACGGCCTGTTAATGCTCTTCCCAGACAGCCCCAGACATTGACAAAGCACAGTAGGGTTACTAAGGCTTCTATTCCAGCCTTTGCCCTGGAACTCGCTATCAAATTGGCAGAGACTTTTTCAGATCTGCAACGCAGTCTGAGTTTCTCTCTGCCCAATCCTACTTTCTCCTCTTTTGTCTCTCACAGGTCCCCCTGCCATCCAATAAACATTCACACTCCTAACTCCACTTTAGCATTTGCTCACTAGAGGACCTGAACTGACACACCTATAGTTAGCACCACCCTTCCCCCCAACAGAGCTCTAAGCCCCAGCCTCCAGGACCAGGAATAGCCATTTCAGAACTTGTCCCTGGGCTTCATTTCCAAATCTGTTAAGTCAGGATGATTCTTTCTCCATCACCTGCTCTCCCGTGAACTTGGTTTTCTTCCTAGATGCAGGTGTGGCACCAGCAGAAGATCCCCCACAATCCCACACCCAAGCAGTGCTGGATTCCCTGCAGAGGACAGCCCATGTCTAAGTCACAGTCACATCCCCAGCCCCCAGATGAGTGTGGGCGGTGAGACGTGAAGGGTGAATGAATGATATTCACTGCATGCTGTTATGGAAGGGATGAAGGGAATATTTCTTCTTTAAATGCCTGCCCAGGCCTCTCCTGCCTTCCACTAAATTACAGCCTGGAGTTAAGGTGCATCTTCTCACCGGAAGAACTGGCCCCAAAAGAAGGTGCACCCTGGGGAGTTGGTGATCACTCCATATTCCCAGAGCTACCAGCCCCACTCTATGAATAAAGACCAAAAGTGTAGGTCCCTTCAACTCAGAAGCCCGGAGAAAGCAAATGTTGCCTGCCTCCAGACAGCAATGTGGGTGGCTCTGGCAGGGGAATCCTAGAGCAGTGACTCCCCCAGCCAGGTGGTTTCCTCACCATCTCCTAGCCTGGCCTCCACCATACAGGTCAAGGCCACTCTGTGGCCCGCTAGCCCCCTTCCCACTCCACCACGGAACCTCACCACCATGGATCCCCTGAGCTGGAAGCCTTGAAGGCAGTGAGTGCACGATTCTGAGAGGAGGCGAGGGCGGCACACAGCGCATGGATGAGACAGGCAGGAAGCCAGGCAGGCTCAGAATGAGTAACTGCAGATTCTCTTTGTGCCATGCCTGTTGTCACGGGGGATGGCAAGTGACTCCACTTCTCTCTCTTTCCCGCCACCTCCCGTGTCCTTGGCACCCATGTCATTCTGACATCCAGAAGGGATATGAAATGGGGCTAGAGACTAGGGACAGGTTTTAGGGATCCCAGAGGGGAGACTTCAGAACAGACCCCCCCAGGGAGGAATCCATGCAAGAAGGACATGGGGGAACAGAGAGTAGGAGGTGACTATGGCTCTCCTCCTCAAGCGTGTACTGGGAAGGGGAGGCAGACTCCAGAGGGGCTTAGGCTTTGGACAGGGTGGGGAGATTGGGACCACAGGCTTCCCACTCCCTCAGGTAGTCCATCCCTCAGGTAGTCCCCCTTTGCTTCTGACATCCCTCTTCCTCCAAGAAGCCTTCCCAGATCAACTGGGTGCACAAAAGGATGGCTTCCTCAGTAGATTCTACAGGACTCCCCAAGAGTGGGCCCATGGTTGACCCCCCTCTGCCCAGTGCTTCAGAACACAGGACAGGACATTCGGGAGCAATTATTTGAAACATGGTCACATTTAATGTTGGTTGAATTTTTTAGGCTTTTGTTTGGTTTTGCTATTTTCTTTCTGCTCTTTTCATTTCTGAACATGTTTTGTGCCCTTTGATAGGTAAGGAGGGTGGATCCCCCAGGAGAACAATTCTGAAAGAACAAAGAAGTGACGTTTATTCCGAAGAATCTGCAAGGAAACAATTATTTCTGATTCACCTACTCCCTTCCGGGGATCCAGGCCTGCAAAGGCATCAGATGCCTTCCCGGCCACTCACTGCCTCCAGCCTGGCCATCCAGCCCTCCAACAGAAGAGAGGAGGGGTAGTGTGGGCCCCTCTCCAGAGCCAGGGGAAGGCAGCCCATCCCCACTTGTAGACAGTCCCTCTCCCTCCCTCCTCACCCTGCCCACCAGCCATCCACTGGGGGGGTCACATGACAAAGTGAGGTCTGCCTCTCCAATCCTCACACCCATCATACACCCTCAAGTGTCCAAGAACCTTGTCCTCCAGGAGAGCAGGAGAACTTCAACAACCCTGGGGGCATGACACATTAATGACAGGATTTCAGCATTCTGCAGCTGGCTAGGTGCTGTGTGTGTATGTATGTGTTGAGGAGCAGGGGCTGAGGATTCATGACACCCCAAACCCACAGATTTGCTCTTCACATCTAGGGCTCCTAGGACACCATGCCAGCAGAAGTAACTTCCCAGGAAAAAGACACAATTCCACTGTCCTGCCAGGGAACTGAGACCCGAGACGGGGTACACAGGGTCATAAGGAGAGAAAAAGACCCCTGATTTCTGAGCTAACAGCAGCCGTCAGGGGTGTGGATAGCTGAGGAGATGGCTGAGGATCATTCAAACACTCCTGCCATTGGGAGATTGAGTACAAACCCAAGAAAGGCTAGGGCAGAGGCATCTCCACAGCTCCCAAATCTAAGGACGGGCCTGTGCCCAGGCTCACTGATTATATCGGGAAGGAGGTAGAAATTGCAGGGACCACAGTGGCTCCCCAAGTTCCCCTCATGGCAAGGGGATGCCGCCCATCCACCTCTGCCCCCAGTGCACAGCACAGGGCCTGGTGCACAGAAAGAGATTAATAAATGTGCATGGAAGAAAGGAGGGAGAGGCTCCATGGTGGTGAGTTTCCCTTTAATGAAGGGAAGGAGGATAGAGGGGGAAGGGAAAAAGAGCAAGTGCAGGGGATGGAATGCTGGAAGGGAGGAAGAAAGAAGAGGAAGAAGTGAGAGTGGAAAGAACGTGTAAGCGCGCCCTGAAGAAAGGGCCAGGGCACTCATCCCTTCCCGGCTTTCCCCCACTCCCCTCAAGCCCACCCCATGGCAGCATCCCGACGTTCCCTCGCTGTAGGGAGGGAAGCCCTGGTGGGTCCTCAGGGAGCTCCTGCGCGCCTGCTGTTCAGCCAAAGCCTAGAGCGGGACGTCCCTCAGGTAGCCGCACATTCTGCTCAGGGCTCTGGGACCCGCTGCCCTCTCCGCCTCTCCACTGAACTCCGCCCCTCCTTTTACCACACGGCTCCGCCAGCCACCCTATCCTGCCGCCATGACCACATCTCCAGCCTCGATTGTGCAGGCTCGAGCCCCTAGAAAGAGGGCCAGCAGCCACCTGCGCTTGGTCCACAAGAAGACGCGCTCCCAGGGCGCAGAGCTGGTGACCCCGCTCCCCATGCCAGGGACGAATAAACCAGAAGAGAGACTGGCCCAGTGTCACCCAGCGGCCGAGCCGCCGCCCCTTGGAAGCTCAGCACCAAAGGCAGGCGGCCAGGGTCCTGGCCCCTCTCTGGACCCCAGTATCCCCAGCTGTAAAATAGGGAAAGCAGGAGGAGGACGAGGTCTGTGGTTCGTTTTAGGTCAGCTGCGGAGTCGGCCCGCGTCCTGGGAGCAGACCTCGCTCCCCACGCGAGGGCGCTGGCACTTCAGCCCAGCCTCCCTGGGGAGGTGCCCTGGCCGAGACCCGCGAGGGTGCGGCCACCCCATCCTCCCTGGAGCAGGTCCCCCGAGGCTTGAAGGGCCAGGGCACCCAGCAGGTGCTGAGCGCGCCCCGCCGGGTCACCCGGGAGCAGAGAACACCAAGGAACCCAGATTCGGGCCTCTTTCAAGCCCTCGCTTCCTCTCGTCCGGCTTCTTCGGCGCGAAGCATGAACTGGGGCTGTTGAAAATGAATCAAACAACCCGATCTCTGTCAGCCCCTGGCCACGTGCTGGGCCCCAGTTCGCAGCCTGGGAAGATAAGTGGCACTTCCTGTCTCGTAATCGGATTTGCGAGCACGAACCCTCCGAGGCGCACAGGTGGGAAATGGGGAGGCTGGCGGGGAGGCCTCCTGGAGGAGGTGGCTCCGAGGTAGACAGGAGGAGCGCCCTAGGATGGGGCTGAGGGGGCGTATGGAGGTGGGAGCTTGGGAAGGTCGTGAGCTAAGCAAGGATGTGTTCGGGTCTCGAGATTCCCGGGTGATGAGCCCGGAGGGGCGAAGGCCTATGAATGTCTCACTACGGAAGACCAAGGTGTGGGATTGGCAAAGAGAGCTCAGAGCTTCCTCACTCGCTGGGTCCCCCCAGCCCCGCCCCATACCTGCGCGGCGGCCCCGCCTCCACCCATCCATTGGCTAGACCCGCCGCCCGTCAGACGAGCCCCCGGGGCCCGCCCCCAGCCCTGAGCTGCGCTTCTTACTTAGCTCTGGGGCCACAGCGCCAGCGCCACTCTGCCAGGCTCCCGGCCATCGCCCGCCTGGTGCGCCGCCCGCCAGCTCTTTGCCCGCGCGGGGCCGCCCGCCGCGGGCTCAGGGCAGACCATGCCCCCGCCAAGTCCTCTGCCCGCCCGCTGGCTATGCGTGCTGGCAGGCGCCCTCGCCTGCGCCCTTGGGCCGGCGGTGAGTGTTCGCCCCGCCGCCCAGAGTCCCGGCAGCCTGGGGGTTGCTGAGGGCGGGGGAGGTGGGGGGCTGCGGGAGCCGGGCCGTCTATGCGCGTGTCTGTGTAAGAGGAATAGGGGACATCAAGCATCTCGTCTCGCCTTCTCCCACCGCTCCAGACCGAACCTAGACGCGAGGGCTGGGATATTGGTCGTGCCCAGTCCCTCCCAGCGCAGCCTGGAGCAGGCACAGCATCAGTGGAGGGGCAGCGGGGAAGAGTGGGCCCCAGACTTGCCTTCCTTGTCACGGTTGAGGGTGCGCAGTGGGGTGGGGCGGCCAGTGGGTGCAGGGTCAGGTACTGCGGCCGATTGAGATGGAAGGTTTGGTACACCGTAGGTGAGAGGGAGGATGTGAGGGCCGTTCTTGTGTGCTGTGACCGTCTGGAGGTGCCTGTGGGGTGTCAGCAGCAGAACCAGTGCTGGGGGCCCCAGGACTTGAGAAGGGGTTCTTGGGATCAGGAGAGTGACAGGCACATCCCTCCCTGTGCCCTCCCACTGAGCAGAGCAAAAATGTACCAGAGCCCAAGGTGGAAGCTGGTGGGCAGTGAGGGGCTAAGGGTGGTGGTTAACAGTTGGAGGGGCCAGGCCTGTGCATGGAGAGAGCTGAGCAGGGAGCCAATGCCAACAAGCAGTGGCCTCCCTCTTCCTCCCACTTCTGCTTCCTCTCAACATGGGTATGCGTATGCCCTTCATACATGTGTACTCGTGTGCCCTATGTGTGGGTGTGATGCGTGTGTCTGTAGATGGCTTACCTGGGCTGGGAGGCAGATGCTGATTGAGGCAGGAGATGCATGGATCATCTCACTCTAGAACAGGGGAGACCTCAGCACTCATTGAGTCTACTGAAGCCCATTTTACAGATGGGCAAAGCGAGGTCCAGAGACACAAGAGCCACATCTGTCTCCCACCAGTTACACCTAGACAGAGGTTGATTTTCTCCCTACCCCAGACTTTGAGTAATCTAGAATTGCTGCTTCGGCAGGGTCTTAAATGCCCACTCCAAGTTGGCTGGGGGAGGGTGAGGAATCTTGATTATCTAGTTCATTCTCTCCCATGATCACTTCCCTTACCATCACCTCCACCACAGCAGGTATCTCTGTGTTTCCATCTAGCAGATGTCTTGTGCACCCTGGGAATGGGAAGCTCATTGCCTGTCCTAGGAGCGGACCTCTGACAATTGGCAGGAGCCTCACCTCCACCCATGACAGCCATGAGACCCACCTCCTGAGCACTCAAAGTCTTACCAAGCTCTGTCCCAGAGGCCACAGCTCTGGCACAACTTGCATGAAGACTTCAGGCCTCTCCAACCACCGTCTGGCCCTCCCAACCCTGGGTTCAAGCCACTCAAACTCTTCTTGGATGAGCAGGGATCTTGGGACCACTGCTGACACCCCATTCCTCCATCCCAAGAAGCTTCTGAGCCCAGGGGCAGAGTGGATTCAGAGAGGTCTCCTTTCACGCCAGGCCACTTCTACTTCACACTTCCTGAGACAGCCCAAATCTGTCTCCTCCCTCCAATGCCTACCCTCCCCCTGTCTTTCCACATCTTATTCGTTTAGTGCCCAACTCTATCTCCTCCTCCAGGCAGCCTTCCCTGATTGCTCCAGCCAACTCAACCCCTTTCCCCTCTAACCTCACCCTTCAGCCCTACCCACCTCCCAGGCTGGGCTATTCTGGCCATCCTATGAGGTCGGGGCTGGGGTCTCTTACATCCCCATGTTTCTCACAGCCCAGTGCATAGGCTGGGTCCACAGAGAGAGGAGAAGGGACTTAACCAGGACTGGGTGAGGGCAGGCTGGAGTGAGGGGTCCCTATTTCCCTCCCTGCTTCTCTTTCCTTCCCAACAGCTACCAATCGCTCCCTCATGGAATGGGGCAATCCTGCTCTAGCCAGACTCGGTGTGATGGCGGGGGTGGGTGGAGGGGTGCCAGGAGTTATCAGAGTCATAAAATGGCAGCTGCAAAGTTCAGGTTGAAGGCCCAAGGCCTTATCACTCCTGTTTATAGTGTCCTGACTTCAGCCTGGGAAGGGGAAATCTCTGAACAGGGAGGCAAAAAAAAAAAAAAAAAAAAAAAAGGGAAAGAAAACCTCTAGTGTCTCAGAGGAGGAAGTCTGCCCCAAGGCCACCTGTCAAGCCTTCCACTGCCCCTACCCCCGGGACAGCAGGCACAGGGACTCCTCATCCAGAAGCAGAGCTGCTCAGGGCAATGCCCAGTATGAGGCTGGGGGAGGAGGGTCACAGGCCTCCTCCTGGGAAATTCTCTATCTGGTGTGGGAGACCAGACCCAGTGACTTAGGAGAAAGAGCCCCGGTGGATGTGGGGTACAGCCTCCTAGAACTGGGGCAGGGGTTGCTGAGAAGAACAGTCAGGGGAGGCTCCCTGGAAGAAGCAGGACTGTGCCCTGAAGAGTTTGACCAGATGGGCCAATCTTTCACCCTAAACCATAAAACAGCCTCTGTTGCCTGCCCCCAGAAGGAGGAGTCCCAGGGGCTGGGAGAGGCTCGGCTTCTCCCCCACTCTAAGGTTGATCAGTGGCCACCAGCTCCTGAAGGCCTTGCCTTGCCACCGGCATCCTGCTGCCCCTGCCACCTGCCTCTAGCCTCTCCAGAGGCTGACCACAGCTGCCCAGGCCCTCTTGGCCCCCAGCAGGCCACCCTGTGAGCTTTGGGAAACATGGCTGCATCTGGGTCAGGCCTCCTCTTCAAGTGAGGTTACCACCTCAGTTAGGCCTGGCCAGGGCTCCCAGGGTACCATGCTGGAAAAGCAAGCCCCTTTAGAAGTTTCCACCCTCCTGTCCTGGTGCACTGAGACTAGGCTTTCTCTGAGGTTTGTGGGACATCCTTGGGGAGCCCAGGCTGGGGACAGGAGATCTGGTCCTCACTCCACTCCATGGCAATAGCTTGACCTTGGGAACATCTTTAACCTCTGTGGAAGGGCCTCGGGTTCCTCATCACAAAAGGGAAGGTGAAAGGCCTTGGCCCAGTGTGCAGGAGAAGCAGGAGGAGAGGGTTGGGGTGGAGCCAACTCTGCCTCCTGAGTGGGACATAACCTACCCCTGGAGCACCAGGGTCTCTGTGAAATGGGGTTTGTCTTTCAGGCAGGACTTCTGTGAGCTTTGAAGGAAGTAAAGGCTGTGAAGGTGGCTATGTGAACTGTGTGACTGTCATCCCTTCTCCTCCGTCCCCAGCTTGGGAGCCCTGTGGAACCTTATACAGCTATTTCTGGCCCCCATCTGCCCACAGGTTCCCAGGGCAGCATGAGTCCTGGGGAAGGGGGGAGGTGTCCTCATTAGGTGGCCAAAACATTTTGGGGGTAAGGCTCCAGGCCCAGGTAGGCAATGGGGCCTCTCAGAGCAGATGGGCCTTCACACCGTGGGCAGCCTCAGTGGAAATCCAACATGGGCCGTGAGACGAGGGTAGGGGCTCTAACCTGCCACCTGCCACAACTCTGCCGTTGCCGGGCCCTTCACTGTGGCCCCTTTGGCCATGGAGCAGGGAATGGAGCCTGGGGACTATGCAAAGCCTAGTCCCTTTCTTAAACCCTTCTGTTCAACCCCCAGATTCTGCCTTCCCCTATTTGACTTCTTAACACAAAATGATTTTTATTGTACCCATTGAAAATGTCAGTATGTACAAACTCTCTCACATAACTTAGAAGTATTTCCTTTTTTTTTTTTTCTTTTTGAGATGGCGTCTTGTTCTGTCACCCAGGCTGGAGTGTGGTGGTGTGATCTTGGCTCACTGCAACCTCCAGCTTCCGGGTTTAAGAGATTCTCCTGGCTCAGCCTCCCTGGGAGCTGAGATTACAGGCTCCTGCCACCATGCCTGGCTGATTTTTGTATTTTTAGTTAGAGACAGGGTTTCGCCATGTTGGCCAGGCTACTCTTGAACTCCTGGCTTCAGGTGATCCACCTGCCTCAGCCTCCCAAAGTGCTTGGAATTACAAGCGTGAGTCACCGTGCCTGGCCCCTTAGAAGTATTTCTGAAGAAGAAAAAAACAGATTAATCTCTCCACCACGTGTACAGTGTTTTAAATTTTTACTTTTTTTGTGAAAATTTTTAAACAAGCAGAGACAATATTATAATGAGTGTGCAAATACCCAATTCCGAGGTTTGACAATTGTTAACATCTAACAATTAACATATGCTTCATTTGCTTTTGGGCTGAAGTATTTTAAAGTAAATTATAAACCTCCTGACCTTTTACCCCAAATCATTTCAGAATGCATCTCTAAAACCAAAGGACACTCTTCTATATAACTATAATACTGTCATTACACACCTAACAAAATTGACAGGAATTGCTTAATATCTAACATTCAAATATCCCCAGCCGGAATGTAATGAAGTGCCACAGGATGAGTGGTGATATTATCCAGGGCTTGGTCTTCTCGCAGGAGTTTCATGTCTGTGTCTGATGGGACTGTCCAGCGAGCTGGCAGGGAGAAAGCAGGGTGCCTTGGCAGTGAGCGTCAGGCTGGGATCCACTGGGCAGGACCCAGTCTTTTCGTGCAGCCCCTCTCATGCGGCCCATTATCTCTCAGGAAGTGCCTCCTACTACCTAACTTCAAAACAAGTTCTTCCTGCACAGCAGGTCACCAGAGGAGGGGGAATTGGCCACCAACCAATCTCCATGTACTAAGGATCCATAGCCTTGTGGCTGCCTGTGCTGGAGTCCAGCCCTCTGCAGGTGGCTCCAACACCAACGTCACCCACAGGCACTGCGTTTAGAAGCTGAGTCCTGCAAACACCAGTTCCCTAGGTGTGGCCAGGATCGTGAACAAGCAGCAGAGGATTTAAACTAAATGCTTAGCCTGTGTTCCTCTGCAAATAGAGACTTCATGCCCCCGAAAGAAACCTTCCAAGAAGAACCCTTAGATGAGAACAAGCTAAGTGTCTGTGCTTGGGTTCTGCTAATTATGAGAGCCCTTGTCCTGATATCATTCTAAGATGTGGAAAGTTCTTACCCAAAGCACAATCCTGTATCCCTATGTTTCCCCCTATTCCTCCCCATCCCCATCAACACTCACACAGCGGTTCTCATTCTCCTCTTCTACCAGAGCTCAACCTTCCCCAAGAGGAAGTGAGACTGTCAAAAAAAAAAAAAAAAGAAAAGAAAAAAGAATTTGCAGCGGGGAGGCTTTGGGCTGTTGGCTAAGGGATGTAAAAATACAAGGAAGAGAAATCAGTATGGGGCGAAGGTAACTGGCAGACTCGAGACCTCTGGTGGGTACGGCTGGCACTTGTCAGTGGGTAGGACCTTCAGCCTACCTGGGGTTATGCAAGGCACTACGGCTGTGGCTAGGCTTGGGTGTGGACGGCAGGGGCAGCCTGGCATGAGGATTGGACTAGAGCTTTGGCAGTCACTGCTAACCCCCCTGGTGCCTGGCTGGTGTCTTTTACACGTGACTCTCAACCCCAGTTCTAGAAGTAGGTGGTATTGTTGTTGTCCCCATTTTATAGATGAGGTTGAGTAAATTGCCCAAGTCATCCAGCCAGGAAGTGGCAGACAGTCTCATTCTGGAACCTGTGGTCTGAACTAGGCTCTGCCACCTCATGAAGAGGGGCTACTATTTCCAGGGTGGGCGATGGCATGTCACATGCTGTGCTGGGACTTTAGATATTTTTTAAATTAGTAAAATGTAGAAATCTGAATTGACAGCTCAGTGAATTGTCACATATGTGTACACCTGTGTCACCAATGCCCAGGTCAAAGGTCAAACTATTACACATTCCCATCACCCTAGCAGGCTGCTCTGCAATCAGGGGAAGTCTTATTTTGATTTCCTTTAGTGCTCTCTGCAAAGCTGGGAGCATGTTTCTCCTTTCTTTTGTGACTCCTGGATCCCATGATCCAACTTACCTTCGTATGTCCTTTACCCGCTCCTTTCCTGCCCTTCCTCCCCCCACCTTTTCTCTCCTCTCTCCCCTCTTGCCTCCCAACTACAGGGTCTGCACGTCCTCGCCCACTCACATGCAAAAGCCAGCAAGGACGGGTAGCCGGGCTGCTGTCCTGTGTGCCTGTGATCACACTGCTTTGTCTCTGGCTTCTCCATTCCCCCTGTGTCTCTTTTTCACCCCATGATTTCAGCAGGGGGCTGGCGGAGTAGAGTAAATAAGTCGTGAGATATGAGATGGTTTCTGTAAAGGGCTGGGCTCATGGGGGAGAGGGTAAATGGAACCACTCCTGGCCCCCTGTCCTCTACTCCCCATTCCCCTGCCTCCATTAACAGTTGCAGGCTGGAAAAAAATAAAATAGCCCTCTTGACAAACCTCAGAAGCACAAATCATCCATGGAGGCTCTGCATGCTTGGCAATTTGCAGACAGTTCTTCCTCCTGCCTCACCTTATCCAGGCTGCTGCTTTTGTGCTCCTCTCAGAGACCAGCTTCTCCTCGGAGGGACTCATGCTTCCTGCTGCGCTACTTGGCTCCTCCCGCCCTAGTTCTCTGGCTCCAGATGATGAGGCTGGGGCTTCTGATTCGAGGCAGTAGCTGTGGTCTCAGGCTTCCCTTGAGGGGATTGAACATGGCCTACAAACCTGAGCGTGGCTCACCCTGTCTTTCAGAGCCCCTTGCATCTAACAGCTACAATTCCCAGCATCCTCACCTGTACTCCCATCACCACACCTAGCCTTTGCTCCAGATCTCAGAGAACCCCACATGGAGAGGAAAAAGCAGGGCTTTCTCTCTAGCACCTCGCCAATTCCTGTGCTGGACTGATCTCCAAAAAGTAAGCTTAAAGGCAGCCTGACCCTGCCGTTGAGCTGAAGCTAGAGAGTTTTGGGCCAGGCTGGGCTCTCAGCACCTTCTTTAGGATAGGAGTTCCTAAGCCCAGAAGGGACCCAGGCTGAAGAAGACTGAAGAAGTCCACCACATCTTCTCCATCCTGGTCTTCTTCTGTCCTCTGCCATGGTGTTAGCTGGATGTGGGAGGTGAATGACAGGGAGTTGGCAGGAGAATCCTGAGTCTAGTTGGAGACAGGGACTAACCAAGTCTTGTTCATTCCACCTGCCCCCTCCTCTCTATGCTCCCTCTTCTCTATACCCACTGTCCTGCCCAGGCTTCATCAGTTCCTGCCTGGACTGGTGCAGTAGCTTTCAGCCCCACCACCTGCAACCTGAGGGATCTTTGTAAAATGTGTATCCCCCATCCTCAGTCTCCTGCTTCAAGTCTCTGTTGGCCTCCATGGCCTAGGGCCTAGACATAGCTCACACTTGAAAACTGGCATTCCAGGCCCTTCCCAATCCTACCCCAGTCTACATCTCTCAACTTGTCTCCTGATGCCCCCAGAACTCCTTGCTGCAGCTACACCACGCTTCTCACAACCTTGCATGTATTAGGCATTTTCATGCCTCCATGCTTGCACACATGCTGCTCTACTTTCTGGGGTGCTCTTACTCCACTTCTAATTGTCTAGCTTGCACATCCTCCATGACCTCCCTCTACAGAATGAGTACAGCATACCCATTCTGCAGGAAGCCCAGACTCCAGCTATATCCCACCCTGGAACACTTCCCTGACATCAGTAGACTTGGCTATATTCAGCCAGGGAGTTTTTCAACTCTCTCTGTGTGCCTGAAGTCCAGAGGGATAATGAGGATGTTTAGAATAGGGAAATAAATAAGTGGGAGAGGAAGTCCAAAGTCTGCCTGAATTCCTCAGTGATAAGGACTAGAGGGAGCTGCCCTGGCCCGGTCCCTCAAAGGGCAATGGTTGACCAGAGGGCCCAAGGCGAGGCTGTGTTGAAGGATTGAGGCAGTCCAGACCAACGGTCAGAGACTTAGGTCCCATCTGGGAATGCGCATTTGCTGGGTGACCTCAGGTCCCTCTTTGGGTCTCCATTTCCTCTACCCCTCTCCAGATAGGGCTCAACACTAAACTAAATTGTGACAAAGAGAGAGCTCATCTTCCAGACCACACCCACTTTTTCATAAACACCACAGGCTTCAGTACCCACCCCTCCTTTCTCTCCAAACTGCCTCTAAGGACGGGCTCTGTGTCTGTGCTGCTGAGGGAGCAGAGTTGGCTGGAGAAGTTGACCCAACACTCTTCTACCCTCAGAGAGTCGCAAGCAGAAGCTGCCAGAAATCCTAGGCGCCCATGGTGATTGGGAAACAAATATTTCTTGGCAAACTACATGGCCACAGTCCTGGCTTAAGAAGGCCCAGAAAGTGAGGGCGTCCATTGTCTTGTCCTCAGAGGCCAAGGCTGGACACTTTTGTTTACAGCGACCAACAGAAAACTCAACTGATCCAAGCCATAAAGGAAAGGCATCAGCTCATGTTGCTAGCAGTAGAGCTGGTTTCAGGCATGGCTGCATTCACAGACCCAGACAATATTAAGAGAACCTGATTTTCCTCCATCTCTCTATTCTGCCTTCAGCTGTGTAGTTTTCATCCCTGTGTTCCACTTGTCAACAAGAAGATAGCAGAAGCTTGAACCCTTGCTTGCTTTAAGGTTTCCAGTCCAGTGGGAAAAACCAAATTCACTTGCTTAATCACTTAATCCAAAGTCCCAGGAGTGAGCCTCCTGGCTCTGAGTAGCCTGACTCAGGCCATGTGTCAGGCACTGTGGCCAGAAATGTTCTGATGGACTTAAGCCTTGGTCACATGTCAATCCCCTGGAAGAGGGTTCATCAGAACTCCATGAACTAGAGGTAGGGAAGGAGGTTGTTTCCCAGACACAGATGAGGACATGGCACCAGAAGAGAGTAAAGGATGGTGGAAGGCAGAAACAATAGATATCTGCTACCATCCACCCTGGTTTCACGTTACAGTGTCATGACAGGTGAGAATGGACAGGAGAATCAGGAGAGGCTGGGAAGGGGCCAGAAAGCAGAAAGAACCCTGTTTCTGGTGGGAAATGGGGTTGGGATGGTACCTCGGTGACAAATGTGCTCCGAGACAGGCAAGACAGACCAATGATGGGACAAAAGGCAGGGTAGCCAGTACCCAGGTTCCTCTTCCAGAAGCCACCTCTGAGATCTTCCTGGCCACTATTCCCCCTATACTTGAGGATGAACCAGCCACAAAACCCTTGAGACAGAGTGTCTTGAGCATTTCAGCCTGAGTAACCCTTATGGGAAGGAGAGAAAGCACATAAGCCCAAAGAGGAACCACAGACACAGTTTCCTTGAAGTCTCCTATCTTTTAACAGTTAAACAAATAACTGTATCATACTCCATCACACAACTGTGTTAGTTTCAATAAGTTTTAAATGACTTACCAGCTAATGTCTTTACTCCCGTTGGCTGGTAAAGGTGCAAGATGGAGCTCGTGCTCGCTGTGTGGCTTCCAGGGCAACGGCACTTAGGCAGATGAGGTCTGGATGCTGGGGAAATCTAAAGGAGTCCTGGAGAGGGAGGCCTTCCCTGGACCTGGACGAGGTCAACCATGGTGCTAGCTGCTTCTGGGAGTGTTGGCCTGCAGGTGACCTGTGAGACAGAGGCTCCACCAGAGAGCCCTCAATAGGAATGAGAGCTGTTTGGGGTGGAAAGGCCTTGGCTGTGCAGCCTCTTAGGCACTGAGTTGTTCAGCTTCAGCTTGGACCCACCCCTCTCCCTCCACAGCGATGGATTGCTGGCTGCCAGCTGGGATGCACATCCCAGTAAATGGAGCTGATTTACTTAAAACAATGGTCAAAGTACTAAACACTTTGGTGCCTGCAGGCCAGGAGGGACCCCCTTAAAGGAAGGTCCCCCACCTATGTTCTTCCCACAGACCCACTTCAAGAATCTCTAAGTCGGCAGGGGAAGTGGTTGAGGCCCATGTAGCCTACAGAGAAACTGAGGCCCAGGGAGGTAAGGACCCTGTCCCACGGTGGGAGGGACAAGTTGGAGGAGACACTGAGAATGTCTGATTCTGGAGTGGTCTTGCTGGACTCTCTTCTATGGCCCTGGTGGAAACTGACATTCTTCTCCCCAGGCAGAGACCAGGAAACTGGTGTGGGGTTGCCGGGGCCAGCAGCCACTTTTCTAAAGCCAAAGATGCAGAAGGTGCTGCCAACCCAGTGCTCCCTCCATGGAGGCCTTCACCCACCCTAACCCATCTAAGAGCTCCCAAGACCTGTTTTTTCTGGCTGTTCCTAGACAGCCATCACCCCCACTCACATGTCTTCCACAAGGTCAGTGTCCCCAGTCACACTGGTCTGGCCCAACCCTGATCACTGGCCAGGGTACAGGGAGGGGGAGAGGAGAAGCTTGGGCTTTTCCATCCCTTCTCTTCACCTTCCAGAGGCAGGGGAGGCCTGGTGGGATCCTAGAGGGGCTCTCTTACTTCCTTAAACCTCCCCACCCTCAGTAGATCTGGTATAGCTTGAATTATTTAGAAACTAAAAAGGAGGCAGGTGAGGTCTGGGCAAGGAAGACCAGAGTCCCCTTCCTAGCCTGGTGACCCAGGGGACTGAGCACAGAATCCTGGAATGACAGCAGCTGGAAAATACAGCTAGACTCCTGGATTCTTCCCAGGGCTGGCCCTGGGAACCAGAGGCCAGGATCCAACTCCACATAACAGAGTAGTAGCATGAGCTGGCCCCACTCACCAGGGAGACCGAGACAGGGACAGACTCTCAAACCAAGCTGGAGAGTGGCAGAGTCCAGAAGGCCAGCTCAGGCCTCTAAGGGGAGGCCCTCTTGCCACCATCTGGAGTTGTGCCACCCACAAAGAGACAAAGCAGTTATAGCTGCAGCACTATTGGGGGAGCCATCAGGAAGCTGTGGCAGGGTCCTCACTGCTGACCCAGGTTTGGGGGCAATGGACAACAGGTTGGGGTCAGGTTCAGGTTTCAGTCTGGGGTTGGTATTGGGGTTCCATCTGGAACTTGGATCTCTTCCAGGGCGAGGGCAGGTGCAGTCCAGAGACTGGGCCTGGTGCTCCTGAGTCTATGGACAAGGCTGATGGGCCCTCCCTGTCTTTGTCCCCAGGGCGGCCAGGCGGCCAGGCTGCAGGAGGAGTGTGACTATGTGCAGATGATCGAGGTGCAGCACAAGCAGTGCCTGGAGGAGGCCCAGCTGGAGAATGAGACAATAGGTGAGGCCCCCATGGGCAGAGAGGGGCTGCATGCCCCCAGGGAGCCCATGATTCCTCATGTCTCAAGCTGAGATCCAAGTCATGTTCGTTCCACATTTGTTGGATGATGGTGAGGAGCGGCTGGGGAGCCAGATGGAAGAAGAAAGGGGCTAACAGACTTCCACATTCCCACCCCAGGTCTAGGGAGCTCCCAGCCGCAGCTGAGGAGGACATACTAAATTGGGGTTCTGAAAAGTACATGGAGACAACTCTGCCTCTGGGGGTCCCTATCCCTCTTCTCCAGGATAAGTGAAGACCTCCATGGCGGCCAGCCCACCCAAGACACAAGGCCCAGGGTGCTGTGTGGTGGGGGACCTGTGACCAATGAGGGCAGGCAGGTTCCAGGACCCCCTGGAGCTGGCATGAGGAGAATTAGCCCCATAACACCACACTCCAGGATTAGAACATTGTACTGTTAGCATCTCCAGAGGAAGAAGAGGCACATTCAGTCACAATATGTGACCCCCACAGGGACCACATGGAAGCTCAAAGCCATCTTAGTGGTCCAGAGCAAGAAGGGGCACAAGTTTTGTCTGGAAAGATGTAGAATACTCACCACAGCCAATATTCAGCCTGGAAACTGAGGCCCACCCCTCCCTCTCAACCCCAGGCTCTGCCTCTGCCACATCCAGAGGACCGATAGTGACACCACACACACACAGATACACACACACACACACACACACACACACACACACCCAGCCCCTAAGCATACACATACAGTCACACACACTGGCCTCTCCATCCCAACCCACCCTTAGTGGCCAGATGAACTATCAGCTCATTATTTGGCTGATGAGACAAGTCAAGGTCAGCCCCAGGGACTGAGCACATGACGGCCCCAGCCACTCCTCCTCAGAGGGCTGGGAGAGTTCCACCTGGCAGTGTGAAGGGTGGTGCCCAGCTACCTAGACTGGACAGCAGGGCTATCAGGACAGATGACAGCACCCTCCTTTTGACTCAGCAGCCCCGGGTAAGAATGGATGGAATTCTTTGGTACCACTTGAACCAGACTTGGAGGTGTGAGCACGTTTGGAGAAATAGAGAGTCTGGAAAGGTGGGAGGCACTGAGGAAGACTTCCCATGGGGAGTGGGGCATGGTTGGCAGGTTCAAGTCTTACTGTCAGGGACAGCGGCCTGGCACGTCTGGGCTGGAGGCAGTGAGATGGCTGGGCCCCTTCTGGGCCTCCATCCCAGGCCATCTCCCTGAGGCTGAGCTTACAGTTATGTAACAGCCTTGCTCAGGAGCAGGGAGCATCTTTACGTCTTCCTGGCTCCCTAGTTCCCCTTCCACCTCTCTAAAGCTGACAATTATGTAACCCCTTCTGGGTCACTCTTCTTGGCCCTGGTGTCCAGGCTGTCTGCCTCCTGCTCTGTAAGTGAGTATGTGTAGCCTCACAGATGGGCTTTGCCTACCCTGGTCTCAAAGCAGGACAACCCCTTGACTCTAGGGCCCAGAGACTGAGGCATGGGTCAAGGGGTGGCTGGGCCTGCCCACTGCCTACAGGCCCCACCCCACTCCACCAGTGCAGGGAGCCAGGACCAGGTGCAGACAGGCTTTGGCAGGCCCCAACCGTGGGATCATATGCAGCCCCAATAGGCCCAGGCTCTAGACTCCACTGCGCACCTCCCACACCTGGGGGCAGGCCACCCTCGTGATTCCGATGAGGTCACTGCTGGCACAGCGTTCCCATCGGGTGCCAACACCCTGTCACCGGCAGCCAGGCTGGGATGCAGAGAAGGGCCGGCATAGGTTGTGGCCATGGGTCTGCCCGTGACCTTGTGTAGGGCTCTGTGCATGTTCACGCATATCTAGGTATGCGCTCCTGGCCCATGTCTGTCTGGAGCTGCGTCTGTGCCTCTGGGGTCTATAGCTCTGTGTCTGACTCTGAGTATCTTTGTGAGTCAGTAATGTGTGTCTATTTAAGCCTGGGCACATGCCATCTCGACATGCCTAGATGTGTCTGCCCAGTGTGCTGTGTCTCTGTGTGTTGGCTTGTATGTCTATCAGTGTGAATGTCAGTGGTATACCCAGACATGTCTGTCTCTCTGAATGTATGTCTCTGTGAGTTGTGTGTCTCTCTGTGCCCATTTGCTTGTGTCTGTGGTCTGTGTTCAGGTAAGTGTACATGTGTGCATGTTTGCATGTGTGCCTGGTGTTCTGCGTACTGGCGTGTACATGTCAGTGTGTGTATCTCTGTGTGCACACAGGTCTACAAAATGACACAGCAGAGGCCCCACCTCATCTTGCCTCACCATCCCTTACCCCAAGCTCTGGGTTGGGCTTTCCTGCTGAGGGCACAGCCCCACCTGTGGGCACACACAGCCAGCCTGGGCCCTGTATTTCTGTAGGCCTGGTGACATGTGTGATGGGAACTGTGGGGCCTCATTAGGGCAGGCACACAGGAAATACTCCTGTTGCCTAGCCCAGGACAATAGGCCATTCCAGGTACCAAGTATATTCATGGCTGTCACCCCGTCCCCTGCTTCCCCGGCCATGTCCCTCATATTGGCCTCTCGTCCTGCTCCCCTACCCCGCTGGTTGCCCTGCACCCCAGCACCGGTTCACAGCCCAGCCTTGGTTGTGCTGAGATTCCTTAAGGCCAAGTGTGGCCTCACAAGGGCAGGGCCTGGTTTCCTCTCTTCTGTCCCACTGCAGTGAAGCAGAGCTCAGGACCAGAGACCCAGCCCCAGATTCACTCCCCGGCCTGTGCTGGCAGCCGGAGGTTTAGAGAGCCCAAAGTCTGGCAGGGACCCAGACACAATAGCCGGCCTACATAACAGGGCGTGCCCAGCGCTGTCAGAGAGGGGTAAACAAAGTCCAGCAGCAGCAAAATTCCCAGAGAAATGACAGCCCTTCCAACCAAGAGGAGTGGGAATAGACTGTACCGCTTACCAGCAACATGACCTTAAGCTGGTTTTCTAATCAGTCTGTGCCTCCATTTCCTCATCTGTGAAATGGAAGCATTAAATAAGTTATTCATCCAAAGAGGTTAGAACAGTGCCTGGCACATGCAAAGATTATATGAATGTTTGCTGATACTCTTAACAGGGTCTTGAACCCCTAGCAGGGTTTGACTGACCTGAAGTGCCCCTACTCAGCTTTCAGAGAAGCTGGCCCAGAATGGAAGAGGGACTGGCAGCCAGCATGAGGCCACAAGAGCCCTCAAGACAGGTTGGGGGAAAAGTGGTCAGGGTCCATGGCCAAGGAAGGCTGCAATCTCTGGCCAACCCCTGGGGATCCAGATGTCCTCCTCAGCCTTCAGCTATAGATGTGGCCTGACTGCTGCAGCCCCAGAAGGTGCCCCTTGCTGCTGCCAGCCCACTCCAACGCACAGAGTCCCAAGGCTCTTCCCCAAGTAGGGACATCCCTCCACCTCCTCTTCCCAGACCCCCTTCTTGGGAACTTGTGAACCTTCGGACCTGAGCTGGGCTGGGCTGAGCTGGGCTTGGCCCAGCTGGCATTGACTTTGGCTCAGGGGTTGGGTTTTCTGAGCAAATCTATGGGACTGGCAGGATTGCAAAGAGACAATTAAGCCTCCAGCATGGGATGGGTCCAGAGCAGTCCTAGTCTCTCATGGTCATGCAGCTTCTGAACAGACTAAATAATGGCATTTGCATGTGCCTATTAAAGCAGACCCCTAGAGACCACACTGTGCATCTTTCACTGGCCAGGCTCTGCAAGGCTGTGGCGGAGAATGCAGCCACAATGCAGGGTTTTCACTGCACTTGTTCTCTAACTATTCCCCTCCATCACAATTCACAATCCGACCACGTTGGGGGAATCTGTGTTGTTCAAGAACTAGGTGCGGGCTGGGCACGGTGGCTCACGCCTGTAATCCGAGCACTTTGGGAGGCCAAGAGGCAGGTGAATCACCTGGGGTCAGGAGTTCGAGACCAGCCTGGCCAACATGGCGAAACCCCGTCTCTACTAAAAATACAAAAATTAGCCAGGTGTGGTGGTGGGCTCCTGTAATCCCAGCTACTCAGAAGGCTGAGGCAGGAGAATCACTTTAACCCGGGAGGTGGAGGTTGCAGTGAGCTGAGATCACGCCATTGTACTCCAGCCTGGGCGACAGAGCGAGACTATGATGGGGTGATGAGTATATTGGGGTGCATCTAGTTCTTTTTTTTTGAGACAGAGTCTCAAAACATTTTCTAATGCCTCCTTTACTATCGTAATATGAAACTCAGGACACACACCCATCCACTTTATAAAAAATAATGTTCTAGCTATACTGTAAAATAAATATTAAAAGGAAAGTAATTTACAATAAAGTACCACATACATATTCCAGCATAACCGCACTAGATGTAGTCTGAAGGTTGTTCCTACAAATATAAATCCTGGGAATGTGAGGCCTACAAATGCAGACTGATGGACGCAGGTGGTTGCATCGGTGACTCAAGTATCACAGGCAGCATTGCTATGGGTATCATGATTTTCCAAAACACTGAACAACTCTTAGTGAAGTTCAGAACAAAACAAAATACAATCTCCCCTCCCTTTTCTCAGTGGCTGCATTCCTGGAAAACTTCATGTATGTTAAACTTGTGCAATAAATAGCTTGTGTTGGCCGGGCGCGGTGGCTCACACCTGTAATCCCAGCACTTTCGGAGGCCAAGGTGGGAGGATCACTTGAGGTCAGGAGTTCGAGATCAGCCTGGCCAACATGGTGAAACCCCGTCTCTACTAAAAACACAAAAATTAGCCGGGCGTGGTGGCACGGGCCTATAGTCCCAGCTACTCAGGAGGCTGAGGCAGGAGAATTGCTTGAACCCAGGAGGCAGAGGTTGCCAAGGTTGCACCACTGCACTCTAGCTTGGGTGACAGAGCAAGACTCCATCTCAAAAAATAAGTAAATTAATAAAGTAAATGGCATGTGTTTATATGTAAAATGGTGTAAGAGTCTAGGCTCTGGTCATCACGAAAGGTTTTCACCTATACATATGCCCAGTGGCTCATCTGGAAGCCATGCAGAATGTGAGACAATTCATCATTCTGCAGGAGTTGCCTGTCTGGCATCCCTGGTGACTGCCCATCAAATGCCAGTGAGGCCCCCCTATTGCTGCAACAATCAAAACCACCGCTGGCATTGGAAACACCCCCAGGGGGCGCTCCATCCGTCACTAAGGACCAAGGAACTGTAGTCAGGCTTCCTTCCTGCCTCCCTGTCAGGACAGGCTCCGTGCAACCTCAGCAGTGCTGTGCCTCCCCTCTCAGACTGGAGGCTCCTTGAGGTGGGAGCCTGGCAGAGGGAGGAAGAGAGTGGGTGCCTATGGCCTCAGGCCCCAGGGCTGGAGGCACCTGCACTGTGCTGACCCATGTGTCCTCTGCCTTACCCCCATAGGCTGCAGCAAGATGTGGGACAACCTCACCTGCTGGCCAGCCACCCCTCGGGGCCAGGTAGTTGTCTTGGCCTGTCCCCTCATCTTCAAGCTCTTCTCCCCCATTCAAGGTAAGACCCCTGGGTTGAAGAGGTGATGTGAGTGGGGCCGGCTGGAGTGGGGACTCACCTCTCAAGGAAGTGGAAAGGCAAAGGAAAGTGGTCAAAGAGCCTGGAGCAATCCGAGGGACTCCCTGGCAGAGGAGGCAATGGTGCTGGGTCTTTAAAGAACTCATGGGATTTGATTAGCTCTTCACATAAAGATAAGCATGTGGGAAAGGCTCACTAAATATTTGCTCAACAATTGATAACTGATTGACTGACAGGTACTTGATTAAATTATGGCTCCCATAGTCCTGTTGTCTTGGGCTGGTCATGATTCAGTCTTTCGATGCCTGGAGCCTATGACCTCTTGGGCTCCATGAAGCCACCACATGACTTTGCTTACACACCTTGTCATGTTCCGCTTAAATGAATGTCCACAGAATGTGCACAGAATGAGGCAGAAAAGAAAAGGGGGAGCCCCTTTAGGAGGTGGCTTTCTAGCTAGTGAGTCATTAAAGAGATTTACAATATAGATTCAGTCATTCTTTCGTGCAGTGAATGAAGCACTCACCAGTGTGCCAGGCACTGAGCTGGACAAACACAGTGGAGAGAGGATAAAACAGCCCCCGGGGCTGCTCTCCCAGAGCTAGCATTCTCATTGGAGAGACATTTAGTAAGGAAATAAACAGATGTATTATCAATAATAAAAAGCGCTGGGCCGGGCGCGGTGGCTCACGCTTGTAATCCCAGCACTTTGGGAGGCCGAGGCGGGCGGATCACGAGGTCAGGAGATCGAGACCACGGTGAAACCCCGTCTCTACTAAAAAATACAAAAAATTAGCCGGGCGTGGTGGCGGGCGCCTGTAGTCCCAGCTACTCGGAGAGGCTGAGGCAGGAGAATGGCGTGAACCCGGGAGGCGGAGCTTGCAGTGAGCCGAGATTGCGCCACTGCACTCCAGCCTGGGCGACAGAGCGAGACTCCGTCTCAAAAAAAAAAAAAAAAAAAAGCGCTGGACGAGGGAATAAGGAGAGTGGGGACTAACCTAAGGCAGAGGTTCACAAACAGCCCCTCTCTGAGGAGGTGACACTTCAGCTGCAATCTGAAGACCTGGAGGTGAGAAAGAACCACCAGGCAAAGATCCCAGATTGGGGACGACTAAGAGAGAGGATCAACAGCCCGTGGAATAAGCATCCAAGGAACTTCCGTGAAGGCCAGTGTGGCTGGAGCAGGGAGAGCGCCAGGGAGGAAGGCAGGGGAGGGACAGGCGGGCCGAGGCCAGACCACGCAGGGCCTTGAGGACAGAGGCGAAGACTTGAGTTTTTTCCTAAGTCCAGTGAGAAGTGGGGGGTTTTAAGCAGGGGACTGACAAAGTCCAATTTAGGTTTTTAACATCTAACTGGTTTCTGTGAGAAGGAAGAATTCTAGGAGTGTAAACAGGAAAACCCAATCACATGGCAGGCAGGAAATGACGGCTTGAATTCAGGTAGTGAGCTCAGTGCAGGAGAGGAGTGGGAGAGTTGTTTATGGAGGGAATGGGAGTGAGTGAGGCGAGGAAGGAATCAAGCAGGCCCCACCCTAGGCTTAGGTTTAATGAGCCTTAGGGAAGAGAGCGGGACTGGGTGGGGAGCATGGAGGGAGGGGCAGGCCTGGAGTGGGGAGGACTCATGAGGAGCAGAACCTAGATAATTATTCAGAGAGCGAACAGAACTCAGGCATCTCTCACTCCAGGTGGCCTTTTCCTCCCTGGACCCCAGTTTCCCTGTTTGTAAAGTGGGGATAGGTGGTAGACCCCAGGGTCTCTTTGGGATAAGTTGGTTTGCCCCCCAGTGCCTGCTGTTGTGACCTCAGTAGTGAAAGACAGACCTTGAAGCCCTCCTGAGGAGTCTGGGAGGGTCACAGCCATGCCGTATTCCAGGCCAGTGCCCACCTGGCCTGGTTGCCTCCTCCAGGGACACCCAGTGCCTGGGCAGATAAGAGATGAGCTCCTCTGGCAGGTTTCACAGTGCACGCCATCACCGAGCCTGGAAACCAGCCTTCTCTCTGATCCCTGGAAGCACCTGCTAATTGCCTTTCTCCCTGAGACTCTGCTAACTGCATTCCTCCCCATGGCTCTTCCTTCTGTCCCTGCTGGAATGTGTCAAGGCAACTCCTGCCCTTGAGAACCTGGACTCCAGCCCACCATCTAGCTAACCCTGAGGCTGCCGCCATCAATGGGGCCCATACGGTGCCTTTGGACTGACAAGAAAAAGGCAGTCCTTCCTCGGGCAGAGATGACCTCTCACTAGAGCCCACCTAGTGGCAAGCAGAATATGCCTACTGGCCAGGTGCCCTTGTACAGTGAACAGCTTGCACAGCCATACTCTGTGGGCCTGGTCTCTGAAAATGGCGGAGAGAAATAAGAGACTGCGATTAGGGACTGAAAACAGAAAAAAGACGGTGTTCTCCCGAGCAAGTAGATGAAAAAGGTGTGGGCAACCGACCTGAAATTCCAAAGAGGGAAGTTTGCAAGTGTGGGGCAGGAATGATGGCAACACCAACTCACACAACAGGCCTGGGAAGAAGTATGCCCACGGGAAGGGACCTATACAGGGAAAGCTAAATAAACCTTATAGAAGATAAAAATTGTAGAGAGTTAGAAAAAAGTCATCTACCTAGACTGGATAAAATACCTGAAGGAGGGAGTTTGGCCAGGCAAGGAATTGCTCATTAAGGCATCAAAATGTTCATGGTAGCTCACTTCTTTATTTTTATTTTATTAATGTTTTGAGATAGACTCTTGCTCTGTCACCCAGGCTGCAGTGCAGTGGCGCCATCTTGGCTCACTGCAACCTCCGTCTCCCGGGTTCAAGCGATTCTCCTGCCTCAGTCTCCCAAGAAGCTAAGATTGCAGGCACCAGCCACCACACCTGGCTAATTTTTGTATTTTTAGTAGAGACAGGGTTTCACTGTATTGGCCAGGCTGGTCTTGAACTCCTGACCTCATGATCCTCCCACCTCAGCCTCCCAAAGTGCTGGGATGACAGGCGCATACTTCTTTAATCTGTAGTCTGCATATCTTTCATCTGTGTTTCTACCTTCAAATATATATATATATTTATTTATCTTTTTGAGATGGCGTCTCGCTCTGTCGCCCAGGCTGGAGTGCAATGGCACTATCTCTGCTCACTGCAACCTCCACCTCCCGGGTTCACACCATTCTCCTGCCTCAGCCTCCCCAGTAGCTGGGACTACAGGCGCCCGCCAGCACACCCGGCTAATTTTTTGTATTTTTAGTAGAGACGGGGTTTCACCGTGTTAGCCAGGATGGTCTCGATCTCCTGACCTCGTGATCCGCCCGCCTCAGCCTCCCAAAGTGCTGGGATTACAGGCGTGAACCACCATGCCCAGCCTCTACCTTCAAATATTTGAAGAGATTTGTTTTAAAATAAATATGGGAGAGCCATTCTGGCTGAGAAAATTCGACATACAGTCTATGTTAACCATGTCTGTGGGGTCTATGGGATACCTCCCCTCCCCTACCACCTGCATCATGATGCTATAAATAAGAAAACCTTGCTGCCAGCCTAGGAAGCTCAAACTTGCTGGCTGGGATGGGACACCATGGCAGGGAATCAGCAGGAGAGTTCCATGGTCAGGTCTGGGTGTTAGCATGATCCTTCCAGCTGTCTCAGGGTGGGGAGCTAACAGGAAAGCAGGGGGCTCCTACCGAATCCAGGGGAGATGAGGTGGTGGTGGTGCTGGGGAAGAAGAAGCTGGGACAGGACTGGTGACTGATGGGGGAGAGGAGGGAGAGGATTATTCCTCAATTCCTGGCTCCAGGCACTGAGTGGAGGATCCTAGGCACAATCGGGGGCCATGACTGCTTTTTGAGACATAGTGAGTGGGAGGAGACTGGGAGAAAGGTGGCCCTCGCCACCCTTCTGGTCGTCATGGCTATCCTGAGCTTGTTCAGGTGAGGCCCAGCCCAAGTGACAGGCCTCAAGGCAGACCTGGCAAGTGTCCCTCCCATGGTGGAGCCCAGCCTGGCCCAGGCATGCCCTGACCCCTTCACTGTTGCATGCCCTGACCCCCACAGTGGGGTGTTCTTCCCAGCACAGGGTTAAAGTCCCTTGCTACCTCCCTCCTGCCCTTCATGTCCCCCTCTACAGATATAGGGCCTGCTGGTTTCCAGGCCCAGACTGGAGGGAGACTCTTGGCTGCTTCTTGGGATCCCATGGTGACTGCCATTTCGATATCCTTGAGAGCGGCTTGCTATGAGGCCGTGACCACAGTCCCAGGGCTCTTCAAAGAGGCCACCTGGCCCCAGAGATGACCCATTGTCCCCTCCCCTCCTCTCCCTCACCATCTATGGCAGCCAGGGCTCCAGAAAACAGAGTGTCCCTTTGGCCACTGCTGGGAGCCCAGAAAGATCTGGAGTCAGGCAGACCTTGGTCTGCATCCCAGACTTGCTGCTCCCTTGCTGTGTGACAATGGGCAAATCGCTTAACCTCTCTTAGCCTTGGGATCCCCATTTTTTGATGGGATAATAAAAAGTACCAATTCCTAGCCTTAACACATTAATGTTTACCCTAACACCTCTGCCACTACACACACACACACACACACACACACACACACACACACGGCATGTGAAGCTGCTGTGTACATGCCAGAGTCACCCAGGTTTGCTGGCATAATTCATGATACCAGATGCTTGCTATGTCATTGGGCCTGGCCTCCTCAAGCCCTGGTCCCTCTGGTGAGTAGGGAGCCCAAAGCTCCAGTGTCCCAGCTTCAAAGCTGGGTGATTCTGGCCTTAATCCTCTTTTTTTTTTTTTTCCCTGAGTCTCACTCTGTCACTCAGGCTGGAGTACAGTGGTGCGATCTTGGCTCACTGCAACCTCCACCTCCTGGGTTCAAACGATTCTCCTGCCTCAGCCTCCTGAGTAGCTGGGACTATAGGTGTGCACCACCACTCCCAGATAATTTTTGTATTTTTAGTAAAGACAGGGTTTCACTATGTTGGCCAGGCTGATCTTGAACTCTGAACTCGTGATCTGCCTGCCTTGGCCTCCCAAACTGCTGGAATTACAGGCGTGAGCCACCACACCCAGCCCTTAACCCTCTTTTCTACCTGCCTGAGCCTTGTAGGGGGAAGTTCTCAAAAGAATCAGATTGTGGGTGGGATCCAGGGCCTCAGGGCCTGCAGTTAGCTCCCTGGAACTGGGGCTGAGGAAGAGCCTGCCCTTTGATGAGGGGCTGGGCTGAAGGTTCTGGGCCAGGCCCACCTCTGGCAGCAACAATGGGAAGCTGAGAGGGGCGCAGAGGGACAGCTGAAGGCTTTTCTCCTGTCCTAGGAGCCTCTTGCAACACTGAAGTTGGGATCCCAGGGCAGAAAAAGGGATGCCAAGGCAGGAAACTGGCCCAGTCCAATGCCCCCTCCTCAACCAAATCCTTCCTGCCCTCCCTGGGCCACGCGGTGGAAACAGACCCAGCCCACGGCTGCTCTTTCCTGGCTGTCCCATCCCCACCCCCAGCTGTCCCTCAGTTCTTCATCCATGAAGTAGGGTGACAAGACCTCTTTCCAAGGGTTGCCAGGAGGATTTACAGAAATGGTGAATATGGAATCACCTGGTATATTCCGGGCATAGAGCAAAGTTTGGAAATAAACACACGTGCCCAGTGACCCTTCCTGAGCTCATAGGACAGCTTGACCCTCCTGCAGCTCTTTATCTGGTCACCAAAATAAGTCCTCAGGTCACCTCCATGCAGGTGAGAACCAAGCTTACCTGGGAAGACTCTGGAGACCAGATCAGCTCTATCCTGTCCTCTCTATGTGGCCTTGGGCAAGTAACCAACCTCTTGGGGCCTCCACTTCTCAACTGTGAAATGGAGTTACCTTCCTCACCGGATGATTGAGGAAATTAAACAGGATGTGCCTAAAGTGCTTGACCAGCGCTGACATTTGAAAAGTACTCGAAACCTGTCATTGTGATGAGGCTGACAACAGTGACGCTGCTGATGCTGCTGATAGTGACTATGGTGGTGGCGGTGGTGGTGATGAATGGGTACTGAGATGGGGAAGCGAGATTCTTCTCTGGCTCATCTAATTTCTATTCAACCCATCCTCTCCCTCTCTGGGGAGAGAACACCTCCTCAGTGCTGGAGATGGAGAGTGGGGAGCCTCAGTGGTACCCCTCACCTCACCCCTAAGCGGTCCTGTCCCTTTGCTGCAGCTTCGAGCCTCTGAAGACAGTGGACAGTGCAGCTTCCCTGGAGCCTCAGCCTCTGCTTATTTCAGCCTCAAGCCCCTGCCATGCTGTGCTGCCTGATTCCCCCTCACATGCCTTTGCCTGCACAGGTTCCCCAACCCCACCCCTCCTCACTCCCACACCCTTGCTCCCCCTCCAGCAGCTCATCTAAGCCCTTCCAGGTGTGAGAGGAAACCCAGCCCCACAGGCCCAAGCAGGCTGACTGAAGAGGACCGGGCAGGCCTGGGCCCCCTCCCCCAACCGTGGCCTTGTGACAAGGGTCAGCATTCTGCTCACAGCAAGGGTCAGGAATCATTCTGTGACAAGGATCCAGGCAGGGTCTGTGACAAGGATCAGAGTGTATGTTGTACTTGGGGTCAGGTTCAGACCATAACAAAAGGGCTGAGCCCAAGAATGTCTGCTCTGATTCTGTCATCGGTGCAGGAGCCCTGAAGAGGCTTCTCCCTGTCCCAAGTGCCCCCACGGTGCCCTGGGTAACTGGGTCAGGGCAGCTGGAGCCTGACAGCACCAGGGTTGGTGGGAGTAGGGCTGAATTCTCTGCCCTGTTCCAAGCAGAGACAGCCAGGTCCCCATGCTCCCGGCCTCAGCCTTTGTCCTTGCCCCTGCCCTCCACCCAGGCCGCAACGTAAGCCGCAGCTGCACCGACGAAGGCTGGACGCACCTGGAGCCTGGCCCGTACCCCATTGCCTGTGGTTTGGATGACAAGGCAGCGAGTTTGGATGAGGTGGGTCCCAGGGCACCCCACCCCACCTGCAGAGCGCCAGGGCCCACCTAGGTGACTTTGATCTCTCCCACAGAGGGGTGTGGTTGCTGTCTGTGTGGGAACAGGACTCCTGGAGTCTGCCCTCCTCTAGCCTCCTCCAGGCCTGCCTTTCTGGGGTCCCAACCCTTGGCTCCCCCTGACAGGGTATGGGAGGAGGCTTTCCCACAGGAGGGGCCCCCAGAGCAGCGAAAGCTGAAGCAGCACCCCCAGGCTGGGCCACCCCACTGCCTCAAGGAAGCCTCACTTCAGCCCGGGAGTTGGCAGGGCAGGCAGACACCAGCACCCCATCCCATCCAGAGGGGAAACCGAGGTGCTGCAGGTCCTGGAAGGAACCAGCCTTGGCTACCAAATAGCCAGTCAGGAACAGGGACAGAGCCTGTTGTTCTCAGTCCCAGGACAGATATCTTCCCCGGAGCAGTTAAAACATGGTCTCTGTAAAGATTGGGGAGCCTGATAAGGACATTGATGGGGAGGCTGGAGTCCTCAGCTAGGAGCCCCTCACTGCTTTGGGGTGCAAATGCATGTGTGTGTGTCTGTCTGCAATGGCATCTGCCCCACCCTCAGGCGCCCTTCTCAGACGGGGCTTTCACTCCACCCACCCCCAAGGGCAGCAATTTCTTCAGAGGCCTTTGAAGCCCACTGGAGCCGTAGGCCCTCATTCCCCCTTAACCACTTGCCTCTCCTCAGGCAAGCGTGGGAGGCACACAGGAAGGAGTGGCTTGCCTAGTGGCTGTCGTGCTGCACTGCACCTGTGTCCACAGGGAGGGCATCAGGAGAGGGGACCAAGCAAGACACCCTCGGGGCCTAGCTTTGCCCTCCTCCACCAGAAAGGCCAGACTGCCCTCATCCCACCGACCCCAACTCCCAAGGGCCCAAAATGGGACATACTAGTGCAACCTCTGCATACCTCTCCTCCCTATACAGAGACAGGGCCTCGAGGGGTGTCTGAAGGGCAAGCAGACCCTGCCCCTAGGGTGCCCAGCTCAGAGCTGGCACAGAAGGGAAGCCGGGCACATGGCTGGAGACATGAAATTAACAAAAGGGACGTGCAAGGTCTTCATTCTCTCCCTCACCAACTTGTTCCTCGTAAAGACACAAAGAGAGGGAGTACATTCAACCCCCACCCCACCCTAAGACACAGTCCTGCCCTGTCTGTGGAAACCAGGGCGTTAGGGGTCAGGGGATTGAAGAGCTCTGCTCAGCTGCTCTTGGGAGCCACAGACCTCAGCCTCCTCATTTGCTGAGGCAGAGGTGGGCAGGCAGAGTGTGTAGGGCACCCCACCCCTGCCAATACCCCCTAGATGAGCCTCCCACCCCACCACCCAAGAGCCTCTCCCTGTCCCTCCAACAGCAGCAGACCTTGTTCTACGGTTCTGTGAAGACCGGCTACACCATCGGCTACAGCCTGTCCCTCGCCACCCTTCTGGTCGCCACGGCTATCCTGAGCCTGTTCAGGTGAGGCCCAGCCCAAGTGACAAGTCTCAAAGCAAACCTGGCAAGTGTCCCTCCCACAGTGGAGCCCAGCGTGGCCCAGGCATGCCCCAACCCCTCCACTGTTGCCCCCCAGCAGCACACAGTCCCCAGCTCCTGCCAGGCCAGCTTCCCCTGGAGAAGGCAGGTGGCCGAGCTGTTCCATGTGTTGCAGCCTAGTCTCCCCTAGGATGGCCCTGCACCTGGGGACAGGGTACCAGAGGGTGGGGCCTGCACACAGGAATGAGGCTTCCGGGGCCACACACGAGGTTGAGGCACTTGGGAGCCCAGCTGCATAGGCGGATGGGGTACCTGGGGGTGGGGGTCGTATTTCAGTATGGGACCCCCCTTTGAGGCGGGGCCTGCCCTCTGGAGGACACATGCTCCCCTGCCCCACCCTTGCTCAGAGCATAGGACAGCCTTGGCTGGGGTGGGAATCCAAGGCCCCTTTGGCCTCCCAGATCTGCCAACCCCACACAGGAAGCTCCACTGCACGCGGAACTACATCCACATGCACCTCTTCATATCCTTCATCCTGAGGGCTGCCGCTGTCTTCATCAAAGACTTGGCCCTCTTCGACAGCAGGGAGTCGGACCAGTGCTCCGAGGGCTCGGTAAGGATCCTGGCCCTGGCCCACCTCCCTCAGTCGCACCCTTATCTTTAGCCACTGTAATCTCCTCTTCTCCCCCTGCTTCTCCCTCTCCCGCCTCCCTCTTCCCTCCCACCCCACCCTCAATCCAAGGATGGCCCAACCCCCACCCAACCCCACCTGGCAGTACTCAAATCACACTCCCCTCCGGCAACGTGAGATGTTGCTCACCCATCTGGGCGCTCACAGACCTGCCCCCTCAGTGAGAAAAGCAGATGGGAAATGGGACACTTCATGGCCACAGCCCAGAGCCCCTGTCCCACCTCTAGCTAACTTCCTATGTGGCCTTGGGGAACTTACAGCCTCAGTTTCCCCATCTGTGCAAGGACTTCCAAGATTCCTTCCAACTCTGCCAACTGCCACCTGCATAGCCAGGGCTCTGCTTACCATGCCACTTTTCCTACTCCCCCTGTCCCCGTGCCATCTGGAATGGGTCCAAACATATGCAGTCCTCCTCTTTTCTTCTGATCCTGACATCAGGCCGGTTCTGGGCCTTCCTAGGGAAGAGAGGTAAAGGGAGCATCTAAGGAATTCATTGCCAGTCACTAAGGGGGCCATCTCCAAGGGATTCTGAGGGACCCTCTCTGAGTGCCCCAAGCTTTGACAGAGAGCTTGAGACCAGCCCCAGCCCCCACTCATTCCTTGTGGTCAGTAACTCATTGCTTCATGCATGACCCCAGAGGCAGTGCATTATATCAGGGGTCAGCAGTACCTTCTCCCCAAAGAGCGAAATGATCACGCTGGAATCTCAGGCATTTCAACAAGGGCGAGAGAAAACCTATGGGACCCACTTTGGCCGTTCCCAGAGCTTCTCAGAGGTTCTGTCCCAGGAGCTGGGAGGCCAAGTCAGACATGATCATTGCGAGCCACAGGACCTGTGGAGGAACCTGCTGCCTCCTGTGCACATGTTAAGGATAATTATGGAGACTGGCTTCCCAATTCATTACTGTGAAGCTTTTCTAAGACTAGGAGGAAGCACAGATAACTGTCCTGGTAAAGAGCTGAGTTATGGCCAGACGCAGATTATGGCTCACGCCGGTAATCCCAGCACTCCTGGAGGCCGAGGTGGGGGGATCACGAGGAGTTCAAGACCAGCCTGACCAACATGGTGAAACCCCGTCTCTACTAAAAATACAAAAAAAAAATTAGCTGTAATCCCAGCTACTCAGAAGGCTGAGGCAGAAGAATTGCTTGAACCCGGAGGCAGAGGTTGCAATGAGCCGAGATCACGCCATTGCACTCCAGCCTGGGCAACAGAGCAAGACTCCATTTCAAAAAAAAAAAAATAAGAGCCGAGTTATTCTGCAAAAGCAAATGGGAGGAAGATGGGGAGGCATGAACTCCTGTAACTGGAGAGACTGAAGTGAGACCTGAGGAAGGACTTTCCAGCCAAAGGGAGTGGTGGGGGCATTAGCTGGGGGAGGCTTCTCTCTGAGGATGTCGCAAACCAAGGGTACAGGAAGGAAGGGTGGGAACCAGTGTTTTGGGTACAGGGGGAAGTGGAAGCCAGACAGTTTCCTGGTGGAGGGTGGCTTTAAGCCCTGGCTCACAGACATCTAGGCTTGATCTGAAATGGGGGCCTTTCTGGGAGGGGACAGAAGGCCCAGAATACCTTCCAGTCATGCCAAGTGGGCCACCCAGAGCCCTGTGATTGCCCTACTCGTGGGTCTCCCTAATTCCTTCATGGTCCTCGTCTGCCTAAGAAACCCATTCTTCCACTAGGTCCTCTGAACCCCAGGAGGAATGGCCACCCCTTTCCTCTTCTCTTCTCTTCTTCTTCATTTCTACTTCCCCCTCTTCTACCCTCTTCTCAGTCCCAGTCTCCCTCCACACTTCCATCTGGGCCCCACTCCACAGTCCACAGCCCTCCACTCCCCCACATTGAGCAGACCCTTGCAAACTCAAGCAAGAATTCTCCCTCATACCTTCCAGCTACCTTCAATACAAATTTGCATTAGATGAATGAGTGGGTGGGGTGGGGGTGTGGATGGGCAGGTTGGTGGATGGCTAAGTAGGCAGCAGGATAAATGGGTTAAGTAAGGAAGATTGGACAGATGATGGGCAGAGGGGCAGGTAGGTAGATAGGTGGGTGGATGCATGAATGGATTGATGGGTGAGTGCAGAGATGAATGGATGGGTAGATGACTAAGTGGGTTGGTAGATGAATGGAGAGATAGGTGTGTGGGTGGATGGATTGATAGATGGAAAGATGATAGATGATGGATGGATACACGGATAAAAGATAGATAAATGGGTGAGTTGATAGTGAATGTCTAGTGGGTGAGTTGGTAAATAAATGGATACATGGATAGGTGGGTGGATGATTGAATGGGCAGATGGGTAGATATATAGATGGGAAGGTGAATAGATGAATTGATGGATGGATAATTAAAATCACCAGTTTATCCCAAAGTATCAGAGGATCTAAAATTAGGGAAAATGGGAAAACCAATGAGTATATTTTTAAGGCGATAATGCAAAACAACAAAGAGATTAGGTTGGCTGCACTGCAACTGTGTTTGTCCCCCCAGACACGGGTGTGGGCAGTCAAGGACCCTTGACAGCCCCAGTGAACCCTGTCTTTTCTCCTCCCCCTGCAGGTGGGCTGTAAGGCAGCCATGGTCTTTTTCCAATATTGTGTCATGGCCAACTTCTTCTGGCTGCTGGTGGAGGGCCTCTACCTGTACACCCTGCTTGCCGTCTCCTTCTTCTCTGAGCGGAAGTACTTCTGGGGGTACATACTCATCGGCTGGGGTATGGTACCAGGGAGGGCTTCCAGGCTGGGGACAGAGGGGGCAAGGCCTGGAGAACTCCCTAGGGGGAGGGTGCCAACCCAGCTTGCAGTCCTACGTCTTGCTTAGCTGCAGGTCCTGCTTGCAAGGATATCAGCCAAGGGTCAAGAAAGTCCTCAAAATGTCTGAGCCCAGGACAAGTCCCTCAGGCTGCAGCTGCACCTACGGCTGACCTGTGGGACAGATTTTGTGAACATCTTTCCATTTCCCTTTAGTTCCCGAAATACACAGGGCCACTGCTAATCTATAAAGGGCCTCTGTCACAATTAGAAAGAGAATGTCTGTCTAGGTAGACACAGCCCTTCAGGCATACAGCTTCACCCCCTCAGTGGAGCATCCCTCCGTGGTGAACAACCTATGCAACCAAAGACAGCAGCCTGACAACCCACCCTTTTCTCTCTCCCTCCCTCTCCCTGCTTTTCTCCGAAATCTCTCCCTCATGCCCTCTACCCCTGCTTCCTGTGCCCTCTCTGCTCTTTCACTCTCCCTGGGCCTGACAGGGGTACCCAGCACATTCACCATGGTGTGGACCATCGCCAGGATCCATTTTGAGGATTATGGGTGAGCTGCTGCCCCACACACTCCCCCGGCCGCCATCACTTGGGCAGGCCCCCTGGGTGGGATGATAATGCCATCTGGCCTTGGTGAGTGGACCAAAACTACAGCTCTTGGGCCAGAGGGGAGGCTGGAGGAGGACCTGAGGAGCAACAGACTCTGGGCTCAGGGTTGCTAAATGGCTCAGGAGCAGAGCTGGGGACAACTGAGGGAGGTGCTGCTGAGTCTTTCTCTGGCTGAGGACAAACCCTCTCATTCCTCCCCACGCTCTGCTCAGGTGCTGGGACACCATCAACTCCTCACTGTGGTGGATCATAAAGGGCCCCATCCTCACCTCCATCTTGGTAAGATACCCTCCCACCACCCAGAGATGGGGAAATAGGCCCACCTAGAGATGGGGAAATAGGGCAGGCAATTTAGCCCAAGGTCACATGGGAAATTAGTATCTAGGTCAGAACTGAAATGTAGCTTCCTAATGCCCAATGCAGGATCATCCCCACCCCCGTCCCACCAGTTCTTCCTTGAGCGTAAGCGGATTGGGAGCACAGTCCTTAGGGATGTGAAGGAGGTAGAGTTCCCGGATGACCTGACCAAAGGGGAAGCGCCAGAGGAGAGGTAAGATAGAGAGAGGCGCAGCAGCACCCTGGGAAAGAAGACAGGCCAGCAGCCGAGGGGCCTGAACACCTCAGCCTTCCCGCTCTGACTGCCCGAACTCGGGTCCCCACCCACTAGGTAAACTTCATCCTGTTTATTTGCATCATCCGAATCCTGCTTCAGAAACTGCGGCCCCCAGATATCAGGAAGAGTGACAGCAGTCCATACTCGTGAGTGTGGGCCTAGTGCCTCAGCCCCCAGTACCTCCATCCCCAGTCCTCAAATCATCCCACATCTCCTTGAAGTCCTCCCACCCCAAACATCCAGAGTCACCAAGGAGCCACATTGTTCTTTCCCACCTCCACCATGGCCTGGCTCAGCCCACCACCGTCCCCTGCTCCAGCCCCACCCTCACCAGGCTGCACTCAGAGCCCCATGCATGCTTCTCCTGCCCACACTCACCTAGCATCCTTCCCAGGTATGCATCTGCTGCCAAGCCAGGGAGCTCAAGAGGACACCGATGACCTGTGTCTTGTTCATACCATGTGCCCAGTCCCTGGCATGTGCCTCACATGGAAAAAGGGTGCAATAAACACAAAGTAGATGAATGCCCTGGGGGAGACCCCAGTCCGCCAATGAGACAGCCATGTTCGGGACTCAGTATTCCTCAGTAATAATGCTGACACCTGCAGTTTACATGCCAGGCACACGCTAAGGGATTTCCATGCATCATGTCATTTCATCCACACAGTCCCCTACAAAATTATCTTTGTTTTACAGAGAGGAAACTGACATATACTCCCTTCTCCTGGAGGGTTTTGGAGCATGTCACCATGGGCAGGGAGAAGGGGGCACAATGTCTGTGGACCAGGGCTTGGAAAGGTGTCAGGACCGTTCCCCCTGCTTGGGAGGACTGGAGGAAGAGGCAGGTTTTTTGCAGGAGCAACAAGGCGTGAAGACAGAGCTAAAGAAACATGAAAAATATGAAGAGGGAGGCTGTGGGAAGGCAAGTAGGGTCTGCATGCTCACAGATGGGAGTAGGAGATTGAGTATCAGTGCTATTCACACAAGACAAACCTGGGACGTCCCACAAGGCCTTCCAGTCCTGGGATTCTTCTTGGCCTGGGTTCTCTTTGGAGAGTCTGTGCTGTGGTTCTAAGATTCCTGGCTAGAATGTCACACACTGCTGGATTTAGGATTCTATTCTGGAATCCTGTGATTCTCCCTGATGAAACTAAGACTCACATTCCTGGTGTGACTACATTCTCTCCTGCCAGGTGTGTAGGCGGAGCTTCCCTTCCTGTCTGAGAAGGAAAGGCTGGGGGGGTGGAGGGGGGTCTGCAGTCTGCTGAGGGGCAGCATGTCGGGCCTGTGCACCCTCATCCTCTCCTTTGCCGATGGGACCTTATTTCCCCCAACTTACAGTGGTTCAAAAGGGCCTGAATCTGAGGCAAACAGAGCTGGCCATGGTCAGGGCCAGGTCTGTGTGGTGAGACAGAAAGGAAACAGTTGTCAGCAGGCAAAAGGGGTGGGGGCAGTCGGAGATGAAGCTCCTCAAGGAGAGGCTGTCAGCTCCCACTCTCCACCTCCCTATAAGCCTTTGATTTAAAGAAAGCCTCCATCTGTTAGCCTCCGGTGCGTGGGATAGTTTTGCAGCCAAAGAGGGGTGGGCATTGCTCAGGATCTTGGCATGGCTGAGAACCAGGTCCAGGAAGGAATGGGAGGGGCAAGGCCAGCTCCTCTGCCCCCAGCTTGCTGTGGGACCTCAGGCCTTCGGCTAGGCTTCCTTGGACTGACTGCTAAGGCAGGAGAGACAGAGTCAGAGACCCTCCCTATCCACACCCCACCTCTCCTAGCCAGAGAGCAATGGGTTCACACTGCCTGGATCAGCTATGAGGTCAGGTGGCTGGGAGGCCTGAACCAGGAAGAGCTCTGGGCCATGGGAGGCAGGTGAGCATTTAGAATGAATGCTGACCCTACTGAGCACACAAAGCTGTGAAGAAGGAGCTGGTCCTTCAGAGCACTCTGGGAGTATATGCACTGGTGTGGGGAGGTAGGAGGAGGGGGATGCAACCCCAGAGAAGGTGGCAACTTCTGGAGAAGCAGACACAGCAGAGAAAACACAGATAGAGGACGATACTGATTAATTTTGGGTTGTCCCTGGTGATCAGGTATGAACTTGGGTCCCCATCACCCTCCCAAGTGGCCCTGGGCATATGTGGTCAGCACCCCAGTTAGAAAGACTTGTTTCCTAGTACATCTTCTCTCATGGTCTCTCATGGATGCACTACACTTCATAGTACCCAAAACACTTCCAAGTTCATAGTGGGCCTCTGTTTGTATAATTTGACTATGTTGAGCACACATTTACTGCATTATACAAATTGGAAAAACTGAGACCAGGAGAGGAGGAACCAGGATCTCTTGTTGCCTAAGAGATTTTCTACTGCTCTTGATGGCTGAGAGCATCCTCTACTGCAATGATGAGGTAAGCCTCTCCCAGACCAGGGGGCCCAGGCAACAGAACTCCCAATAGTGGATTTCAGCTAACATGTCCCTGTTAGCATCATTCTCACTGGCCTCTCCTTTACCTCTTACCCTCTCTCCTCCAGAAGGGTGAGAATAGAGGGGGTTTCTTTCTCTCTCATGCTTCCCTCCAGGCCAGGAGGGCTGGGGGCAGAAGGGCAGAGGCACTGTAGCTGTGGAACAGGAGCAGACAAGGGCATAATATTTAGAGGAACCTACAGTCTATCCTCACACATCCTGGTCATTGTCCCCATCTTCTGTGCCTCCAGCTGCCCCCATGACACTCCCTATCATATCCACATGTGTGGCCACACATACCCATGGCCTGTCCCTCCCCTGTCTCTAGGAGGCTGGCCAGGTCCACGCTCCTGCTGATCCCCCTGTTTGGGGTACACTACATCATGTTCGCCTTCTTCCCAGACAATTTTAAGCCTGAAGTGAAGATGGTCTTTGAGCTCGTCGTGGGGTCTTTCCAGGTATGGGCTGTTGACTTAAGGCTGCATTCTTTCCTGGCTTTTAAGGGCATTCAACCTGGAGTTCTGGCCCTTGCCACTGGATTCCAATCTTTTTACTGTAATAAGTATTAGATAAGCACCTACTTTGTGCTTAGCTCTTTCCTTAACCAGGGGAACACAGGGGCTGGAGCCAGGGGTGGGGCAGGGCTGGGGGCTTCTGGTCTGTCTACCTCACCTCTCCTGTCATCTTCCTTCTCAGGGTTTTGTGGTGGCTATCCTCTACTGCTTCCTCAATGGTGAGGTAAGCCCCTCCCAGTCCTTGGGGCTCAGGCAATGGAACTCCCACGACCAGGGTCTGGAAACATTGGTGGGATATGTGCAGAGCAACGACTGGTTAAACCTTGCTACTCCAAGTATGGTCCTCAACCTAGTAGCACTGGTGTCACCTAGGCCCTTGTTAAAAATGCGCATCTCTGGGACCACCCCAGACCTGCTGGCTTAGAATCTGCATTTTAATAATTATTTTAAAAAACAAACAAACAGCTTTTCACTAAACCCCAGGGGGATTCCTGTGCACAACAGAGTTAAGTGGCTGTGTGCAGTGAGTGGGGAGGGGTGAGGGCTTCCAGAGAAGGTTGAGTTGCTGTGGAGCTCTGGTTACAATGCACAAAAAACCCACTCAAGTGAGCTGGAGACTCAGGATGGGAAGAGTTGGGGTACAGTCACCCCTAGGCAGCATCCCTCCCTCTCCCTGGACTGTATTCTGGGATCCTCTCTGCCTCTTACCTCCTACCATTTCAAGGCCTCCTTCTGAACCTGGCCTCAACCCCAGTCCCAAGTTTGCACCGCCCGAGGCAGCATAGGGGTCCCTCCATTTTGATTTCCTGAAGAGGATAAGACTGGCTAGTTCAGAACTCTAAGCCCAGGGCAGCCCATCAGCAGTGGAAGAGGCTCCACAGCAGCGGGCCTGACCACCTTCCCCTCTCCTAGGTGCAGGCGGAGCTGAGGCGGAAGTGGCGGCGCTGGCACCTGCAGGGCGTCCTGGGCTGGAACCCCAAATACCGGCACCCGTCGGGAGGCAGCAACGGCGCCACGTGCAGCACGCAGGTTTCCATGCTGACCCGCGTCAGCCCCGGTGCCCGCCGCTCCTCCAGCTTCCAAGCCGAAGTCTCCCTGGTCTGACCACCAGGATCCCAGGGCCTAAGGCGGCCCCTCCCGCCCCTTCCCACTCACCCCGGCAGACGCCGGGGACAGAGGCCTGCCCGGGCGCGGCCAGCCCCGGCGCTGGGCTCGGAGGCTGCCCCCGGCCCTCTGGTCTCTGGTCCGGAAACTCCTAGAGAACGCAGCCCTAGCGCCTGCCTGGAGCGTTTCTAGCAAGTCAGAGAGATGGGAGCTCCTCTCCTGGAGGATTGCAGGTGGAACTCAGTCATTAGACTCCTCCTCCAAAGGCCCCCTACGCCAATCAAGGGCAAAAAGTCTATATACTTTCATCCTGACTCTGCCCCCTGCTGGCTCTTCTGCCCAATCGGAGGAAAGCAACCGGTGATCCTCAAACAACACTGGTGTGATCTGAGGGCAGAAAGGTTCTGCCCGGGAAGGTCACCAGCACCAACACCACGGTAGTGCCTGAAATTTCACCATTGCTGTCAAGTTCCTTTGGGTTAAGCATTACCACTCAGGCATTTCACTGAAGATGCAGCTCACTACCCCATTTTCTCTTACGCTTAGCTATCAGCTCCTCAAAGTGGGTTATTCTGAAGTTTTCGTCTGGGGAGCACAGCTATCTTAGTGGTTCCCCACTGAAGTGGAGTGGCCCCAGGGTCAGTCTGGTGGGAGGACGGTGCAACCCAAGGACTGAGGGACTCTGAAGCCTCTGAGAAATGAGAAGGCAGCCACCAGCGAATGCTAGGTCTCAGACTAAGCCTACCTGCTCTCCAAGTCTCAGTGGCTTCATTTGTCAAGTGGGATCTGTCACACCAGCCACACTTATCCCTCTGTGCTGTTGAAGCAACAGGAATTAAGAGCTGCCCTCCTTGTCCACCCACCTATGTGCCAACTGTTGTAACTAGGCTCAGAGATGTGCACCCATGGGCTCTGACAGAGAGCAGATACCTCACCCTGCTACACATACAGGATTTGAACTCAGATCGGTCTGATAGGAATGTGAATGCACAGACTCTTACTGCTAACTTTTGTGTATTGTAACCAGCCGGATCCTCTTGGTTATTTGTTTACCACTTGTATTATTAATGCCATTATCCCTGAGTCCCCCTTCCCACCCCACTCTCCCTGGAGTGAGGCTGAGG
Organism: Hylobates moloch; assembly: GCF_009828535.3. NCBI lineage: Eukaryota > Metazoa > Chordata > Mammalia > Primates > Hylobatidae > Hylobates > Hylobates moloch. Next base: position 86,759,365 of record NW_026652283.1, on the reverse strand, counting down.
AGGCCTCCAGCTCATGTATCATCTGGACAGGAGCCTGCTGGTCACAGCCTCCTCTGTCTGCCCTTCACCCCAGTGGCCACTCAGTTTCCTACCCACACCTCTGCCAGAAGATCCCCTCAGGACTGCAACAGGCTTGTGCAACAATAAATGTTGGCTTGGATTGGCTTGGTTCCCCTGGTGGTTGATGTTCTCATATGGCCTAAAATGGGACCAGCTTCCAACTTGGAGCCATCTTCCTCCACCCAAAGGATGGGTGATCTAATACATTACTGAAACCAGATGCCTCCACTCTTTTGGCTTTTGACAGAAATCCATATTTTCATATGAGGCATTCACAGTTCTGAGGGCCTTCAGCTCCCATCTTTTTGAGTGGTATCCTCTCTCCTCTGAGTGTGATGAAGACCAGGTCCCCATTGTGTCCCCCTACTCCTTAAATCCAGCCAAGAAAAGACCATTCTAATCTCAGATCAATACAAAACAGCTGGCAGAGCTGCCCAGGGTCTCAGAAATGGTTGAGTGTGAGTGTTCCACAGGCCGCAGTCATTCCTGCAAACAAGCGTCCAGGATGACCATGTTGCAATTACCCAGGGCTCAGCCAAGAGGAGGTAGGTAGAGGACAAAACAAATGTCACCAACACAAGTCGAGTGAGCAGAGACAATATGCCACTAATAAAAAGGTTTAGACATAGAGGCAGTATGGCAAATAACATCAGTCAGCAAGAGATGTCTCCAAAGCCGTTGCCCATGCTGACCTCGTTGGGTCCCACCTCCAGCAAACTTGCTAGAGGAGCAGGAGAGGGATGTCAAGCTGGTAAAATGTGGTCAGAATGGGCTGGTGAAGTCTCAGATCTGCCTGCCCAGCTACTTCAATGCCTTGTCTGACCCAGTACCATCCCAGGACCCATCATCAATGACAGTTCCAACCCAGTATCCTCAGAGGCCAGAGTCAGGGGTGTTCAGGCCAGAATAGAAGTGACTGTGAGCCATGGGCAGAGGCACCCCCAGGGAAATGCCCTTTGATCAGTTGCCCAGCATATCCAGGAGTGGCACAGTCTCTCCATCTACATTCACACTCCATGCCCTGCCCTGTGCATGGTCAGCCATAGGACCGAGAAGGAGGCATTGTTCCTAACCTTGACCTCAGGTACCTCCAGGCCTGCTAGAGAGAACACTGTCAGTAGCCCCCACCCCTGCCCAGACCAACAGTGGTGACCACCAATGAGGTACTGGTGGTGGAGAGCTGAGCTGGGGCATCTAGAACTTCTTTCATTCTTCCCTGAGCGTCTTTTTTTTTTTTTTTTTTTGAGATGGAGTCTCACTCTGTCACTTAGGCTGGAGTGCAGAGGTGTGATCTTGGCTCACTGCGACCTCCACCTCTCAGGTTCAAGCAATTCTCCTGCCTCAGCCTCCTGAGTAGCTGGCACTACAGGCATGCACCACCACGCCTGGCTCATTTTTGTATTTTTAGTAGAGATGAGGTTTTGCCATGTTGGCCAGGCTGGTCTCGAACTCCAGACCTCAGGTGATCCGCCCGCCTCGGTCTCTCAAAGTGCTGGAATTACAGGTGTGAGCCACGGCACCCAGCCTACTGACCCTGAGCATCTTGCATTCCTGCCACTCCAAGGCATAGGAGTTGAGAGATAGGGGACAGACAGTCTGTCCATGTTCCCCTCATCCAGCTGGGGCATGCCTCTCTCTCTCTCTGGTTTCCCTCCTCCCACTCCCTACTTGGTGCCTCTCTGAACTGCTTCCAGAGACCTTGTCCACCCCATACTTCTCAGTAAGGTCCAGAAGACCCAGCCCTTGTCATTTAATCCCAATTCTGCTTCAGACTTTCTCAGAGATCATGGGCAGGTCTCCTCCTGAGTATGAATCTCTCCATCCACCTGCACAATAGGGAGGGTTCTAGATGACTTTGCTTAGCCCCTGGCTAAGGCACAGGTGGCTAATGAGGAGGGGCTGCCCACAGCCTTCTGCCACCCAGTCTGCCCCCCTGGGCTCAGGGGAAGGACAGCAGCTGGTGGGAGAAGCCCCAAGCAGTTGGGGGCTGAGGCATACACAGAGGATGGAGGCTGTGAAGAGAACAAGGTCAGAGATCTGGCAGGACTCCTTGAGAGATGAACTCAGGTCAGTAGAAGAAAAGAGAAGGGAGAGGGGGACAGAAATGCGGAGGAAAGGGCAGCACCTTGCCTTCCAGGTTAGGACCCTGTGGACTGCCTGGGCTGTGTGAAGGCTGGGAGGGGCCCCCACACCACACTGTACTTACCCCACCCACCACAGTCCCTGATATCCCCCCGTATTCATGTGTCATGGCTTTGGGGTAAGGCAGACAGCCTGGGCAGGGGACCAGTTGTCAGCCAAGAGGGTGGAGAGTGAATGAAGCAGAGAGCCAAGATGTGGGCAACCAAAGGGAGGACATAGGTGGGGCCCTGCTCACAGAGGTTACTGGGAAGGGCAAAGCTTAGTGACGGGCGCTTAAGGATGGCGAGAAGCTGAAACACAGTCTCCCAGGCCGGGAACAGCCGTGGAATAATGGGGTTGGCCACAAGCAGGACTTTTCCTGGTCCCCTCCTTCTCCCCCCGCCCCGCCTGCTCTCAGGTCCCTTGCCAGGTACCTGTCCGGTCAGGCCAACTCATCTCTATCGCCCCCTGGTGGATGCTTCAAGGACTTCACTAAGAGTGACCTTAGTGCCCAAACACCTGGGTGGAGGCCCATCCCTAGGAGGCCAAGTGACCCAGAGGGCGGGCCTCTATCCTGAGCGCCACGCAGAGTGAGATACAAGAGGGAGGAGGTGGTGAGGCGGTGAGGCCACAGGACTGGTTCTCAGGCTTTAGTCTGAAATTAAGGTGACCTGGGGCCTGGCCCTTAGACCCAGGCCACTGACCTCTGCTGCACACAAAGCCTGCCTCAGACCCAGCTGTAACCCCTGATAGAGCCCAGCCTCTGACTGGCCACAGGCTGGACCCTAACCACTGACTGAGCCCTAAGCCCAGTCCCTGAGGGCAAAGCCCAGTTGACTCACGTGGACACCTCCTGGGAAGACAAGGACGAGGAGCACCCCACCATCCCTGTGCAGAGAGCCACCATCCCCTTCATGGCAGAGGCCACCATCTGGGTGGTTCCTGCCACTCCAGGGCATGGGCTGCCCAAGGAGGGTGGCCAGTTTGCCAGCAGTATGGATAGGGGACAGTGTCTCAGATGAGGCAACATCGAGGTGGTCTCTGAGGGCTAGGTAGGGGTCTCTGGGTCCCAAGAGAACATGATGGGCGCCAGGGATCCCTGAATCCTAGAGGGCAGGCATAAGGGGTCCTTTGCAGCAGGAGCACAGTGGAGGCTTCCTAAGTGAGGCCGAGGGGATGATGGTGGGTTTGGGGCAGGCCACTCTGGCTACTGAGAAGGGCCCAAGGGTCAGGCTGGGAAAAGCTGCCAGTCCCCCATCCAGGTGGGGAGGAGGAGGGCTGGGGAAATGATGACCTGGTTTAGGACATGCTGAATGTAATGTCTGCAGGACATCTGGGGAGAAGCTCCAAGGCGATTGGAATCAGGACCTAAAGTGACAGAGCTCAGGTGGCAGGTGGGGACACAGGGCAGCCCCCTTGGGGAGGGGTGTGTGGGGAGTGTATATCCCCAGGAACCCCCATCTGCTGTGCTGGCAGGAGTGGGGTGAAGAGTCAGAATCAGCCCCTCCATTCTCACCACTCGCCCAGGGCCTATTTTAATGAACAATGACCCAGCCTCCCCCAATGTGGGAACAGGAACTGCTCTTATCTCTCCCGGGGGAGGGGGCCGGAGCCACAGCTGGCAGTCATTAAACACCCCAATCAGGCCAGGGATGGCCAAGATATTAATAGGCAGGAGCCAATGACCCTGGAGACACAGCCTCCTAGGAAGAGGAACAGTAACCCCAGTAGGCTATGCGGATGAGGAAGACAGGTCAGAAGGCCACCCTGGCAATGCCCCAGCCTCTACACAGGACAGATGGGGTAACCAAAGGCCAGAGAAGGGAAAGGACATGCTTGAGATCACCAGGAAAGTCACTGATAGAGCCTGGCCTTGAACCCAGTTCTCCAAACCTCAGAGCCCTGCCTCTTCCATTACACAGATCATCATAGGTGAGACCATTAGGGTTGCCCTCTGTGGAAACACATGAAGAGCAGGCCTAATCAGTGACACTGATTCTTTGTTTAAAATCTTGATATTTTGCTGATTATGTATGTTTTGCATTAATTTTGATATTTAAAAAATATTAGGTTAAAATATTATCTTGATCACTGAGGTTTTTTTGCCACCCCTTTCAATTTTGCACCTGAAGCAAGTAAGTTGCTTGCCTCACTCTAATCCCAGCCCAGCTCCCGGGTTCCCAGCATCCCGTGTCCCAGGATACTAGCATGGAAGAAACTCTGGAGAGCTCCAGACTGGTCTTTATGTGGCTCAGAAGGAAAGGATCCCGCCAGGGTGATGTCTACTAGAAGCAGGCAGCTCCAGGGCAAATTCAGTGGCTCAGCAATGTCACTGCAGATCTAGGTATTTTCTGTCTGTCCACTCTGCCATCTCAGTATGTGGACTTTCATCCTCAGACTTATGCCCTCATGACTGCACAATGACTGTCGCTGCCCAAGCATCATGTTCCCACAGAACCCCATCCACTGGCAGGGAGGAGAATTTCCTCTATATGTCTACTTTTATCAGGGACGATCACCTATCTCAGGACCCACCTTTCGCACACTCTCTTCAGGCCAGGATTAGGTCACATACCCAAACCACAGCTGCAAAGATTGGCGAGGGTTCTATAAGGGAAGTTGATCTACTGAGAAAGAAATGGGGATGGCTACTGAGTAGGTAACCAACAGAGTCTGACTCTCAGTCTCTTTTTGGACGTTTTTTGGGATAAATGTGTGATCTTTCATATTCCTCCACCTGAGCCTGGTGGTGCAGTATATGGGGGAGGTGAGAGATCCAAATCAGTCATGCTTCAGTGTAAGAGACAGAAAACATTCCCGGTGTTTTGTACAGAAAGAGATTGAGTGTAGGGAATTAAATATAGGAAGGCATGGAGGGCTGAAAGTTTGGGTGCACCTCTATCCATGGTCACACCATTGCAGCTGCCACCTTGCCGAACATTACTGCCAATATCTCGATTGCACATCCATTAAAGCTAGTGACAAGAAAGCAGAAGGAACATAGTGTCCTGCTGCTGCAGAAAACTCAGGTCTGCCGTATCCCACCCATCAGCCACCACGCTGCAGGAAACACGGCCTTTTTTTTTTTTCTTTTTGAGACAGAGTCTCACTCTGTCGCCCAGGCTGGAGTGCAGTGGCACGATCTCGGCTCACTGCAGCCTCCGCCTCCTGGATTCAAGTGATTCTCCTGCCTCAGCCTCCTGTGTAGCTGGGATTACAGGCATGCACCACTATGTCCGGCTAATTTTTGTATTTTTAGTAGAGACGGGTTTTCACCATGTTGGCCAGGATGGTCTCGATCTCCTGACCTTGTGATCCACCCACTTCGGCCTCCCAAAGTGCTAGGATTACAGGCGTGAGCCACTGCACCCGGCCAACACGGCCTTTACTTCTCTCTGCTTCCCAACTGTCTTGGTGGTGCTTCCCTCTGGCAGAGCCTAAGTTGCATCAAATTCCTAGCAGTGAGAGAATTCCAGAAAGGGACCTTGAGCCTTCCAACCCCAACAAAGCAGGGGAACATGGAAGGGGCTAGAGAAGAGGCTGAATGCCAATAGATAATTTCTAGCACAGCGGCTCAGGTGGCATTGTAGCCCAAGTCCCCAGAAAACAGAGGCTGAGACAAGGGCCTGTGACCAGGAAACAGAAGAGTGAAACGGGGAAGTGAGGAAAGCCAATATAAAGGCGAGTTATCAGCCCGGGCAATATGGTGAGACCCCATCTCTGCAAAAAAATTAAAAAATAAAAAATCAGCCAGGTGTGGTGGTGCATGCCTGCAGTCCTAGCTACTTGGGAGGCTGAAGTGAGAGGAACACCTGAGCCCAGGAAGCTGAGGCTGTAGGGAGCCATGATTATGCCACCACACTCCAGTCTGGTGACAGACCAAGACCCTGTCTCACGAAAAAGGTGAGTTATTGCACTGGCCACTACTGGGGCAACAGGACTCAATTCACTGGGACCCTCTGCAGGGCTGGCAGAACACGCCCAAAATTGTCCTCCTGAGAGACAGAGAAGGAGAGCATTAACCACTGGCTCCCAGCCTCTGTTGATCAGTTTGCCCACGTCAACCCCCTCACTCTTCCAGGCTTGACAGGCATGAACAAGAAGGAGGTTCCTGCAGGCATCCCATCACATAGTCAGAGGAACTCCAGGGCAGAAAGGGCCAGCTATGTGGTAGAGATAGGGTGAGGAGCTGTCAGGATCCCCCCCTAGAAAGCTGGCCAAGGTTGGCCAATAGGGAATGAGGCAGAGGACCCAACACAGGTGGCTTCCTGGGACAGAGAAGAGGATCCCCACACAAAGCTCCTTGTGCACTAAGGTCTGCATGGATGCTTACTGGCCCTGCTGCTAAGGTCTTTGGCACTCATAGCTGCTCTCTTGGCTGCAGCCCCAGGGTCTACCCCAGCTGACTTGGCCCCATTGAGGCTCACTGTGGCCCCTCACACCGCTCCAGGCTCAGCCATGCCATCACCCAGCCTTGGGTGTGAGCTTCCCCCCGCCATGGCCTCTGTGGCAGACTCACTTCACCATTTACCATGGCAGCACCATGACAGACCCACCAGTTCCAACTCCGCCACCTTCCTCATGCCCCAGGGAGCATGCAGGAACTTCTGAGTCCCTTCCAGGCCTCTGGGAGCTGAGGGTAGCTTGGTGGTGTTCACTCAGATCTACTTGGCGTTAAATCTTTTTTTTTTTTTTTTTTTTTTTTTTTTTTTTGAGACGGAGTCTCGCTCTGTCGCCCAGGCTGGAGTGCAGTGGCGCGATCTCGGCTCACTGCAAGCTCCGCCTCCCGGGTTCACGCCATTCTCCTGCCTCTGCCTTTCCGAGTAGCTGGGACTACAGGCGCCCGCCACCACGCCCGGCTAATTTTTTTGTATTTTTAGTAGAGAAGGGGTTTCACCGTGGTCTCGATCTCCTGACCTCGTGATCCGCCCGCCTCGGCCTCCCAAAGTGCTGGGATTACAAGCGTGAGCCACCGCGCCCGGCCTACTTGGCGTTAAATCTATAGTTCCGCCATTTTATCTAGAAGGGCCACTTAAGGGGCACACTTAAGGTTGCTTGGAGGACTGACTTCCTAACACACACACCCTCTGTTTTCAGGTTTCAGTGTGTCCCCTCAATATTTCCTAGGTAATGAGAACAGGTGGGCTTTCCTCCCTTCCTTCCATCCTCACTTTCTCCTTGCAGAGATGACATACCCCTCCTCCAACTTTCCCCAGGTCATAATGGTGGAGGGCTTCAGAGGATATAATCTCAGGGGCCAGGTAATGAGAATGGTATCTGTTTAATGTTTTCAAAGTATTACCATCATATTTTCATTCAGCAAATAATTACTGTGTGCACAGTTCTAGACACTGAGAATGCAGTGGTGAACATGGCAGAGCCCTTGCCCTCATGGAACTGACCCTCTAATGGTGGAGACAGATAGTAAATGAGAAAAGTTACAGAAAAAGAAGGCAGGATGAAGGTTAGAGTGAGGAGGGTGCTCTGTTAGTTGGGGTGGCCAGAGGGAATGACAGTGGGGCCAGAGCAGGTCATTCCCCCTCCCTGATGATCAGAGGAATTTAAACCATATGCATCAGAGCTGGGGCTCAGAGATCTTGCAGTCCAGGTCAAAACATCCAGTTCCCTGCCTCTGCAGAAGCAGCCTGGACAGTAGCTGAGGAGAACCAGGTGGCCTGGGGCCTCAGCAGGGTCTGAACTCCCCTAGGCAGGGGCTCAGGGGCTGACCAAGCAGTAAGGAGAGGATGCCTGGCTGGATATGGTGAGGCTTGTTTCTTGGGTCCCTCATTGCAGCAGTGACCCAGGCCCACAGACTCCATCTGGATGTGGAGTTTCCCCCCCGCCTGCCTCCAACTCAATGTCCTCAGTGCCAAGTGACACAGAACAAGCAGCTCTTGAAAAGACTAATATTTACTCTTCAAACGGGAGCTGGCACAGGCTGTTTCCTGCAACTGGCGTCTGACTCGCCCTGTGGGATGGACACAACAGGAGGCACTCCGGGAGATAGGCAAATGTCCCCTGGACGCTAGCATTCTGGATGAGACGATGTCTGCGAGATGGGGACAGCATGTTCCAAGGTTCCATTAGACACATCTCATTTCTGCCTGCACACCTCACAGTGGAGAGCTCACTGCCTCTCCAGCCCCTGCTGGACAGCTCTGTGAGAAAGTTCCTTCTAATGCTGGCCCTGTGTTCCTTGCCCCGGCCCTTGCTCTGATCCCTGGGGCCTCAGGAAAAGCGCCTGGAATAACCCCCAGGGCTGGGGGAATAAAGGTCCTGGTCACCTTTATTCCTCCCACCCCCACCCGCCTCTGGCTTCACTTCCCCAGGCCCACACTCTGGGCTCTGTGGCCAGAATAGGCTATTTCTGGGTTACGAGGAAGAAATTGCCTTGAGGGCACCTCTGTCCCCCTGCAGCTGTGTTCCTTGTCCTCATGAGAGCCCTTCAGCTGAGTGCCTCATATGGGAAAGTCTTGGCCAGGAAACCGCTGGTCAGACGGCTCGAATATGGGGAGGAGAGTCCCTAGTGGCTTGGGGGTCAGAGCCAGCTCCCCCTGCCCACTTTCCCTCTGGAGTCTCTCCTCTCTGCTCTTCCCCACCCAAGCCCCCCATGGCTTCCAGAGCCTTCCCTGACCAATATAACCCCAGGCTTGTTTCCCTGCCCCTACCCCCACCACTGCAGCCCTGTGCAGGCTCAAACACTCTGGCAGCATATGGGGCTTTAGAGCCCCCAAAGGCCAGCCTTCTCAACCTTGTCATGTCAACTGCAGGGCTGGGCAAGGCCAGGACAAGATCTCCCAGGGGAAATGCGGGCCCACCCCATTCTCCTAGAGCTCTCAGAACTGACTGCTGACACAAGCAACCCTCTTTTTAAAACAATTCCTTATTATCCCTATACCTAACTCCCAAGCTCCTGGTCCCTTGTAAGCAGCCATTCAAGTGTATTTAACATGTATCTTTTTGCATATATTCTCACAAAATATTTTATTGTCTTGTATGCATATATTTCTTATCATATAACAGTTGTTTTTCACTCAGCTCTAAGTTTTGAGGATTCATCCATGTGACGTTACATCTAAATCTGGTACATCTGCCTGCAACGTGATGCTCTGTGGTGAGCCTGAACACTTTCTTTCCGTGGTGGATACACAGATTGCTTTCCACCAACACCAGTAAGTCTTCAATGAACATGTCCCCTTAAGGATCTGTGTAAGAATTTTCCTGGGACAAATAACCAGAAGTCAAATTTCCACTTCACAAGGTGTGCCCTCTTAACTTGGGTAAGTAGGCTATATTAGGTTGTTTAGGCTGCCCTAACAAAGTACCACAGTCTGGGTGGTTTAAGCAGACATTTATTTTCTCATGGGTTGGGACTTCAACATGTGAATTTCGGGGGAACAGAATTCAGCTCTTAACAGTGGCATGGCTCTGCAGATCGGCCGTGCCTCTCTACTCACTGCCACCTCACACGAAGTCCTGCGTCTCCACATTCCCTCCCGCACTTAGTGCCATCCAGCTTTGCAAGATTTGCCAAACTCATAGGTGTGAGGTGATGTCTTATTGTTGTTTCAGTGTGTATTAATGATTTAAAATCTCTTCATATGCTTATTAGCTTTTTAGGTTTTCTCTTCTGTTAATTGTCTGCACATTTTCTAGTGGGGTTGCTCTTTCTTGCTGATTTACAGGAATTTCTTCTGTGTTATTAATCCCTTAGTGGTTTCTGGCATCATAAATATCTCCCCCCATTCTTTTAACTTTGCCCATGAAATCCTTATTTGTATATAGTCAAATTCATCAATCATTTTGCCTTAAAGCAGTCCTTTTCCGCCACAAGCCACAAAGATAATCTTCAAGTTCTGCAACATATTCCATAGATTTTGCCGTCCACATTTGACTTAAGAAGTCCTTTTCCACCACAAGCCACAAAGATAATCTTCAAGTTCTTCAATGTATTCCATAGAATTTGCCAACCACATTTGATCCCAGCAACGTCTTGGTGCTGACTCAGCAGAGCCAGGTGGGCTCCTTAGAGCCTCTCCTCCACTAGCACTGCCCAAAGATGCTTGGCAGCTGTCAGGTAGCACTTCTGCTACCTGGCCCCCTTCAAGGGGTAGGCCCCAAGAAAAAAGAAGGCAACTCACCAGCCAGAACTTCTCATCCAGCCCTCCTAGCATAGAAGGAACACTTTTATGGGCCAGAATCTCCTTTTATTCTTTGTGGGTACTGCCAAGTGGGGGACAGCCACTTGTTTCCTGCTCAGGGGAAACAGAGCTCCGAACTTTACTGTCACTGGCTCCCTAGAACAAGCCTCAGCTTCCCAACCTGAGCAAAAAAGTGGTTGAAGCAGATGGTGTCTGAAAACTATCAACTACCAAATCCCAGCACCCAGTAACTCAGATGTTTATTTTGGAAGTCACTGCCTTCCTCCAAAAGATTCTGATTCAGGACAGATGGTGCAGACTCTTGGAGAGTGAATTCCCCAATGTGTTTAGAGGATGGTCAGGAGAGGATAGTGCATTTGCTTTCTTTCTGGAAATTTTATTAGCTGCTAAAGGAACGGCCTTTGCAAAAGGCCACCTTCCCTTGGCTGGAAACCTGAGGAGGTGGCCAGCAGCTGCGCCCCCTGGTGGCCATTCTGTGGTCAGGCTGGTCCTGGGAGATGAAATTTCACCTTCACAGTACACAAGAGCCCAAAAAGCAGAGCAGGGAAAGTGCCTGCTGCACATAGCAGGGCAGGGGCAGAGCCTGCAAAGTGGGGAGGCCTCCCAGCCCCCAGGGCATTGTTGTGACCGCTATTTTGGTTGGGGATTAGTACTAAAGACTATTTGAGCCCTTGCGCCTGTCTAGGCCTCACTGGACAAGATGACCTGACTTTCATTTCTCTCAACAACCCCCTCCCATTATGTCAGGCCCACATTACACTGTCTAGGAAAGGATTCATAACTCAGAATTTTTCACACAAGTGCAAAGACACATGTTAATAAACACTTTAGATTTATTCTGCCATTTCTGAAGCCACCTCATTTAATTTATGTATACATAGGATATAAATGGCTATACAACATTTTCACATACTTTTATACAAGTTTAGGTTGTACTACTATGAGTCTGTTAAAATGTACCCATTATTTACTCAAAATATTTATTGTTACAATAAAACCGTAAGAAGCTTGTGTAACATGAACAGCAAGTATTTAAAATGAATATGTAAAGTAAATGGTTTTGCCCTGACTAAATCAGCCTCAGTATTTTATGCTTTTAATAGAAAAGCCCATTAAACAAAATAGAATCCTGGGGGATCAAATCATATGACTGATTCATGAAATAACAATTCTGAAGCAACCCCACAATCATAGAAATGTAAGGGTTAAAGAAGGTCATATGTACCAAGCATGGGTCGGAGGAATAGAGTGGGTTTGTTAATTTTACCCTAAATAAAAGGCGCTTGTGGGCAACAGCTCTGCCATCAGTACACATGGGCAGATGTTTCCATATCCAGCCATTCCCAGATTTCACTGACAAGCCCTTTTCCACAGGTTCCCTGCTGATGAGATTTCCCCAGCAACAGAAGTTTGACATCACTGCTCCCAGATGGGAGAATCAGAGCTCTCCTCATTTGGGTCAGGGGTGGCTGGCTCATGAGGTTTGGTCCAACCAGCAGAACCAGCTCCTTGGATCCTGGAATAAACCAAACACCAATGGTACTATGCGCTCTGTGCCCAGGGAGTGAAAGGCAGGTCCAGGGTGGGAAGAAGAGGGGCTGCTACCTTTTGGAGTGAAAAAATGAGGTTGTTTACACTGTAGTATAACAAAATGCCTTTTTGTAAAGGCCAGAAGAAATGGCTGTGCTGTGCTGCCTGAAGCAGAAAAACCTTCATGTACCAGGTGAATATAAAGCCTTTCTCCCCCCACACACAATGGATTCACCCAGTATTACCCTCCACTACCACTTTTGAGCTTCATAACAGCACCCTGGGGGGGGGGGGGGGCAGATTGATGTTATCACCATTTACCAGATGAGGAAACTGAGGCCTGATGGGCAGTGATTTGTGCACTGCGACATAGGACTCAGTGAAGAGCCTAGCCAGCTGACGGTCAGCTGACTGGTGCACTCTTTCCCTCACCTTATCTCTCAACGGCACATCTACACTCTTTCTCCACCATTATAAACACTCACGGTGCACAGGTAGAGTGTCCCCAGACCTGTGCAATATTCTACGCGAAAACATTTGGAATGTGAGCGATGTCTGAACAGGGGCTTGCCAGGCACATCTGATCACCATAAATGCTCCCACCCCTGCCTGTCCTCACTTGTGCTGCACTGTGCAAGCAAGCAGCAGGTTCTCAGAAGGCCACTGTCCTGCATGTTACAATGAGTGGCCAACTCCTTCACAGAACAGCAAATGGTAGCCCTGGCTACAAGGTGCAGCATGCAACCCCCATATGCCAAGGGGCAGCTGCTATCTTCCAGCAGAGAGAGAACCCCCAGCTCTGCTCCCTACCTATGCCCTGCTTCCTATGCCTCACACAGCCAGCCTTGCTGCTGGCCTGCTGGCTGTTGTCTTTGAGCTGTGCTGACCACCAAGAGTGTTACTCCTCTCCAAGACTTGACTCCCAGGCATGGGTGGGAGAGTTGAACCTCAATGCAATCTGCTCCCACTCTGAAGCTCATCTACCCACCCCATTTGTTACAATTAAAGATGGTTTTCTCATCCCTCCAGAGACTCCAGTTTCAGCCTCTGTCTCCAGAGCTGGAGCGTATAGGGCAGAGGTAGAAAGAGGCAGGAGAGGTGGAGAACAAGAGCACCTAGAAAAGAACAGAGGAGCTCAAGCTTATTTAATCAAAATGCTTAAATGTTTTAATTCCAGCATTCTCCAGAGTTCACAGAAAAGAGGGATGCAAGCCCAAAAAGCAAAACCAGGAGCTTATGGTCATATGCCTCCAGCTGCAGGCAGTGGGGCCTCTGGTACTGAGAGGGAATGCCACCCGAATATGCCCCAGCTGTCTCCACCCAGGAAAAGGAAAGCTAGGTACAGTCCTCATCACAGTAAGGCTAGCCTAACAGGGGAAAACAGATTTACATGTTTCGTTCATTAGCCTATTAGGGAAGGGGAAACCTTTTGGGCTCTGGCCCCTTGGCTGGGAAACCCTTCCTAAGAGCACTGAGCCACACTCTGGCCTTGATACAGTAGATGGGACTTAACACACTCTGATGCTCAAGGCCTTGCAGCATCTGATAGCAGAAGGCACCTCTAAAGTTTTGTTTTCAACATTATTTCATCTATTCCCAGATCTAGCCCAGTGAGGTCAGCTGCACAGGTAGCATTTAACTACTGGGAAAACAAAAGTGCTACAACAACAGTGAGTCCATGGTGGAGTGAGGATAACTCCTGGCATTTGGAACCAGTTTGCTGGTATCAAGGATCACACAAGAGGCTATAAACCTCCAACCCTGAACCAAGTCAAACCTAAGCCTGGGGATTTCCCTCAGATGAAATCACCAGAACTTCTTTCCTATTTTCAGTCTCTTCCTTCAGTGAGCTGAGGATTCTTTTAGCTAGCTGGATTTCAGTCAAACAATGTTTTTGTGGTCATTACTTGTACTGTTTTTCTAATGCATCTTTTCCTTTTTGTTTGCAAAAGTCAATCTCACCCCATGTAGATGTTAACTGATATCCACACACACATTCGACCTGGTGTGGATAACATCTCCGGTAGTGCCTCGGTGGTCAGGAAGCATTACCAGGAAGGACTCATCTTCAAGGACCGTTTCTTTACTGCCTGCTGAATATGGATCATAGGCTCAGATGCCCAAAGCACCCGGGGTACAGGTCTACATGGCAACCCAATGCCACACAGGAAAAGAAAACAGTCCATTTTTAAGCCGTTCTTACCGACTTTTTTTTTTTTGAGACAGAGTCTTCCTTTGTCACCAGGCTGGAGTGCAGTGGCTCGATCTTGGCTCACTGCAACCTCCACCTCCTGGGTTCAAGAGATTCTTCTGCCTCAGCCTCCTGAGTAGCTGGGGCTACAGGCATACGCCACCATGCCCAGCTAATTTTTGTATTTTTAGTACAGATGGGGTTTCACCATGTTAGCCAGGATGGTCTCGATCTCTTGACCTCATGATCTGCCCACCTCAGCTTCCCAAAGTGTTATTGACTTTTAAAGCTTTTTTCTTCTTCTCATTTAAAACATTTTACCTCCCCTCCTTAACTTCCCATTCTATTTCACCATCTTTCAAAATTGTCTCCCAGAAAAACTGAAAATTCACCTGCTGGGTATGCAGAAAATTATGCAGATGTGAAATCAGTGTAGAGACAACTTTGGAGTTTATGTCTGAGTATGTTGCCAATATAATTTTCATATTCAGACTTTTTAGAGACAGGGTTTCACGCTGTCACGCAGGCTGGGGTGCAGTGGTGTGATTATAGCTCATGGAAGCCTCAAACTCCTGGACTCAAGGGCTCCTCCTGCCTCAGCCTCCCAAAGTGCTGGGATTACAGGCATGTGCCATGACATCCGGCTAATTTTTTTTTTTTTTTGTAGAGACGAATCTTACTGTGTTGTCCAGGCTGGTCTCAAACTACTGGCCTCAACCGATTCTCCTGCTTTAGCTTTCCAAAGTGCTGGGAATACAGGCATGAGCCATCATGCCTGGCCCGTATCCAGATATTTTATGTTTGGTCAAAAATAGAAAATTCTATTATAAAAAATAAAGTTACTATGGCAACATTTTCCCAACATAGTTCCCAGTATATAAACTTATTTTTCTTAAAATCATAACAAGGTAGCTCAATAACAATATCAGTGATAATCAAATATAATTGAATTTTTCTAAAACTACATTCTTACATTCCCTATCTACTCAATTCTTATAATGGTTTTCCACTTTTAAAAACTATCAAAATAGGATTTAAAAAAATTTATCAAGACCACATAATGCAGTTGAACACTCAAAGTGTTCCATGCAACTGTGGTTGAACTATTCAGATTCCAGAGTCCTACCAAGAACAATCCAAAGAGCAAACTCCCAAAATGGCCTCCTGCGTGGTACTAAACAAGCCAGGCTGAAATTTCGGGAAACCTAAGGCATCTTATCCAGAACCATATTTTGGAAAACTGTGATCAATCAATTTTTTGACAGTGAAAGAGAGTAACTTTCCAGAGTATGTGTTAATTATATCTCTATCAAGCTTTAAAAAGTTAACAGCTACTTAACTCTTGTTCATAAAAAATGAGGCCCTCAAGCTAATTAAGATGACTGGGAAAGGTGCAGAGGAGTAATTAATTTTGGAGGCACTCTGGGAACAGGTACACAGGGTACAGTAGTCATCATCATTAAAACAACAGGCACTCAGCTCTACTGAAAAGGCTGATGACAGCAGCCCCTCCCAAGCGGATCTGTAAAGTGCCACTAAATCCATGTTCATTCACCTACTCCAGGTTGTGGTCAATTGTAAGTAATCCTGAAATTCTCATTTCTGCTCATGCTGATAAACTTATCATCTAGTAGTACTGGTTATTCAATTAATTTTTAAAATATTCAGATACACCCTGCAAATAAATATAAAACATTTCTGTACCCACACCGTCCCACCACCATAAAAGGTTACATATAAATTAAATAAACTCAGATTTCTTAACCATTTTCTCAGCTTAAGTTTGCCCTCACCCTAAATGAAGTCCAATTTATATCCAAAATACAATTAAATATTCCAAAGGTATATCAAACCTAAGATATCGGAAAAATGTAAACAAAATTTATCTAGCTTATATTTATGAACCATATTTTTAGGTTTTTAATTCATCCTGTACTGACCCTCTGAAAAAAAAAAAAAAAAAACTAACCAAGTTATATTTAGACTGAAAGCTGACTTGGATTTTAAAGTGGTTCCTTGGAGACAACTCCCAATTACTAAAACCAGTATTATTGAATCAAGTGGTTTACTGTATCATTCAACTTAAAAGACCAAAATATTTCCTTTCTCTCTTCCAATAAAGCTCTTTCTGGATGAGCCCCCAGATCCAGCCGTCCTAAGTAAACATGCTGAACTGGATGGAGATCCTGCAGTAATGCTCGGCACAGAACCAAGGCTGGGTATCAAGCAACCTCATGACTTCCACTGCAACTGTTTAACATCCCCAATTCCTGGTTTTTCAGTTCAGTTGGCTGAAAAGGATGGAAACTGGAGTGTAAAGTAGAGAGGCAGAAAGAGAAACATAGATTGATCCTCAAAAGAAAATCAAAGAATCCATTCATCACAGTGTCATCCTCATACTCCACAGTCAGACTGCTTCTCCTGAAGCTGCCTTGTTAGTATCTGATATGAAGACAGAAAAGCCACTCCTATGTGGAAAAGGATTTGCCAGAGGTTCCTCAGCCCATGCAGGTACATGTTGCCCAGGCAAATAAAGAGCAGCATAAGCACCACCTTCATAGTCCTGGCTGGACTGTAGAACAGGTACAAATAGCACTGAAATGAGACCAGAAGAGGAATTTCAATCAGAGATAAAATGGCCACTAGATCATATGCAAAATTCACCTCCCACAGCTTCCATGAAGAGTGTCATTTCCCTCACATTAGCTGATTAAACTGAATTCATTATAGTAAAGCGTGGACCCACTGGTTAGGCTGCTGCTAATTATTAGATGAAAGTGAGGATTTGGAAGATTAAAGGAAAGTGAAATAGATGTCACAGGAAGAATTAGTGCATGGCACATCTGAAAGAAGTTAAAGAAATAGACAGAAATGACCAGGCTGTTGGTAGTAAAGAAAGAAGAGCTGCAGGTAAGCTGCAGACAGCCAGGCTGCAGACAGGGGACCCTAACGTGACTGACTGGCCCCCCCAATGAAGTTTTCCTTCAGGGAGCCAGGACAGGCAAGCAAGCTGGTGAGAGGCGGCCATGCTTTTACTATTTTGGTTTCTCCTAAGCCACGACTACATTGAGCACCACTCTTCCCTTGGGCACCCTCCTTATCATGTCTTCCAAAGCATCTCTGAGTCGGGGAAAGGACTCACAGCACGGAGAGTGACTGGTATTTTGTGTATGACTATTACACATAAAAGGGGCCATTCTTGTTCTGCAAAAGGTGGAAAAGGTATTTTGGTTCAATGCTTTCTTGTTTTTTTTTTTTAAAAAGGACATCGCTGAACATGGATCAATCTACAATGGACAAAGTTCAATCTACAGAGGGAGGCAGTGAGCTATCCAACTAGGAACACAGTTGAAGGAATGAGGTGGAACTGTACAATCCCTGCAATCCTAAAACGTAGCTCTAGGAAACTGCCACTGGCTATGTCCAAGGTCTTGGAGACTTGTTTTCTAAAAAATGAGTGCATTTTCATGGGTTGAAAATTTCTTTTTGCATAATCAGGTTATGCTTTTTCATTTTTTTTAGGCAATGTCTTTCTCTGTTGCCCAGGCTGGAATGCAGTGGTGTGATCTCAGCTCACTGCAACCTCCACCTCCAGGGTTCAAGCAATTCTCATGCCTAAGCCTCCCAAGTAGCTGGGACTACAGGTATGCACCACCACACTCGGCTGATTTTTGTATTTTTATTATAATAGAGATGGGGTTGCACCATGTTCCCCAGGCTGGTCTTGAACTCCTGGCCTCAAGTGATCCACACATCTTGGCCTCCCAAAGTGCTAGGATTACAGGTATGAGTCACCACACCTGGCCTGGGTAATTCTTAAGAATAAACCATTCTAGGATGTATATGGAAGAGAAGGAAAGTGTCCTAAGAACAGAAATTTTAATGTTAAAGAAAGGGAGAAAAAATATGTATTCAGAGAGAGTGCTAAAATCCTAGTCCATATGGAAGACAAGGAAAGAGAATTAGAGCCAGGCTTTCACTAGAATTAACTCTGCCTATGAGGGACTCAAAAGCGCCTCTTTATGCCACCCCTTAGTACACAGCTTATTTGAAAATAACTAATCAAAACCCTCTAATGTTCTAATGTTTGCTTCAGTTCCTAAAGAACAGGTTTGAGTCAGAAGGTATTACTATTTAAAACAACAACAACAACAACAACAACAAACAGCAGTTCTTTGACCTAGTCTTATATATGTATATATTTTTTTAAAAATTTTTTGTGGTGGCTCATGCCTGTAATCCCAGCACTTTGGGCGGCCAAGGCGGGTGGATCACAAGGTCAGGAGATCAAGACCATCCTGGCTAACATGGTGAAACCCTGTCTCTACTAAAAGCACAAAAAAATTAGTCAGGTGTGGTGGTGGGCGCCTGTAGTCCCAGCTACTCAGGAGGCTGAGGCAGGAGAATGGCGTGAACCCGGGAAGGCAGAGCTTGCAGTGAGCCAAGATTGTGCCACTGCACTCCAGCCTGGGGAACAGTGCAAGACTCCGTCTCAAAAAAAAAAAAAAAAGTTCGGAGATGGGGTCTTGCTATGTTGCCCTGGCTGGTCTCAAACTCCAGGCCTAAAGTGATCCTCCCACCTTGGCCTTGAAAAGTACTGGGATTACAGGTGTGAGCCACAATGCCTGCCTAGACCTATATTTTAAAAACTACACATACACAGATGCTACTTTTATAGAAGGACACTTCTGTGCTTGGACTGTCCTAATAATAAGCACAAGGCAGTATCTTGCCACTCACTAGTCAGGCCTAATCCAATCCCCATGTAATCTCATCCCTCCCTTCTGGGAAGTCTAATCCAAACTGCTGGTTTCTGTTCTGCTGCTGCCAATAGCCCCTTGGCCATGAACAAGGGGCTTTCCCTTTCTGAGCACAAAGTTCTTCCTCTGTAAAATGAGAGGACCGGGCAGGATGGGCCTAAGGTCCTCCACTAAGGGCTTGGTATTGTCCATGATTTGAACCATGACCTTGGTGGAACAACAATCACATCTAGAAACTTGCTGATAGATGAACAGAAGAACAAAATAAGGTCATGGATTTAATCCACTGACCAAAATATCGTTTCACCCACCTGGAAAATGCAGGCTACGAAAGGAACAAGAAAAGCCAGAATGTTTCCAATTTCCTCACGGGCAACCTAAAACAAATACAAGGAACACAAGGAAAGGGATATTTAGATGAAAGGAAACACTGTGACATAAAGCACTTTACTCTGCCTTTTGTCTGTATGGTTGACAGTACAAAATCCCTGGCTGGGTGAGACACAAGTTCCTGTTTATGCACCAGATCAGGGTTAGCATACAATCATTTTCAACAGCTTGGTCACAGCATGTGCCTCCTGTCCCCATGTGATTGTGCTAAGTCTTCAACCTGGAATGAGCCACCAATCCCTCCACCGCTCAGAAACCTTAACAGACCTAGCTTTCTCTAATTCTTCCCATCTCCAGGCACTGCTGCCTCCTTAGGGTTGCCACCACACACTGTTTTGGGCCATGAGAGCCCCCAAGGCAGGGACTATGTCTTAACCATCTTGCTGGCCAGGTACTAATTCTAATGTATACAAACAAACAGACGGTAAGTATCTGGCTAAGAGCAATCATCAACAGTAAGAGTAGAAACCACAACACACATTGATCAAAGGCAGGATGTGGTAACAGGCAGATACCACTCATAACACAGGCCTGCTGCCATTCTCCAAACAGGTCAGTCTACATCAGTCTCCTGAGGTTCAACAACAGTCATGCTTCAGACTTTACCCACTATATGCATGGGTGTGAGTATGGTGGCACTATCTTTAAAAGTAGTATCTATTTGTTGATGCTAATAATGGTTCTATACCTTCTCTTTTTTTTTTTTTTTTTTGAGACGGAGTTTTGCTTTTGTCACCCAGGCTAGAGTGCAGTGGCGCAATTTTGGCTCACTGCAACCCCTGCCTCCCGGTTTCAAGCGACTCTCCCACCTCAGCCTCCTGAGTAGCTGGGATTACAGGCATGTGCCACCACGCCCAGCTAATTTTGTATTTTTGGTAGAGATGGGGTTTCACCATGTTGACCAGGCTGGTCTCAAACTCCTGACCTCATGTGATCCACCCACCTCAACCTCCCAGAAGTGCTGGGGTTACAGGCGTGAGTCACCACACCTGGCCGATACCTTCTTGAAATACTTCTTAAAATACTTCAAAATTTTAAAACTATTTTTAAAAAGCACTGAAATAGTAAGTTCCTTTGAAATGAGCAGACCAGTGAAGGAACTTCCTGGTGATACATAATTCTTCGACAAAGACACAAGGAAGGTGGCATCTGCATTATACAAATCAGATTACGGGACAATCTTTTCTCAGGAGAAAAAGAGCCTGAACCTTAAAATCAGAGAATGAAACTTCTGTCCTAGGTAAATAATCCAGTCCCTGGAGTGACTCCTGGGGTCCCAAGAGCCACAGGGTGTCTAATGTCCTTGTAGCAAATTCTCCATTTCTTATCAATATGTTGGCAGGCCCCTCCTGCCTCTTAGGACAATAGACATAAAAGAGCAACTTTCACATTCATTCAACTTACTACAAAGAATAAAATTTATAATAAAATTCGTATTAGTTTTGAAAAATTGTAAAACCTCAGTTTTATAGATAAAATGTATCCCTATCACTTTCTTCTATCATGTCCTTCAATTTAAACTGTTTAAAAAAAAAAAAAAAACGTTACCTGTAAAGAATGTTCTGCAAGATGAACTCCTCGAATGAGATTCAGGGCAGCACACATGATGTTGAGAATGAGGGAGAGGATACCCAGGGCTGTAACTGGTTCCATTCGGAAATTAGGAGCTTCACAATGAAAAAAAAAACAAGTGTCTAGTGTAAGTAATTTCTATATGAAAGAAAAATAAATGAAGACATTAACTAGACCTACACTAATGATAGGTTCACTATGTTAAACACAGAATTACAAACATATTAATTGTAAAAGCAGCAGAAGTTAGAGGGAAAAAAGGCAAGAAATGATGGACAGAATGGATGTGGGTATTTGAGTAAAGTTTCTTCCACAAAAAGGCTCTTTTCCAGGCAAGCACAGGTTTTTCAAGTGCTTAATTTCCTTTCTATCTAAAGCAGTGGTTCTCAACCAGGGGCAATCTGCCCCCCAGTGGATATTTGGCAATGTCTGGAGTCATTTCTGGTTGTCACAACTAGAGACAGGCTGCTACTGGCATCTAGTGGATACAGGCCAGGAATGCTTCTAAACATCCTACAATGAATGCACAGGACAGCCTCCAAAATAAAGAATTATCTGATGCAAAAATGTCAATAGGGATCAGGCTGAAAAATCCTAAAACAATTTCTGGCACACACCTGTAATGCCAGCACTCTGGGAGGCTGAGGCAGGCAGCAGATCACTTCAGCCCAGGAGTTCAAAACCAGCCTGGGCAACATAGTGAGACCCTGTCTCTACAAAAAAAAAAATACGAAAAATTATCCAGGCATGGTGACGCATACCTGTAGTCCCAGCTACCTGGGAGGCTGAGGTGGGAGGATCACCTGAGCCTGGGAGGTTGAGGCTGCAGCGAGCCGTGATTGTGCCCCTGCACTCAAGCCTAGGCAACATAGCGAACTTGTCTCAAAAAAAAAAAAAGTTCAGGCACAGTGGCTCATGCCTGTAATCCCAGCACTTTGGGAGGCTGAAGTGAGAGGATCACTTGAACTCAGGAGTTCAAGACCAGCCTGGGCAACATGGTGAAACTCCATCTCTATAAAAAAAAATACAAAAATTAGCGGGGTGTGGTGGTGTGTGCCTGTAGTCCGAGCTACTCAGGAAGCTAAGGTGGGAGGATAGCTTGAGCCCTGGAGGTGGAGGTTGCAGCAAGCCAAGATCCCACCATAGTACTTTAGCCTGGGTGACAGAGCAAGACCCTGTCTCAAAAAAAAATTAAATAAATAAGTAAATAAAACAGTTTCTTATACTACCAGAGAGGACCAAGGCTTTATTTGTAATTGGTTGTCAAATGTTTAAAGCATTTCTATTATATGCCTCAACATTCAACTTGTCCTCTTTCTCTGACAATAACAATATGTGATGTCACGTGCACTTCTAGAGCAATTCACAGCAAATGCAATTTTTAAAATTCTAAAATAATTGGAAAGAGGGAAACATTGATTATTCAAGTTACAAGCTGTTTCTAGAACTATAATTAGAACAAATGCTCACTTTCTCTGTAAACTGAAATTGATTTTGGTTCACACAATTAAATGGTGTCCCTCCCATTCTCTCGCTATACTCCTTTCTTACCCTTATATTTCACACACACACAAATACCTCACCACAATCCAACTTATGCCTATTGTTAGTGTGTTAGAGTTTCCAATGAGCAATTAAAAGTTACTGTTAGAACAGAATATGCTACCTGTAAAGATTCTAGCCTCAGGACAATAAGGTAAATCAAATCACAGTAAAATGTCCTAGAAAGACGGGCAAGGTGACACTTTCTGGATTTGCTCCTCTTGTCTAAGTGTTTAAAAAACAAAACATACATTACAAAGATATGCCTGCATTCATATATGGTAAGGGAGAATCTTGACTCAATTACCCAGTCTTCCTTTTACAAAAATTAAGTTTATTCTCAATATAAACTAGAACCACTTATTGACTGGAATGAGAGCCAATCCAAGTATTGGTTGAAACGCATTAAACTAAAACACAAAGTTAAGTCAAAACCATGAATATAATACATCACTTTTAAAATTCAAGAAATGAGTTTAGCATAAAACAGTTAAAAACAAAATAATTAAGACTATTATAGTGTAGACAGTTCTTTTAGCAAAGGATTCAGCTCTTATGCCATTATAGAATTCTTAGAATGTAAATATCCAATTTAATTAAATATTAGTTTAATTGTATGTAACTATAAACAGGAGTGCAAAAAATCATACTTTGTTATGTGATAAGCATTGAGTGACTAATGACATTAATGACAAAGGCATGGAATGTCAGCGAACTGTGATCAAGTTCATTAAGACCTCTTCCTTCAGATGGGTCTCTGAAATCCACAGGGAGATCCCAGGTCTCAGAGACAGCCAGACAGTGAGAACATTAGAAGCCCTGGCTCCAGCCTCCTGCCCAATGCTCTCATCCCCATTGTCCTCCCTCCAATAAGAAGAGTGGGGGTTTCAGATCTACAACATTTCAGTAAATAATATGATAATATATATTATATAAAAATATTTATATAAAATATATTATATATATTTTATATAATATTTATATATTTTATATAAATATATTGTATATATTATATATATTTTATATATTTTTATTAAATATATTAAATTATATATATATAATATATATTTTCCAATCTATACAGTTAAATAAGTAACTTACAGAAAAAGAGAATGAATCTTCTTTATAACATTTAAACTTGTAGTTCTGTCAGAACAACTTGGACTTAAATAAATAAATAAAAACATAAAATTTAAAAACAATAAACTTGTAGACTTCACCCTAATTAAGAAAATAACCTGCCAGCTAAGCGTGGTAGCCGACACCTGTAATCCCAGCACTCTGAAAGGCCAAGGCAGGAGGATGATGGCTTGAGCCCAGGAGTTCGAGACCAGCCTGGGCTATAACATGGCGAAACCTTGTCTCTATTTGAAAAAAAAAAAAAAGAAGAAGAAGAAGAAGGAAAAGAAAAACGAAAATATCCTGCCAAGTCACTCTTCGGCTCCTGAATTTCATCACAATAGCCTCCCCTCAAACCAATCCACTGTCATAATAGCCAATTTTTTTCTTTTTTGAGACAGGGTCTCATTCTGTCACCCAGGCTAGAGTGCAGTGGCTCACAATCATGGCTCACTGCAGCCTCGACTTCCCGGGCTCAGGTGATTCTCCCACTTCAGTCTCTGCAGTAGCTGGGACTACAGGCATGAGCCACCACATCTGGCTAATTTTTTGTATTTTTGATAGAGATGGGGTTTTGCCATGTTGCCCAGGCTGGTTTCAAACTCCTGGACTCAAGTGATCCGCCTGACTTGGCCTCCCAAAGTGCTGAGATTACAGGCATGAGCCTCCACACCTGGCCTGTAGTCAAAGTTTTTATAACAGCCACCAAGAAACAGGATTGGTCCATATTTTTCTCAGCATATTTTATACCACTCCCTCTCCCAAAAAAATAGTTTTCTAGTGAAAAAAAAATCAACGTCCATTTGAAATACATAATATCACTTTATCAACATCAGGGAACAACAAGCCACTTACCAGGCTCCAAGTGCATTGGTGTGTGACCATTCATCACCCCATTTGCCACATCTGTGTCCTCCAGAGTGAGAACCGCTGGAGGCTGCAACTTGAGCTCCTCCTGAATTTTTTCCAAGCTGCTCTCCATCTGAGAGGAACTTACATAGTTAAAATGCCACTTCACTTTCTGAATGATGCTGTCTGCAAAAAGAGAGCAACACAAGTTAAGCATTTTCATCAGAACGCATATTATAAGACAGTATGTACAAAATGAAGTTCACATTTCTTTTTTTGAAGATAGGGTCTCACTGTCGCCCACTCTGGAGTGCAGTGTAGTAGTGCGATCACAACTCACTGCAGCCTTGACCTCCCAGGTTCAAGTGATTCTCCCACCTAAGCCTCCCAAGTAGCTGAGACCACAGATGTGTGCCACCACACCTGGCTAATTTTTTTCATTTTTAAATGGTTTTTCTGTAGAGACAAGGTCTCACTGCATTGCCCAGGCTGGTCTCAAACTCCTGAGCTCAAGGGATGCTCCTGCCTCAGCCTCCCAAAGTGCTGGGATAATAGGCGTGAACCATTGCACCCGGCTGAAGTTCACATTTCTAAGAGCTAATAAATCAGCCAGATTCTGAAAAGTGTCAAGTTAAACATAAAGGCCAAATGACTGCTAATATGAACACTGTCTGATCAATCTCTTCAGAGCAGAATAATTAAAATGTGATTGACTAAAAAGGCAATAATGCATCACAGAACCTCAGTGAGGAGACAGTCAGGGGGAAAGGGGCATGCGTCTTCGTCCTTTACCACTTCTGATAGTACGGTACAACCCTAGACAATTTACAGAATATTTCTAAGCTTGAAAAACGGAGACAGTTACTCCTGACCTGATTAACTCAAAAAAAAGGGCTTGTTTGAAAAAAATTACAAATGAATATGTTGTACAAACTAGGATTATATATTTGAAAAGTATTCATTTTAATTCTTAAACTTATGTTAGTATTAATCCATTACCAAATCTGAACAGTTCCTGAAGAGAAGTTTCATACATACTGGCAAAGCAAAATCATGTATAATTCTACTCTCAGTGTACTTTGACTCATTCTACTCCCACTCAACAATGAGCAAACATGATGCTGGAAAAGGGGCTTCCATCAGATCAAGCATATGGCTTTAGAAGGAAGGCACATGCAGAGATATGGAGAGAGAGGAACACAGGTCTATCCAGCTCCAAATCAACTCCCAGCCCAGGGATGCTGCAGCTGTGGTCTGTTTTGGACTAGCAGCCCTCTTCAGAGAAAGAAGTGTGGCCCAGAGCACAAGCTTGACTAAGACCTCACAGGGAGACTCAGGGGCAGAACTCTCAGTCTATCACTGGTCTACCAGGCTGGAGCCTGCCTACCAGGGTGACACCAAAAGAGGGTGCTAGCCCCATTCCTGATGGGCTAGTCAGTAGAACACATGAAGGAATGTGAGGGCTATGGCAGGAGTAGCCAGAAAGCCTAAGTGGCAACACTTCCAGGTGCTGGTTCTGCCCCCTGACCATTTATAACAAATGCTGCCAAACCTTTGTTTAAGAACATCACAGAGTCAGCAGCTGTTTACACGGAGAGCACAGACTGTCCCCCAACTCCCATCTCCATTCCTCTTCTCCCAAGAGCTCAAAATGACCCACACCTGACCAAAATAGGGCACACACTATGATTATCATGCCGTGTTCCAAAGTCTCTAAGCCTCGACAAGGCCTTTCTGGCAGAGCCTAGAAAAGATGTATCATTTTCCAGAGCAAACTTCTGGGTCAAGGAACTGTTTTTTTCTTACTTCCAAACTACTGCAGACTGATATTTTGATTTTTAAAAAGCAATAAAAAATAATCAAAGGAATGTTAAATTACTGTAAGAATTTCTAAACACCAGTTCTCACTTTCTGTGCTTACCTCCTGATGGTAAACACCCTTTGAGTAGTAATGCTCTGGGGCAGGGGTCAACAAAAGTTTCTTACAATGCCAGTTAGTAAATATTTTAGGTTGGTGGCTACACGGTCTCTTGTCACAACTCAACTCTGCTGTCGTAGGGCAAAAGCAGCCACAGACAACATGTAAAAGAATAAGCATAGCTGCATTCTGCTTTATTTACAAAACAGGCGGCTGGCCTATGGGCCATCGTTTGCTGACCCCAGCTTCAGAGAGCTGTGGGTTATAACCTACACATTTCACCCTTCCTCCACCCTGCCCCCAGGCTCTGTGGAGATGAAAAGCCAGAGTGTTAAACCTTGACGCTTTCCGGGCCACTTCAATTGCTATGAAATCTCATGGTACAAGTCTGTTCTTCAGTGACATGTTTTTGCATCTCCAATGGTTTCCCTTGATGGTCAAAGCCAAACCTAAACTGTAAATTCTACACATATAACACCATGGAAGAGAACAATAAATATGAAAGAGGGTTACAAACCAAACTCAAGAAAAGCGTATGGCCTGGAGGCTAGACCAATGCAGGTAGTGTCATAGGAAGCTGTGAATTCCCACCACAGGGTCTCCAAGAAGCAGAAGGCCATGGCTGCTGGACACTGGCAGGAGCAGATAGCCATGCAGGCCACGTCCCCGAAAGAAGAAAAACTGAAACAAAAGGGCAATATCTGTATTACCAGGAAACAGCCCCATGTATTCCCATCCCACACCCAGACACAACCTTACCTCAATTCTGCACTTGCTTGGCTTTAAACAGTCCTGTAGCTGTTTGCTGCAGATATATTGTCTCTTCAGTTTGACCTATTCCTGAGACCGTGTTTCTTCCACTTCCTTTAAAATGTCTAGTGGTCTTAGTCAATGACAGCCTGTGATCACTCTTATTTATTCATGCATGAGGGATGCATATTCTATTGGGGGAATTAGCCTCAGACTTCTCCACATCTATTGAGAAAACGTTTTTCTTCTTTAATCTACATCAACAGATTTCCTAATGTTAAATGATCCTGGCATCCTAAAATAAGCCCTTGTTGGATCTAAGTTCCTACATATTCATAAACATACAACTGCTGGATTTAGTTTGCTAACATTTTAATTGGGACTTTTGTGTTTATGCAAATAAGATTGGCCTATAATTTTCCTTTCTTATACTGTCTTCATCTGATTGTGGTATTTAGGTTATTTTGGTCTCATAAAATAAATACAGGGCTTTTCTTCTTTTTCTACTCCCCTTTGGGCTGTCATGCTATCATTTCAAGTTCAGAGTACAGGGGCTCTAGGTCACCTATCTGTGCGTCTACTGACTCCCACTCACTGTGGAATGTCTCCTCTTGTGTTTTGTCATTTTTTGCTGAGAGCTCATCCCTATGGGACTTTTTTTTGTAAGAACCCCGAGGCCAGAGTTGTGGCACACTTCGAGCGTGGTTCTGCATTTGCTCTGGCTGGCTACCATAGCAGTGTCATCACTCTGGGACCAATACTGATGTTTCAACCTTGGCTTAGGAATTCCTAGACTTTGGGGAGTATACACTCCAACTTCAACCTTTTACAAGGCACAAGAACAACATTTCAATTTCTTAGGTGAAATTTATTTTTCCTTTCCACACAAAGCCAAGTAGAGGTGAGTTACCCTCTCACCTCTATCAATGGGAAAACTATTTCCCTCACCTATCACCATTTCATTAGGTTGTGGCCTGACAAGAACTTTCCTTTATGCAAGAGTTTTTTGTTTCGTTTTGTTTTTTTGACACAGGGTCTCACTCTGTCATCCATGCTAGAGTGCAATGGCACAATCTCAGCTCACTGCAGCCTCAACCTCCCAGACTCAAGCCATCCTCCCACCTCAGCCTCCCAAGTAGCTGGGACTACAGGTGTGCGCCACCACACCTGGCTAATTTTCGTGTTTTTGTAGAGATGTGGGTCTCTCCATGTTGCCCAGGCTGGTCTCGAACCACTGGGCTCAAGCAATCTGCCTGCCTCAACCTCCCAAAGTGCTGGGATTACAGGCGTGAACCACTGCACCCAGCCACAAGGGTCTTGTTCTGACACTCCATCCTATGTAAGCCCAAACCAAGCTCCAATTTTATGGTGACTGAATGCCAGGAGCCTCACTGTCCACTCACACACTTACTACCTTAATATTCTGCCCCCCTTTCATTTCTAGCATCTTAGGATTTCTTTCTTTGAAGATTAACTACACATTTAAAGTAATTGTTGATATATATTTACCCTCATTTCTGGATGTTTTCAGCAGGAGGGTTTTTAGGTTATGTTGTTCTACTAACTTTTTGATACTGTAACTCCCTATATAAAAACTTTACCAATCTAAAAAAAAAGGACAACTCTCCTCCTTATGGAAGAAATCCTTCAGAAGGGTCTAGGCCACTCTAAGATGGAGGTGTTTCTATTTGAAAGAGGATCCCTGGTGTGGGTTGAGTTTGTCCCCCCAAAAAGATTTACTGATGTCCTAACTCAAAGAAATAGAGTCTTTGAAGATGTAACCAAGATAAAATGAAGTCATACTGGATTAGGGTGGGCCCTCATCTAATGATTAGTATCCTTATATGAAAGGAAATTTGGACACAGAAAGAGAAGGAAGAAGACCATGCGACCGTGAAGACAGAGCCTGCAGTAAGGCATCTACAAGCCAAGGAAAACCAAGAATTGCCAATGACTGCCAGAAAGTAGCAGAGGTTCAGGGAGGATTCTTCTGTAAAGTTTGTAGAGGGAACATGGCCCTGGGATACCTGTGAGAGAATGAATTCTGTTGTCTGAAGCCAGTTTGTGGTCATTTGTTACAGCAGCCTTAGGGAACTAACACACTCCTTACTATTAAAAGCTATGGTACTGCTCACCTGTAAGAAAGGAAAGTCTGTTTCCTCTGCGAAAATAATGGTATATATTTAATTAAAAATTACAAATGAGTAGAACATTTTTTATTCCTTTTTCAAAAATACTACTGAAGTATCCAGGATTTAAATCTGAAGTCTTAGACTTATTTTTTCTGTGAAAAATAGCCTTTAACAGAGAAAAGCTTTCCTATTTGAAGTACAGTACAAATCAGTTAATCTCAGCATAGTAAAGGAGAGACCATCAAGGACAGCATGTTCAGGCCCCCAGAGAAAGGGGCTGCACATGTGGGCAGGTGCAACTCAGTGTTTGCTTCTGAACATCCAGAGCCCACATCACCAGGTGACAGCTGCATGTGCCTATTATTTGTCACCCCATTCAGGACACGGCCCTTCTAGCCTGACATTACCACCTAGCCTGGTGTCAGGCCTGGACCTTTCCTTTTGTTTTTATAATTCTGAGACTGAATTCCCCTAAAAGGACCTCAGCTTAGCAGGTCAACTAAAAATTTACTATTCAAGGCCGGGTGCGGTGGCTCACGCTTGTAATCCCAGCACTTTGGGAGGCCGAGGCGGGCGGATCACGAGGTCAGGAGATCGAGACCACGGTGAAACCCCGTCTCTACTAAAAATACAAAAAATTAGCCGGGCGTGGTGGCGGGCGCCTGTAGTCCCAGCTACTCGGAGAGGCTGAGGCAGGAGAATGGCGTGAACCCGGGAGGCGGAGCTTGCAGTGAGCTGAGATCGCGCCACTGCACTCCAGCCTGGGGGACAGAACGAGACTCCCTCTCAAAAAAAAAAAAAAAAAAAAAAAAAAGAAGCAGACTTTGGTGCCTAACTGCCTGCATTCAAATCCTGGGCTGACCAGTTACTAACAGTGTAACCTTAGTTAAGTTTTTTTTTACCTCAGTTTCCTCCTCTGCAAAACAGGTGTTAACACTATTACCTACATCATTAGCCACATAAAACACAGAATAGTGCCTGGCATATAGAAAACACTCAATAATATCAGTTATTGTAACCAGGATTATTGTAATCACTTGATTCCTACTTCTAATGGAACATTTTCCCCACTGTATTATAGTTAGTTGTATATTTCTCTTGTTATCTTGTTAGACTTTAAGTTCCTTGAGAAGAGAGGCCTACTCTCACTTATTTTTCACTCCCCCGCTCCTGTCACATAATAAAAATTTAAAAATGACCGGGCACAGTGGCTCACGCCTGTAATCCCAGCACTTTGGGAGGCCAAGGTGGGCAGATCACCTGAGGTCAGGAGTTCAAGAGCAGCCTGGCCAACATGATGAAACTCCATCTCTACTAAAAAATTCAAAAATTAGCCGGGTGTGGTGGTAGGTGTCTATAAATAATCCCAGCTACTCAGGAGGCTGAAGCAGAAGAATCACTTGAACCCAGGAGGCAGAGGTTGCAGTGTGCAGAGAGTTTGCCACTGCACTCCAGCCTGGGCCACAAGGGCAAAACTGTCTCAAAAAAATAAAAAACTAAAAATTAAAAAGTGAAAAATTAAAACATAAAAAAGTAAAAAAATTAAAAAGCAAAGGTATAAATAAAGTATAAATGAAATTTTTTTCTTATTTTCTTGGCTTTCTAACTCTCATTATTTTCCCTCCCCAACATTATAATCTAGTATCTCCTCCCTCCTTACCTTTTCTCTTCCCCTGAATCTAGTGAAGAAAAAACTACAAAACTAAAGACATGAACCCAGGTCTCCCAATGCTCATGGGCACTCCACTAACAGAAGTTAAGAGCTGGAGCAGCCATGGCTGGTCGCAGTGGCTCACACTTGTAATACCGGTACTCTGAGAGGTCAAGGCAGGTGGATCACCTGAGATCACGAATTCGAGACCAGCCTGGGCAACATGGTGAAACCCCATCCCTACTAAAAATATAAAAATTAGCTGGGCATTGTGGCGTGCGCCTATAATCCGAGCTACCCAGGAGGCTGAGGCATGAGAACTGCTTGAACCCAGGAGGTGGAGGTTGCAGTGAGCCAAGATGGTGCCACTGCACTCCAGCCTGGGTGACAGAGCGAAACTCTGTCTCAAAAGAAAAAAAAAAAAAAAGTTGGAGCAGCCATCCCTAAGGCTCTAAGAAAACCCATTTCTTTTATGATTCTGTTGTAGACACACATGACTTCAGACTACTGATGCTAGATCTACTTTTAATACACAATGTGATCAGCATAAGATTACCACTACATGTAGTTAAAAGTAATCCAAATTTTGCTAATATTCTGAAAAAGTGAATATGCTCACTTACTGTATACTAAAGTCACAGCCTTCTGCAGAACCTCGACCTGGATACTGGGCCAGTCGCAAGGCTAAATTCTTGAGCCGTCTCCTCCATTCCAAAAAATCTTGGGTGTGGTAAAAATCAGTAGAGGCCGAGAGGGGCAGTCCATCCCTTACCCGTACCACGCAGGCAAAAAAGATCATGGACATGGTCCACAAGAGAAGTCATGAGGACACCTGAGGAAAGCAAGGTCACCTTGTTACTGAGGCTCAAATGACAGTGCCAGAAATACCCCCACCTGTGAAATGCCCACTCTAGGGTTTTTCACCCTCATTCTCACTATAATTGCAAATGTTGCTTTTATTGTTATTTCCCTGGCCTCTACTGCTACATCACTCCAAATTTTCCTCCCTTCATTATCCTCCCTGCCTTTTCTGCACTTGTAATTCTCTTTTTCTTTTTCTCTAATGAGTCTCTCCCTTTCCAGAATTAAGCCAACTGGGATGATGGGGAAAGGAATAGAGAAGAACGGACGCAGGACCAGAGGGCTCAGGACCAACAGTAGTAACGGCAGGTAGCAGGACCCAGAGCAAGACAGCCCTAAAGAGTCAGGAAGCACCAGACACCGAAGCAGCAAGGATTGATGTCAGTGACCTGTGAACTTCAGGTCACCCATGGAGATAGGCACTAAGCAGTTTAGCTGCCATATCCTCACTTGCAAGGAGATAGAATAAGGTGGAGAGATTCTGAGCATCTAACCTAATGCTGGTGACAAGGAGAGTAGAGGGCAAAAATGAAACCTCTAGATCATGTCCTTCTGAATTTCTGTGAATGTTTGATATAGAGTCAGTCTTCAAAGTGATGACTGAGTCCCTACAGATGGCTAAAGGCAATCATTTAGCAAATCATATTACAGTGATATGTGAATACCATGATATGTGACTACCATTAAGAAACAGATCTGAACCCTCGTGGTGCCTTGGGCAAATTAGAAAAGGATGCCTCTCTTGGTGGAAACAGGCCTGCACCATTTCTGCTGGCAGAGCCTGGCTGTGTTTTAGCCCTATCTGTTAACTCTGCAGGGTGCTTGTTCAGGGCATAACCTATACATCTGTGAGTGGCAGTCCTGCAATTAGGGATTAGTGAGGTGGCCATTACAGCTCAGATGAGTCTTTCCAATAGGATGTGTCCGCACATCCTATTTCACAAATCCTCTACTTGATAGGATCCTCTACTACCAGGCCCTTTACTTGATAGGATGATAACAGAATACCAGTGGACCTCTCTTCCAAACAATTCTAGGGATGCAACCTTATTTGGCATCTCAGTTCTTTATCTCAGAACCCCAAGATGCACACTACTTTTCATCTCTGTACCTCTATGCATTCTTCACTTGTGTCTGCAATGCCACTCCTTTGATCTCTCCATATCCAACTCCAAGTCGAAGACTGTCTCAAATCCACCTTCTCAGACTTGTCCAGCTGGAAGTACTTTCTCCTTCTTTTAAATTCTTAGGAAACCTACCTCTTTGTTCTCTATTTTACTGATTTTGCATTTCCACTACCTAAATGTAAGTTCTAAGAATAAAGACCATGTCTGGAATGGATGAATGAATGAATAATTATTACCACAATATACATGTAGAAACTGCAGTGATATAAAAACACAAAGGAGGCAAAAAGAAAAATTAGGCTACCAGCCAACAGAACCTACACAGTCCATTTGACCCATTTCTCCACACCTTCCATTGGGGAGTAAAATGTGAAAAGTCCCAGGAAAAATACGCCCACACATAAAAGCTACTAAGTTTGCAGCACCAATGGCAGGACCAGGTCAACTGCCAGAAGACACTGTGGGTTCTACAGCAGACACCTGGCCAATGAGACCTCAAGGCACCACAAAGGGAATCAGGGGACAAATGTAGAGAGGTTAATTGTTCTATCTTCTATACTTTCGTAAGTATTTGAAATATTTAATTTTAAAACATTTTTTAAAAAGAGTTACGGGGCACAAAGCCCTGACAGACATAGGGAAAGGCTACAAGATCAATTTGAGACCAGGGCTTAGGCTCTCAACAATAACTCCAACAAGAACCATAAGCCAAGATATGAAGACATTGAGGCCAAAAAGAGACAGTCAATGAGATACCAAAACAGTTAGAGACAGGACAGAAACACCCCAAAGCAAAATAAGAAAGGTACTTTTTTGGGGGCCGAGTAAATTGTATGCCCCTCTAAAGGAAAGCAGTGTGCAGTGACTCCAACTGTCAATTCCAAAACATCCTGTGTAGTTCTGTCTTTATGGAGCATCTACCTTATGCCAAGTATTGTCTTAAGCCAATAAAAAAGAAAAGGGTGACATTTCCAAGAGATGGTAATCAGAAGAACTAGTTTTACCACTCTCTAAAGGACCCAAATGTCCCATCCAGGTTCTCTACTTCTCCATCCTATCCTTTGGTGATCAAACTTGCTTTTCCTCAAACATTAGTATTCAAGATAAATAAATACTCCTCCTGTTTTTCAGTTCTATCAAGTTACTAGTACTGCAAACTAGTGAAACTCACATTTATTTTTTAAAAGTCTTTTTTAAATATTTGTGATGGTTTAATGAAGATGACACTGTGATACTAACTTGCTTGTGCATATTTGTGAGTGTATGTGAATGTACAGGATGGCAGCTGCCTGAAGGGTTAAAAGATTTTATAGGCTGCCACGGAAGAGTCTAAGAATGAAGACAACATCCTTGACGTTATTTTCCTTTGTAAAAATATACTTTGTATTCCAAAAGATGGAAAAAATATAATACAAAAAGGAAGGGGCTTATCTTTACAGGGATTTGATATTTGTGAATTCAGGTTATGAGCTATTATGAGACAGCCTGTACTCAAATAAGAGATCTGATCACTGCTCAAAATAGAATGAACTTCTGTTTCTGGAAAGATGAAGTAGAAGTATTTTTCCCTACTTCTCCCATGAAATACCCTGGACATTATATATAAAATAAACATTTAAAAATTCTGACCAGCCTGGCCAACATGGTGAAACCCCATCTCTACTAAAAATACAAAAATTAGCCAGGCATGGTGGCACACACCTGTAATCCCAGCTACTCAGGAGGCTGAGGCACGAGAATCGCTTGAACCCGGGAGGGAGAGGTTACAGTGAGCCGAGATTGTGCCACTGCACTCCAACCTAGGTGACAGAGTGAGAACCTGTCTCAAAAATAAAAATAGAAATTCTGAAAGGTGGAGAAGAAGGAAGAAGACTGGCTAGGGACCTTGGGGTCTGAGGAATGACACAACTGTGAGTCTACTGAGTTTGTTTTTTCTTATTTGTTTGTTTGTTTGTTTGTCTCACATATCACAGACTGAGTGTTGGAGAATCTAGCAAGAAATGCCAATGGGTACAGACCAAAAAAAAAAAAAAAGCCAAAAAAACTTTGTTTTCTTCAGTCAAAAAAACTAGAAAAGGTAAAGCATAGCAAAACAAAAAACCTGCAGATAAAAAACTGCTCTACTCCAGCCAGACATCACAAAAAAACCATAGCCACCACACACCTGCCAACGAAGGCCAAGTGAAGAGCCTAGACTTCCACCAATGCCCTGCAGTAACAAGGTGCCCCATTCTCCACCTCCCATCCTGCCAGGGTAGCATCAGAGAAGGCCAAGTAGGGGGCTAGAGGGCAGTAATGAGCCATTCTCTCCCACTGTGTCACTGGGTAGATAGAATTCCTATCTCTCCCAGGCAACGATGAGCAGCCCCTTTCCCCCAGGGTGTTAACAGAGGCCACATAGGGAACCTGGACTTCTACTTCCATTAAGTAGTAATAAGACAGTCCCTCGCTTCCCCTGCTGGAGTGGTGTCCAGAAGGGCCAGCTAAAACAGAAGGTTTTAGTAAGATTCAGATCTCATAACATCCAAAATGTAAGTTTCAATAGAAAATCACTGGCTATACTAAGAACCAGAAAAATGTCAGCTTCAATGAGAAGAGACATTAATTGATGCCAACATCAAGATGACAGAGATATTAGAATTATCTAACAAAGAGTTTAAAACAGCCACCATAAAAATGCTTCAATGGGCAATTATAAACTGTTTCCCAGGCTACAATGCAGCAGTGCAATCATGGCTCACTGTAGCCTCGATCTCCAGGGCTCAAGCAATCCTTCCACCTTAGCATCCTGAATAGCTGGGAATACAGGCACACACCACTACTTTTTTTTTTGTAGACACGGGGTCTCGCTATGTTGCTCAGGCTCATCTTGAACTCTCAGGCTCATGTGATCCTCCCACCTTGGCCTCTCAAATTGGTGGGATTATAGGGGTGAGCCACCACACCCAGCCACTTTTAAAAAATGAAAAATAAAAACTCTCAGTAAAGAAACAAAAGATATAAAAACTAAATGGGGATCCTAGAATTAAAAATAAACCAAGGAGGCCAGGCACAGTGGCTCATGCATGTAATCCTGGTACTTTGGTAGGCCAAGGCAGGTGGATCACTTGAGGTCAGGAGTTCGACAGCCTGGCCAACACAGTAAAACCTCGTCGCTATTAAAAATACAAAAATTAGCCGGGCATGGTGGCACACACCTGTAGTCTCAGATACTTGGGAGGCTGAGGCAGGAGAATGGCTTGTATCCGGGAGGCTGAGATGGCAGTGAGCAAAGATCATGCCACTGCACTCCAGCCTGGGCTACAGAGCGAGACTCCATCAAAAACAAAAAAACAAAAAGCAAAACTGAGGCCAGGTGCAGTAGCTTACATCTATAATCCTAATGCTTTGGGAGGCCAAGGCAAGAGGATCACTTGAGACCAGGAGTTTGAGACCAGCCTGGGCAACATAATGAGACCCCCATCTGTATGAAAATAAATAAAGTAATTAATTAACTAAAGTAAAAAATGCAATGAATGGGTTCAATAGAAATATGGAGGGGGGGAGAAGAATGAATGAGTAAACAGGAAGACAGAACATAGAAATTACTCAATCTGAACAATATAAGAGGAATTAGATTGAAAAATATTTCACAGAGACTTGGAGACCTGTGAGACTCTAAAAAATGACCAAATATTCATGTTACTTGAGTCCTGGAGGACAAAAGAAAGAAGACAGGGCTGAAAAAGTATTCAAAGAAATAATTTCTGAATATTTCCCAAACTGTGCAAAAGACATTATGCCCAGAGATACAAGAAACTGAACAAATCTCAGAAAGGATAAACCCAAGAAACCCATGCCAGCACACAGACAGAAGCCCAACTTATGAAAACTAAAGACAAAGAAAAAATCTTGAAAGCAGCAAGAGAAAAATAATACCTTACCTATAAGGGGAAAACAATTCAAATGACAGCAAATTTCTCACAGAAAACATGGAGGCCAAAAGGAAGTAGCACATTTTTCAAATACTAAAAGAAAAGAACTGCCAACCCAGAATCCTGTATTCAGCAAAAATATCCTTCAAGCAGCCAGGTGCAGTGGCGTGTGCCTGTAGTCCCAGCTACACTACTTGAGCCCCAGGAGTTCAAGTCCAGCCTAGGCAACATAGCAAGACCTTGTCTCAAAAAAAAAAAAAAAAAAAAAAAGGAATAAAAGAAAAATTAAAGCATACTTAGATGAAGGAACATTAAAGGAATTTGTCAAGAAGTTCTCTAAACAGAAAGGAAATGATAAAAGAAGAAATCCTGGAACATTAGAAAGAAAGAACAATAGAAAGGGTAAAAACTTTTTAAAATATGACAGATTATTCTCCCATGAGTTTTCTAAATTATGTTTGGTGAATGATGCAATAATTATAATGTCTCATGTGGTTCTCAACATACGTAAAGGAAATATTTAAGACAATTATAAATGGGAGGGTTCAAAGACATAAAAGGAGGTAAAGTTTCTACATTTCATTTGAAATAGTAAAACACATCAGGAGACCATGACAAGTCATACACACACTCACACACAAACACATATACACCCCACTAAAAAACTATACAAAGAGATATACTAAAAAACACTATACATTATAAAATGAAATTATTATTTTTTGAGACAGGGTCTCACTCTGTCACCCAGTCTGGAATGCAGTGGCACAATCACGGCTCACTGCTGCCTCAACCTCAAGTCATCCTTCTGCCTCAGCCTCAAGACTCAAGTGATCCTTCTGCCTCAGCCTCCCAAGTAGCTGAGACTACAGACATGTACCGCTATACCCAGCTAATTTTTTAAAAGATATATTTTGTAGAGACAGGATCTTGCTATGTTGCCACAGCTGGTCTTGAATTCCTGGTCTCAAGCAATCCTCCTATCTCAGCTTCCCAAAGTACTGGGATTACAGGCATGAGCCACTAGGCCTGGCCTAAAATGCAATTATTTTAAAATGTTCAAATTACCCACAAGAAGTCAAGGAAAAGAAAATGGAGAAATAACAACAGCAACAACAAACAGAACAAACACAAAACAAAAAAGGGCAGACTTATTCCCTAATATGTATCAATGATTACATTAAATGTAAATGGTCTAAATATGACAATTGAAGACAGAGACTGACAGCAGATAAAAGACATGACCCAATTATATACTATCTACATGAAATTCACCTCCAATATAACAATACAGGTAGGTTGAAAGTAAATGGATGGAAAAAAATAGCATGCGAACATTAATGAAAAGAAGCAAGAGTTATATTATCATCAGATAGACTTCAGAGCAAAGAAGGATATTACATACTGATAAAAGAGTAAGTCCACCAAGAAGGCATAATAATCCTAAATGTGTTTGCACCAAACTTCAAAGATGTAAATAAGTGAAGCAAAAACTAATAAAGTCAAAGGACGAATAGACAAATCCATAGTTACAGCTGGAGACTTCAATCACCTCCACCTCAAAAATTGATAAGACAAGTAAACAGAAATCAGCAAAGATTTAAAAAAAGAACTAAAAAACACTATCAACTAAAGGATATAATCATCATTTATAATATTCCATCCAACAACAGAAGAATTCCTTTGAAGACCCCACAGAATAGGCTGGACACAGTGGCTCATACCTGTAATCTCAGCCCTCTGGGAGGCTGAGGTGGGAGGACTGCTGAGGACAGGAGTTTAAGTCAAGAAACCACAGAATGTCTACCAAGATAGACCATATCCTGGGCTATAAGACAAACCTCAATAAATTTAAAAGAATTTATACAAAGTGTGTTATATGACCACAATGTAATCATATTATAAATTAATAACAGAAAGGTAATGAAAACCTCCAAACACTTGAAAATTAAACACACACTTTTAAATAATCCGTAAGTTAAAAAGGAAATATAAAGGAAATTTAAAAAATACATTGAACTAGATGAAAATGAAAATATATCAAAATTTGTGGCACACAGCTAAAACAGTACTGAGAGGGAAATCCATAGCACTAAATATGTACATTCCAAAAGAAGAAAAGTCTCAAAACAATAATTTAAGCTCACAGGTCAAGAAACTAGAAGAAGAGCAAAATAAACTTAAATCATAAACATGGAAGGAAATAATAGGGTAGAAATCAATGAAATGGGGCCGGGCGCGGTGGCTCATGCTTGTAATCCCAGCACTTGGGAGGCCGACGCGGGCGGATCACGAGGTCAGGAGATCGAGACCACGGTGAAACCCCGTCTCTACTAAAAATACAAAAAATTAGCCGAGCGTGGTGGCGGGAGCCTGTAGTCCCAGCTACTCGGAGAGGCTGAGGCAGGAGAATGAGAATGGCGTGAACCCGGGAGGCGGAGCTTGCAGTGAGCCGAGATTGCGCCACTGCACTCCAGCCTGGGCGACAGACCGAGACTCCGTCTCAAAAAAAAAAAAAAAAAAAAAAAAAATCAATGAAATGGAAAATTTTAAAAATAGAGAAAAATCAATGAAACAAAAAGTTGGTTCTTTGGAGTGATACTTAATCTAAAAAAATATATTTCTATATACTAACAATGAACATATGGAAACCAAAATTTAAATACCATTTATAATCACTCTAAAAATAATCTCAATAAAGCTATAATTTTTTAAATAAAATACTTAGATGTAAACCTAACAAAACATATACAGAACTTGTATGCTGAAAACTACAAAATATTCCTGAAATCAAAGTGCTAAATGGGGAGATATATCATGTTTTATGGATTGGAAGAGTCAACAAAGCAAAGATGTCAATTCTCCCCCAAATTGACATACAGGTTTAATGCAACTACTGGAAAAAAAAAATAAGCAAGAGAGTTTGTGGCTATAGATAAGATTATTCTAAAATGCATATGGAAAGGCAAAGAAACTAAAATAGCTAAAGCAATTCTGAAAAAAGAATAAAATAGGAAAAACCATGCTATCCTACTTCAAGACTTATTATATAGCTATAGTAATCAAGATTGTGTGGTATTGTTGGAGGAATAGACATAGATCAATGAAACAGAATACAGAACCCAAAAATATACTTACATAAGTATATCTAACTGATTTTTTACAAAGTGCAAAAGTAATTTAAGGGAGGAAGGGTAGTCTTTTCTACAAATAGTGCCGGGAGTAAAAATAAAGAATCTTGACCTAAACCTCACATCTTACATAAAAATTAACTCAAAATTTATCATAGATTTAAATATGAAAAATAAAACTATAAAACTGGAAGAAAACATAGGAGGAAATCTTCAGGACCTATGACTTGGTGAGGAGCTCTTAGATATGACACCAAAAGCATAATCCGCAAGATAATTCAGAAAACTGGACTGCAACAAAATTGAACACTTTTCAGTTTTGTTTCTCTAGGAAAGCCCATGTGAAGAGGATGAAAAGACAAGCTAGAAACTGGGAGAAAATATCTGTAAACCACATATCTGATAAGCAACTCAAACCTAGAATGTATAAAGAACTCTTGAAATTCAACAGTGAAAAAACACAAACAATCCAATTTTAAAATGGGAAAAATGCACATACAGACATTTCACCAAAGAGGATATATGGATGGCAAATCAGAGCATGAAAAGATATTGAGCTATTATGAAAATGCAACTTGACACCCCAATGAAATAATACTACCTACCCATCAGAACAGCTAAAATGATAAATAGTGACAGTATCAAACACTGGCAAGCATGGAGAGAAACTGGATCTCTCATGCATTACTGGACTGTAAAATTGTATACTGTAGAAAAGTTTGGGCCAGGCGCAGTGGCTCATGCCTGTAATCCCAGCATTTTGGCAGGCTGAGGTGAGTGGATCACCTGAGGTCAAGGTTCAAGACCAGCCTCGACAACATGGTGAAACCCCATCTCTACTAAAAATACAAAAATTAGCAAGGCATGGTGGTGGACACCTGTAATCCCAGCTACTTGGGTGGCTGAGGCAGGAGAATCACTTGAACCTGGGAGGCGGAGGTTGCAGTGAGCCGAGACTGCACCATTGCACTCCAGCTTGGGCGACAGAACAAGATTTCGTCTCAAAGAAAAAAACAAAAACAAAACACAGTTTGGCAGTTTTTTAAAACTAAACATGCAATTACTGTACAATCTACCAATCACACTCCTGACATTTATCCCAGAGAAATAAAAACTTATGTCTACACAAAAACCTCTGTACAATTGCTCATTGCAGCTTTATTTATAACAACCAAACCTGAAAACAACCAAAATGTCCTACAAATAGTGAATGGTTAAACAAACCACAGTATATTCATTCCATGGAATACTACTCAGCAAAGAAGAAGAATAAACTATGGTCCTGGTACACAGAACAACTTGAATGGATCTCAAGTGCATTATGCTTGGTTGTAAAAAGCCCGTATCAAAAGGTTATATACTATATGCATCCTTTTACGTAACATTCTTGAAATGACAAAATTATAGAAATGGAGGGCTGATAAACAGTTGTCAGAGGTTAAGGATGGCAAGAGAGGAGGGGAATGGGTGTGACTATGAATGAACAGCCAAAGGCAGATCTTTGTGGTGATGGAATAATTCTGTATCTTGATTGCGGTGATGATTACAGGAATCTACACACGATAAAGTGACAGTACCATATACACACACACACACACACACACACACACTTTATACCAATATCAATTTCCTGGAGTTGCTATTGTACTAGAATTATATAATGTGTAATCAATGGGGAAAACTAGGTGAAGGGTACATGAGACTTCTCTGTACTATCTTTGCAAATTCCTGCAACTATAATTATCTTAAAAGCTGGAAAAAAAGTATTAACTTAAGATTCTCATATACTGGTTACTTAAATTATGCTCATTTTTTTGTTTAAATATAATTTTTAAATATCCCCACCAATATCCTATCTGCTAATTAACTGTAATTTTGATGTTTTA
This sequence comes from Hylobates moloch, assembly GCF_009828535.3. Classification (NCBI taxonomy): domain Eukaryota; kingdom Metazoa; phylum Chordata; class Mammalia; order Primates; family Hylobatidae; genus Hylobates; species Hylobates moloch. Next base: position 86,717,699 of record NW_026652283.1, on the reverse strand, counting down.
TGCATGAACACTGAAGGGCACACTTTATAGTGAATAGCTCCTTTACTACATCACATTTCCAAATTGGAAGGTACTATAATCTCAGGACTCTTTGAAATAAAGCTGCTCAAAGACAACTAGTATTCAACTTAAAACAGGAAAGCGGCTGGGTGCAATGGCTCATGCCTGTAATCCCAGCACTTTGGGAGGCAGAGGCAGGCGGATCACCTGAGGTCGGGAGTTCGAGAACAGCCTGACCAACATGGAGAAACCCTGTCTCTACTAAAAATACAAAATTAGCCGGGTATGGTGGTACATGCCTGTAATCCCAGCTATTCAGAAGGCTGAGGCAGAAGAATCACTTGAACCCAGGAGGCGGAGGTTGCAGTGAGCCGAGATTGTGCCATTGCACTCCAGCCTGGGCAACAAGAGCAAAACTCCATCTCAAAACAAAACAAAACAAAACACTAAGAAAGCAGGCTGAGCATGGTGGCTCATACCTGTCATCCCAGCACTTTGGGAGGCTGAGGTGGGAGGACTGCTTGAGTCCCAGAATTTGAGACCAGCCTGGGCATCACAATGACACCCCATCTCTACAAAAAAAAAAAAAAAAAAGCCAGGCATGGTGGCACACACCTGTGGTCCCAGCTACTTGGGAGTCTGAGGTGGGAGGATCACTTGAGCTCAGGAGGTCAAGGCTGCATGAGCTGTGACTGCATCACTGCACTCCAGCCTGGGCAACAAAGCGAGACCCTGTCTCAAAAAAAAAAAAAAAAGAAAAGAAAAGAAAATCAATTCCACAAGGACAAAGGCAGCTTCAGAATGTTCATACAAAGAGACACTGGAATGTCTTCCAGATCTTACCAGATCCCTCCACAAGGCAGTGGATGTCATAACCTACCACCTTGCCTAGTACATATTAGGAAGCACTCCGTAAACATTGCTAAGTTAAATGAATGAATGACCTAAGGGCTGCCTTATTTTTGCTCACTGAAACCGGAAATGCAGGTTTACAGATCCCTTGCCATAATTCTGATCTACAGTTTGAACACTTTTCCACAATAAATCTGTACTTGGAGAGAAAAAGAGAAAGGTTTATACAGATGAAATTTGTCTAAAAGTAGAGTGAAGTAGTAATCAAATACATGGCATCCGTGTTACTAGGTTTTATAAAAACATACTTTAATTTGCCTCCCTTATTTCCTAAATCTTCTTCCCAGCATCTGTTTATAAACTGCTCATGTCATAGATTATCTTTGTTCTATTAACAAAGACTTTATGCCTATGCTGCAGGCTACCCTTGATCCTGTTTTTTCTTCCACCTTTTACCCTTAACCCCTCCTCAAGCCCCTACCACATGCACTGAGAGAGAGAGAGGCGGAGAGAGACAGAAAGAAAGAGAAAAACAGAGAGAAAGAGAGAGATGACTGCACCTTGCAAAACAGGAATTTAGACAAAACAGGCTTCATTTGGCACACAAATATTCAAACACAAAGTGTTCACCATAAAGTATATACAGAATACAGAAGACTCAAATACACAATACAGAAGACAAAACTGAGTTGTGCCACCCTTATTGAATTCATCTTCAGCCACAGGACTTGAGAACTGGTTACCAAATCTGTAGATTCTATTAAGGCTCCAAGTTGCTTGGGGATGGAGTGAAGAGGAGGGTAGAGGTCAGTTTTATCATTTGTTAGGAACTGAGAGGGGTAGGGAACTAAACTTGATAGGACCTTGTACATTGATAATGTTATTAAATGCTTGTAACTATAAGGTAGACATAATCTACACTGGATAGGTGGGAAAACTGCAACTCTAAGGTTCAAGAGGTACAGCCAGATTCAACCCAGGATTCCTTACTTCAAATATTCTAAAGCCTACGATCTTTCCACCACATCCTTTTTCTACAAATCCAACCTTGGGGATTACGGCTACTCCCTTTCTCTAAAATAATTTCTTCTCCTTAGAGCACTAATAAGCTAATCAGAGACCTGTTGGTAGAGGAAGGAGCTGGAGATTATACTTGTTACAACTGCTCTTTATCCACTGTATTACCTTGAAGTCGGGTTGTCCTCTCTATGATCATGTTACTTATTGAATTTAGTTGATTTCTAAGTTATTCTAAGAATAAAAAACACTTGAGACTCCAAGATGGCTTCTGTTGCAAATACAAACACTTAAATCAGAGCTATTAACATTGTCCAAAATGTACTTTCCAGAGGAAACTCTATTTATTTAATTCTATCCAGCAACGTTAAACCATTTCCAGTTGCTTCCATTTTTCATTTTACTAAAATTATCTTTAGTGGGATCAACTCTTCTCTGCAAAATGTAATTAAACATTACCCTATATGTTGGTTCTGAGCTGTATTTTTTTCTGACCATGTCACAAATTTCACCAATTACTTTCCACACTGGCAATAGTCTTTCGTGGCTTTTATTTCTAGAAACTTAATTTTTCCCCGAGTGCTTTATCCCTCTGGCTCTGGAGGTACATGTGTAAATCTGTAATGAACACAAAACCTATAATGGAACGTCCTACACCTAGTGCTCTGAAAAGTTGGTTCAGTGTATCCAATATTTAAAGTCTTATAACACGGGCATGCTAAGGGAAGTTTGCTATTCAGACTGAACAATGCTCTGACGTGAGCTTCGTGAATGGTTAAAGAAACAGTCGTCCCCTTTCTCACTCCTCATCTCTTCCAACTGGGAGAAGTCCTTGGCGCCCATCTGTCAGCCCAGGGTTCCTGCAGGCGCGTGCCTTGGGTGGCCCCGGGGTCCGGGAAGAGGCTGGCGGGAGAAAGGGGACAGAGGACTCCAAGAAGCCCAGTGAAGCCCCGTGGGAAGCCCCATGGTCAAGGCCGGGACTGAGGGCCGGGCGGGCCCTGGGCCGCCTCCACCTCTGGGCCCGCCCTGCGCCACACCCTAACCCGCCTGCTATCGGCTAACGGGCCGCGGCACCCGCCTCCGCCCGCCAGCCCTCACCTCGCCCGGACGGCGGCCTCCGGAAGTCGGCGCCCGCCAGCTACCCGCCGCCTCCTCAGCAACCTTAGCCGACCGGGAAGACCCAGCCCAGGTCACAATCAGCCCAGGCGCAGGTAGGCGGTGGTGCGCGTGCGCGGGACTTGAGCGTTCCGCCCTCCCCCCCCCCCCCCGCCATTCACTGCTGCTAAGCGACACCCGCACCCAAACCGACCAATCCCGGCGAGGCCTCCACAGCCCCCGTCCCGGCGAAGGCGCGAACGTAGTGGTTCTTAAAGGGCTGCGACCCAAACGGAGAGGGAGTGTGACGGGGGCGCGCGCCTCCCAACTTTCTTCCCACCTCCCGGCTCTCACCGCGGCGGTTTGAGGTCCAAGCCTGTAATTCTCACGTCCGGAGGTGGGAAGGAGCCTTCGTGATCTAAGCTCGACTCCTGCCGGGGTAGCAACCGGACTGACGTCTGGAGGCGGGGAGGCTCCGCGTGACAGAATGATACGCCCGGGGCGTGTGTTCTGCGGTCCGCGCGGCTGGGCTGGAGGCCCGAGATAGGCAAACCAAAGAGCACAACCTACTGCCAGCCTGGATGGGGCGCCAAAGTCCGACCCAGGGGGACACACCCCAAGCTGGGGGCGGAGGCACCCACAGATGGATGACCGGCTGGAAGGAGATTAGGTAGCAGAGTCCGTCCATTTATTCATTTAGCAAGTATTGAGCACCTGCTATGTGCCAGGGGTTGTGGACAAAGCGAGGAATTCCTGACAAGAAAAACTATGTTAAGAGAGGAGGCAGGGTGAGAGCACCCTTCAAACAATCAAACACCTGTATAAACACAAACTGCTCTTCAGGGAGGAGCAGGGGTTTTGGGAGAATTTACAGAAGCTTCTAGGCTGGTGTTGGGAATCACAGGAGGCTAACTAGGCAAAGGGGAGAGGAAGTGTGTTTCAGATGGAGAGATCAGCATGTATATAAGAACTCTGTGGAAGGCAGCAGAGCTCCTTTGAGGGATGAAAAGAAACCCAGAAAGGGGGGAATGGAAAGTTAGTGCTTAATAGGTATATAATTTCAGCTGGAGAAGATGAAACAGTTCTGGAAATGGATAGTAGTGATGATCGCACAACAATGTGAATGTACCAAACGCCACAGATCTGCACACTTAAAAATGGTTATGTACATTTTACCACAAAAAGAAAAGAAACTCAGAGTTTAGAGAATAAAGGAGTGGAGTGAGATCCACTAGAGCAAATAGAAGGGGCTGGACCATGTAGGATTTTATGGGCCATAGTGGCAAGTTTAGGACCATAGAACACTGATCAAAATTGCATTTTTTAAAACTCACTTTGGCTGCTAAAGTGCAGATCAAAATGGAGAAGTCTCAACAGAGCTATGGTGGGACTGGCCTGGGAGCCAGTGCAGTCATCTGGGCAAGAGAGAATGGAGCTGGAGTGTGGACTAGGGTGAGAGTGAAGAAAAAGAGATCTAAGAAGGCTGCAGAAAAATGCAGGAGCAAAATCAATAGGACTTGGTGATGAGTTGGATGTGAAGGGGTGATGAAGCAGCTTCACGGATGATGCCACTGTTCAGCCTTGGATAAATGGATGGATGGTGGAAGGATTCACAGATACAGAGAATACTGGAAGAGGAGGTAAGATTGATCTTGAGCTCCATCTTAGACAAGTTGAATTTGAGTCACCTTTGAGACTTGGTTAGGATTTTGCGATGATTAGTTTTAGATGTCAACCTGACTAGGTTAAGGGATACTCAGATAGCTGGGGGAACATTATTTCTGGGTATGTCTATGAGGGTGTTCCCAGAAGATATTGGCATTTAAATCAATGGACTGAGTAAGGAAGATCTGTCCTCATCCAATATGCGCAGGCACCATCTAATAGAACAAAAAGGCAGAGGAACGGCAAATTCTCTATTCTGGAGTTGGGACACCCCTCTTCTGCGCTTGGCATCAGAACTCCAGGTTCCCCTAATCTCCTAACTCCAGGAGATTAGGCAGTAGAGTCCGTCCATTTATTCATTTAGCAAGTATTGAGCCTTTGGACTCCAAGACTTGTACCAGTGGTTCCCCAGGTTCTCCCGGCTTGGGCCTTGGACTGGGAGATACACCATTCAGCTTCCCTGGTTCTGAGGCCAAGTCCGAGACAGGGTAGTCTTGAACTGAAGCAGTCTACCAGCCTCCCTGGTTCTCCAGCTTGTAGATGGCCTATTGTGGGACTTCTCAGCCTCCATAACTATGTGAGCCAGTTCCCCTAATAAATCCCCTCCCATATATCTATAGATATAGATCTATATTGTAGATATATAGATATCACATTGGTTCTTTCTCTCTGGAAAACCTTGACTAATACAGATGTCAACACAGCAGTTGTATATACACGTTGCAGGTCAATGTAGAGGTCTGGGCTGGACACAAACTTTTTTTTGAGGCTGAGTCTCACTCTGTGGCCCAGGTTGGAGTTTAGTGGCACAATCTTGGCTCACTGCAACCTCCGCCTCCCAGGCTCAAGTGATTCTTCTGCCTCAGCCTCCCAAGTAGCTGGGATTACAGGCATCTGCCAACACGCCCAGCTAATTTTTGTATTTTTAGTAGAGACGGGGGTTTCACCATATTGGCCAGGCTGGTCTCGAACTCCTGGCCTCAAGTGATCTGCCCACCTTGGCCTCCCTAAGTGCTGGGATTACAGGCGTGAGCCACCACGCCTAGCCTGGACATAGACTTTTGAAAGTCATCATCATATGGGCAGAAATCGAAGCAGGGCTTACATAGCCAGAGAAAAATTACAAAATGAAAACTGAAGAGAATTGTGATACAGTCTAAGATAGCCTCCAGGGTTCACCACCTCCTGGGATTTATACCCTTGTATAGTCCCCTCCCACAGTGAGTCTCTGATAATGAGGGTAGGTCATAACAGGCACAAAGAAGGAGAAAAACCAGGAGATTCGGGGTTGGTAAAGGCAATTGAAAACACTGTAGCATAAGTGCTCTTCAAATATGGGGAATTGGGGCCAGGTGTGGTGGCTCACACCTACAATCCCAGCACTTTGGGAGGCCAAGGTGGGTGGATCACGAGGTCAGTGACCAGCCTGTCCAAGATGGCAAAACCCCGTCTCTATTGAAAAATTACAAAAATTAGCCAGGCGTGATGGCAGACATCTGTGATCCCAGCTACTTGGGAGACTAAGGCAGGAGAATCACTTGAACTTGGGAGGCGGAGGCTGCAGTAAGCTGAGATCGCACCATTGCACTCCAGCGTGACCTACAAGAGTGAAACTCCATCTCAAAAAACAAACAAAACAAAACAAACAAACAAATATGGGGAATTGGGCTCTCAAAACGTGTGGTGCGAGTGCTTTAGAACAGGACCTTACACCCTCTGACTGGTGCAACTGGTGTGGCTCAGGCACCATGGTAGATTGGACAACAAGGGTGAGATGTAGTACCTAAAGTCCTAGCTCTCGTCTCCAATCATTGGTCACTTTGGCTCCAGGCTCACAGTCAACTCCAGAGTCTTTCTCTTCCAGTCCTCTTCAGCCTTCCACTCCTAGGGTAACACCCTGGACCACAGAAGAGCTCCACCTCTGAAGTTATAAATGCAGACACCTGATCTTTCATCTGTCCTTCTGCTATTCTCTGAATTCCTTTCATGGTTTCTCTAGCCTGCAGAAACTTCCAGTTCATTTGTCCCTCTACTTTGTTTTATTTATAAGCTCCCTCGAGTCTTCACTTCCTTCTCCATCAGCTGAGAGTTCAGGGTTTATCACCTCCATCACATTCTTCCCAATATACTTATATCCCTTGCACAGTTATCTTTCTGACACAACTAGAAGGATAGTAACACCCATCTGGCAGCACTACAGTCCTGGAAGAATCCAACCTTCTGTCTTCTCAGAATCTGCTTCTTGGCTCCAAGTGCCGCTGGACAAAATCTCACAACCACACAGATCAGTGCTACATACATTGTCAACTTCAACTAGGTCCTCAACGACCTTTCAGCGGTCCTATTTGCCAAGGCAGCTCTCCCCCAAAGTCAACTTCCAAATATCCTGCATGCTCCCCAGATCTCCCACTCTTCAACGCCCCCTCCCCGGCTTGCTCTCCCAGGAACCTCCATTAGTGAAGAAAGAGCAACCAACAAAGTGATGTCCCTTAGCTCCAGACAACTCCTCTCCCTCCAGCTACCACCTTCTTTCCCCTCTCCCCTTTACAACCAAACCTCATGGAAAAAGTGGTCTATATTTGAACACTCCATTGCTTCACCTTCACCTTTCATCATTTCTCAGTCCCCTGCAGTTCTGATATCTGTTTCACCATATCACTGAAAATGCCCTCCTCAAAGACCTAGTCTTTATCTTCCTTGTTCTTTGTTGTTGTTGTTGTTGTTGTTGTTGTTGAGACAGAGTGTTGCTCTGTCACCCAGGCTGGAGTGCAATGGCACCGAGGCTTACTGCAACCTCTGCCTGCCGGATTCAACCGATCCTCCAGCCTCAGCCTCCCAAGTAGCTGGGACTACAGGCCTGCACCACCATGCCTGGCTAATTTTTGTATTTTTAGTAGAGACAGGGTTTCAACATGTTAGCCAGGCTGGTCTCAAACTCCTGACCTCAAGTGATCTGCCTACCTCAGCCTCCCAAAGTGCTGGGATTACAGGTGTGAGCCACTGCACCCACCCCTTCCTTGACCTTTCAACAGCATTTGTCATTGCTGTCCTGTCTGTCCTTTTCAGTCACTGCTTAAAAAAAAAAAAAAAAGCCATAACCCCCACTCTCCTGGTTTTCCTCTTCCTATATCTCTCGTCTCTTTCTCCCCTCAGTCTCCATTGCAGCTTCTTTTCCTCTGCCGTAAGAGAAACTATCACATTCTCCTTAGGCAGTCTTATCCACTACATAGTTCCAGTCAGTTTCTACAAGTGATGTTTCTCAAAGCTGTATCTCCAACCTAGCCTTTGTCCCTGAGTTTCAGCCCCAAACAGTCAGTCACTAGCCTCAACATCGTTTGACATCACCTCACACTGTACATTTCCACAACTGAATTTATCACCTTCATTTCCAGTCCAGCATCTCCCCCACTATTCCCTGCCTCCATAAGGGGCATCACCAGTTTCTCAGTTGCTTAACCCAGAACCCCAGAAGGCATCCTTAATTTCCCTTTTCTTTCCCTCCCCACTTGATCACTAAGGCCTGCCAAGTCTACTTCTAATGTCTTTCAAATGCCCACACTTCTTTTCTCATTGCTCCCACTATCTCTGGCCTGCCTGCTTGTAGCAGCCTTGTCACTGTTCTTTTTGTTTCTCATCTGGGCGTCTTCCCTAACTTTCACCATGTTACAGCCAAGAAAACTGTAAATGCATCTCAGGCTTCATCATTCTTCTGCCTAAAACCATCCATGGCTCCCATTGCTCCTAGGAGAGTACACAATCTGGACACCTGTGTCCTTCTTAACCTCCACTTTGCCTTTATACTGCCTTTATAAACCTTTTCTTCTGGAGGGCTTTCCCTGTATGCTGGAACAGGTTGGTCCCCTATAACACCTGCCTCACCCTAATACCATCTCATTTTTTTTTACCTGATAGAAACTTTAATGATGCTAAAAAACCAATCAGGCCAGGCGCGGTGGCTCATGCCTGTAATCCCAGCACTTTGTGAGGCCGAGGCAGGCGGATCACGAGGTCAGGAGATCAAGACCATCCTGGCTAACACAGTGAAACCCTGTCTCTACTAAAAATAAATACAAAAAATTAGCCGGGCGTGATGGTGAACGCCTGTAGTCCCAGCTACTAGGGAGGCTGAGGCAGGAGAATGGCATGAACCTGGGAGGCAGAGCTTGCAGTGAGCCGAGATCGTGCCACTGCACTCCAGCCTGGGCGACAGAGCGAGACTCCATCTCAAAAAAAAACAAACAAACAAACAAAAATCAAATCCTTATATAAACCTCACTCAAAACCTTCGCTTTAGGCCAGGCTCTGTGGCTCACACCTGTAATCTCAGCATTTTGGGAGGCCGGGGTGGGTGGTTCACCTCAGGTCAGGAGTTCAAGACCAGCCTGGCCAACATAGTGAAACCCCGTCTCTACTAAAAATACAAAAAAATTAGCTGGGCATGGTGGCTCATGCCTGTAGTCCCAGACTACTCGGGAGGGTGAGGCAGGAGAATTGCTTGAACCTGGGAGGTGGAGGTTACAATGAGCTGAGATTGCGCCACTGCACTCCAGCTTGGGCAACAGAGTGAGACTTTGTCTCAAAAAACAACAACAACAACAAAAACCCTTCACTTTATTCCTCAAAACATGTATGTCCCTGTTCCATTTCAGAGCCATAAACATAAAGCCTAGAGGTAAGATACTTCATACCCAGGACAGATCTTTGTGTGTATATCTACATATCATAGGTAGCATTATGTTATATAGCATTATATAAATTACATGAAATTTTGCATAAGATTGGTAAGCAAGTCACTTAAACTTTATGAACAAAAGTATAGGCCGGGCATGGTGGTTCATGCCCATAATCCCAGGGAAGCTTTCACAGGTGGGAGGATTGTTGTCTGGGCCATCTCATGTTATTGTCATTCCTCACTTGTCTAAACAGGAATAGGGCTGAGTGGAACTAAGCAAGACCTGCATCCTGCTCCTGATGGTTCCTTTTCTGCCCACTCTGTTTCTCTGAAAGCTTTGGGGAATTTTCCTGAGGAGGAAGCCTGTGGTGGAGTTAACAGTGCAGGCTTGGTAACCAGGAAGCCCTGAGTCCTCCCCAGCTCAGGTGTTACCTCACTTCTCTCACCGGGTTTACCTCTCTGTGAAATGGGATGAAAGCAGGCCGGGCACAGTAGCTCACACCCGTAATCCCAGCACTTTGGGAGGCCGATGCGGGCGGATCACGAGGTCAGGAGTTCAAGACCAGCCTGACCAATATGGTGAAACCCCCATCTCTACTAAAGATACAAAAAAAAATTAGCCGGGTGTGGTGGCAGGCACCTGTAATCCCAGCTACTCAGGAGGCTGAGGCAGGAGAATCGCTTGAACCCGGGAGGCAGAGGTTGCAGTGAGCCGAGATCACATCACTGCACTCCAGCAGAGCAAGACTCTGTCTCAAAAAAGAAAAAAAAAAAAAAAAGAAAGAAAGAAATGGGATGAAAGCTGCCCTTTCACAGGTTTGAATAAAGGGATTGTGGAGAGAAAGCCCAGGAAAGCAGATGAGCTTGCTCAGGATCAGGGCCACCACTCAGGGGAATAAAGCTCTAGGGAGCTCCCCTTTTTAGGAGTGTAGGTTCCCAAGATCTCCCTCCTAAATGAAGTGGCCGCTGCTCACTCCAGGGTAAACGAATCTTGTTACCACATCCACCACGGATGGCTAGAACAGGGGACCGGTACGGCACAGCAGGAGGTGAGCAGAGGGCGGATGAGCATTACCTCCGAGCATTCTGCCCCCTCAGATCAGCGGGGGCATTAGATTCTCACAGGAGCGTGAACCCTATTGTGAAATGGACTTGCGAGAGATCTAGGTTGCGCGCTCCTAATGAGAATCTAATGTCTGCTGATGTGAGGTAAAACAGTTTCATACCAAAACCACCCCCACCCCCGTGGAAGACAAGAAAAATTGTCTTCCATGAAACCAGTTCCTGGTGCCAAAAAGGCTGGGGACCATTGGTCTAGAAGACTACAGCCAATTCAGTTGTAGTGGTCACCAGGAGTAACCATATGGCCCAAGAAGGTATGTCCAGCTTCCTCCTTGCATCTTGCGGCGCACCACCTTTGCGGTATGGTGCCTGGGCAGTCCCGGGTTGTTAAGGGTGAGAGTTCTAAAGCCAGACTGCCCGTATTCAGAGGCTGGCTTTGCTAAGGAGCCTTGGGCAAGTTACTTAACCTGTTTCCTCACCTGTAAAATGAAGAAAATACCAGTGCTTTTTAGGGTTGCCAACCTAATAAGTCCTGCCCCAAATAAGTCTAGGCTATGTGCAAAAACGCGAATTTCTCCTTCAGCAAAGAGTAAAGCTAATACCAGAGTTTTCCTGGCCCTGCAGATTTGGCCTGGCAGGAGACATTGCCATAGCCAATGTTCATGCTCCAGATGCAGACCTGGAGGCACCAGAGTGATGTAGAGAGGACAATGGATCTGAAGCCATATATCTGGGTTCCAGACATGCTGTGTGACGCCGAGCAATTCGCTCCTGCAGATAGATTAAGCATGCACACCCAGCACTTTGGGAGGCCGAGGCGGACGGATCACGAGGTCAGGAGACCGAGACCATCCTGGCTAACATGGTGAAACCCCGTCTCTACTAAAAAAATACAAAAAATTAGCCGGGCGTGGTGGCGGGCGCCTGTAGTCCCAGGAGGCGGAGCTTGCAGTGAGCCGAGATGCGCCACTGCACTCCAGCCTGGGCGACAGAGCGAGACTCCATCTCAAAAAAAAAAAAAAAAAAAAGCATGCAGAGGCTAACACTGGAGGCGCTGCTGACGCCAGGTAGGTCAGCAGTAGACCCAGTCCCGACCCAGAAGTCTCGCCTTCCAGACTGCGCAAGCGCAAAGGATACCTAAACGGCCCCGGCGTTCTGGGGGCTGGGACAGAGGAACGTGCTGAGTATAGCTCATGCGCGTCCAGTCACAAATGACGTCCCTTCTGTCCCCCGCCCTGTAGGCGGGAGCATCCAATCAACGTCGAGAGCCTATGCCCCACCTATCGTGGGTCGAGTCGCTTGGCGGTCGTGGTTCCGGAGGTTCCTCGGGATGTCGGTGGCCTTCGTACCGGACTGGCTGAGGGGCAAGGCGGAAGTCAATCAAGAGACTATTCAGCGGGTGAGCAAACACGCGGGCGAGCGGGCGGGGAGAAGAAGTCGGGATCCCGAGGGGCTGCGCGGTGCGAGAAGCATCCTGTAGTCAGCGGCCTCCCAGCTGACTTGTGAAGGGTGCTGAGCAGCCGGGGTGCGGGGTGAGATGGGCACGAAATCAGCACAGGTGCCGGGGCAGGACCCCGGCATGGGGTTCGGTCCCCCGCCGTCCAGACGTCACACTGCACTAACTTTTCTCTTTTTTTTTTTTTTTGAGACAGAGTCTCGCTCTGTTACCCAGGCTGGAGTGCAGTGGCGCATCTTGGCTCACTGAAACCTCCGCTTCCCGGCTTCAAGTGAGTCTCCTGCCTCAGCCTTCTGGGTAGCTGTGATTACAGGAGCGCGATGCCACGCCCGGCTAATTTTTGTATTTTTAGTATGGGGTTTCCCCATGTTGGCCAGGCTAGTCTCGAACTCCTGACCTCGTGATCCGCCTAGCTCGGCCTCCCAAAGGGCTGGGATTACAGGCGTGAGCCACTGCGCCCGGCCTGCACTGACCCTTTCTTTCTCTGATCTTTCAGCTCCTTGAGGAGAATGACCAGTTGATCCGCTGTATTGTGGAGTATCAGAACAAGGGCCGCGGGAACGAGTGCGTCCAGTAAGTGCCCCCACCCTGGCGCCCCTGACCTGTGGGTAGAGGGGAAGCCTGTGTGATGCGGTGCTTTCTCGAACTAAGAGTCTTGGGTGATTGATCGCAGTTAAGCCCTTCTTTGAACTGAGGAAAGAGAGGCTCAAAGAGTTTGCCAACCCGCCCAAGACCATACAACGAGTACACTGTGGAGCCTGGTGTCAGACGTGGCTCTTTCTTCAAAACGTGAATTCTTCTCATTGCAAAGCCGCCTTCACTCAAAGCTATGCCGGCTGATGACAACAGGGATGGGGGTGGGAGCACACAGAAAACTAGGCTCAGGAGATTAGAGCCATGGCCCCTTTCTCATCTTGGATCCCTGCCTCATCCTTTCTCTGTTAAGGGGTCAAGCCATTTGACTGCTAAGCTCCCTCTCATTTCTAACTTCCCGTCAGTCTGTTAGTGACACACACACAAAGACAAACAAAGGATTTCCAAGTTAAGTCAAAGGTAAATTCTGCATAATAATTTAATGCACTCCCTAAGCAGATACCAAAATGAGAGAAAATATAGTCTGAGTCTCTTTTCCGAATCTAGTCCAGGTATTATGCCCATTTTTTTCTTTTCTTTTTTTTTTTTTCTTTTTGAGACAGTCTCCCTCTGTCACCCAGGCTGGAGTGCAATGGTGCAATCTCGGCTCACCGCAGCCTCCACCTCCAAGGTTCAAGCAATTCTCGTGCCTCAGCCTCCGAGTAGCTGGGACTACAGGCGTGTGCCACCATGCCCTGCTAATTTTCATATTTGTAGTAGAGATGGGGTTTCACCATGTTGGCCAGACTGGTCTCAAACTCCTGACCTCAGATGATCCACCCACCTTCCTCCCAAAGTGTTGGAATTACAGGCATGAGCCACCGCGCCTTGCCCATTTCTTATAGAAAAATATATTATTTCATCGTTACTGAAGAAATGTTTCATAATCCCTACCCCCTAGAAAAATTACCTACAGTCCCTCACTGAATACCTTAATAGAATAGTAGAGATATCAGTTTTTGGGTAAATCTTTACATCTGACTCTGGCATTTGGTAATATGATTTTTAAAAGTTTATAGTAAATACCTTCTCCTTTTTCTATATGAAAAATGGTTGCAAAACGTTCCATTTGGTACAGTAATTCTCAACCCAAGGGTAAGAAAGTTATCAAAATCTCCTAGTGGGGTTTTTCAATTGCACAGGCCATGCTTTCTGACCCCTTGTCTGATTTATTTTTCTGGGTGAAGAACTCTACTCACCCCCGTAAACTTATGTTGATCATGAAAATGTTTCGTCCCTTCTTGAAGTTGTTGAACAGATGTTTTATAAGTACAGTTGGTCCTCTGTATCCGTGGGTTCTGCATTGCATTTCAAAAATATTGGGGAACACAAAACAATAAAAAATAGTAACAACAATAAAAAGCAATACAGTATAGCAACTATTTATATGGCATTTAAATTGTGTTAGGTATTATAAGTAATCTAGAGATTATTTAAAGTATGTGAGCCAGGTGTGGTGGCTCACGCCTGTAATCCCATCACTGTGGGAGGCTGAGGTGGGCTGATCATCTGAGGTCAGGAGTTCAAGACCAGCCTGGCCAACATGACAAAACCCCATCGCTACTAAAAACTAAAAATACAAAAATTAGCCAGGCATGGTGGTGTGTGCCTGTAATCCCAGCTACTTGGGAGGCCGAGGCGGGAGAATTGCTTGAACCCAGGAGGTGGAGGTTGCAGTGAGCCAAGATCACGCCACTGCACTCTAGCCTGGGTGACAGAGCAAGACTCTGTCTCAATAAATAAATAAATTAATTAATTAATTAAAGTATATGATATGTAAGGATGTGTGTAGGTTATATACAAATACTATGCCATTTTATATAAGGGACTTGAGCTTGAGCATCCTCGGATTTCGATATCTAAGGGGAGGAGGGAGGTGTCCTGGAACCCATCCTCTGTGGATACCAAGGGACATCTGTACTCCTGGTACCAGGCACTGTTTCAGACTCTGGGAAATCCATAGTAAAACAGATACCAGCTCTGCACTCACAGAGCTGACATTCTAGACTGTATAAGGAAATGTATAATTAGGCAATAATAATAAGTGCTTTGAATAAGAATAAAGCAGAGTAACTGGGGGGAGGAGTGCTATTTTATACATGGTATGTCTGATAAGGTGATATTTGAGTAGAGACCTGGGGTAAGGGAGCCAGCTATGCAGTAGTAAGGCATAGTGAGATAAGTAAGACAGAGAAAGCATCAGGTGGAAAAGCTCCCTAGTAGGAGTGTGCTGGATATCTTCAAGTCACAGGAAGGAGGCCACTGTGGCCAGTATTCAGTGAACAAAGGTATAGCCATAAGAGATGAGATCAGAGGGGGACTGGAGGCCCCAGTCATGTAGGGCCTTATTAGGACACAAGAACAGCTCACCTTTACTCTGAATGAGATGGGAGCCTTTGGAAGGTTTTGAATAGACATATAACATGATTTTGATTTAAATTGTACAGTGATCTCTCAGGCTGTTGTGTGGAGAATAAAGTATGTGTGCAAAGATAGATCTGGGAGACTAGGTGTCTACTGCAATAGTTCAAGCAAGAAATGATGGTAGCTATGAAAGTAATCAGTGAGAATGGGTGAGAATCTGACTATATTTTCCTTAAATATGTTAAACAAGAAGGTTGATAACACTGAATCATCCAGTCAGTGGATGAGCCATTCCACTAGAGTGGGTAAATTACTTTCCAGTTTTTTGTTCATGGTCAGTAAAAACAAGCCTCTGATTTTTGCCTGTTTTTTTGCCCATAGGTACCAGCATGTGTTACATAGAAATCTCATTTATTTGGCTACCATTGCAGATGCCAGTCCAACCAGCACTTCAAAAGCAGTGGAATAATCTTTCAAAAGCAATAGAATAATCTTCCATTTGGCTGTCGTGAGGAGTAATTGAATGTAATCCATCTCTTACAAAATGCAGACAGGGTCTTTACCAACTCAACTGGTTAAAACATGAATGAAACCTCTGTGGCTCTTTCAAAACATGTGAAAATGTGAAGAAAGTTACTAACTTAACTGTATTCTCAATGTAAGTATTTTTTAAATAATTAAGCAAATCCCTCAATAAGTTGAGCCCAGGTGTCCTCTTTCCTGAGCTTAGAGCATGTTTGGATAACAAAGACATCACTGGGATGTTCAAGTCTACTTTTTAGCTTCAACCTGAAGAGGAAACTGAGTAGGTGTTGGGCAGGAATTGGTGAGACTCCTGACTTGAGACCTTGCTAAATGGACATGTAACTGTGTGCTCCTTCCTACCAGTTTGTAAATGTGGTCCCCCTGACTGCTGTTTTCAGATTGCTTTGAAATAAAGCTTATTTTTCTATAAAATACTGATGTGGAGGTATAGAAGTTTTCATGTAATAAGTATTCCATTTGGTTTTCAAGAATAACTGTGAGGACTTAACTGTAAAGTATATAACAACAATACTATTATCCTTGCCAACAAAATGAATAGTGATTTCTAATTATTATCTAATATCATCTGATAATAGATGATGTTTAATTTTCTTCAGTTATCAGATAATGTACTTTTGTTGATTAGTCTGAACCAGAATCTAAATAGGATTCACACACTGTATTTTGTTGATGTTCCTTTAAGTCACTTAAAGAATAAATAGTTCCTTTTTTTCTTTGAAATAACTAAGTGTTTATCCTAGAATTTTCTCATATTCTACATGTAGTTGTATCTCTGTAGTGTTGTTAACTATGTGCCACTATCATCCACTTTTCCTGTAAACTAGTAGATCTAAAGGCTCATGCAGACTCATGTTCTAATATTTTTAGCAGGAATATATTAGAAGGTGATAAGTACTTGCTTTTGCATCACATAAGGAGTGACCTGACTTATTTTCAAGTTCCCAACCAGGCTTTCACTTAAATTATGATCCACCCAGCTTTGATCTGGTAATTCATTAGGGATTACATAATGAGCATTTTCTAATTTATCATTCTTTCTGACTTTATTAGCTGTATTCTATAAAAAAAAATTTCACTCTTGGAGATTTATCTGAAAGACGAGGCAAAGAGATTCTTGTAAGTATATACAAAATTAGAAGCCCAGGTCCCTGCTCCTTTTTTTGAAGTCAAGGGTTGCAACCTAGGGCAACTGTAAAATACATGTAAATAGTGAAGAGAGAACTCATTTTGAATCCCAGCTCTATCCCTTAACCTCTGAAAGCTCTGTTTCCTCACCTCTAAAGTGAGGATAATGAAAATAGCATCTGCCTCCTGAGGTTGTGAGATTGAGATAACATGGTTGAGAACTGGGCACATGTTAATCTATGTTATCACTAATGTGTTATCTGAGGGCTCTGGCTCTTTTTTTTCTTCTTTTTTTGGTTTTTGTTTTGTTTTGGTTTTGGTTTTTTTTGAGATGGAATCTCGCTCTGTCGGAGTGCAGTGGTGCAATTTCGGCTCACTGCAACCTCTACCTCCCAGGTTCAAGTGATTCTCCTGCCTCAGCCTCCCAAGTAGCTGGGATTACAGGCATGCGCCACCATGCCTGGCTAATTTTTGTATTTTTAGTAGAGACGAGGTTTCTCCATGTTGGTCAGGCTGGTCTCGTACTCACGACCTCAGGTGATCCGCCTGCCCCGGCCTCCTAAAGTGCTGGGATTACAAGCATGAGCCACTGTGCCCAGCCGATCATTTCTATTTTCTAGAAAATTATTTTGTCTGTTTCCCCACTAGCATTCCTGATTGTTTTCCAGAGTCCTATCCCCTGAAGTTCCAATTGCTGGCATAATCACACTAAAAGGCTGAACCCCAGAATCATTACCTGAAAATTCATACTACCAATGGTTCTCCTTCATACTAAATCATGGACAAATTAAGCCTGAGTTTGTAAACTCTTTGGATACCAACTTTCTACCACTCTTGGAAGAGATGGAGGAGGTGTCAGTCATTTTGGTTGATACTAGCCCTAGGCCTGCCTTGTCCCAGGAGTTTCTTCACCTTAACCACAGACCAAATTGCATACTTTATCTTCGAATCATCTAAAATATAATTTCAAATCACGAGACAGAATAAAATAATCTTTGAGAGAGGCAGGACCTTAGAAAGGAGATATTTTATCTCATTTATTTTACAGATGAAGAAAGTCAACTTCAGAGAGATCAAAGTGATTTGTCTCAGGTCACATAACCAGTGGCAGAAAGAACAGAATTGCTGGAATGTCAAGATAAGAATGAATTCCAGGTTTAAAGTTCTTTAAGTACATCCCAAATTAAATATTTCATTCCTGAGCTCTAAAACCTATTTACATTGAAGCCTGATGTCCTAAACACAGTAATTACAAAGCTGGGCAATGGTCTCCATCCTTTCATGAATCCATGTATGAAAGTTAGCTTTATCAAACTATTTCATCTCCAGAAAGGCATGTACATTTCATACTGTTCAAATCTGTAACTGTCAGCAAAATCAGACCCAAGACCGCTAGCTTCTCAATTCAGCCTACAGACTGCTCCTCTAATAGACACACTGGACTCTCAGAGAGGTAGAATGGACAAGCTCTAACAAAGGACAGCACTTCTGTGATGGTGTGGAAGTACCAAAGGTTTGACTGCACTTTAAAAAGGTGACATGGACGGCTGGGTGCGGTGACTCACGCCTGTAATCCCAGCACTTTGGGAGGCCAATGCGGGCATATCACAAGGTCAGGAGATTGAGACCAGTCTGGCCAACATGGTGAAACCCTGTCTCTACTAAAAATACAAAAAAATTGGCCAGGTGTGGTGGCGTGTACCTGTAGTCTCAGCTACTCTGGAGGCTGAGGCAGGGGAATCGCTTTATCTCAGGAGGCAGAGGTTGCAGTGAGCCAAGATCGTGCCACTGCACTCCAACCTGGGCGACGGAGCGAGACTTTGTCTCAAAAAAAACAAAAGGTGACATAGGTGCAGAAACAGGTCGGAAATGATCTAAGTCAAGCTTGTCCAACCCGACACCCATGGACCACATGTGGCCCAGGACAACTTTGGGTGCAGCCCAACACAAATTCATAAACTTTCAAGAAATAGGAGATTTTGTTGCGATTTTAAGCTCATTGGCTATTGTTAGTGTTGGTGTATTTTATGTATGGCTGAAGACAATTATTCTTCCAGTGTGGCCCAGGTAAACCAAAAGATTGGACACCCAATCTAAGTGAGCCCAATTTCCAAATTTACTATAAAACTACAGTAATTAAAACAGTGTGCCACTTCACATCCATTAGGATGGCAATAAAGAAAACCAAAAAATAACAAGTGTTGGTGATGATGTGGAAAAACTGGAACCTTTGTGCACTGCTGATAGAAATGTAAAATAGTGCACCTATGGAAAACAGTATGGTAATTCCTGGAAAAATCTTAAATGGAATTAGCTTATGATCCAGTGATTCCATTTCTGGGCATACATCCAAAATAATTGAAAGCAGGTTTCAAAGAGGTATTTATACACCCACGTTCATAACAGTATTATTTACAACAGCCAAAAGGTAGAAGCAATCTAAATATCCACTGATATATGAATGGATAGACAAAATATGATATACACATACAATGGAATATTATTCAACCTCAAAAAAGGAAATTCTGACATGCTACAACATGGATGAAATGGAAGACATGCAAAGTGAAATCACCCAGTTACAAAAGAACAACTTTTTTTTTTTTTTTTTTTTTTTTTTTTTTGAGACAGTCTCACTCTGTCGCCCAGGCTGGAGTACAGTGGTGCAATCTCGGCTCACTGCAATCTCTACCTCCCGGGTTCAAGTGATTCTCCTGCCTCAGCCTCCTGAGTAGCTGGGATTACAGGTGCCTGCCACCACCCTCTGCTAATTTTTTGTATTTTTAGTAGAGACGGCGTTTCATCATGTTGGCCAGGCTGGTCTCGAACTCCTGACCTCATGTGATCCACCCACCTCGGCCTCCCAGAGTGCAGGGATTACAGGTGTGAGCCACCGCACCTAGCCTAAAAGAACAAATATTGTATGATTTTACTCACATATGAGTAGACAAATACTAGAGTAGACAAATTTACAGAGAGAAAGTAGAAGGGTGGTGCCAGGAACTTGGGAAAAGAGGGAAATGGGAAGTTACTGTTTAATAATACAGAGTTTCAGTTTTGCAAGATGGAAAATGTTCTGTGGACGGATGGTAGGTACTGAGGGTTGTAAAACCGTGTGAAATACAGTTAATACCAGTGAACTGTACACTTAAAAATGGTTAAAATGGCAACTTTCACGTAGTGTGTGTATATATATATATATATTTTTTTTTTTTTTTTTTTTTTTTTTTTTGAGACGGAGTCTCGCTCTGTCGCCCAGGCTGGAATGCAGTGGCCCGATCTCGGCTTACTGCAAGCTCTGCCTCCCGGGTTCGCGCCATTCTCCTGCCTCAGCCTCCTGAGTAGCTGGGACTACAGGCGCCCGCCACCACGCCCGGCTAATTTTTTGTATTTTTAGTAGAGACAGGGTTTCACCGTGTTAGCCAGGATGGTCTCGATCTCCTGACCTCGTGATCCGTCTGCCTTGGCCTCCCAAAGTGCTGGGATTACAGGCATGAGCCAACGCGCCTGGCCCATCTAATGTATATTTTATAGTTTAAAAAAGAAACTTAAAAAATAGTGTGGTACTCAGACGCAGATCATTGGAACAAAAATCCAGAAATAGACCCACACATATATGGTCACAAGGCGAAGGTAATTCAATGTATGAGTCTTTTCAACAAATGGTAATGGAACGACTGTACATCCCGATAGGAAAATGTTGACACTTACTTCACAACATAAGCAAAAATTAATGCTATTTAGATCATAGACTTACACGTTAAAGACTATGTAAAACATATATGAGAACACAGAATATCTTCACGAACTTGAGGTAGGCAGGTATTTCCTAGCACAGAAAAAGCACAAACCATAAAATATAAAACTGACCAATTGACTTAATCAGAATTAAAAACTTCTTTGCCAAAAACACGGTCAAAACAATGAAACGACGGGCCCAGATTGGGAGAAAGACTTCGCAATCATTTACGAAACAAAAGATTTTCATTCAGAGCACACATATATCTAACAAAACATTTGTATCCAGAACTGTTAAACACGAAGGACCAGATTTAAAAACGGGCAGAAGACTGGAAGTGAAACTTCACAAAAGATGCAGAATGGCCAGTAAGCACAGGACAGAAACGGTGCCAGTGACGCTGGTGCCAAAGCGAGAAGGAACGCATTACTCAGCCTAAAAGACCTAACACTAGGAAACGGACAAAACCACCCCCGGCCAAAAAGAACACAGAGCAACACAACGTCTTGGCTAACGAAAACTCAAAGCCTCAATTTACTCAGTTCCTTCACAGCGCTCGGAAACAGGGAAGTCTCGCGATATCGGAAAATGCGCCACGCTCACAGCCACACCGGACAAGATGGAGGGCGCAGGCGCATCCACGGCTTTCAGATTGGGCGACTGACTTCAAAGTGGGGGGCGATCAGGGAGCGCGCAAGTATAGAATCGCTGGCTGGAGGCTCCTCGAGCGCTCCCAAGACACGCCCCCGTGCGTAGGCCCTCGCTGCCGCCACCTTCGGTTGACCACCCCCATCTAGACTGTACTCTCGCGGTATTTGTCCCGACTCTCGCGGGGTTTAGCGTGGCACTGGGAGGCCGGGCCCGGGGGAGGAGACGGCGTTCCGTTAGCGGCGTTGGGGTCTGTCTGCAGTGGCAGTGCTTTCTCCTCTGCTCACGGGGACCCGCTCAGGCTGGAGGCCAGCCAGGTGAAGAGCTCGCCCGCATGCGTGCGCGCTGCGTGGGAGCCGCGAGGCCCGGGGCGGGAGGGGGCCTCGTCTTGGCCTCCTGCGCTGTCGCGACGGGCAGGCGTGAGGCACCGTGGCGCGGACTTTGTCTCAGCCCCGCCCTCGCCCCTGCCCTCGCCCCCGCCCCCGCCCTCGCCCTTGCCCTGACCGCTTTCCTCCCCCTCTCTCCCAGCTCTTGCTGCCACCTCGGTCGCGATGGGGGCGCAGGACCGGCCGCAGTGCCACTTCGATATCGAGATCAACCGGGAGCCGGGTGAGCTGGAAACGGGAGCGCTGCTGGGGCCGAGGCCTGCCTTGGCGAAGGGGAGGGGTCTACTCTCAGCAACCCTCCCCCCGACCTGTTTGGGAGCGGGTAGGAGGCGCAGTCAACTTTCCGTTTTCTCTTGAGAGAAAATCAGTGGGAGAGGAAGGTGGCCTGGGCACCCCCCTAACTCTCAGTCCGGGCCTCTTCCTGCCAAACCCCACACACCCCGCTGCATCTCCGGACTTAGTCCTCGTAGCCAGCCTGGCGCCAAGAAAAGGAGGTGCAGTTCTTTGAGGACTTTTTCTCTCCCAGTGTCTCCGTGGGGCAGACACTCCCTATCCGATTTCCGGTTATCTTGCTTGGTGCTATGAAGTTTCAACTAGTAGGAAATATTGTGTTTCGTAATCACGATATATCACTAATATGTTAACGTTGCCTCTATTTTTCCTTAAGAATTTTTAGCTAGAATTTCGTGGTTCCTGGGAAAGTGGCTTAGTGAACGTCTTTTGTGATAAACCAGAGCATTTTGTACCAGCCAAATTGCAGCATGCATGCACTTAGCATTAATGTTTGTCTTTAGGGAATCCAGACATTTGTTAGTGTATTTTTTTTTACATGAAACATTTCCTTCTAAAGTATAGTTATTTCCTTCTAAGTAGCAGAGCGTGCAGGGTTTCAAACTGTTTTCTTAGCTATTACTGTTATCCGTGACAAAAGTTTTAATTGGAGGCATATATATATATTGTCTTTGTGCAACATCTTGTTCTGCATATTCTTATGAGAGCATGCTACTGTTCTAGGGTCTGGAGATAGAGCAGCGCGTAAAACAAAGGCCTCTCTTCCTTTTATAGTTTATATTCTATTCGGGGGAAGACAGACAACTAGGAAAAAAATAACAGTGACTTGTAGTTGGGATACTATTTTAATAAGTTGGTCAGACAAGGCCATTTTGAGAAGATGACATTTAAGCAGATATCAGAAGGAGACGAAGTGAGCCATATTTAAGAAGAGCATTCCTGGTAGAGGGAAACAGCACAGCCCTGAGGTGAGGAGTAGTATACAGTCAGGCGCCAAATGACATTTCTGTCTCTAACAATAGTCTTATATATAATACTTTTTTTGGTAACTTTTTAATGTTTAGCTGTGTTTAGATACAGAAATACTTCATTGTGTTAATGTTGCCTACGGTATTCAGTGGAGTAACATCCTGTACAGGTTTGTAGCCTAGGAGCAAATAGACCGTATAGCTTAGGTGTGTAGTAGGCCGTACCATCTAGGTGTGTTTAAGTACATTCCATGATGTTCACACAGTGACGAAATTGCCTAATTACACATTTCTCAGAATCCGTCCTGGTTATTGAACAATAGAGGACTGTACTTGGATGTTTGAGGGACTGCAAGGTGCCCAGTATGGCTGGAGAAGAAGAGGGAAGAGAATAGTAGGAAATGGCCTGTAGGACTGATTCAGTGAGATGGGAAGATATTAAAGGGTTTTGAGCAAAGGGATGAGATAATCCTAGAAATTTGGTTGCCTTCTTTCTCTCTTTTTAATGTTTTTAGCCTTGATTGATCTTTTTTTTTTTTAAAAATAAGTGTTACTAGAAAGCCTTGATGGACCTTAATCTTTATTCTGTAGTGAATCCATGCTTCAGATAACAGGGTTATTTTTTATTAAGAATTAAAAATAGCTCACGCCTGTAATCCCAGCACTTCAGGAGGCAGATGCGGGTGGATCATTTTGAGATCAGGAGTTCGAGACGAGCCTAGCCAACATGGTGAAACCCCATCTCTACAAAAAATAAAAAAATTAGCTGGGCATGGTGGCTCTCTTAGTTTTTGCCTGTAGTCGCAGCTATTTGGGAGGCGGAGGCTGGAGGATTGCTTGAGCCTGGGAAGCAGAGGTTGCAGTGAGTAGAGATTATACCACTGCATGTCAGCCTGGGTGACAGAGTGAGACCCTGTCTCAAAAAAAAAAAAAACAAACAAAAGAAAAGAAAAATAGTAGATTGCTGAAAAGTAGAAGTATGACCAAGTATGGTGGCTCATACCAGTAATCCCAGTACTTAGGGAGGCCCAGGCAGGAGGATTGCTTGAAGCCAGGAGTTTGAGACCAGCCTAGGCAATATAGCAAGACCCTGTCTCTACAAAAAAAAAATTTTTTTAATTAGCCAGGCATGGTGGTGCTTACCTGTACTTGGAAGGGTGAGGTGGGAGGATGGCTTGAGCTCAGGAGTTTAAGGCTGCCATGAGCTGTGATTGCACCACTGCACTCAGGCTTGGTCAGCAGAGCAAGATCCTGTTTCTAAAAAAAAAAAAAAAAAGCTTAAGAAAAAGTACAAGTAAAAATTTCTGTAGTTAAGTACTCCTTTCCTAGTAAATGTTGAGATCCTAGATTTACACATAACCTGTGTTGTGAAAAATCTCCAGAATATGTTTGACAAATGTTCAATGAACCTCAGTCCTCAACATCCAAGGCAATTCATTGTGATAGATGTGTAGATGTGATTAGCACTCTTGAGAACGCTGAATCATATAAAACAAGGAAATGCAATGCTTACATCATTGTTCTAGGTTTAATCATTTGATAATTGGCAATTTCATATGGTTCAGTCTTGTAAAATACTAGCACTTTTTGAGTATATTAACTAAATAGTGGATTTTACACAACTTTTTTTTTTTTTTTTGAGACAAAGTCTCACTTTTTCACTCAGGCTGGAGTGCAATGGCGCCATCTCGGCTCGGTGCAACCTCCACCTCCCAGGTTCAAACGATTTTCCTGCCTCAGCCTCCCCAGTAGCTGGGATTACAGGCATGTGCCACCACCCCCGGCTAATTTTTGTATTTTTGTTAGAGACAGGGTTTCACCATGTTAGCCAGGCTGGTCTGAACTCCTGACCTCAAGTGATCTGCCCACCTCGGCCTTCCAAAATGCTAGAATTACAGGTGTGAGCCATGGCACCCAGCCTGTGGTTTTTATTAAAGAAATTGGTGCATTTTATCTAAGTTATCAAGTTTATGTGCTTAGAGTTGTTTGTCACAGCCTCTTTTAATATCTGTGGGGTCTGTAGTGATGTCTCTTTTCATTCCTGATATTGATAATTTTTCCTTTTGTCTTTTTCCTTTGTCAGTCTGAGTATTCATTATACATTTTCAAAGAACCAGATTTTGATCTGATTGAATTTTGTTTCTATTTTTGTTTTCAATTTCATTGTTTTCTTTCTTTCCAATGCTTGCTTCAGTTTTTATTTTGTTCTTTTTCTAGTTTCTTAATGTTGAAGCATAGATTGTTGATTTGATACCTTTTTTTTTGAGACAGAGTCTCAAATGACTTCTAATTTAATTCCATTATGGCTAGAGAACACACATGATTTCAGTTCTTTGTGCACTTGAATGTACATTCTGCTGTTTTTGTGTAGTGTGTTCTATAAATGTCAAATCCAGTTGGCTATTAGTGTTGGTCAATTCTTTTATATCTTTGCTGATTTTCTACTTGTTTACTGATTACCAAGAGAAGAGTATCAAAGTCTGCAACTGTAACAACTGTAATTGTGGATTTATCTATTTCTCTCCTTTTTTCTTTTTTGAGACTGAGTCTTGCTCTGTTGCCCAGGCTGGAATGCTGGAGTGCAGTGGCATGATCTTGGCTCACCACACCCTCTGCCTTCCTGGTTCAAGTGATTCTCATGCCTCTGCCTCCCCAGTAGCTGGGACTACGGGTGTGAGCTACCATGCCTGGCTAATTTTTTGTATTTTTAGTAGAGACAGGATTTCTTCATGATGCTCAGGCTGGTCTTGAACTTCTGGACCCAAGCAATCCACCTGCCTCGGCTTCCTGAAGTGCTGGGATTACAGGCATGAGCCACCATGCCCGGCCGTATTTCTCTTTTAAGTTCTCTTAGTTTTTGCTTCATTTATTTTGAAGCTGTTAGGTGGATGCATACATATTTAGGATTGTTGTCTTCTTAGTGAACTCTTTTATTATTATGTAATGACACCTTATATTCCTAGTAACTTTCCTGGCTCTGAAGTTTCCTTTGCCTCAGATATGAATATAGTTACTTCCGTTTTATTAGTGTTTACATGGTATGTAATTTTCAATCCTTTTACTTTTAACCTTTCTATATAGTATTTAAAGTGGATTTCTTGTAGATAGCAAATAGATGGGTCTTGTCCCACTCTGACAATGTCTTTCAGTCAGTATGTTTAACTATATATATTTAATATAATTATTGTTATGTTTGGATTTGCTTTACTGCTTAAGATTCATAAAAACAGACTTGAAAATGTGTTTTTAGCAAACATTGTAAAGTATTTGGAAGTGATACCAAGAAATTAGTCTTAAGAGGTGACAAAGGATTCAGGCAAATGTTTGAGTGCTACTTGTGTCTTTGGTCAAGCCGTTTAACAACCTCTTTGTGAAATGGAAGTACTATACAGTTTTGTTCTTAATTTGGTTCCAAAGCTTACAGGACAGGAAAATTTGCTTATATTCAAAATTAAACTAAACTTTAGACTCACATTCAAAATAGCTCATCCTTCGAGAGAGGTATATGGGATCTGGTTTGTTCTGAGGGAATAGGAGAAATGCATCTTCCCTCTCAAGGTCACCCTGGGTCATAAGCTCATGAGTAGAGTGACTAGATGCAATGGCCTGAAATTTAAATGACTTGCACTGTATGTGCTCATTAACCTATTAGTTATATTATTAACCTCATAATAGGACTCCAGTGTAATAGTGCTTACGTAATAAGATTGTTGAGAAGAGTAATTAAATAATACTATCTTATAGATTGTGTTTTTGTAACATGAACTTACTCTAATAGGAACAAAATAGAGTAAGAAGCACAGTTTTAATTAGGCACACTACTGTTTGGTATAACAATCGGATAAGCAGGTGGGGAAGAGTAGTGTGGGAGAGAAGAGGAGTTGGATAGCACTGCTGCTCTGAGTCCTTCTTGTTTGTCCTAACTGATTTGAAGGCCACTATGCTATGACAGTGCTGGGAATGGAGGCAGAAATGAGGTTTGGTCAGTTGTAGGGTTTTCTCAATGATATTTAGATTTTATAACATCCTCTTACAGCTAAAATTTATTATTGATACTCCTAAAGAAAAAAATATTTTTACTGCAACTGGAAACTCCTTTGTCCCCCCCAGTTCCCATTTTTCTATGGAAACAGTTGTTTTTATATGTGATTTTCGATAATGCAGTGTTTCTTAAAATTCTATCACTGTTTTTGTAGAGCAGTCTGTATTTGTTAAGTATATATAGTACAGTATCTGATTTTTTTTTTTTAAGTTGCTTTAAGTATTCCATGTGCAGGAGTATGAACACTAAGTCAAGTTAAGGGGCTTTCATATTTAGGTATTGTGCAGGTAGACCTTTGATTTTGGTCCCTTTTGTTCCCAGAGACTGTATCTTAAAAGTCCAAGAGACAGTGCTGTAGAGTGAAATCCTGAATTCCTGCTTTCACTCCTTAACTATGTATGTATACTTGTACAAAGAATTGAAGCCTGATTCTTAATTCAGCAATGTTTATTTTATTAAACACCAATTAATCTTTATGTAATCACCTTTTAACATTTTTTAATATTTTGTCTTTTATTTTAAATTTTTATTTTTTTCTTGGCCAGGCACAGTGGCTCATGCTTGTAATCCCAGCACTTTGGGAGGCCAAGGCAGGAGGATTGCTTGAACATAGGAGTTAGAAACCTACTAGCCTGGGCAACATAGTGAGACACTATCCGTAAAAAAAAAAAATTTCCTTTTGCTTTTTCTTTAGAGACAGGGTATCACTGTGTTGCTCATGCTGGAGCAATGTGACTATTCACAAGCATGATCACAGTGTGGTGTAGCCTCAAACTCCTGGTCTCAAATGATCTTCCTATCTCAGCTTTCTGATATGTAATCACTTTTGGTGACTGTATAGTTTACCCTCATATGAAAATACCTTGTATTGGTTAGGCTAAATGATAAGATTGGTTCTAACATAAAGGTTAAATAACAGTACCTAAAACAATATAAAAGTTTTGCTTTTCTGTCACACAGCACTCAGAGTCAGCAGATCAGGACTGTCCATGTGAGGGATCCAGGCTCTTTTTGTGTCGATACCGTGTTACTCTTGACATGGGGTGGGTGCATGCAGCTCTTAACAGAAAGATTCAAGTTTGATAGATACAGAAGAATTGATGGAATCAGAAGAATCATCATTTTGCAACCCCCAGGGTAATAACTGGTTCAGAAAGTAGTCATCAGTGGCCAAACCATAGGTGAAAAGTTGTGCTGTGTGCAGTGTATCCAACAGATTATTAATTTAAAATGGAGGAAAATTCCTTTACAACTAAGATGTGGCTAATATCTCAGTTATAAAGGTACTTTAACAGGTCGGGCTGACATGCTTTCTAATGGGGTGCAAAAACAAAAAGATGGAGATGGAGACTATTTTAGATTAAAAGAGGCCAACAAATGAAAACCAAATGGGTATATAATGCTTGAATGAGATTCCTGGATTTTAAAAAATAGATGTATATTTGTCAGTAAACTAGAAGGAACTCAAATGCTAATCAGTTGAGGATTGGTTAAGTAAAATTTGATACAGCCAAACAACAGAATTCCGTTCAGCCATTAAAAAGAATGAAAAGGGGAAAAAACATGTAAAGGGCATTGTAGGGGTGGTTGGGTAAATTTGAATGTGGACTATTAGGAGTTTTTTCCCACAGTAACAGATTCTTCAAAGCCAACTAAGTGTCCAACAATTCACTTTGATTCTGGACACTATCTACCTAGAGTTAGTGTCATATTCCACAAGTTAAGAGAAATCAGTTCCACAAGACTGCTCCCACTGCAGGCATGCCAATCGCAAGTCCTGAGTCACTCTTTTTTTTTTTTTTTTTTTGAGTTTCCTTCTTGTCATCCAGGCTGGAGTGCAATGGCGCGATCTCGGCTCACTGCAAACTCCGCCTCCCAGGTTCAAGTGATTCTTGTGCCTCAGCCTCCCAAGTAGCTGGGATTACAGGCACCCACCACCACACCTGGCTACTTTTTGTATTTTTTATTAGATACAGGGTTTCACCATGTTGGCCAAGCTGGTCCTAAACTCCTGACCTCGGGTAATCCACCCACCTCGGCCTCCGTGAGCCACTGCACCTGGCCTCTGAGTCACTCTTACTTCTGACCAACCAGCTGTAAATTAGGGGTTTCTACAGCCCCCTGCTCAGCTTCAGTAATTTGCTAGAGCAGCTCACAGAACTTAGGAAGCCAGTTTGCTTACTATTACTGATTTATTATAAAGGATATAACTCAGGAACAACCAAATGGAAGAGATGCCTAGGGCAAGGTATTGTAGGTGCAGAGGGTGGGGAGATGCATGGGCCTTCTGGACATGCCACCTCCCTCATTGTGTTCACCAGTCTGGAAGCTCTTTCTAAGCCCTGCCATTTAGGGGGTTTTGTGGCTAAAAACATGTATGAATGATCAATTATTTCACGTATGATTGCATATGTGTGATCAATTATTAACTGAATCTCCAGCTCCTCTTCTCTCTCTGAAGGTTGGAAAGTGAGGCTGAAAGTTCTAGACCTCTAACCAAGGCATGGTTTTTCTGGCAACCAGCCCCTATCCTGAAGCTATCTGGGGATCTGCCAAGAGTCTCTTCTTTGGATGCGAATGCTAAGGGATTTAAGTGTTCTCTTTCAAGAATCTGAGAGAAATATCAAATAGTAAGCTGGGTATGGTGGCTCATGCCTGTAATCCCAGCACTTTGGGAGGCCGAGGCAGGCGGATCACTTGAGGTCAGGAGTTCCAGACAAGCCTGGCCAACATGGTGAAACCCTGACCACTAAAAAGAAGTACAAAAATTAGCCGGGCATGGTGGCGAGCACCTGTAATCACAGCTACTCAGGAGGCTAAGGCAGGAGAATTGCTTGAACCTGGGAGGTAGAGGTTGCAGTGAGCTGAGATCACGCCACTGCACTCCTGCCTGGGCAATAGAGCAAGACTCTTATATCAAAAAAAAAAAAGAAGACCCCATTAAAAAGTGGGCGAGGGTCATGAACAGACACTTCTCAAAAGAAGACATTTATGTAGCCAAAAAACACATGAAAACATGCTCATCATCACTGGCCATCAGAGAAATGCAAATCAAAACCACAATGAGATACCATCTCACACCAGTTAGAATGGCGATCGTTAAAAAGTCAGGAAACAACAAGTCCTGGAGAGGATGTGGAGAAATAGGAACACTTTTACACTGTTGCTGGGACTGTAAACTAGTTCAACCATTGTGGAAGTCAGTGTGGCGATTCCTCAGGGATCTAGAACTAGAAATACCATTTGACCCAGTCATCCCATTAGTGGGTGTATACCCAAAGGACTATAAATCATGCTGCTATAAAGACACATGCACACGTATGTTTATTGCAGCACTATTCACAATAGCAAAGACTTGGAACCAACCCAAATGTCCAATAACGATAGACTGGATTAAGAAAATGTGGCACATATACACCATGGAATACTATGCAGCCATAAAAAAATGATGAGTTCATGTCCTTTGTAGGGACATGGATGAAACTGGAAATCATCATTCTCAGTAAACTGCCGCAAGGACAAAAAACCAAACACCACATGTTCTCACTCATAGGTGGGAATTGAACAATGAGAACACATGGCCACAGGAAGGGGAACGTCACACTCCGGGGACTGTTGTGGGGTGGGGGGAGGGGAGAGGGACAGCATTAGGAGATACACCTAATGCTAAATGACGAGTTAATGGGTACAGCACACCAACATGGCACATGGATACATATGTAACAAACCTGCACATTGTGCACATGTACCCTAAAACTTAAAGTATAATAATAATAAAATAAAATAAAAAAGAAGAAGAAAGATCAAATAGAACAAAAGATGCTCCTATCAGTCCTATCACTTAGAAAATTACAAGTTTTAGGAGCACTGTGCTAGAAACTGGGGACAGAGGTCAAATGGAACTGGGGACAGAGGTCAAATGTTAATGTTTCATGTTATGCCACAACTATGGAGTAGATGATAATCACTATTAAATTTATTCGGTGTAGTGGTTTTGGATTTAAGTAGCAGAATATTTTTATTCTTTAGGAATATAAGCGGAAGTGTTAATAATTAGGGGTGAAGTGTCACAGTGTCTTTAACTTTCAGTTTGTTCCAGAAGATTGTGTGTATAGAGAGGGATAAATATGGCAAAACGTCTTTGTAGATTTGAAAATTTTGAAACAAAAGTTCAAGGAGGGGAATTGCACATTTATTCTTTCAGACAACCTTCAGGATCATTTTGTCAAGTTCCCTCAGAAATCTCACTGGTATTTTTGAAGGTTGCAATTAAATTATAGGTTACTCTAGGGAATATTGGGCACATTTGCAATTTTGA
Organism: Hylobates moloch; assembly: GCF_009828535.3. Classification (NCBI taxonomy): domain Eukaryota; kingdom Metazoa; phylum Chordata; class Mammalia; order Primates; family Hylobatidae; genus Hylobates; species Hylobates moloch. Next base: position 86,686,820 of record NW_026652283.1, on the reverse strand, counting down.
GTCTTGTCCAAGAACAAGGTATCTCTCCCTTTATTCATGTTGGCATTATGCCTCTCAAAGTTGGAGTTTTGTTTTTATAGATCCTATACTCTTATGGTTATGTAGTTAGAATGTTTCTTGTTGCTTTTGAAAATGTGATTTTTACTGTATTTTTTTTTTACTCGTTCTTGTTTGTCATAATATAAATATCAACAACTTCAGTATCTGTTGGTATTTCAGTTGGTTCTTTTGGGCTTTCTAGGTGTATAGCTGATGTTTCAAATGATAATAAATATGCTCTTTTTTACTTGTAAATCTCTCATATTGTCCTCTTGTCTACTTACATTGACTAGAATTTCCTTTTTTTTTTTTTTCGAGACGGAGTTTCGCTCGTTTCCCAGGCTGGAGTGCAAAATGGTGCAATCTTTCGGCTCACTGCAACCTCTGCCGCCCGCGTCCAAGCGATTCTCCTGCCTCAGCCTCCCAAGTAGCTGGGATTACAGGAGTGAGCCACCACACCCGCTAATTTTGTATTTTTAGCAGAGACGGGGTTTCTCCATGTTGGTCAGGCTGGTCTCGAACTCCCGACCTCAGGTGATCCGCCCCCCTCAGCCTCTCAAAGTGCTGGGATTATAGGCATGAGCCACTATGCCCAGCCTACATTGACTAGAATTTCTGAAACAGCATTAAACAGTAGTGATGCTAACAACTACTTTTGACTTGTTTCCTGCTTCAGTGGAATTAATGCTATAGGAGTGTTTCACCATTAAACATAATGCTGATTGTTGATTTGAAAGATATCTGAGAATATGTGTGTTATATAAAGGAATGAATGTTGAATTTCTTTTTTCTAATTTATATTTTTCTTTTTTAAAATTTATTTTGTTGTTTCTGTAGTAGATATGAATGTTGAATTTCACCATGCACCTTTGGTTTCTATCATGGGAATTTTTTTTTTTCTATCATGGGATTTTTATAGGATTTTTCCTTCACTTCAATAAACTGTATTAGTAGATTTCCTAATATTGAATAGTGTCTCTTTTAAAATGAGATTGGCATATGGGGTTTTAAATTTGTTTTATATCATCTCTCCCAGGCTTTGGTTTCGATTTTATTTTGTTTCAAAAAAATTAAGCTTTTCATCTTTTGCTGTGCTCTATAACAGTTGATATGGCGTTACACTTTAATGTTACTTGAAGAGTAGAAGTAATTCATCTATATCTAAAGCATTAATAGCAGCACTCTTTTGGATAGCAGCATGTAGTGTCTTTATTGGGCCTGTTTTTTATTCTGTATACTATCTTATAATTCTTTTTTCTAAATTTTGATATTCTTCCTTTTATCTTCCTGAGTTAAGTGATTAATTTATCTTTAGTTTTATTCATTAATGAATATATGACTATACGCAGTGATTGGGATAAATAAGTGGTATTTAACACTTTTTGCATTGTCAGACCTGGCATCTCTAACATCTGGCCTCATTTCCTGACATCCTGGCTCTTTGGTTCTCTGATCTGCACTAATATCCTCGTCATAACTACATGAGCCAGTAAATACGTTCTCTTTTGAGTTTTTGCTTGCACTATCTGCAGGAAGCCTTTAGCTGGGTGTTTATGGACATGTCATGGAAAAAGCTTCATGTGGCTAAATAATTAAGTTGTTTTGGCCTTGTATTTTATGTTTTTTGGCTATTTGTTTTATATCTTTTACTAGGTTGCTGCCCCTCCTACCAAAGAAGCTTGAAAGATGTAAAATATTGTTAGTTCTGCCGGTGAATACCTGTTTAAGTATGCTTAAACCCTTGGCTGGGCACGGTGGCCTGTAATCCCGCACTTTGGGAGGCTGAGGCGGGCGAATCAGAAGGTTAGGAGTTCAAGACAAGCCTGGCCAACATGGTGAAACCCTGTCTCTACTAAAAATACAAAAAATTAGCTGGGCGTAGTGGTAGGCGCCTCTAATCCCAGCTACTCGGGAGGCTGAGGCAGGAGAATTGCTTGAACCCAGGAGACGGAGATTGCAGTGAGCCAAGATCGTGCCATTGCACTCCAGCCTGGGTGACAGAGTGAGACTCTGTCTCAAAAAAAAAAAAAAAAAGAAGTATGCCTAAACCCTTATTTCCTCTCTATCTGCTTCAGAAAAGTCTACCAGTTGATTCTCACTATGAAGTATGAGGATATGTATTTTCTTTCACCAGTCCAAATCCTTCTTGTTGGTTTTTATTGATTCTCCACTGCCTTCCTCCAGTTGAAATTATTTTTACCCTGGGCAACATAGTGAGACCCTGTCTCAACAAAAAATACAAAAATTAGCCAAGCATGGTAGCATGCCCCTATGTTCCCATCTGTTCAGGAGGCTGAGGCAGGAGGAGGATTGCTTGAGCCCAGGATGTTAAGGATGCAGTGAGCAGAGGTTGTGCCATTGCACTACAACCTGGGGGACAGAGTGAGACCCTGTCTCTTAAAAAATAAAATAACATAAATTATTTTTATATCACAGGCATGAGAAAAGTTCATGATATGTTAGTAAGTAAAGCAAGGTGCAGTACAGTGTGCATAATCTACCATTTTTTAAAGGAAGAAAAATAAGAATATATCAATATTTGCTTGTGTATGAAAAGAAACTGGAAAAATACACAGAAAATTAATGAAAGTGAGTACCTGTTGATGGGATTGGGAAACAAGGCTTCTCATCCTGTACCTTTTTCCACTGATTTTTGAGTCATGAGAACATTACCTATTCAAAAGAAAGAACATTTTCAGATGGTACATAAAAAAAATTTTGCCGTTGCATAACTTTGTTTCCTAATACTGATAACATTTAAAACCATAATCAACACTGTTTGCATTGTCATACCTGGCAGCTCTAACATCTGGCCTCGTTTCCTTTTATTTTAAAACCATAATTATAGTGATTTAGGTTTAATTTTGTAATGTAATAGATTCAGTGCCCAATGCCAGTCTTCCTACTAGTTCTCATTCATTAGTTTTTTGACTTATATCTCAGGGATATGTATTCAAATAGATATTTCAGGATAAAATGTAATTGTATTTCCTTTGCTAGGTATAGAATTCTTGTTTCACAGCCTATTCCTTAAAAATGGCAGACTGTTCTCAGTTGTCTCCAGTTTGTAATATAAGGTGTCTGAAGCTGGTCTTCTTTCTTTTTTCTTTGTGAGCGATGTGATTCTACTGCCTGGATACTAGGAGGCTTTTTTTCCATTTATATCTCTAAAACTAAATAGCTTTATTAATTGATATCTTGATGTTTCTCCACTTACATATTTCTTCCTGGTATGTAGTGAATAATTTTGATCTGTATATTTGGGTGTTCTTCCTTTATGAAAGTATCTTGTAAATCTGTCTTTGAATAATTTTGTTTTGAGTATTATTATTATTATTAAATATTTATTGAGCACCTAACTCTGTACCAGGCACTACGTAAGTCTCTGGGGATATAGTGGTAAGTAAAGCAGTCGTGATCCCTATCTCTCTGCGGTCACACACATCAGTCAGACCTAGGTTATATATAAATGCCCTTAGTTCATACTAATGATAGCTCATCATATTGTGTAGCAGCTGCATTTCCACGTGTCATTCCTAGCCAAGATGTGAGCTTCTTGAAACTCAGGCACCACGTTCTTCTTGAAACTCAGGCACAACAGTATATAATACTGTTGGATTCCCTGACATATGGGTAAGATCTCAGTAAATAATATTTGAGTAAATGGCCCGATGTTATTGAAATGCTGCTCCTGTTTCTTAATCTTCTTCCTAGATTTTGCTCTTTGCCTACCTAGTGTGATCTGTTCTTAACCTTTGCTCTTTTCCTCACCCCTTGCTTGTAATTAATTGTTCTATGGGTTATTCTTTGCCTTTTGTGTAGTGTATCAACCCCTGCAACATTTTTCTAATTGATGCTCACTTTTCCAACTACCATGTCTTCTATGTACATAGTACATGGCTCCTTTTTAAACCATTGAATCTGCAATTCCAGTGCAACTATTTCTGAAAACAAGGAACAGTATTGAAAGATGATGTTTGATTCTATTCCATCTGTGTACTTGGTGATTTTACTCCTTTCACCTAGTGGCCAAATCAGAATCTACACCATAACATAGACTTTTCCTGTCTGTAGCCAAAGCTTAACGCATTAATATTACCTGATTAATCTTAATATTGTTCCCTTGTCTTATTTTTAAGGATCTGCATGTTGATATTTTTGGATTAAATTTAGAAACCAGTCCTGCTTTGTGTCATTTTTGTCCTTAGCCATGTATAAAAGCAACATACTAATGTTTACACTAACAGTAGATTTTAGTCTTATTATAGAGCTGTGTATCTGTTGGCATAACATTAATTCTGTGGACGAAAACTATGTATAAGAATATTATCAATAGTATTGACTGATTCTTGTACTCCTGGTTTCAAGTGATCCTCCAGCCTCTGCCTCCCAAAGCACTGGTATTACAGTGCCCAGCCAGTATCGACTGATTCTAAAAGATTACTAAATTCCACTAAATTATAAATAGTATTTGTTGAGTAACAAATTTTTCTTAGATCTTATTTATTCAGTCAGCAGCAGTTAGTTTCCAAAGAGGCATCATCAGCAGGGGTTCTTAACTCTTTAAAGAGATGGGGTTACTGTCACACTCATTTTTCTCGTCAGTTTGGGAGCCAGAGAGACTTATGCAAATTCATTCCAAGTCTGTTCTTTATTGTAACTACAGCTTAATTTTTTTATCTTCAATATGTTTTGTAATCATAGTTTATGCTTGCCATCACCGAAAATATTTACTAACTAGACTAGTGAACCACATTGACTTTTTTTTTTAAGACCATACCTTTAGAATATTGTCTGAGTTTCAAAATAAAAGTATCATCACATGGTAGCCTGTTTTCTATAAAATAATGCAATTCAATAAAAAATATTTGTTGAAAACCTGTTAATCTTGCTAATGAGCTTCAGTTCAAGTTAGTATTTGCTGATCTGTATCCTGTAGTGTTCAATCTCAGGATTTAATTTGAAGGAAATTAATACTAGGTTACCTCTTTATAGGTAGAAATCGTAATGCTGTTTTGTTTTTTTGACCTTGCTTTTTGTTTTTAAACCCTTCAAATTGCATATATACAAGCATTTTTACTTAAGAAAGTAGACTCAACTAATGTCTGAATATCCATAGTTCAGCCTTTGTCATGCCTTGCAAACCTGATTGGGTTAATGTGTTTTTTTCAGGATTTTAAAATTATTTTTCTGTTGTGCCAGGTTTAATCTTGCACCTTGTTATTGAGGCGAAAACAATTCAGTTTTGTTGTATTTTTCCTCTTGTTCTTAACAACGTAATGCCATAGAGGAGATAAAACCTCTGCTCTATCCTTTGTGCCATGAGGTTCGGAGGGCAAAAGACTTTTTTTTTGAACCAAGCTAGAAGAGGGTAAGATACTAGAGGTGAGATTTTTTTTCTTTTTTCTTTTTTTTTTTTTTAAGATGGAATCTTGCTGTGTCACGCAGGCTGGAGTGCAGTGACGTCATCTCAGCTCACTGCAACCTCCACCTCCCAGGTTCAAGCTATTCTCTTGCCTCAGCCTCCCAAGCAGCTAGGATTTCAGGCGCCTGCCACCACACCTGGCTAATTTTTGTATTTTTAGTAGAGATGGGGTTTCACCATGTTGGCCAGGCTGGTCTTGAACTCCTGACCTCAGGTGATCTGCCTGCCTTGGCCTCCCAAAGTGCTGGGATTATAGGCGTGAGCCACCATGCCTGGCCGCGATTTTTTTTTTTTTTTTTTTTAAACCACTCTAGTTAGCTGTCCCTGTGCGAATATTGGATAGGAATGTAATCACATTTTAACTGTTTTCAAGTGTATTGTGCTACTGGAGGGTACACAATTTCCAATCATCTGTTAAGGAGAAACTAAAAACATTCGAAACTTTGAACAGCTTTCATTTTGAGGCATTACAAGTTTTTGAAAAAAAACAAAACAAAAAAACACCCTAATGTTGAAGTTACTACGGCCCTAAGAAAAGCCCTATGTTTTGATTATTTCGATTATGTCTTCTATCCTGAAAAGTAGCCATCTTACAGGGATTGCAAAGATCTAAGTCTGTTCTGGTATGCAAAGCTGGATGATTTTGAACTTGACACCAGCTAAGCCATTTCCCAGAGATTTATGAGGACTGATCAAAATACATTTATTATACTGGTAAAATGTTTCCATGTAAATACAGTGATAGTTACTATTACTGATATTATAGGTATTTTTTTAAATTCTGAAATGACTTTAGATACATTGCTCCCTGCTTGAAAGTCTTGAGTCCTCCTTTTTGCTTACTTTCCATCTTTTTTTCATTCCCTTAGGTTTTAAAAACAGCTACAAAGTTTTGAAATTGCTTTATAGTTTGGCTCTTTTAAAACTATAGGCTAAGAACGTTGACACAGGAAGGTCTTCCATCCTGCTTTACCCATTAACGATGTCTATAATGCAGTATCATTGTTTCCTCCTCACAGGAACTGACTGATATGGCCAGGAATACAATACAATCTTGGTGATACAAAGTCATTTTGCGTCTTTTCTGAATATGATTTATGCTTGGTTCACAGTTAATTTTTATTTATTCTGTAAGTCCTTTTGAATAAATAAAAATGTTTATAATGGAAAAGATCTTGTAGAATAAAGGGAAAAGGAACTCAAGAGAGTAATTAATTGCTAATCAGAACTACGTTTCTTATTTTATTGATATGCTTTCAACAGGTCCATAAAGTCACAACTATTTTTATAGTAATAGATTATGATTTGCCTTTTGTGCTCTTATTCTCTTGTGAATATACGGTCAGGTTTTCCAGAGATTATATATTAATATGTGATGATATCACTGCCCTGACAGCTAATGGAACGTGTGCTTGTGTATTCTTGTGTTTTAAACATTTCTGAGTTTTAACATTTAATATGGTATATAGCAATAGATATGAACCACATAAACAGAAGCTCAGTAATGAGTTTAAAAGAGCCCTGAGACCAAAGTTTGAGAACCATTTTTCTCTGGCATAGTTAAATTGAAGTTGCAGACTTTTCCTTGCAGTCTCGTGTTTGTTGTAGGGAACCATAACCTCTTCTCTTTCTGCTCTCTCAGGGAATAGAACGGGAAGTATTAAGAGTCTTGCTCTGTCACCTAGGCTAGAGTGCAGTGGCACAAAGCTCACTGCATGATCATAGCTCATTGCAGCCTTGAAATCCTGGGCTCAAGTGAACCTCCTACGTCAGCCTCCCCAATAACTACAGGCATTTGCCACCATCCCCAGCTAATTTTTAAAATTTTTTGTAGAGACAGGGGTCCTTCTGTGTTGCCCAGGCTGGTCTCAAAACTCCTGACCTCAGGCAACCCCTCCTGCCTCAGCCTCCCAAAGTGCTGGGATTATAGGTGTGAGCCACCATGCCCAGCTTAAAATGTGAATTTTAAGTGTGATTGGTGCAATTCAGGAAGGTGGCTCTTAACAGTTCTTGCTTAAAGGAAGAAAGCTGAAAATAAAGAGACAGAGATGTTTCTTTTTAACAGTACTGGCCAGAATTACTGTCTTTTGATGTACTCTCATCACTGGAAGGGCCCAAGCATAAATCAAACAACTATTGAGAGTATTTTTAAAGAAGATTTATAGTTCAGATAGGGAACTATACTATGAGGAATCTAATAACACAAAGTTCCTTTAAAGCACACTTAAAATCCTATAATTTTGGGGCTGGAACCAATTTGGCTGCATGTAAATTTTGACAATAACAAATAAAATGGTGTTCTTGTTCATAGGTATCACCCAGTTAAATGCTTTCCCATTACATCTTTTAAAAAATTAAAATGAATTACAAAAATAGACTTTCTAATTTGTTAGCCCTGTTTCTTTCTCCCATTTAAATGTGATATATTTAACTTGCTTACTATTTTTTTCCTATGTATTTTGTTTCAGTTGGTCGCATTATGTTTCAGCTCTTCTCAGACATATGTCCAAAAACATGCAAAAACTTCCTTTGCTTGTGCTCAGGTAAGTGAATTATTATTTCCAATGAGAAGCTGTGGCTTACAGTTTTACCTTGCTGAACAGAATAGATATTTTCCTGGAAGAATAATGGACTTGTGAAATTAGTTTTGTGAATTAAAAAAAAGAAGAGTTACTTATACTGACTTTTATATGAAATCAGGGAAGCATTTCTTAAGGGGAAGAGATTGGAAAGGAATGATCTCAAAAATGAAAAAGAATAAGAATCTATGTTGTGTAATGGAATCTTCTCTATACATTTTAATTTATAAAATAATAGCACACATTCAAAACTGATTTGGTAGAATTTTATGAATTTCACTACTTTGAAAAAATTTAGTATTCCAAATTTTACAATAAATTTTAAATAAATAGAAAAAATGGGGAGGGAAACATCTATAATGTTACTTTAAAATTAGAACACACTGGATGGGTGCAGTGGCTCAAGCCTGTAATCCCAGCACTTTGGGAGGCCAAGGCAGATGGATCACATGAGGTCAGGAGTTCAAGACCAGCCTCGCCAACATGGTGAAACCCCCTCTCTACTAAAAATACAAAAATTAGCCGGGCGTGGTGGCAGGCACCTGTAATCCTAGCTACTCTGGAGGCTGAGGCAAGAGAGTCACTTGATCCCGGGAGGTGGAGCTTGCAGTGAGCCAAGATCGCGCCATTGCACTCCAGCCTAGGGTACAAGAGCCAGATTTTGTCTCAAAAAAAAAAAAAAAAAATTAGAACACACTGAGATTTTAAATTCTTACTTGGATACACATACTCAATTTTTGCACTAACTCCTTGATTTTGTTATTTATTTATTTACTTACTTATTTATTTATTTTGAGATGGGGTCTGACTGTCTCAAAAACAGGCTGGAGTGTGGTAGTGTGATCTCAGCTCACTGCAACCTCCACCTCCCAGATTCAAGTGATTCTCCTGCCTCAGCCTCCTGAGTAGCTGGGACTATAGGCCTGTGCCACCACACCCAGCTAATTTTTGTGTTTTTTTTTTTTAGAGTCAGGATTTCACCCTTTTGGCCAAGCTGGTTTCAAACTCCTGACCTCAAGTGATCTGCCTACCTTGGCCTCCCAAAATATTGGGATTACAGGCGCGAGCCGTTGTGCCTGACTAGAGTGATAAGTGTGTCTAATATTATGTCCTATAGCATGTAGAGTCTGTACCACACAATTTTACATTTACATGCTGCTTTGTATTATTTATTTTGGTTTGCGTGCATGTGTGTATGTTAAATTTTCATGTCATCTATTTCTTATATCTCTTCCAGTGCCTAACACACAGGAAAAATTTGACACAGGATTAATTGGTTTGTTCTTTCCATGGAAGGATGTATGTATAATTAAACTTCATTTCTTTTTCTTTTTTCCAGGAGAGAAAGGCCTTGGGAAAACAACTGGGAAGAAGTTATGTTATAAAGGTTCTACGTTCCATCGTGTGGTTAAAAACTTTATGATTCAGGGTGGGGACTTCAGTGAAGGTAGAGCTAAAAGTTGTGTTCCTAGTAACTCCATCTATCAGTTTTTAAAGTATTTCATTATTACTTTTAGTTCTAAATATTGTGTCAGTTACAGTATGATATAAAATGTGGTCAATGAATACTTGTTGGATGAGTGAATATTATAGATCCAGAATGTATGAAAAAGCAAAGTACCACGTAAGACATTTTATTTTGTTTTTATGCAGTTTATTTTATTAATACTATAGTTACTTAGTGAATTCCTTTACAATGAATACCAAAGTACTGTCTGATTGCTTTTGTTCTAGAATGTTTTTGGTGTTATATTACTGTTTGAAATAAGTAGGTTGTGAAGATGACTTTTTTGATGGTATTTATTGTAATGGGATTTGACATATATTTTAACGATGAAGTTAATTGAGGACTCAGAATTTTGATTATTGCAGCAGTTATAACATTCCAAGGTTTCCTTCAGCAAATTGAAGCTATCAAAAATGATTTATGTGTTAGTATATTTTTAATGTTCATTATGGCTTAATGTAGCTCATTATTTCCAGGTAATGGAAAAGGTGGAGAATCAATTTATGGTGGATATTTTAAAGGTAAGGCTTAATATTTTACGGTCTTTTGTTTCAGTTCTGATATTAAAGCAAGTTTGATCATATACTTTTAATGAGAAGAGGTTTACTTATAGTTCACTTTTTGCATGAAACTAATGCTGCATGAAAATACTTTATTTGCATGAATTTGGGGATAAATTATATTGTAATATATAATTTTTAATTGACAAGATTAATTAAGGCTAACTTTATGGTTAAACATGACTTTCAGCATGGAGGTTAGGCAACTATATACATGAAAACTCCTATCTTCCTGCCTAAAACTGTCAACATATTCTTTTGTTTATAGAGAATGTGGTCTTTTGCAAAATGAAAAGGTAAGAGAACGAAGCTCAGTAACACAAACTCCAATTCTGTTCCCTTGCACCCTTCCTAATAAATTTATGGACAGTCTGGGTCAGGTTGTGGCTGGATTTCTATATTGCTTGAAGACTTGGAAAATTCTGTGTATTATTTCATACATGCCTCTGTATCTTTTTTCATTTCCCAATGGGTTATTAATTTCACATCAGAGAAAAGAGTCTAGTTGTGGGGTTTTTTTTCCCCTAAACCAAGCAATTTCTTTGAATAAAAGTTGAAATTTCCTTTTTCAAAGGTTTGTATGTTTTCTTTTGTATATTAGAACTATGACTGTGTTGATTCTTATAATAGTAGTATCTGCTTAAATCTAACTATTGCACTTGCCCCAAAAAGCCTTAGAAAAGTCAGTTGCAGAGATTTGTAATGAAATCTAATATTACTAGGTTTTAACGCTATAATAGCTTCAGTGTTATAATAGTCTTTTATATTTCCTTTGGGGGAAAATGGATTACTACTCTTTTTCAGAAGCCTGTTCCCAAGGTAATCACTTTTTAAAGTTCTCTATGTTTCTGTTTGTTCTGAAGAAGATTTGTTTGTATGAATGTTAAAAGGACATTTAAATTAGTTTTCAAGGATATTCCTGCTGGAATTAAAATAACTCTAAGTGATCTTTATCACAGATTTTTTTTTTCCTTTGAACTAGTAGGAAACAGCTATTTAGCTGGTTCTATTATGTAACAATTTAAAACTAATGCTGTAGGCCACTTTGTGGTTGTTCCCTGTGGCAGATACTTTTGTACCTTAAAATTGTATTTTGCTATTTAAATTTTTGTTTCACAGGGCTTTCTTCCTTAGATAATTTTGTGATACAATTGAGTATACACATACTTAATTTAGATATGTTCCTGTAACTTACTATAACATAACTTTTTTTGTCTTACAGTCTAGCTTCAATTCAGTTGAATAATAAATTTACCGTATAAAAATTAAACACCTGAAAAGGTTATTAAACTTCTTCCATGTATAGCACGTTAGGCAAGCTAATTGGAAATTTGGAGGAAGTAAGCTAGAGATTTTTCTAAAATTTTACTAGTTTTCCCTGAAAGTTAATAATTTAAATATCATTTAGCCAAAGTATGTTACTACTAAAAGTGACTGTTCTAAGGCTGTTTGTATGAAGTATTAAATATATGTTCTTTTCCTCAAGGCTTTAATTAGTATCTTTTGGCCTTTTTATGCTTTTTTATTTGATTAGCTTAAATTTTTCTTTTCTGAGTGTTCAGTCAAGTTATCTGTACTGACCAGAAGACGAATTTCATCTTTTGCTTTCTATTTATTACTTGAACATTACTTTAAAGTGACTTATAATTGGAGACTGACAAATTTGTGTTTTCTTCAAACAGATGAAAACTTTATTCTCAAACATGACAGAGCGTTCCTTTTGTCAATGGCAAATCGAGGGAAACATACCAATGGTTCCCAGTTTTTCATGTGAGTAGGCATAATTCAGAGATGAGCTTTTCTTAAACAGAGAAGCGCTGTTCATAAGAAAGATGGTCTAGTTAAACCAAGTTTAATGCTAAAATCCTGTCAGCTTTATTTTTATTATTAATTTCTAATATCATAGTAACTTACAAGGTCTAACAACTGCCTCAGCATTCAGCATATATCCTGAATTGGAAGAATGAGACTTAAAAAACTTATATATTGTTTTCAAAATATGCTGTCTTCAGAAAAGATGACGGCATATTTAAGCACCTGTCAAATTTGAGTGCTCACTTTACCAGAACTAGATTGGAACATAAACTATTGATGAACGTGTAAAAATTGTTCATCGAAGAGGATTCAGTTAATTGTACCCCCTCAACAGGGAAAGCAGTTTGAGGTTTTTGTTGTTTTTTTTCTCTTACTGTTGCTCTTTGTTTTTTTGCATGGTTGTTTTTTTCTCTTACTGTTGCTCTTTGAGGCAATTTTGAGAGAGGTACTATTATTTTCTGATGTTATATAGAGATAGGTGACCTGCTGTTGAGCGAGGATTTAAAAAAACTCATTTTATGAAGTCTCCATGCATAATTGAAATAACCCAATACTGCTGTCACTTCCACCAAAGTTTATGAGATTGTCACTCAGGAAACTTAAGAATACTAAATTTGCTTTTGAAAAAGCAAATATATTTACATGTATGTGCATTGCACAACCAAAAACTTACCTTTTTTTAATCTGAAAATTCTAAATAAATCCTTTGGCATACTTTTAGTTATAGTCTTATCTAAGGCTCCTTTAAAACCTATTTTTATCATAATTCTATCATATAAAATGTGAAAGATAACTGTCCAGCATGAGGGTTATTGCTTTTGATTGGAAGTGAATCTCAGTTGTGCGATGTATGTTGGAGAAATATTTCATTAATGATTTATTGAAAACATTTTCTTTGTCATCTTTCTGAATGAATGAGTATGAATGGCGCTTCCCTGTCTTTAGAGGAGTATATTACTGACATACGAAACTCAAATGTTAAATTTGTCTGAAAAATACATTTCTACATGATCTGATAAAGTTCAGATAAGGGGCATTCTGTTCCTAAGAATGTCCTAAAAATGGAAAGCTGATAAAAGATTATGCTTAGAATTATACAGGTAAAAGACCTACAACAGTTGTTCTCTTATCTTGTTTTGATCCCATAGGTTATTTGTTACTACTCTTCTTTAATAGAGTAATTTTCTATTCTTAACCTCCTTAAGAGCCAATACAAAGTAGAAAGAAATATTTTCAGAAAGCCTCTTTAATAGTAACTTAATGTAAAAATTGTTTATCCTTTGGTTGAGGTTTCCCATTTCCATTTTTAAGCTTATCTGAACTGTGAACATGAAAAACATAATGATTCATTGGTCAAGAAGCTACCATTTGAGGGCTCTAAAGTTTCTTTCAGATTTCCTTTTTTATATCGGTACAATTAAAATTTGATTTATCAAGTAGCAGCAGCTTCTTGATATTGTTACATACATTAGCTTGTTCATAAAATGTTAGAGTTAAAACTCATTAAAAATGCTATCGTTAAACATACACTAATTAAAATTCAGTATACGAGATTCTCCCTTCAAAAACATCTTATTTTATTTAGTACTTGCTTAAGTATTTTCTAGGAATATCTAGTAAAGGCCTTTACTGTTTTCTACATGGCCTAATTTTATATTGGACTACAATATTTGAGGAGGAATGCCAAATACAAAATTTTAAATCAATAAATTACAATTATAATTTTTTACTTATTTTCAAAGTTAATTTACTTTAGATGGCAGTAAAATCACTGTGAACTTCTGATTGAAAGAGGATTTTTTACTTTAAGTTTGAAATTTCCTTCTGGAAAGGGGTTTGCAGTCCCTTTGGAAAGGAGTAAGCAATCTTGGAAGTAATTGAGTATTTAATCCTCCTATATTTTTTCTAAAGATTTTTGTGTCTGTATACTTTCTTTATGCTGGCTAGAAAGATCAGTTCTCAAGAGTTGCAGGATAAAATCAAATTAAAATTTTCATGTTTCAGAACTAAAACGTATCCTTGCATTTATGGGAAGGATAGGTAAAAATGGAGATGGTAGCTGATAAAATAAAAATCTTTGAAACTATGTTTTTACAAGCCCAAAGCCTTTTGGAGTTGAAAGTATTAAAAAAAGTATGATATGCTATCTTCAGGTTATGTATATGATCACAGATAATAGCTCTGATGGTCACAGAGCTTGCTGATGGCTTCAAAGGATGGCTCCTGCCTTTTACCCTGTTACCACAGCTCCTCATATGGCACTTTGAGTGGCAGTTCTGGAATCTGAAAAAGAAAGGATAGTGAAAGAATGGTGGTAAAATGAAAAGAACTGTCTTTATAGTTCCTGCTTTATAGGCTCAATAAGGATTTTTAATACATCCTTGCAAAATTGTTTTCGTAGTTTTTGTTACGAATCTGTTACTCTGCAATTCCTAAGGAGTAGATCTGGTGCTGTTAGTGTGGGTATTTGCAAAACATCCCTCAAGGATTCTTGTGTTTTGTGCATTAACTACTGTCTTCATTACTTACACATTTAAAAACTCCCCCTTCCTTAGGCATATGTCATTTTTATTCAACATAATTTTGCATATATTGCTTTCTTTGGCTGGAACAATTATATACATGATGAAAATCAGATTTTCTTCTATAAATCTGTTTGTAATTTTTACAGTAACTTTATTTCTACTACTGTATTTGTCATAATGATTTTGCTCTCGGGGTTCTATATAGAAGAAAACTTGATTCTTTTTGGAATAGTACTGCTCAAGAAACGTGAAAGAAGTGATATATGGCACTATCCCCATGAATCACTAAGGAAACAGTGGTTTTATTTTGAACATTTTTGAAGAAATTCAAAGATTTGGGACTAAAGTTACCAAGTTAATTTGGTATTTATTTTGTCCTTTGTATTCTTATTTATTTTTTAGGTTAAAGAATAGGAAGAAACCACAATACAAGCTAGAATTATAAAGTCATAGAGTGGAAAGGGATTTAGAGATTATCTAGTCCAAACTTTTCATTCTGTAGATTATGCTGAATTCTTGAAAAGGCATGTAAAGTCCAGGTTATAGAAATTTTACTTATAATCTGGAAGAAACTGATAGCTAGAAAAAGAATGCTGCACACTTATTCATATTATTAATGCCTTTACTATAAATTAAAGCTTATTTAAGCTCAAAATTTTATTAACCACTCTGCTCTGAATTTATTTTAGTTAAGTATTAGAAGCATCAAGCATTTTGCTGGAGAACAATGACATTTGGGGAAACGTTGTTTCCCCTTTTGCTGTTAGTGATAGCTTATTAATTCTGACTGTAATTTTCATTGTCTTTATATACATTAATCAAAAAGATAAAGATGTTGTATAAAATAGTCATGAAAAAGATTGAGTAAATAGTTTATAGCTTTGTAGTAACTTCTGGGATAGGACACTAATATAGCTGTCAGGAAACCTTGATTTTAGTTTCCTATGTACCTTGAGTTCGTTTTTCTTAAACATTGGTATGAAAATATGGATGTAAAAGGAAGAAAGTGTTTTGTAGGGTAGTCCTAAGTTTCTGAATGTGTGGAATGGTTTATGTGCAAACATTGTCTTGCCTAATGGAAGTAGTCATAATTGCCTAGTTTTCATTAGTCTGATAAATGTCTTTAAAGAAGTATTGGGCTCATCTTAAATCAAGAGCAACAGAAGTCTCTTCATCAGCTGCTGTTAGAACATGAGTCTGCGCAGCCGTAGAGTAGGGATCTGCAGACCCTGCAAGAACAGTTCCTGTCACTGGCCACTGTCAGTGGTCATTAATAATTATAACAATGTAAGAAAACAAGATAATATAGAAGAGTCAAACTTTGAACTTAAAACATGTTTACTACATTTTAACAGTCATAAATAGGGCAATGGGGGGCGGGGCATAAGAAGTTTTAGAATATGTTTTATGTCATTTAAGAATCTGACTTGCAAGTACCTGAATGGGAGAGAAGTGCTGATTATTACAAAGTAGTGGAGCAAGGAGAGTTGAGGAGTAGTTGGTTTTAAGGGGTTTGTAAAGCTGTGTTGGTGTTTGGGTAATAAAATTAGATTCGGGGTAGAAATGCTTTTTCTACCCACATATTCATAAATTTATGTAAGGAGAAATGCTAGTAAGTGTTAATAACCTGAGAAGCTCTAGCTTTTTCCTTCCTTTTTTTGGGGTAATACCTTCATAAGTTAATTTCAGATTTTTTCATGAGCAAAGATGTTCATGAAACTTAGCCATAAACCAAATTCTCTGAATATCAAGTGTCATCCCTAACATCCAGGCTTAATAACTTAATGTTTATGTGACTTACGTGCTAGCAATGTGGAAGAAATTTTTTATCTAGTAATGTTTGGTGTGTATTAACATTAGTGCTGAATTTTAGAAAGCACTTCTATTTTGGTGGCTTTTGGAACACATGGGTAGAGCATTGTCAGGTGGCTTGGTTAGTTTCCATTACCCTTATACAAGTGTTGTCATTCTGTACAATTTGGTGCCTCTTCCCTGACAGCGTGATAGTTTCAGGAGTTGAAGAGAAAGCGTTGCATGTTAAAAGCTAAAGTGGACAGAAGTTATTTTTATTTCCCTCTTCTGTACTACTTTACACCTACAGTCACTTTTTTTTTTTGCAACATTCGTTGAAAACTCCACATTACTTCAAACATTATGTTCTTTTTTGACACTTATTCATGTTGTCAATGCCTTTATGATAATTTTAAGCTTATTTTTAAATATTTCAAGATTTATTACGTTCAAAACTCTTATAAAAAGCATTTTGTTCATGGTATAATAGTATTTTGATCTGAGTAGTGGTAGATTTGTTTAAATATAGATAAAAATTGGTCAGTGTATGTTCTCCGAAAAAAAATCTTCATAATGGGAAAAATCAGAGATTAGACAGGAAAAGAAGATATTGTGGCTAAGATTTGACTGCACTTAGGCTTTCATCTCTCTTGCCTTTTTATTCTCTGAAAAGGTTCCTAAAATTGTAGTTATGCTGCTTTATTATTATGTTCAGTGACTTAACTTCAATGTGTATCTAATGTCACTGAATAGTAACTAGGGTCCAAACATTTGCTCATTAACTTCTGAAAGTAGTCTGTTGTGGTATGTCACCAAACAAAGGTTTCAAATGTAGAAGCATGAAAGGTTCTTTAACTATTTGATGTGAGTTAGTTAAAAGTTCCTTGCAATTTTGTTTTGGATGATCTTAACTCACTTTTTTCTAATGAAATTTTTGCTTTCAACTGTAGTAACTGCTCCTGGGCATTCAGATTTTTGTATTTATGTATGTATGCAAGATACACTATTCTCTTTTGAGAAAATGTTGTCTTAGCTAATTTCTGGGATTTGTGAAAGGAAATGTAATATGTTAATAGCTATTACTGTCACTCTATGTTACAATATTAAGGATCTAAATAGATTCCCACTTAGCCACGAAGCTTTTCTTAAGCATAATTCATCTCTACGTAAATATCCCATATGAAAGAAAATTTAGAGCCCTCCATTTAAAAAAGCTTTCTTGCTCTGCATAAAACTTGAAAATAATTAATTTCAGTTATATTGATATTAAAACATAGATTCAGTCTTGTCTTAAAAGTGTATTACAATTTATTTCTTGCCATTTTTGTGTAAAATTTACAGAAAGAGTGTTACACCGTGCGCTCCAAAGGTAATGTCTCATTACTCTAAGGCTCTCTCTCTTTGCCTTTATCTCTTTAATTCTATTGTTATGTGCATTGAAACATTTTAAGAAAAAAAAAACTTTCTGCTTTATCTGTATAGCAGCAGTACATGTAAAACAAGTGCATTTTATTTTTCATGGTTAATCCTGGGAACTATATTTTAACTTCAGTGGCTTGTTTCCACCAAGTTCCTGTACATCTTCTGGTGGGGGAATGGGGTTATTAGTTTATAGTATGGTGTTAGTTCTCATTTCAGTGTGGAATTAGTCATTTCTGTGTAAGGGCAAAAGGTTCTCTGATAATGGTATAAAACTATGGATTGTTTTTGGAGTAGCAGTGACACTTGTCAATTTCTAGGATTTATAAGGCTTAAATACCTTGCACACATGTTTTTTAAAGTAGATTCAGGGGTCAGGGAAACTGAAAAATCACTCTTTAAGTACAAGAAAAAAATGGAAATGCATAAATATTGAAAGGTTTTATAATTTGAAATGTTCTTTGTGGTTTTTTCTTTTTTAGGTATGTTTTCATAAGCATATATAAATTTAAACATTTTTTATAGCCTCTGGCCTTAACTTACTGAGCATGTGTCACCATTGCACAGCTCTTTAAACAGCTGCTTTTAAGATCAATGCAATTTTTTTTTAATTGAAAGTTTTGAAAGATTAAGAGTTAGTGAGATGAGCTCTCTGCCTCTTTTAGTAGAATTGGATGGTCTGGACTGTGCGTATTATTTCTCTCCACCCTTTTGTAACCCTCTTTGGCTAATGTCCTCTTTTCATCCACATATTAGCCAAGTGCCAGTAACCCTGCTTTACATTGAGATTTCTACTCCTGGAATGTAGGTTGAGAACCCCAGAGGGCTTCTTTTTGTTAAACACTTTTAGTATTCTTAATATGTAATCTAATCCAATTAAAGTACAGACTTATATTTCTGTATCTTGAGTTGCAGATGCAAGTAATGGACTTAAATCATTCACATCAGGTTTAGGCACTATGGGCAGGCTGAGTTGTCCTTGAAAGAGTCATTCCTGTCTTCATTTGTTTTCTGCACTACTACTATAAAGGACCAAGTTTGCCTATTCTTGGCAATTTTCATTTGAATTAAAAACTAAACTTGAATGTCATAAAGATAGCTATTCCATCCTCAAATTGAGTCTCAAGTAGTATGTTGCTGCATCACTACACTACTCTGGAATGTTTTATTTCACCATTTTCTCCAAAGGTTTGCCACAAGGTGGTTTTTACAGCCTTTCTATTAGCCAAGATGGCAAATTGAATTGGGCTCTCTATGTTTTAAGAAAAATTTGCAGGCTTTCCCCAGTACTACAGGATCTGTGAGTTACGGGAGAAAGGATCAAAGAAGGAGAAGGAATGTATCTAATCAGGAAACCGTACATTGTTTTTACTTCTACATATTTGGGGCTGATCCCTTACATTGTAGAAAAATTTACTTTTTTAAAAGCACTCTTGGCCGGGCGTGGTGGCTCACGCCTATAATCCCAGCACTTGGAGAGGCTGAGGCAGGTGGATCACCTGAGGTCAGGAGTTTGAGACCAGCCTGGCCAACATGGTGAAACCCTGTCTCTACTGAAATTACAGAAATTAGCCGGGCCTGGTGGTGCATGCCTGTAATCCCAGCTACTCAGGAGGCTGAGGCAGGAGAATCACTTGAATCCGGGAGGCAGAGGTTGCATTGAGCCGAGATAGTGCCATCGCACTCCAGCCTGGGCAACAGAGTGAGACTCCATCTCAAGATAAACAAACAAATAAAAATAAAAGCACTCTTTACATCTTTCATATAATAGAATCACTAGCTTCTGTACCAATTTCTTGTCTTTAGTGTACTTTGGTAAAGTTTTATAATTAAAGCACATTTCTATCTTGAAGTTACCATCCAAGGTGGTTTCTGGATGCTAGTTTAATGGTTTAAACACTAGTGGCTCACTAATTCACTAGATAGTTTTTGTTCTGTTTTCTTTTTGCTGCCTGTTTTTATTTTTATAATTACATTGGCATGAATTTCCACTTTTCAGTCTTCTAAGGAATATTTGAGATTTCTGCTTTTAAAACTTAATATTTCCTTTAAAATTCTGGAACTTAAGTTGACATTTTAATTTTTTTAAATTCTGTAGTGCTCTTACAGAACTGAATATTCTTAATGTAAGTATAAGCATTACAAATCCTTGCAGAATAAGGATTGTTTTTAGCATTGTTACGAAGCTTAAAAACTGGGTTTTGTTCACTTACATGTCTTAAAATTGCTTTAAAGTGAATACAAAAATTTATATGGGAGCTTCTAGTACAGTTGACTGCTTTAACATGGCCTGACATCTAGTGATATTTTTCTCTCTTTCAAATTTCTGTTTTCTATCTCTTAAATATCTATTTCTCATTCTTATAAATCAAGATGCTTGTGGTATATAATCCTGAGTCTAATTATCTGCTTTTGAATTTTTTCCACTGCAATTCATATAATGTGAAGATCTGTGAAAATGCTGTGGGAAAACTAGCTTGGGTTCAAAATATCTTAACCAAATATACCCTGTAGGCTTCCCAAGAGTGACTGTCTGACAGTTGGTGACTGTAGAAGAAGCCGGTTGGGTGTTTTCTGGGCCAAGGAAATTTAAAATGTCTGTAATGTTATCCATCATTACTTTTTGCTGTCAGAAGGGATGGCAGATTGAAGCTTTTCTCCCTGTCGCATTTTCAGAGTTGCTGTGTCAGAGCTTCACCTTGGGTGAAGGAAGATGGGCAGGAATTCTGGAAACAGAACTCCTAAGACCTACCTCTGCCTGCCTAAAAATGTGGACTGACTCAGAATGAGAAATAACAAATAAGAAAACATTTAAGTGTGTGGGGCAAATGTTAATCACACTTTCTTTCCATAGGGCAAATAGGAAGTGCTTTTCTTATTTAATTACGCTGATAAATTTTGAGGGTTTTTTTTTTTTTTAAGTGTTTTGTTTTGTTGTTTTGGAGTTGAGAGTAACTTTAATTTTTATGTGTATTCATGCTATGTATTTATGGCTACAAGTCAAACTGATTTCGTATGTATACATACATATAGTCTAATAGAGATGATTGTAATTCATTATAATCTTGAGTTTTTTAAATTAGTAAGATGGCTACTATTGCTGTTTTGGGGTTTTTAAGGTTAGATATATATCATGTTTAACTTTTTCCCCTATCTTTTTATCTTTACTTCTTTGTTCTCTACATGCTGTGTTTAAACCTTTCTGCTCTCTTCACCTGAACACATCGTGTTTGACATCATCTTTGTGTTGATGTTTATTACATAGTACCACAAAGCCTGCTCCACACCTGGATGGGTAAGAGTTACATTCTTACTACATTGGGGAAGTGTTTGGGTGGCCAGCCATAAAGAGAGATTGGACCATGGTTGAGCCCTCAAGGGAGCACTCTTGATGTCTGGCTTAATCTCATAGCAAAAGCTATTCCTTAGGACCACAGAATATAGTCGTTTTGAGACCCCATGGCTCTCATGTCACTGAAGGAGTCAATCTGTGCTCATGGGTGGGCTTCTCAGCAATATAATTCTTTTTTTTTTTTTTTTTTAGTTTTCCAAAATGGGTCGGATAGTAAGCAGTACAATTTCATGTGTCCCTGTAAGGAAGGTTCCCAAGTACCAAGCGAAGTCTGAATGTTACCAGACTCTTTACCCTAAAATGGTTAAGAACCATTGTTTTAAAGGCAGAAAACTGAGGCCCAGTTTGCATAATCGTTTACTTTTATGAAGCAGATTTCAAGTTCTCATTCCATTCTAGTTGCTTCATACAACAAACAGTTTGGTTTTATTTTCAGGTCTGTGGACATGTCATTGATTACAGTTAATTGTCTTTATTGCTGTTTATAGCTTAATTATCAAACCAGTTGTTTCTTGAATTTGTATTATGACAGGGTGCATGTTGTCTTTGGACTGGTTATTTCTGGTTTTGAAGTAATCGAACAAATTGAAAATCTGAAGACCGATGCTGCAAGCAGACCATATGCAGATGTGCGAGTTATTGACTGTGGAGTACTTGCCACAAAATCAATAAAAGATGGTAAGAGCTTTTTTGACAGTAGATGAAGCTAAGATGCAGGTAAAGCGTTGATGAAGACTGTAACTAGATTTGAGTAGTGGAGCTAGTGGGATAGCAGTAGCCCTTGGTGCCCCTGAATCATACCCTACGTGTTTAATCTTTTAGCATATCTTGTCAGATCTTACTTTTTCTTACTTCCTTGTCACCAGCCTGATCCACACCACCAGTATTTTGTGTCTGGATTATTGCCGTAGCGTCGTAACTGTTTACCTTGCCTGTGCCCTATAATCTTTTGTCAGCAGCAGTAGCCTCCTAACTGGTCTCATTGCTTATATCCTAGGCCCACTATGGTCTGTTCTTAACAGCAACCAGAGTGATCCCTTTGAACCATAGTTTGCATTCATGTCACGCCTGCACAGAACCCTCCAAGGACTCCCTTCTTCAGTCATCCAAAGCAAAAGTCTTTACGGTGGTCTCTAAGGCCCTGGCTAGTCTGGCTCTCTGCTGTCTCTCTAAACTCTTTTCCCTTATTCATTGCCTTCCAGGCACATTGACCTGTTTTCATACATGCCAACCACTCAGGGACTTTGTGCTGCCTATTCTCTTTGTCCGGAATACCCTTTGTTAAGATATCTGCATGACACTGTCCCTTGCTCTTAAGTCTGTTCAAATGTTATGTTAAACTACCTCTAATCTTCCTATTCCCTTTACACTGCTTTGTTTTTCTGTCTTAGCACTTATGTCATATTATGCAATTCTTTTTTTTTTTTTTTGAGACAAGAGTCTTGCTCTGTCACCCAGGCTGGAGTGCAGTGGCACTATCTCGGCTCACTGCAACCTCCGCCTCCTGGGTTCAAGTGATTCTCCTGCCTCAGCCTCTGGAGTAGCTGGGATTATAGGGATGCACCACCATGCCTGGCTATTTTTTGTTATTTTTAGTAGAGACATGGTTTCACCATGTTGGCCAGGCTGGTCTCGTACTCCTGACCTCAAGTGATTTGCTCACCTTGGCCTCCCACAGTGCTAGGATTACAGATACGAGTCACTGCACCGGGCCTATTTCTTGTTACTTGACCCAACCAGAATATAGGCTTCATAAAGACAAGGGACTTATTACCTTACAATCTTGCCAGTAATTTTTATTATAAACTTGAAAAAAACTCTACATTTCATTTTTTGTTTGCTGTATGTAAAGCATATTTTATGATATTCAGTAATCACATTTTTTACTCTTAAAGGTAGGCACTGAATTTAGTACTAATGTTTTTATTAATGTTTCTTAAAAGTTTTTGAGAAAAAAAGGAAGAAACCAACTCATTCAGAAGACTCGGATTCCTCTTCCAATTCCTCCTCCTCTTCAGAATCATCTTCAGAAAGTGAAATTGAACATGAGAGAAGCAGAAGGAGGAAACATAAGAGGAGGCCAAAAGTTAAACGTTCTAAAAAGAGGCGAAAGGAAGCAAGCAGTTCAGAAGAGCCAAGGAATAAACATGTAATGAACCCAAAAGGGTACGTGTAAAACACCAATGTACTCTTACCCAAAAACAAACACTCTGGAATGGGAAAAGTATGTATAATTCTATAAACTCAGTTTTATTACCTGTTATTGAAAAAGGATAGCGTTTTTTAAACTTCATCTAAATTGAAATCTGGCAAATCTAGGAGTAGGTGCGTAGGCATTTCATTTCAAAGATTTGTGTGTTTTCAGTTTTCGGGTGAAAATAGTCCGAAGAACTCTTTTTTTTTTTTTTTTTAAGAGATAGGGTCTTGCTCTGTTACCCAGGCTGGAATACAGTGACACAGTTATAGCTCACTGCAACCTCCACCTCCTGGGCTCAAGAGATCTTTCTGTGTCGGCCTCCTGACTAGCTAGGACTACAGGCATATACCACTATGCTTGGCTAATTTTTAAATTTTTTGTAGAGACAGGGTCTTCCACTATGTTAACCAGGCTGGTCTCTGACTCCTGGCCTCAAGCAGTCCTCCCACCTAAGACCCCTAAAGTACTGGGATTACAGGTGTGAGCCACACTGCCTGGCCTCCTGGAACTCTTAAAAAAAAAAGTTACGATCATTTAACAATTTTCCTATCAAAATTCTAGTCTTTGGGTTTTTCACTGGGTTGATATTGTTCTCTTTGTGAA
Organism: Hylobates moloch; assembly: GCF_009828535.3. Classification (NCBI taxonomy): domain Eukaryota; kingdom Metazoa; phylum Chordata; class Mammalia; order Primates; family Hylobatidae; genus Hylobates; species Hylobates moloch. The sequence goes on along the minus strand of NW_026652283.1, from coordinate 86,663,008 downwards.
AATCATATAACTCTTTTGAGTGAGACTTGTAAGCTATCGTTAATTATGCTGTTGTTTTATGTGCTTTTATTATGAAATGCAAACATTATACATTTTAATCAGTGACTTGGTTTGTTCTAAGTCACTCTGAGAGGAGTGATACCAATGAAAAAAGGTCAGTTGATTCCAGTGCTAAAAGGGAAAAACCTGTGGTCCGCCCAGAAGAGATTCCTCCAGTGCCTGAGAACCGATTTTTACTGAGAAGAGATATGCCTGTTGTTACTGCAGAACCTGAACCGTAAGTAGGATGACTAAACTATTTATTTTTATTTCTCTGATATACAGTTCCGTCAGCTCATTGCATTCCACACTCATGTGTGGAACATGATTCCTGTTTGAAGCACATTGAAAGATAGTATGGGAGTATTAGATTAATGAATGATATGTAGGAAATATGGGGGATACCAGATTATTGAGTGATATGTACCCTACCTTTCAGAATTCACATTCTAGTTGGGCAAGTTGGTCAGGGAAGCCCTTATTGATGATCTGGAAAGATTTTATTCCTGATCTTGCCTTTGCCTTTTATTAGAGGGGTGAGGTTTTAGTTATCAGAATAGAGGGTTAGTTGAATTCTTTGGATCCATTTGAGTGATGAAGCATGGGTTCCAATTTGAATAGTGCATAATTAATTGCATGATGATTGGAGATACAATTTAGTATCATAAATAAGTTACTTTTGTTAACTTGTTCAACGATTACTTCTCTGCACTGGAAAAGTGAATGTGTTGCTTTAGATTTGGTCTGAGAAAATAGTATTTAATGTATTTTCTGTATTAGACTCAAGTTTAGAATTATTAAAAGAAAATGTTTCGTGAACAGAAACACCATAATGGCTGGTGTCATTGATAAGTTCCCTATGAAGAGTTATTTTGAAAGCTGAAAACTATAAGAGTAAGAGTCCTTGTTTATAATTAGGTCTCTGCATAAAATTATCATTTAGTTCATTAAATATTTTTTAAAGCCTGATATGGTCTTGTTTTAAAAAGTTATTGCAAAATGGCATGTATCTTTGAATTAATAGCTTAACATAATGTGTTTTCATTATTATAAATTCTAGCTTCTTTGCTTATTTTTAATTTTCATCACAATCTTCTTTTCCTAGGAAGATTCCTGATGTTGCACCCGTTGTAAGTGATCAGAAACCATCTGTATCAAAGTCTGGACGGAAGATTAAAGGAAGGGGCACAATTGTATGTGTGATAAGACTTTTTTTGAAATTATGTATCTAATAAAAAATTTTTTACCTATTGTCAAAGTCCTAGCTTTAATTTTAGATATAATACAAAATCTGTTCAAGGAACTAATTGTATTTTCCATGGTTATGGGAAGGTATTGCTGTTAGATCAAAGTATACTAATGTGTTTGAATGGGTTTAATTGAGTATGAAAGGAGAAACATGTGAAACCATCAGTGAGTATGCTGAGAAATCATTAAGACTTTAAAGAGGAAAATTTTATGTGGATTACAGGTGAATCTCAGCCTTGCCCATCTCTTTTAATGCCTTGTTTGAAATAACTTCACCTGAACCTAAAGTAAAAGTTGAAAAAAAAAAAAAAAAAGAACTTTAGACCATCCTTTTGGTAACTTAAATCATTACCTTTGATGGGATGATCTGAGATTGGGTCTTTTACTTAACTCCGTCACATAGCAGACTGTCGTGGAGAGGCATTTTTAAAAACAGTATTATCTTTGTTTTTAAAGCGCTATCACACACCTCCAAGATCAAGATCCTGTTCTGAGTCAGATGATGATGACAGCAGTGAAACTCCTCCTCACTGGAAAGAGGAAATGCAGAGATTAAGAGCGTATAGACCACCTAGTGGAGAAAAATGGAGTAAAGGAGATAAGTAAGAACTTTGAGTATAAGCACAATCCTGTGTCTGTTAAACTTTAAATGTTAAAGGGATTGGATACAATTCTGGACTTTTCATTAAAGATTCAGTGAAATATTCACAGTCAGACTGGGACCAAAGGAAATACATTTGGGACTACTTGGTGAAAGTAGTACTCTTAACTAGTTGGGCTTTTAAATCAAAATCCTGTTTTCCTTAACAAAAACTATAAACCTGTGTCTTTTAATGACCTCTTAGTCAATTTTAGAAATCACGCTTGTAATCCCAGCACTTTGGGAGGCCAAGGCCGGCGGATCACGAGGTCAGGAGATCGAGACCACGGTGAAACCCCATCTCTACTAAAAATACAAAAAATTAGCCAGGCGTGGTGGTGGGCACCTGTAGTCCCAGCTACTCGAAGAAGCTGAGGCAGGAGAATGGCATGAACCCGGAAGGCAGAGTTTGCAGTGAGCCAAGATCGCGCCACTGCACTCCAGCCTGGGTGACAGAGTGAGACTCCGTATCAAAAAAAAAAAAAAGAAAAGAAATAATTAGGACTTAGAAATTATATAGCAGATTCCTTCCTAGCCAGCCAGGTCACTGATGAGTTCATTGGTAAATAGGAAAACCTGCACTTGGTGTGCATGTTGACTTTTGATCACAGAGACTTGCTTTTTTAGAAGTGTACACATCTCTTACCTTCAGTGATGTCCCACAGTGGAATATTTATTTTAGGAAGGGGACAGGCCCCAGAATAGCTAGTGAAAAATATACTAATGGGACCCTGTGTAATCTTCCATGGTAGTAGTCTCTTTTTCTCTGGGGACATCCTGCAGAGTGGTTTGGAATTGGGAAAAGGAGGAAAAGGAATGCATCTGCTGTGTAGAAGTGGCTCAGACACAGTGGTGCTGAGGACTTTCAATTCTGAGCCTTGACATTAACACTCAGATTGTAAAGCCTGTATCTGTTTTCGTGCACTTTTTCCTCAATTTCTGTTTTGAGTAGTTTACAGTCGTAGGGGAAATCTGGATTACCTCTGTGAGGTGGAGAAAAAGCAAGCTTCATGCTAGTTTCAAGCAGCTATCCTGCATCTTCAGAAAATCAACAAATTGTTTGAGACCTTGGTTTGACTCACCCTCAAAAACTGTTCCTAGAGGCAGAGGGTTGTGAGCAGGTAACAGCCAGGAACTCTTGTGATTGAGTTCAGCAGTGTCCTTGTGATTAGTTGGTTTGGTTTTCAAAAACATTTTCCTAACAAATGTAAGGTTCTTTGAAGTGTTAGCTTAGCTTAAAAAAAAAAAATCCTTTTGTAAGTGAATTTGTTAGTAGTTCTTAGTGTGTGTCTCTGAAAGTATAACAAGACCAGGTCTATAACTGATTCATGCTTCCTGCATGTGCTTGAAGTGTTAATGGGGTCAGGAACTTTGTTGTTAACAAAGCCGTGTCTTAAGGTGTAGAAAACATGCTTATAAATCACCGCATGAATATTATGTCCTTTCTATAGGTTAAGTGACCCCTGTTCAAGCCGATGGGATGAAAGAAGCTTGTCTCAGAGATCCAGATCATGGTCCTATAATGGATATTATTCAGACCTTAGTACAGCAAGACACTCTGATGGCCACCATAAAAAACGCAGAAAAGAAAAAAAGGTTAAGCATAAAAAGAAAGGGAAAAAGCAGAAACACTGCAGAAGACACAAACAAACAAAGAAGAGAAGGATTCTTATACCATCTGACATAGAATCCTCAAAATCTTCCACTCGAAGAATGAAATCCTCTTGTGATAGAGAAAGGAGTTCTCGTTCTTCCTCATTATCGTCTCATCACTCATCAAAGAGAGACTGGTCTAAATCTGATAAGGATGTCCAGAGCTCTTTAACCCATTCCAGCAGAGACTCATACAGATCAAAATCTCACTCACGGTCTTATTCTAGAGGAAGCTCAAGATCAAGGACCGCGTCAAAGTCCTCATCACATTCTCGAAGTAGATCAAAGTCCAGATCTAGTTCCAAGTCTGGGCACCGAAAGAGAGCATCAAAATCACCAAGAAAAACAGCTTCTCAGTTAAGTGAAAATAAACCAGTTAAAACAGAACCTTTAAGAGCAACCATGGCACAAAATGAAAATGTAATAGTACAACCAGTTGTAGCAGAAAATATTCCTGTAATACCACTGAGTGACAGTCCCCCCCCTTCAAGATGGAAGCCTGGACAGAAACCTTGGAAGCCCTCTTATGAGCGAATTCAGGAAATGAAAGCTAAAACAACCCATTTGCTACCCATCCAAAGCACTTACAGTTTAGCAAATATTAAAGAGACTGGTAGCTCATCATCCTACCATAAAAGAGAAAAAAATTCAGAAAGTGATCAGAGCACTTATTCAAAATACAGTGATAGAAGTTCAGAAAGCTCACCAAGGTCAAGGAGCAGATCTTCTAGGAGTAGATCTTATTCCAGATCATATACAAGATCACGTAGTCTAGCTAGTTCACATTCAAGGTCTAGGTCTCCATCATCTAGATCTCATTCACGAAATAAATACAGTGATCATTCACAGTGTAGTAGATCATCTTCATATACTTCTGTTAGCAGTGATGATGGAAGGCGAGCTAAGAGGAGACTTAGATCCAGTGGGAAAAAAAATAGTGTTTCACATAAAAAGCATAGCAGCAGCTCTGAAAAGACACTTCACAGTAAATATGTCAAAGGTAGAGACAGGTCTTCATGTGTGAGAAAGTATAGCGAGAGCAGATCATCTTTAGATTATTCTTCAGACAGTGAGCAGTCAAGTGTTCAGGCCACACAGTCAGCCCAGGAAAAAGAGAAGCAGGGCCAAATGGAAAGAACACATAATAAACAAGAAAAAAACAGAGGTGAAGAAAAATCCAAGCCTGAATGGGAATGCCCTCATTCAAAAAAAAGGACTTTGAAAGAGAATCTTTCTGATCACCTTAGAAATGGCAGTAAGCCCAAAAGGAAGAATTATGCTGGTAGTAAATGGGACTCTGAGTCAAATTCAGAACGAGATGTAACTAAAAACAGTAAAAATGACTCCCGTCCATCCTCTGACAAGGAGGAAGGTGAGGCCACATCCGATTCTGAATCAGAGATTAGTGAAATTCACATCAAAGTCAAACCCACAACCAAGTCGTCCGCAAATACTTCACTGCCTGAAGATAATGGTGCTTGGAAATCAAGCAAACAGCGCACATCAACTTCTGACTCTGAGGGGTCCTGTTCCAATGCGGAAAACAATAGGGGAAAGCCACAAAAGCACAAACATGGGTCAAAGGAAAATCTTAAAAGAGAACACACCAAAAAAGTGAAAGAGAAATTGAAAGGGAAAAAAGACAAAAAGCACAAGGCTCCAAAACGAAAGCAAGCGTTTCACTGGCAGCCTCCACTAGAATTTGGTGAAGAGGAGGAGGAAGAGATTGATGACAAGCAAGTTACTCAGGAATCAAAAGAGAAAAAAGTTTCTGAAAACAGTGAAACCATAAAAGATAATATTCCAAAAACTGAGAAATCCAGTGAAGAGGGCAACCTTTCAGGTAAACATAATACAGTGACTGTTTCATCAGATCTTGATCAGTTTACTAAAGATGATAGTAAACTCAGTATTTCTCCTACAGCTTTAAATACTGAGGAAAATGTGGCCTGTTTACAAAACATTCAGCATGTTGAAGAAAGCGTTCCCAATGGAGTGGGAGATGTGCTTCAAACAGATGACAACATGGAGATCTGTACTCCTGATAGGAGTTCCCCAGCAAAGGTAGAGGAGACTTCCCCTCTAGGAAATGCACGGCTTGATACCCCAGATACAAACATTGTTTTGAAGCAGGATATGGCAACGGAACATCCTCAAGCAGAGGTAGTAAAACAGGAAAGCAGCATGTCCGAAAGTAAAGTGTCAGGTGAAGTGGGGAAACAGGACAGCGGCTCTGCTAGCTTGGCTAGTGCTGGAGAAAGTACCGGGAAGAAGGAGGTGGCTGAGAAGAGCCAGATCAACCTCACTGATAAGAAATGGAAGCCCCTGCAAGGTGTGGGGAACCTGGCAGCACCTACTGCTGCCACATCCAGTGCTGTGGAAGTTAAGGTGTTGACCACTGTGCCTGAAATGAAACCACAAGGCTTGAGAATAGAAATTAAAAGCAAAAATAAAGTTCGGCCTGGGTCTCTCTTTGATGAAGTAAGAAAGACAGCACGCTTAAACCGTAGACCAAGAAATCAGGAGAGTTCAAGTGATGAGCAGACGCCTCGTCGGGATGATGATAGCCAGTCCAGGAGTCCAAGTAGATCTCGAAGTAAATCTGAAACCAAGTCAAGACACAGAGCAAGGTCTGTCTCCTATAGTCACTCAAGAAGTCGATCGAGAAGTTCCACATCATCTTATCGGTGAGCAATATTCTCTTTCCTTTCTTCTCCCAAGGAGAGTCTGTTATTGTTTAGCTTGGAAGAATATCAGAATTAGGGACAGAATCACTATTTCCAAATATCTGAAAGGAATAAGAAGTCTTGTGTGATTCAGAGAGTAGATTGAGAACTTAGGCAGAGGGAATCTCAGGAGGAGAAATTTGGGCTGGGTTTACAAAACTCAATTACTATCAGTTTAAAGCTCTCTGTCAGTAGAAATGAGTTCCCATGATAGGTGGTAAATTTTCCATCTTTAAAGGTGTGAGGCTGCTTCTTGCCAGTCCGTGATGCCTTAGAAGGGAATCCTGAATTGACAGAATATATAGAATTTGCAGATCATTAATCTAACCTTCCATTTTACACATGTGGAAGGTGAGGGCCAGAGAGACAAAGTTACCTGCCCGAGACATGCATCTTAGATGGGGGGTAGATGGGGGATAAAAATGATCATCTTTAGATTTTTGTTGTTGTTGTTTGAAAAGCAATGAAAGAATTTAAAACACCTTTTTCTCATCTTTGTCACTCCACCTTCATGAAAAGGTTTTTTGTTATTGTTATAAATTGCATCATAACTTGTTGTCAGCATAGAATGGATAACACAGAGATGAGAATTAAAAACTAAAAATATTTGTGATGGTAATAGGAAGTTAGTAAGCAGTTGTGTTGCATTCTTTTTCTTGTAAATATTTTATGGTTTTACCTGTTTCGTAATTACTCATATCCCTTATTTTATTGTGCTTGATATTCATCATTTGACTGAAAATACCATAAGAATCTTTGACATTTGTTTCCTTTCTAGTTATTCATCAGTCTTTCTTCCCTTGTCTACCCAGACTTCTTAAAAAAGGAACCGCCACGTGCCATCTATACTCGGTCTCCCATTTTCTCATCGGCTGTGTGCTTGCTGCCTTCTGTGCCTTCCCCTCCCCGCATCTCTTAGTTTACTGACTAAGACTTTCAGGTACTTCTGATGGCCAGTGCCACGGCATATTTTCAGCCTCACTTCTGGAGCCCTCTGCTAGCTCTCCGTTCTCCCACTCAGGCCATTTCATCCTTGTGTTATAGGCTTCTCTTCCTCCTCGTGGCCTTTTCTCTCTTGAGTTCCTGTTGATAGATGCAGTTGCCTATCGAGTGACTCCAGCTTCCTGTCTGCTTATGATCCATGTACACAGAGACAGCTCTGAGCTATTCGTGATGCTGGCCACTCTTCTCATTTACCTTCCCACCTCTGCCTTGGAGTGGGTGGTATTTCAGTTTGTAATGAAGACAGCAAGGCATAGAAAGGCTAAGGGACTTGTTCTAGGCTATGCAGCTAACAAGTAGTAGACTGAGATGGATAAGCCTGGGTGCTGCCCTGCCTCCCTATTTTGGTTACCTGCCTGGGCCTGACACCCCCATTAGGCTGTGAACTCCTTGAAGTCAGGAACTGTGTGTTACTCATCATTCAGTCACCTCACAGGGTCTGGCTTTATTATTTTTGGTTGAATAAATGACTACAATCTTATTAGAACATAATGTATTCATTTTCTTGCAGATATACTGGAAGCAGGTCATGTCTTCCAAAACATAAGTGCATACTGAATAAAACCTATGGTGATATTACATAATATCACCTATACACAGAGGTATTGTTCTGTTCCTGAATGACAGGCTTAAAGTAGGGGAGAAGGGTGGGGAGCCAAGTGAATGCAGAGGGGCAGAATTGTACTGCTTACATTTTTGCTTGTTTTATTAAGTATTAGACATAAAAAAAGATAAAAGTATAAAAAGATATATAATACATACTCATCTACCTGCCATCTAGCTTAAAAAATAGATATTTGGGCCGGGCGTGGTGGCTCACACCTGTAATCCCAGTACTTTGGGAGGCTGAGGTGGGCAGATCACGAGGTCAGGAGTTCAACACCAGCCTGACCAACATGGTGAAACCCTGTCTCTACTAAAAATACAAAAATTAGCCGGGCGTGGTAGTGCGCGTCTGTAATCCCAGCTACTCAGGAGGCTGAGGCAGGAGAATTGCTTGAACCTAGGAAGCAGAGGTTGCAGTGAGCCAAGATCACGCCACTGCACTCCAGCCTGGGCGACAGAGCAAGACTCCTTCTCAGAAAAAAAAAAAAAAAAAAAAATAGAGCTTTGACGTACCAGTGCCACCCCTAGTTGCACGCCTGTGTCCCAAAGTTAACCATTATTCTAAACTTTGGTTATAATTTTGTTGTCTTTCTTTATAGCTTTACCCCAAATGTTTCTATCTTTATACAATATTATGTTTGCACTTTTTATAAGTAAAATACTTTTATATATGTAGATGTTCTACATTTGCCTTCTTCATTCAACATTGTGTTCGAGAGATACATCTTTGCTGATACATGTAGCTGTAGTTCATTTTCTTCAGAATATTTCATTATATGTCTCTACCTTAATTTTTTTTTAACCCATTCTACCATTAGTGGAGATTTGGTTTATTTTCTTCTCAGTGTTATTGGTGTTATAAATGAGGCTTCTATGAACATACTTGTGCCAACCTTTTCTTGTTTTTCTTTATTTTCTTCTGTTTGATTTTAACCATGGTTGTTTTGAGATTTCCTCATTAGCTGACACTGTCATATCCACTGTGAGGAGTTTGTGAGAGGCCTTTCTTCTTGTGTTTTCCCCTTCCTGCCCTACCAGTAATTAATTTTAACATCATGGCGAGTTAACATAATTATATATTTTTTCAATTGCTTTAATTGTAGATCAAGAAGCTACTCTAGAAGTCGGAGCAGAGGATGGTACAGCAGAGGCCGAACCAGAAGCCGGAGCAGTTCCTACCGGAGTTACAAAAGTCACAGGTGAGCTTGTGATTTCGCCCTGTGATGTGGTCTCCATCATGTCCGCTTTTTAAGGCTACATAGGCAGAGGGGGTAGTTGTTGAGAAGAATCATGTCATTACTGAATATAGTACTGACCTATTTTCTCATGTAGTTTTTTCTGTGAAAGAGCTGTGGAATTCTTGACTATTCCTCTGTTGGGATCTTATCAGAGTGAGGCAAGAGGAGCAGTAGAAATATTTAAGAAGCCTTGATCCCTACCTCCACCTCCCCGACATGCAACTTCCTTAACCTAAGTTTTACATCTGCATTCACCTCTTGACGTGGGTTAGAGATTGGGATAGGAAGATTGTAGAGAGGGGACCAAGAGGAAGAAGTATATATATTGTGGGAAGGGTGGCCCCAGATTTCTAGTTCTCTTAGCTTTTTTCCCTCTTTTGCCTCTGAGGTATTTTCTACTGCTGTCACTTCACTTTACTTAAAAATGTCCTACCTGTACAGACCTTTCCCCTAACTCCACCCAGTTTAGAGCCTCCCTGGTGACTTTATATGCATCTCAGAGAAGAACTGCATAAAATTTGATCTTATGAAATCCAACAGGCTTTTAAAAAAATCCAATATACTTTTGATATGAAAACAAAACAAATGTAGCTGTGGGATTTCACTGTATTTTCCCTTGATGGGCAAATAAATGTCTAGATATTTGGTATAGCCTTTCCTGCTCTGATCTATAAGATGATGGTCCTTCCTGTGATTAATATTAGGACGTCCAGCAGGAGCAGATCCAGGAGCAGCTCATATGATCCCCACAGTCGATCCAGGTACGAACAGGGATTGGGAAACCAACAGTGGGGCAGAACGGAAAGATCTTGTTTTATAAACTGTTCGTTCAAAGTGGTATTTTATTGAGTAACTAAATGCATATACCTGAAACCATACCTTTTCTAAATGAGGTCTGTTTGACAAGTTTTATCTGTTGGCCCATTGTACTCCAGTGTCAAAAATGACAATATCAAATTGTAATGGCAGGTGTTTATTGAATATAATTGCCTACAAAGATTCACCAGGTTCAAATTAACTCGTTAATTTTGTGATATTTTTCAATGCAGAAAAGGAATTAACATTTTTCTCTTTAATTATGGTAAAGTCTCATTTGGGGCAATTGTTAAATGTTTCCAGTACTTGTTTTGGAAATATATCCTCACGCTGTCACCTAGTGCCCATGTTCTAAGCTAGAACACTCCTGAGATCCTAAAAAGAAATAGGAACATGTGAGTATTTGAGTGGGAAAATTTAGTGTTTGTTGTTGCCCTTAAAGCAGGTCCTACACCTATGATAGCTACTATAGCAGGAGTCGGAGTCGAAGTAGAAGCCAGAGAAGTGACAGTTACCACCGAGGCAGAAGTTATAATCGGCGGTCCAGGTGGGTCTCTCTCCTTTATCGTCCTTTATCGCACTGTAGGCCATGGTGGGCACTTGATGTGGGAGGGTGATGGACTGCTAGTGGAAGAGAAAGTGGTGTAACCTTCCAAGGACAGAAATACTTCTTCCTTTAAATCTGAACAACCCACAAGCAGCCACTAAAAGTGGCTTTTATATTAAGAGTTGCCAGGTAATATTCGTTGGTTATTATTAATGTTTGAATCTAAAATGGGTTTTTAAATATTCACATATCTTGGACAGACCTTTCTTTTGGAAAGAAAGAAGGCCACCCAAACCATGGCCACTTGCTTAAATAGAACTACTTGCTAGCAGTAGCCAGTTTCTCATTTTTTTTTATAATATCATTTGCTTCAGCAGCAGGATTGAGGTTTATATGTTGTCAATTATTTAGTAAAATACATTTTTTATGTATTATGTTTAACATATTTTGGCTTCTGCAAAAGTCTTTATGTTAACTTTTGTACTGTCCTTTTCTGGTGGCTTCTGGTCTTGCCTTCCCCTGTCCATTGCAACTACAATGATGCTTGTAAATATCAGTATGATCTGGATACTCCCTTGCTTGAAACTCTTCAAGGACTCCCTACTGCTTTCATGATCAGGTCCAGCCTCCTCAGCACCAACTCCAGCTCACACTCTTTCTGGCTTCCCTCCTTTAAAGTGTTGGGACTTTTCCTTCTGCCTGGAGACACACGTGTCCTCTTCACCATCTCCCCTTTTGCCACTTGAAATGGCCAGTTCCCATCTACCCTGCAGATCTCCACTGTCCCTGGGCAGCCCTCCCTGATGCCTAATCCTAGGATACAGTCCCTCCCATGTGCCTCTAAAACAGCCTTTGCTCCTACTGTGGCTCCCCTTGCTCCTAAATTACTTGTCTTGCTGACTATTCTGTTCTGTTCTTGAACCCCAGAGAACTATACTTGGTTTCGTGTGTGTGTGTGTGTGTGTGTGTGTGTGTGTGTGTGTGTGTGTGTGGTGTGTGTGTGTGTGTGTGTGTGTGTGTGTGTGTGTGTGTGTGTGTGTTCCCAGCATCTTGCAAAATGCCTGGCTCACAGTGAATGTTTTTCAAAATAACTGAATGGGACCCATGACCAGGTCCTCTTGACTCAATATCCCAGTGGTCCTGTTCATGCCCAGGGGCACCTCCACCCCTCATTGGACCCCATTTTGGTTTCCATTCCTTTAATGAAACTATTTGTGCATCTTTTCCCCATTACTTTTCTCAGGTAATCTATTCAAATATTGATACTCATTTTGGGTAACATGGGAAACTATTCTGCTCATTGGTTTTTTGTTTTTGTGGTCCCAGCATTTGCATGAATGAATTTCACACAAATTTCCTAAGATGTGATGTTTCTTTATTTTATCTTAATCTTGACATTACTACAACTTATGTAAAACAGCTTCGAAAAGTCCATAGTGTGAGTCGGGCACGGTGGCTCACGCCTTTAATCCCAGCACTTTGGGAGGCTGAGGCGGGTGGATCGTCTGAGGTCAGGAGTTCAAGACCAGCCTGGCCAACATAGTGAAACCCCCGTCTCTACTAAATACAAAAAATTATCTGGGTGTGGTGGTGGGCACCTGTAATTCCAGCTACTAGGGAGGCTGAGGCAGGAGAATCACTTGAACCCGGGAGGTGGAGGTTGCAGTGAGTTGAGAGCATGCCATTGCACTCCAACCTGGGCAAAAAGAGCAAAACTCCATCTCAAAAAGAAAAAGAAAAGTCCATGGTGTTGCCATAGTCAGTACCCTACCTCTGTGCTATGCTGCATCAATAGTGCATCAGTTATGTGAGTGGCTTGAAAACATCAATAGTGTTTTCAAGCCACTCATAAAAAAGAAGCTATAAGAGGAATTCAAAGATTTTATAGTTACAAGGTTTTTATATATTTTGTTTTGTTATTACAGGAGTTGTAGATCTTATGGCTCTGACAGTGAAAGTGACCGAAGTTACTCTCATCACCGGAGCCCCAGTGAGAGCAGCAGATATAGTTGAAAACGTCCAGATACAAATTATATCTTATTTGTAAATATCTGGCAACTTAAAAGCTTAAGAAACTTAACGACAGTCTGTTGTTCTATTTCAATATCAGAGATGAATTTCAAAAATAGACACTTCTTAATTGTTACTGGTTCATTTACATGTGGGGAGAAGAATTTAAAATATAGATATGTCTCCTAAAAATATTTTTATGCCACATTTTACAGTAGCCAACTATGGAAATGAACTTCATTTTCTTGAATCAAGAAATCGTGAAATTTATCTATGTATAATTTGCAATATTATTTTAAGTCTATTTCACTCTATCTCACGTATCCCTTAGAATACAGATTTTTTTGCCTGTTTTTCCAGTTTTAGCATATATGCTGCCAAGCATAGAACTGTGAAGGAGAACTGTTAAAGGCGGCCAAATATTTATATACTGATTACATAGAGTCTTGTACATATGTGCTCTAAAAACAAACCACCCAGAATTGATACTGTTGGTAACCAGGAGTATAAGGCAGTGGCTCTGGGGTTCTTAATTCATTCCTAACTTCTTTGATACTTCACAGGATTAGGAAAGTGGTCATCATACATCCCACACAGTCTGTATTACTTCAGGCTTGTGGGCAAGGTTAGGAAGAATCAATCAGCCTTAACTATAAATACCTGCACTGTCTCTGAGGACTTAACTATTTTATGTTCTTTTTAATCAATACCGATCAGAAGTTTAGGTTATAAAAACAATTCTACTTCATGCTTTGGTGCTTGGTAATTTTTGGTGCGTCTTTAAGCATTACTCTTATATGTCATATATTAAAATACCGTAAAAGAGAAAAATGAAATTCAAAAAAAATCACTGGCACCAAAAATGGTTTATTCTGAGCTGTCTTCACTTTGACTATTTGGGGGGCTTCTCTCAAGTACAGATGTGGGTTGGGGTCCCCTGGAGCAGGCAGGATTGGCAGTTAGGAGATACTGGCCACTCAAGTCTACTGCGTGTGTGTGCCTCTGGAAGAGTGAAGAATGGACTTCAAAAGTAACATCAAAAATCTAACTGCCACCATCCTGGAGACATTTTGCAGGGCTTTCCTTTCAAGTCTTTCAAGTACAGGATATTACCACAACAGCAGCTGAACTGTTGTAACCAGCATGTTTTTCCTGTTTCCACTGTGACCTGCAGCTGACTCAAAGCCTTGCATGGCCTGACCCAGGTACAAGAGACAGGGGAAGAGGGATAGAGGGTATAGCGTAAATTATATATTTTCATGGCTTTGGGTGGTTCCTCCAAAAATAATTGGACCTGTGAAAACTAGTGTGTGTGTGTTTTTTTTTTTAAATCTTTACTTTGAATTTGTTCCCCAAGTGTACTTAATCACCTTAGTGCCAGTTTAATCCAGTTATGCAGAAGAAATTCATATTGGTTGCCTGATGTAGAACTCAGCACCACCCTACCACAGGCCTTGTCTGGTGTGTTTGGGAAGTGGAAAAGAGCCCTCAGTTGGAGGGAGCTGACAACCCTTGGTGGAGGGAGGGTGCCCTTGAATGTATTAAAACTATCACCCAAAGAAGGTATGAAAACAGGGTAAGGTGGTCAGTTGTTTGCCAGGTCGATAGAAGTACATTAGAAAACAGGACTTAGGCCAAACAAACAATACTGGATACTGAATACAAAACAGTATGATTTATATTAAAGGTTTCCAAAGGTTGCCTGCAAAGGAGAATATTACTACTAGTCAGCAGGAAAAAAATACATTCAAAACCCAAGCAGAAACTGCCAAATGTAATTAGGTTAAGAAAAGTTACCCTTGGGCAGTGTATTAGTTTTCTATTGCTGTGTGACAAATTACCCCAAATTTAGCAGTTTAAAAAACAACACCCATAGCAGTTCTTAGCTCATGAGTCTGGCACAGTGTGGCTGGATTCTCTGCTCAGGGTCTTACAAGGCTGAAATAAGGGTTGGCAGGACAACATTCCTTCATGGAGGCTCTGGGGAAGAATCTGCTTCTAAGTTCATTCAGGTTGTTGGTGGAATTCAGTTCTTTGCTGGCTCTCAGCTGGGGGCCCCCTCCCACCTCAAGGCTGCCTGCATTCCTTCTTATGTGGTCCCCTCCAGCTTCAAACCAGCCTTCCTGCTCTTTCTCATGCTTCATATCTCTCTCCTGTCCTCCTCTGTTTTAGGGGCATATGATTAGCTCAAGCCCACAGATATATTTTAAGGTCAATTGTGCAATAGAACATAATTGCAGGAGTACTATCTTATCTCATCATATTCACGGGTTCCGGAGATTAGCTCACTGAAAGGGGGAAGGGCATTTTCAAATTCTGCCTACCACAGGCAATAACTGCCCCTCTCAGCTATAGGTGGAATTTTATCCAGACAAGATAGGCCCTAGAAGCCTCATTTCTTTTCTCCATGGGAAAGGACAGCCCTCTGCTGCAGCGTTCAACTTGTGTGTTTACTGACAGAGTGAACTACAGAAATAGCTTTTCTTCCTAAAGGGGATTGTTCTGTATTTTGAGGTTATTTTTTAATAAAATTGAATTATGTTGTGTATTGTGCTTCTTAATAGGAAATGCATTATTGGACTGTTTTTGTAACATCCTGTTATTGCAAATAGCTAGTATCATTCAAAAACTGTATAAAATACTTTTGTACATATTAGCAATGTCTAATTTGTATACACTTCAGTTAAATTTCCCCTAAAACTTGAAAGGGGACCTTGTAGAAATTAAAATATATACTTAGTCTAAGTCTGAGTCTGTGCATGTTTCATCTTTCTGCTGACCCAGCCAGTGAAGACACCTCATCTCCTTTGGCAGCTCCTTTTCTTCTCCTAGCTGAGCGTTAGTGGTGGGTGTAGGAGGTGGAGCTAGAGAGAATGTCAGGCAGAGATTTTAACCTACACAGGTAAGCATTAATGAAGTTTGATCTTCCTCCCCTGGAAACTCCAGATTTCCTCTACGCTTTGTTGTCATCCAGTTAAAGTGACCTGCATAAAGATGTCTTTGCTGAGGGAGGAATATGTCACATCCCATCTGTGAGTTTCTGCCTAGAGACAGTCCATTTACCTACAGCCTCTACATTTCCCTCCCTAACGGCAGTGCAGCACATGTCACTCCCAGAGAAAACATTCATGGTGATATTTTTAGCATACACATAAGAATTTGCAGGGGAAGTACAATTAACTTTTGTCTCCTCAGAACTGAAAGGAATGTGTATTAGTGAATACAACGTAACATTGTAGTTAACTTCTCACTGCAGATACTCAGTTTTTAAACTGAGTTAACAGTGGACTCCTTAGTTGGACAACTCCTGAAATTTGTCAGATCTGGATGCATTCCTTTAAAATGTAAAGAAAACTCAGGATCAAGTTCTGATAGTGGTAAGCTTGATAGTTGGGCAATATTGGGGGGAAAATGTGCCAAGGACTTTGGTCTTGACTCTTCTGAATTCGCTGGGCATTAAATAGGTGGGAAGGTAATTCAAGGAAAATGCCCCTCTTGCAAGAGATTATGGACACTAACTGGGCATCACTGTTTAGAAGAGACGGGAGGTGGCCAGGCATGGTGGCTCACGCCTGTAATCCCAACACTTTGGGAGGCCAAGGTGGGTGGATCACTTGAGGTCAGGAGTTTGAGACCAGCCTGGCCAACATGGTGAAATCCCATCTCTACTGACAAAAAAAAAAAAAAGGCTCTACTCACTTTTTCAAGGCAAATGCTGAGCCTTGAAGGAGTGTTGCAAACTAATGTGGTCAGGTGAAAGGATGTGGAAGCCACGCCTCACAAGGTGAAAGGGGCTGGGTTCAGATTTCCAGAGAACTCTGGTTTTTGGAACAGAATCAACTCTGCTGTGCCCCACAGTGAGGCAAGAGCCTGCAGGCCCATGAGGGCGTTGTGGTAGAATGAGCTGGGAAGACAGCAGGGAGAAGTTCTTTGATGCAGTAAAGGCCCCTCAGGAGCCCAGAGGTGTCAGGGGAGGACGTTGGGTACCCTGAAAGAACACCTGTTCATCTCAGGACAGACTGGGAAGCTTGTCAGGGCCTGATAAGTGCAAGGCAAGGAGAGCCTGCCCTGGCCACATACACACAGGGCTAGGAGGCTTTAGTGCTCTGTTTTCTTTCAAAGTTTCAGTACAAGGTAGAGGTAGTGCTCCCTTGCTGCTGCCTCCACTCCTCACTGTGAATCAGAAGGCCCCGGTTGGGCCTGCTGCCTCTTGGAGACCCCAGACCCACCACTTACTATAGCCCATCAAGCTCCAGCTCCCTAGACTGAGCTGAGCTTCACAGCCTGCAGAACCCAGGCTAGCTTGGAGAGGGTTGCATCTCTTCAGCCCAGAGCCATGAGGACATCAGGGTAAAAGGAGGAGTGGCCACCTGTATTTCTAGTGCTCTAGGAGGCCAAGGCAGGAGGATTGCTTGAGACCAAGAGTTCAAGACCAGTCTGGACAACATAGCAAGACTATGAAGACAAAAACAGAACAAAAAAGCAGCTGGGCATGGTGATGCACACCTGTAGTCCCAGCTACTCAGAGGGCTGAGGTGGGAGGATCACTTGAGCCTAGGAGGTGGAGACTACAGTGAGCCATGACTGCATCTCTGCCCAGCTTGGGCAACAAAGCAAGACCCTGTCTGAGAAACAACAAATGGAGTGACCTGAGGTCTCAGGACAAACACCTGCATTCTGCATCTTGAGCCCTGATCCTGGGCCTCCTATGGCTCATAAACCCTGAAAGAGGGTATATATGACTGGCACACTCAGACATGATAGACAACCAGGGGTGTTCATCCCTTCACAGCCTGCAGACGAGTCTGCCTCCCAGTGAACCTGGCCCACAGGGGTTGGGTGTATAGGCTGGCACTTCAGCCTCTGGTCACCTAGGACCTCTAGCAACTAAAATCTCCCATCAGGCCAGGTTCCCAGAGAAAGCCTGAAAAGAGTCCCCACTGACCTCAATGCCTCCAGCCTAATTTGATTTTATTTTGAAGAAGCAGGGGCACTTCTATGAGCACCTATTCTATGGTACAGTCGTTAAGGACTCTGGGCCAGAACCAGGCTGCTTGGGTTCAAGTTCTACTCTGCCACTTCCCAGTTGGGTAACCGGAAGGAGGACAATTTGCTTTGACCTCTATAATTCAGCTCATCTGAAAAATGGATGCTAGGGATTCCTCCTCCTAGAACTGTGGTGTATTAAATGTTTAGAAAACCAAGTATACATCAGTGGTTCAGAGGTGGTGGCCCCTGAGGTGGTGCCTCTAGGAGAAGTGAAGGAGTCCCAAAGGGTTTATGTGTGGAGCCAGGTTCAATCACTAGGGAGAGGCCCAAGGCCCCTAGAACCAACAGGGCAGGAGAGGATCCTAGAAGCTGCAAGAGAGACCTGAAACGCCAAAGCCATGATGTTTATGCTGTGAGGGAACCAGGCAACCTACTGGTTTGCATGAGGCTCCCAACCCAGGGCAGCTGTAGCCTACTAGTGCTGGGTTCGGTGGAGGCAGAATTCAGGTGTAACCTCCACCCTTAACCCACCCCACACCCAGGGGATTCATGTTTTCCCACCCTGCTAGAGCTCTGGGCTTTGGGTCAGTGCCTAGTGGGTAGCTTTGAACTTCCCTGCCACCCCACTGGCCCCATGCTGTGCGAGTTGAGTTGCAGTGCCTGTATTTTTCTGGCATTGCCCACTCTGCTCTCCCTCTTCCCCAGGCTCAGCTACACACAGCTCCATGCCCTCCGGGCTGACTCAGCCCTGCATTGCTCCCACACACATATGCATACCCACAACCTGGGCTGTTCTTTCTAACTTCAGTGGGGTTGAATCAGGTTTCCCCAACCAAGCCTGAGGACACTCCAGCACTGAGGGTAGATACTTAGGGAAATTGAGAGAAAACCCATGAGCTGTCTTCTAGAGGCAGGGGCATAGCTTTGCTGACCTTGCCAGGACCCAATCCCAAATATGTGAAGGATCACTAAGCTCTGCCCTTGCTGGGTGAGCGTCTCCAGACTCCTGACTCACCCCTGGGGCATGCATTTCTGGCCTAGGAGTCAACTCCCCAATAACTCAGTCCCTCCCTCCAGAAAGCCTGCCTTGACCTCCCTGAAGTGAAGCTCCTACTGCATGCCCCTCATCAGGACCAAGGGAGAAATTCTGCCTCTGCCTAGCACCACCTGTTCACTCCCACTGACCAGACAACTCCTGATCGACAGGAATCTTGACTCCACTACACCAAATCCCCTCTAGTTCCCTGCAGGTGCTAAATCGTCTCCACCTCCTGGTCTTTGCAGGCTTTCTGTCTGGAAAGCCCTTTCACTCCCTCATTGCTCTAGTTAATGTTTAAGTTCAAGCCTCAGCTCTAAGCAGCCCTCTGGGCCCACCAGACAGCTCTTCAAACCACTCCTTCCTGCCAGGTCCAGTGTTGCCAGGTGCCCACAGCTGCTCACAGAGCTCAGGCTCTGCCCTGGGACTCTCCAGCCGATGAGTTGCAGGCCAGAGAAGCAAGAGGGGAACAGCCGAGGCCTTCAGGGAGACTGAGTGCCTCCCCACCACCCGTCCCCTCCCTTCTCACCCAACCTCCAGCCCTTCCTGCAGCTTAACTGCTGGAGCTAAGGCCCCAGCAAGGCCCCATAGGGCCAGCATCACTACCTCAGTCACGCTGGCCACACCCTCTATCAAGCTTTGGCTTGGCAGTGGGCCTAGCAATGTCCCATGCAGCTCTCTCTGCCAGGCTTCTTCCAGCCTGTGGAGGGGTCCCCTCTCCCCACCTCCCTTTACCCTGGCTCCTGATGCTGATGCCTAAGTGATTTGTCCTGCTCTGAGCCTCAGAGTCCTTATCCAACCAATGGGCACACAGCCCCTCCCTTACTACCTCCTGGGCCAGTGCTAGGATCCACTGTGAGTCAGATGAGGAAGTGGGCTGGGAGGAAGAGGCAGAAGGCAGCCCTCAGGGGGCTAGCTGGTCAGAAGCATGTAAGCTGCTCTGGCCTGGCCTTAACTTGGGGCCTCTGAGAGCTGGGCCACCTGTCTGTGCACCCATGCAGGTGCAGGATGTCTGCAGCAGCTGCCAGGGGCTTCCAGATGCCCCAGGTTTGGCCCCTGAGACATTTTCTCCCTAGCTCTGGGATAGCCTTAATCCTGAGGCCCTCTGTATTCTGGCAGAGAGTGGGGGTGGGGGAGGAGGCCCTTGCAATCTTATGGGACAGACCATCAGGCTGTTTCACGGCACCTGCCTAAGACCCTGGTCTCTCCTCCATTTCTCCTCTGGTACCTAGAACCAAGTCACCCTGAGCCAGCGCCAGAGTTCCTGCCCACTCATGAGTAGGGCAACATACCCAGGAGATACTGCTTCAGCTGGACATGGACTTGTATGTAAACACAAGCGCACATGTGTGGGGAGGGGTGCGGAATATCAGGATGGGGGCAACATGAGAGTGACCCAGGATGGGCAGTAGTCAGCTTGGGGTAGGAGTAGGGGATGCCCACAGAGGCCTCTCTACAATGGTGGCCCAGTCACCATCCAGACCTTGCCAGGTCTAGTGCCCCGTGGTCCCCACCCTGCTGCCTGCTGAGCCTGGCGGTGTTCCTTTACAGCCTCCTGCCAACAGAGCCAGCCCCCTGCCCCCACGGGTGTCCATGCCAGAGCAGCATTCCGCAAGCCTGGCTGCATCTCCCCAGCAGAGGCTGAGCAGGGGGGCCATTCAGCAGTGGTCAGGTCACACGGCTAGAGGGGCACAGTGGGGCCTGGGCCTCTGGTCCCTACTCCTCTGGTCCCTCTGTCTCCTGGTCCTGGGCCAGTCACCTTAGAGGATTTGATCGCTGCAGTTGTAGTCCTGGGTTTTAAATCTCCTGCCCTGGGTGGCAGCATGAGGCCGCCAGGTAGGTATGGGTCCACTGGAGCCAAGTCCTGGAGGCACAGAGCAAAATGAGCCCTGCGCCGCCCTGGGACAGGGATGGGGGACTGGACCAGTTGGGGACCCCAGACTCACCCCCAGGTCAGAGCAGCCCAGGCGAGAGGGTGGGGGTGGTGAGCGCGGCTGGGGTGCGGGGTTCAGTCCCTCAGCGTGGGATCGCTCAGGGGAGCGGGTGGAAGCCTTTTCTGATCGAATCCGGGGCCCGGCGCGCTCAGCTTCCTGATTTCACGGCAGCTTCCTATCCTGGCTCCCCCTCCGTGGCGCAACCGGAGGGCACCGATGTTTGACTCCCGGACGAACTTCCCGGCAGAAAGGAGGCTCAGCACGGGAGGGTGGGGCCGGGGTCTATCTGCTCGGATATGAGCAGTGGGGACGGGCCGGGGGCTGGAGCTGGGGCTGGGGGTGGAGGGCAGCCTGCGGCAGGGCGGGCTGCACGGGGACCGCGCACATCACGCGTGTCCGCGCCCCCCGCCGGCACGCAGGCGGCCTGGCCCTTTAAGCGTCCAGACGGCGGCCCCAGCTGACGCGCGGGCTCCAATCGGCGCCCCGCGCCCCCCGCCCGCCGCGCCCGAGGCTCTGGGGCCGCAGCTGCTCGGCGCTGGACTCGCCGCGGCCCTGCGCCTCCGCCTGCCCGGCCGCGCCCCCGGGGGCCATGGTCGCGGGGCCCTGCGCGGGGGCGGCCCCCAGCGCGGCGCTTCATGGAGCGGCCCCGGCCTGGCCGCCGGGGGCAGCGCGATCCCGCGGGGCCCTGTGAGCCCCCAGCGCCACGGCACCATGGTACGCAGGGCCCTGCCTGTCCCCCCGCTTATCCGCCCACCTGCCAGCTCTGACCTCCCAGGCACACGGCCCGCGGGCTCGGGTGGAGGGGCTGGAGGGATCTTCCCCCCTCCCCCGGTCTCCTGGCTCCATCTGCTGGGTCCCACGGGCCGGGATTGCGGCGCTGTGGCGCTGCTCTCGGTGGGGAGGGGGTTAAATTCCTGGGGTGGGGGCGCCGGCGCGCGAGGCTGAGGTCTTACTAGGCACCGGCGAAGGGGGGCGCTGCCCTGTGTCCGGACGGCGCCGCCCTCGGGCTGGGTAATGGGGGGAAGAGGGAGTCGGATTCCCGCCTGGGCCTTGGGCCACGTGGGCCCTGGAGACGCCCTGCCTGGGGATTCGGGATGACCCGGGCCAAGGGGGTGTGGGAGGACACCCATAGCTCCGGTACCAACTCCTGTGTGACCTTGGGCAGATCCCCCGCCCTCTCTGGGTCTATTTCCAAGGGAAAGAGGGGAGGTGTGTGCACAGAGGAGGCTGGCATGGACACTCCCTCACCAAAAGGAGGAGCCTAGAGGTCATGAGCCTGTGCCCCCTTGCTCAGTCTGGGCCCACCCACTGCTGCCCAGTGTAGAAAGAATTGACATGCGAGGGGGGCGCAGATGGACTCCCCAGGTTTCATCATGGGGCCTTCCAGGGAGGCTCTGAGGCAGGGTAGAGAGATGAGGCTTCTCATCAGGGAGGCAAGGTACCCCTCAGGTGTAGAAGGCTCTGACTTGGGTGAGCAGCCTGGAGAGAGATCTGGCACCTGGCCAATCCCCAGCCTGACTTGGGGCAAGGGTTTAAGGGCATGAAACCCCCTGGCAACCAGAGTGCCTGCCCACCTCCCTGGTCCTGCATCTTAGCTAGGCTGGAGTGACCTGGACTGCAGCTGGCACAGCCGGATGGGGATGGGGAGGGGCACCCATTGCTTCCGGGAACCAGCACATCTGGCTGTGGAGGCCAGCACAGCTGGTGGGCATTTTGTGGGAGGGGCCAGACACAGGGGTGGCTGAACCCTGCTGAGGGGCTGCCAATTGTGGACTCGGGCAGTATCTCTGTGCCCAGTCAAGAGAGTCCAATCAGGTCGTGAGGTTTAGGGCCCCCCAAGGGCCAAGGATGGTGCTGCCTTGGCTGAGGGTACTACCTTAGCAATGGAGTGTTTGAGGCAGCACTCCCCTCCTTTCCTGCTGAGAGGCCAGAGGACCAAAGTCAGGCCTCATTTGGCCTAGAGGCCAAAGTGCACATGGGAAGGTTGCCCTTTCCCTGTGGCAGGTGGGCACAGGTGGGCAGTGGAGGGCATTTCATAAAGGGAGAGCAGAGAGATCCGGGGCTCTGTTGCCTGGGGTGGACTTCCCCCAACAGGCCTGGCTTTGGCAAGCCCTTATCCAAGCCACTTCTCCTGCCGCTCTTTGGCCCCTGGAGGCCCTAAGGAGACCCTGTTGCAACCCAAGTTGTACCCTGATCCTTCGCTGACCTGCAGGTGCAGTGGCTCTAGGGAGGAGGGAGCAGGTAGAGGGGGTAGTGGTGGGTGTGGTGAAGCACGGCTGGTTTCCAGGTGGAGGGATGTTCTCACTTTTTAAGTCATTAAAGGCTCAGAAATCCAGCCATGTGGAGTCTAGCAAGGAAGGGGTGGTCTTAGCAGAGCTGGGAGTCCAGGGGCTCTGGACTATAGAACCCTCTCATTCTGAGCCTCGGTTTCTCCATCTGTGTAGTAGGGGTTGGTCCCAGAAGATGAATCAGAATGAGTCAGAGGAGGGAGATGGGAGGGGCTTGGTGCCACGTCCCAGTTAGGTTGGCCAGGCCTGGACAGCCTGGGACAGAGGGGCAGATGGATGGCTTCTTGGCTGGGGTAAGGGATGTAGTGGAGAACTCAAGGAAGATGGTAGCCTTGGCCAGGGGCCTGGCCAGACTGGGATGTGAGGGAGCACAGGATGGCTGCTGCCCTGGCCGCTGGGTGTAGGGGGCAGGCCCCAGGGCAGGCCTGGAGACAGGTGGCCCCTGGTGGCTCAGGCAGGCTCCTCCTGAGGCCCAGGGTAGGTTTCTCATTCAGGTGACTGAGAAGTGGAGCTCAACCACCACCACCCCTGCCCAGTCCCAGCCTACCCACTGCTGTCTTGGCGATGGAAGGCCTGGCATGGTGGGGATGGGTGGGTAGGCTGTGGATGGATGGGGCCAGGATTCATCCCAGGGTCCCCAGGGATGTGGAGGCACTGACAGCTATGAAGCTGATGGTTTTGTGGCCATCAAAATATTGTGGCAAGGTACCTCCCTAATGCAGGAGGCTCAGACCTGGTTGGGCAGGCCCTGAGGAGAGCCAGAACCTGGAACCAGTGGTGCTGGTCCAGCCGAGCTGGTGGTTGGTGGATATTAACTGAACATCTGCACATCACTGTGCGATGGTCCTGGTGCAGGGACTGGGCAGGCTGCCTGTCTGTGCTGCCCACCTTTTGGGGAGGCTGCTGTTGTAGAGCCGGGGGTGACTGAGTTGGCCTCTATTCCAGGCAATTCACAGGTGCTGGATGTGGCCCACGGGCCTGATAGTCTGACCCATCAGACTTTGAGGACCTCCCCTAGGGCTCTGGAAGCCCCAGATGGTGTGGCCTCTAAGGCAGGGCTTTCCCAGAGCCTGTGGACATGGACCATACCTGACCTGGGGTCTGGGGGTCTACAGGGAAAAGGGTCTGGGGCAGGCCTTGGGGGCCTCCTGCCTGCAAGCATGGTAGGCAGTTTCCACAGCTGTGTCCTTCCACCCCTGCAGAGCCCCTGAGTGAGAGAGAGCTGCTGGGGGCTAGGCCTGAGGCTGCAGGCAGGGGTTGGGGGCAGCCTGGCCCAAGCCCTGGCTGTGATGAGCGGACCTCACCAGGCAGTACAGCAGGACCCGAGTGGGGGGCCTGAGCCTGGATTTCTTCACAGGTTTCAACTTCTGCAGCAGCCACATGGCTGTTGCAATGAGGGGTTCCCTCAGGTGCTACCCCTTGGATTCTGAAGCCAGAGGCCGGGCAGTGAGCAGTGAGCCCGGCTTCTGTTCTTGAGGTGTTTGAGGCTGGGCAAACTTTCTTATATTGGTATGTGTGAGTGAATATGTGGAGAGAATCCATGGGGCTGAGGAAACGCTGAAGGAATGCCTGTGGCCCTCCTGGGGTGACCACCTGGTCCCGGTGTGCCTGCGATGGTCCTGGTTCTAGCACTGAAAGCCCTGCACCCCAGAAAATGCCCCGGTCCCTGGCAAACCTGGATGGTTGGTCACTGTGGTCTCTCTTTCATCCCCTTTCCTTCCCTTTCCCTTCCTGGGATGACTTTTCCCATTTCCCAGGGGACGACCCAGAGGCCCAGAAAAGTGACAGGACCTGATCTTCAGCCTCAGAGGGTCATGAGTGGAGCCTGAGCTCTGACGGCAGCTCACTCAGGCTTGAATTCCTTCCTTGCTAGATCTTCGGCTCTGTTGCTGTAAAGTGGAGCCACGAGTGATGGGCTGCCTCCTGGATGGCCGGCAATGCTGGGAGTGGTGCTAGGGGAAGGGCGGGCAGGGGCCCACTGGCCTTGACCCACTCCTGTGCCCTCTGTCCCCGCAGTTGCTGGTTGAGAAGACAACTGACTCCCCGGCGGCTGAGTTCTCGCTGGTGGAGGATGTGGCGCTGCACTTTGCCTGCTTGATGGGCCGCCTGAACGAGCAGCGCCTCTTCCAGCCTGACCTTTGCGACGTGGACTTGGTGCTGGTGCCCCAGCGCAGCGTCTTTCCGGCACACAAGGGTGTGCTAGCCGCCTACAGCCAGTTCTTCCACTCACTCTTCACCCAGAACAAGCAGCTGCAGCGTGTGGAGCTGTCCCTGGAGGCACTGGCACCTGGGGGCCTGCAGCAGATCCTCAACTTCATCTATACATCCAAGCTGCTGGTCAACGCGGCCAACGTCCACGAGGTGCTCAGCGCCGCCTCATTGCTGCAGATGGCTGACATCGCTGCGTCCTGCCAAGAGCTGCTGGACGCCCGCTCTCTAGGCCCACCAGGTCCGGGCACTGTGGCCCTGGCCCAGCCGGCTGCCAGCTGCACTCCAGCTGCGCCACCCTACTACTGTGACATCAAGCAGGAGGCCGACACCCCAGGCCTGCCCAAGATCTACGCCCGAGAGGGCCCTGACCCTTACTCGGTGCGTGTTGAGGACGGGGCAGGGACTGCTGGTGGCACAGTGCCTGCCACCATTGGGCCAGCCCAGCCCTTCTTTAAGGAGGAGAAGGAGGGTGGTGTCGAGGAGGCCGGTGGGCCCCCGGCCAGCTTGTGCAAGCTGGAGGGTGGAGAAGAGTTGGAGGAAGAGCTTGGGGGTTCTGGCACCTACAGCCGCAGGGAGCAGTCCCAGATCATCGTGGAGGTGAACCTCAACAACCAGACCCTGCACGTGTCCACGGGGCCAGAGGGGAAGCCAGGTGCCGGGCCAAGCCCGGCCACCATGGTTCTGGGCCGGGAGGATGGGCTGCAGAGACACTCGGATGAGGAGGAGGAGGACGACGAGGAGGAGGAGGAGGAAGAGGAGGAAGAGGAAGGTGGTGGCAGTGGACGGGAGGAGGAGGAGGAGGAGGAAGAGGGTGGCAGTCAGGGAGAAGAGGAAGAGGAGGAGGAGGACGGGCACAGTGAGCAGGAGGAGGAAGAGGAGGAGGAAGAGGAGGAAGGGCCTAGTGAGCAGGATCAAGAGAGCTCGGAGGAGGAGGAGGGGGAGGGGGGGGAGGCTGGGGGCAAGCAGGGGCCACGGGGAAGCCAAGGCAGCCGGGGAGACCCCCCTTCCCACAGTCACATGGCCACACGGTCCCGGGAGAATGCCCGGCGCCGGGGTACCCCTGAACCTGAAGAAGCTGGGCGGCGGGGTGGGAAGAGGCCAAAGCCACCCCCTGGAGTGGCCTCTGCATCAGCCCGAGGGCCACCAGCCACTGATGGGCTGGGGGCCAAGGTGAAGCTGGAGGAGAAGCAGCACCATCCATGCCAGAAGTGCCCACGAGTTTTCAACAACCGCTGGTACCTGGAGAAACACATGAATGTGACCCACAGCCGCATGCAGATCTGCGACCAGTGCGGCAAGCGCTTCCTGCTGGAGAGCGAGCTGCTGCTGCACAGGCAGACGGACTGCGAGCGCAACATCCAGGTGGGCCTCACGTGGCTGGGGGCAGGGCAGAGGCTGTCCAGGTGAGGCTAGGCCAGAACTGGGCTCTGGGCACCCAGTGTCTTGCTGACTGCATTACCTAGGTGGTCTGCGGAGACCAGACTTAGCCCCCAGACAGGCTGGCCCAGGCCCAGTTTTCAGGATGGTTAGAGCTCAGGGATAACATCAAGCCTAGCTTCCTGGGAGAGGTGGATAGAGTTGGGCGCATGAAGAGATGTGCAGAGGATTGGAACAAACCGTACCCTTGGCCAGAGGGACAAAGGGGACACATGGACTTGGGAGGATGAGAGTGGAGAGTTGTCTGAGCAGACAAGGCCAGAAGACAGCCCACTCTGGGTGGGATGAGTCAGACGGGGTTTTAACAAACACTGGGGCTGTAGGAAGGCCAGCAGGGCCACTGTGTATAGTTTCACAGGTTGTGCACTGCAGCACATGAGCACACGATGGGAGGAGGGGTTTGCCCAGAGGGATGCCATCCTCCACTTCCCACAAAAGTGCTGTACAGAGTAGGGGGCAGCCCAGCAGGAGGCAGCCCCCACTTTCAGCTCTTTGGGGATGCCAGCTCTCATGGGCCTGGCAAAAAGGGATTGGGTGAGAAATTTGGGAAGAGCAGAGGCTGCTGGGGTAAGCAGGGGAGCTGAGCTGGCTGCTGGGCCCTGAGCCAGCCTGAGTCTGTTTGTGCTAGCCTCGCTTCTCAGGGTGGGGTGGCACAGGGCCAGCCAGGCTCCCACGGGTGGTTTTCACCTCTTCTGGCCCAGGAGAAGGGGGAAAGGTAGCAGGTAGGTGGGTGCTAATTGCCTGTGCTAATTGCTAATTGCAGTGCCCTGTGGAGAAAGTGTTACCCGGGGGTCACCTGGTATCCTGCCCCACCCTTATGTACCTGTGCCCACTTGCCCACCTGCTGGGCTGCCCTTTGATGCTCTAACTGCTGCACACCTGAGTCTCCCCCCGAAGGAGAAAGAAGCTTCTGCCCCATCCAACCTCGGTACCCTGACCAATTTCTGCCCAAGCCTTGGCCTAGCCTCCATCCCTGTGAGGTATCCTGCATAGATGGGCAGGACAAGGAAGGGTCCAGGAGAACAAGTTGGGGGATATGGTCCCCAAGATCCCCCACCACTCTCTGTGCCTGATGGGACCTTGAGCCTCCTGCTGTCCTCCTCAGCCAACACCTCTGGGACTCATCCTCTAGGGGATACCATGGTGTCATGGCACAGGTCCCAGCAGGAGGAGGCAGCAGTGATAATGGCTCACTCTGTGAGACCTGTTATCTCTGCGTGTAGCCTCCATACCAGAGGCGGCCCTTCAGCTAGTTGTCTGCCTTACCTCTATAGACAGACAAAGGATGACACCTTTGGAAGCCCTTGTTGAAATGAGCCCAGAGGGGGGCATTTCCTGGAGGAGGTAGCCCCTGACCCTAGTTAACTCAAGGATGAAGGAGGACCCCAGGCTGTGTGTTTGGGGGTGTTTAAGGAGTTTTCATCCCCAACCTTAGAAACATCAGAGCTGGCTGGCTGTTGGCATCAAGGGCCCTCCAGCATATTTCAAGTGGGAAAACTGAGGCCAGACGGGGGCAGTAGCTTGCCCAAGTCCAAGGCCCTGGGGACTCAGCACCCAGGGCCTCAAGTCCTCTTATTCTGCAGTGTGTGACGTGCGGCAAAGCTTTCAAGAAGCTTTGGTCCCTCCATGAGCATAACAAGATTGTGCACGGCTACGCAGAGAAGAAGTTCTCATGCGAGATCTGTGAGAAGAAGTTCTACACCATGGCCCATGTGCGTAAGCACATGGTTGGTAAGTCTGGGCCACAGGGGGATGGAGCCGGAGGATAGAGATGGACCAGCTTCTGGCTGGTGGATGGGAAAGACTTCACATCCAAGGGCAATGTGAAGGGGTGAGGAGGCCCCTCTCAGCTGGGAGGCCCAGGGAGGTTGGTTCCAGTGGCAGGTGTAGCCTGGACAGGCTCTGGGGCCAGGGCTGGCATGTACAGTTGGGCAGGCTGCACATTGCACAAGGGTGCCTGGACAAGATGGCAGGTGGGAACCGGAATCAAGCTGGCACACTGCTAACCAGGCTGTGCATCCTGGCATGGGCTTGTGTCCACCCAGGGAAAGGAATACCTTTTCCTAATTATACAAAGTACTGCATGGGCTGGTGCAGGCCCTGTGTCAGTTTGATGATAGCTGTGCCTCTGATTCTTTCTTACCTTCTGGTCCTCATAGGGCTTCAGGCCTCTCTGAATGCAGCCTCCCCTCAGGGTTCATGCCTGGACACAGTAAGGAGGTCCCCCAAGCGTGTGTTTTGGCCACTCCGCTGCCCCAGGCAAGGCTGCCCACCCGCTGTATGTGGGCCTGGCAGAGTCTCATGTCCCTACAGCCCTGCCTGCCTTGCCCACTCCAAGTCTGGGCCTTGAGGGGGAGGGGTAGCCAAGGTGGACAGTGAGCCCCTGGCCAGGTCCTAATCCCTTTCTCCGTGGGACAGTGCTGGGGGCCCTCCAGCATGAACTGACTGGAAGCTGGGACCCTGCGGCCTAGTTCTCAGCCAGGAGCATGCTGGGTAAACCAGGACTGGTGTTTGTGAGCTTGGAGGGGAGCCTTCTGTCTCCAGTGGCCACCTACCAGATCCTTGAAGAGTTTGTTGGTCCTCACCTACCCATGGGTGCTGGGAGGAGTGCAGCTAACTTCCTCCAGACTGCTGGCTAGGGCCTGAGGCCAGGACCTTTCTGCATATGTCCCCTATAAAGCCCACCACCCCTGAAGCTCAGGACCACTATGAGTCCCTTTTTATAGGAGAGGAAGCTGAGGCCCAGAGAGACTGAGCGGGAAGCCAGTGGTCGGGCCAGGATTTGAGCTGAAGCCAGGTCCACCCAGGGTCCTTCCATCCTTCCCTGAAGCTTTGGGGGCAAGGCAGCCTTGGCCACTTCCCTTGACCAGAGGCTAAAGAACCACAGAGCCCCGGCATGTCTGAGGCAGACCTTCAGAGCGGATAGGAGATCCAGCCATGGAGGCAGGGGGCCTCTCCTGGGAATCAGCACAGGTCCCGGGACAGGGTATAAGGCCAGCTCCAGGGAAGGGTGGTGGCACAGGGCTGCCCCAGGAGGCAGGGTCTGGGCCCAATGTCGGGGTGCTTGGGCAGGCCCGTAAGACATGATGGCCCTGGTGCCCACCTCGTAGCCCACACCAAGGACATGCCCTTCACCTGCGAGACCTGCGGAAAGTCCTTCAAGCGCAGCATGTCCCTCAAGGTGCACTCACTGCAGCACTCAGGGGAGAAGCCGTTCAGATGTGAGGTGAGCTTCCATCTCCTGCCTGGCCTGCCCGAGGGGCCACCTGGGAGGGGCAGGAATCAGGGAGAGCAGCTGCTGAAAAACAGGGCTAGGGGATGGAATGTAGGGTCCAGAAAGAGAGGCCCACCCTCTGAGGTCTGCGGCCCCTGCCTCCCACTCCCACCCAGCCCCTACTCTTCTCTGGCCCACCCCCATCCTGCCCTTCCTTCCCCAGCCCAGCCCCACACACTCAGGGTGGGAAGTGTGTGTGGGCTGCAGCCCCAGGAGCAGGCTTTCTGGGGAAGCGGATTCAGGAGCATCCCAGGCCTGGAGCTCAGATGAGACAACAGAGCTGCAGGTGGGGAGGTGGGGGCAGGGGCTGGGCATCTGATCAGGAGGAAGGATGAGGGACCTCATGCCTTAAGCATGGGGTTCCCTCTACTCTCTGGCTTTTTCCCACTTCCGACCCCCATTCCCCACCTAAGCCTGGGGTGCTTGTGGCCTCTCCTCTTGTGCCCATGTACTGCCCACCCAGATGCACCTCGGCTTGCCCTCACATCCCCATCTCCTTGCCCAGGAGCCCCTGAGTGTGTCCCTCCTTGGCCCTGTGGCCACAGGGGAGCTGTTCCCTCCACAAAGGCTGCTCTTCTGCTCTGTGCCTGGGCCTCACCCCCAAACCCCACCCCCAGAACTGCAATGAGCGCTTCCAGTACAAGTACCAGCTGCGGTCACACATGAGCATCCACATTGGCCACAAGCAGTTCATGTGCCAGTGGTGCGGCAAGGACTTCAACATGAAGCAGTACTTCGATGAGCACATGAAGACCCACACAGGTGCGGCTGCCCCTGGGGACAGGGCTCCATGCCGGGCCTGGGACCCCTTCTCAGCCCCGCTCAGGACACCTGGAATAATCTTGGCCACACCCCTTCTCAAGTCTGGGCCTCCGTTTACCCATCCTTCCTGCCTCCCAGGGTTGGGTGAGGCTAGCACAAAATGCCCCAGGGTCGGGGAGGATCTGAGAGCGCCAGTGCTGGGTCTCACTATGGCTCCGTGGGAGACGGAGGCTGGCCCCAGACTGGGGTGTGGCGACCCCTCACTGACGCCCTGCTGCCCACCCCCAACCCCCAGGAGAGAAGCCGTACATCTGCGAGATCTGTGGCAAGAGCTTCACCAGCCGGCCCAACATGAAGCGGCACCGGCGCACGCACACGGGCGAGAAGCCGTACCCATGCGACGTGTGTGGCCAGCGCTTCCGCTTCTCCAACATGCTCAAGGCCCACAAGGAGAAGTGCTTCCGCGTCAGCCACCCCTTGGCCGGCGACGGCGCCCCTGCTGCCCCAGGCCTGCCCCCAACCCAGCCCCAGGCGCACGCACTACCCCTGCTCCCGGGGCTGCCCCAGACCCTGCCGCCCCCGCCCCACCTGCCGCCACCCCCTCCGCTCTTCCCCACCACTGCCAGCCCCGGCGGGAGGATGAACGCCAACAACTAGCTGCCGAGCTGCACCCGTGCACCTGCTGGGGCCTGGAGTCAGGGCCCACTCCAGGAGGGACCCACTGCCTTCCCGGGGAGCACAGCAGTGCGGGCCTGGGCCCTGCTCCACCTCCAGAAGTGGATGGAGGTGCCCTGCCTGAGGCCCCGACGATGAGGGGTGTGCAGGCTGGCAGCCCCCAGAGCTGGTGGAGGGCATCTCACTCCCAAGTGCCCCCCCTTTCTGTGACTCCTTGAAGCCTTTACTTTTTTTTTTTTTTTGGAAGTGAAGGAAAAAAAAACTATTTGCAGCACCCCCCTCCAGGTGAGGGGGGTGCTGGGGGTCTACAGCAGAAAGAAAGGGGCCTGGGCAGCAGGTGTGGCCAGTCTCTCTGCCAAGGCCTGTGCCAGAGGGGTTGGCCAGGTGGAGCCTGGGTCAGCCTCAGCAGCCTATCACCATGTCCTCTATGCCCCTAATTTGCTTCCTCATCTTGGAGGGTTTGGGGAGAAGTTGGCGTGCCACCCCCGCAACCCTTGAGGAGTTGTAGACCCAGTCTGAGAGCCGCAAGCACTGAGGCAGGGCCTGAGACTGGACCCGGGTGAGCGTTGGGGGGGTGGAGGTTGGTGAGGTGCAGAGACTGCAGACCAGTGCTGCACTGTGTGGAGTGGGGCAGGCAGGGGCTGGACCCCAGGGACTTGCCTTCCCCACCCACTCCGCTGCCAGCAGGCCCAGGGATCCCTGACCTGCACCAGGTGGCACCAAGGGTCCTGAGTCCCGGAGATGTCCCCAGAAGCTGCTGTGCCTCACAGCACTGTGAGCCAGACCCTCGGTGGGCAGACAGACTGACTGGCAGCACCAGCTTCGGGGACAGAGTCCTAGGATGAGGCTTGGACAGTGTTGGTAGGGTTTCAAGGTGCTATTAGTGGGGCAGGGGCAGGGCGGCTGCTCACAGAGCACCCCAGTTCCTCACCAGCTACTCTGGCCATATATCCCACACCAGAAGGAATAAGTGTGGCTGTGTCCATCTCTGCTCCCCCAAAGGCCCGCTCTAGGCCTTATCCTCCCTCTAGGCCCTGCCACAACCTGTCCCTGGCTGGCTCCAGCATCCTCGTCCCTCCTGGGCCTCTGCACCGGTGGGTGGGGTGCCCATTGCACTGCCGGTAAAGGAGCCTGCATGTTCAGGCCCCTCGGAGGATTAGGCGGACTGGGGAGGTGCAGCCTAGACCCAATTGCTTGCCCCCATGAGGCTAGCACTAATAGGAAACCCTTTTTTGTTGTCATTTAATGTCTTTATTCCTGCCTTTAATATGGGGAGGAAGGTTCCATAAGCTACGTTTCCTAGTTAAGCTCTTTCCTATTGTGTTTATACAATTTTGTTTGTTATACTCTTTGCACCTTAAACCCCCACCACTCCCCGAAACTATTGCCTTCCCAGCATGGCTGGAGTGGGAAGAGGCTTGGGCCCCGGGGTAATGGTTAGGGGGACTGAACCCCTCTGACCTCCTTGTGAGGCCCATGGCACTGGGGCAGGGAGCTGGGGACATTTTAATCATCAATAAATGAAGCACTTTATTCTGTACAGATTTGGGCAGGCCCAAGGTGCCCAAGTGATCTGAGGATTTATAATCCAAGCCACACCACCCTGGTTGTTCTCTGGGCTTGGAGGGAACAGTGCCAGCAGCTTCCTTGCCCAATTGATGTTGGAGCTGTAGACATACGCTCGGGCGCCCCTGCTGTCCTGGGGGAGAGAAGGTTCGCCCCTCCCCGAGGAGGAAGGTTTCTGGTCAGGCCCCCCACCCCAAGGCTGGGGACTCCAGGCTCCTGCTTTACTGTAGCTCTTTTTCTTCCTTGCACTCCTTGATCTTTGGGCTTCCGTGATGTCCTCAGGGTCCCCCCGCTCCCTGTTGCTATTTCTAACCTCTGGTCCCAGTGCCTGGTAGCTCTTTGGAGCTGGCTCACATTTTCCCAAAAAAAGTTGATCTCTCCCAGTGGGCTGTAGGCAGGGACCTCCATGGGTTTCCAACCCCCATCACTGGCACCAGGGTCTCCCACAGGAACTGGTGGTGTCATCACCTGCTGGCCCCACTACAGCCTAAGCGGGCCTGAGTGGCCCTGGCCAGGCTGAGACCTGTCAGGCCATACTGACAAGCAGAGGTCAGAGAGTGGTGGGGAGCTGGCGATGAAACCCTGTCCTGGGACATGGGTTTCCTGTTCTTGTACACTTCCCCTCTGGGATCAGGTGAGGGGTCCAGACAGCTGGCCAGCAACTGGTCAAGACGGTCACGGGAGCTCTAGGTGGGCACAACCAACCCCTCTCCTGGGAGGCCCCTGCCCAACTGGGGATAGGAGCCTGTGTCCCTGGTGCTAAGCACTCTCTTCACTTGGGCCATTGTTGGTGGGGGCTCCTTTCCGGCCAGACCACAAGGCCAGAAGCAATAATGGCACCTCAGCAGTTCCAGTATGGATAGGGGTTCCTGTTTTACTAGCTTTCACATCTCCTTTTTATTTAAAAAAAACAAAAACAAAAAAACAATGTGCCCCCAGATGTCAGAATGAGGAGACTGGGGCACCATACTCACTTCCCAGGGCTGGGGGAAGGGGGACGCAGGATCATCCCCTTCCAAGGAGATCTGTGGGGGTCCCACCGTCCATCTGGACTTCTCAGCCTGTTTGGCTAGAACTCAGGCCTGGAGTCTGGGTCTGCCCCCTCCCCAGCTCCTTGGGGCTCTCTGGTCTCAGGCCGGCTGGTGATGGGTGGCTAGAGTGATGAACTCAAGCTCTGTGGCCACAGTTCTGGGAGCCTTTGACCGTGGCTTATGCTGCCGTAGTCTCCACGGTGCCCTTCACAGAGGGCTTGGTAGTGGCAGAATGGCCATGCCCAGGCATGTGCTGAGACCACTGACAACTGCTCGTGTACAGGCACCCCACAGCCCCAGAGCATGGGGCACAGCAGGCATGCGAGTGAGAAGAGTGAAGGGGAATAAAGTCAGTACAACTCGTGTCCCTTGGCCCAGCCTCTTCTTTGCACTTGGCCTGCCTTGACTCTTGGACCAGAGCAAGGGGCTGGGCTTTGGGGACCACCCAGAGTCAGGAGCTGGGGCAAGGGCAGCAGTGGGGGGTGGGGGATGGGCAAATAGGTGGGTCTTGGGTCAGATGCGGAGGGGCATGAAAGAAGAGAGGTCCGGAAGGCAATGGCCACAGGAGGCCAGGACCTGTGCAGCTGTGGTTTCCCATGAGCACCAGACATGGAGCCACAGGAGCTCCGGGACAGCAGGGACTGGTGCTCCCACTTATGTGCTGAGTCCTGGGGATGCTGTGATGAGCAGTATGGACTCATCCCTCCCTCGGCAGGCAGGGGAGGTCAGAAGGGGCCAGATAACAGAGATGCTGACTCACGCACCCGGGAAGACAAAAGCTCAGATGGAAGACAGGTGGTAGCCTCCAGAGGAGCAGATGGCTCTCCCTGGGGAACTCAGAATTGTTTCATGGCACAAGTAGTGTATACAGAGAGCACTCACTCAGTGCCAAATGGAATTCTGGGCCCTGGGGACACATGCAGAATGAGGCTCCTTGTGGCACTTACCTCTGCATACGTAGAAAAGGGTCAGACAGGACCTCCCAGGACTGGGAGGGGCTGGGAGAGAAGTCTCACGGGCGGATTTGTTGACTGGCCAGAAAGGAGGTGCAGGTTCCTAGGATGTTGGCACTGCCTTTCTGCACGGTCCTGCTATGAATGGAAAAAACACGAGCTTGCTCAAGAGACCCTGAAACAAGGCTGGCTGACAGGCCTGGGGGCCTGGCCGCTCCCCCAACTCTTGTGCAGTTTCCACTTATCTCTGTGTTTCCACTCTGTTGACCTCCTCCTATATGAGGTTGCATGACACCTCTTTTTCCTCCAGCCCTCCCCCTACCTCCCTCATTCTCTCAGCATTTCCATCTTCACACTCCAGAGTCCTGGACACTGTCATTCTAGGCTCTGCGGCAGAGGGCTCTGGGTGGCTGTGGGATGGTGGGCACCATGATTGGTGTCTCTGGAGCACTCACTTTCCCTGATCTTGCTCTTTGGGACCAAACAGCTCACTAACATCTCTGTCCTGAAGCATGCATAGGTCAGAGCAGCACTGCCCTGCTGGGGAAGGCCGGACTTTCCTTCCTTCTAAAGGATCAATGAGGGGAGGGGAGGCACCCTGGCTTAGTGGTGCTTTTGGGCCTACATACCCCCTGATTATGTAGCTTTCTAGAACCAGGACTGGTGAATAAGTCAGGTTAGGCTGAGTTCTGCTGTGGTAACAAACCACCTCCTAACCTCAGTGATTCAACATCTATGGCTCTGAGGGGATGTTCCAGGGCAGTCATTCTCTATTTGGTGGCCCAGATTTCCAGGCTTTGACCTTGGGGCACCTCCATATCAACATGGGCCTCTAGACTGACCAGAGCCAGGGAAAAGACAGGGTTGAGAATCACACCTTGGCTCTTCAGTGCTGCCATCCAGAAGTGGTGTATCACTGCTGTTTCTGTGTCATCATCCAAAGCAAGTTCTGGCATCATGCCTTACTTCAAGGGGGTGTGGACATGCAACCCTCCTGTGTGGCTGGAAGGAAAGGAGAGCTGGAAAGATCAGTGAGTAGCCGCCAGGCATGGTGGCTCACGCCTGTAATCCCAGCACTTTGGGAGGCTGAGGCGAGTGGATCACTCGAGGTCAGGAGTTCAAGACCTGCTTGGCCAACATGGTGAAACCCCATCTCTACTGAAAGAAAAAAAAAAAATTAGCCGGGCGTGGTGGCATGCATCTGTAATCCCAGCTACTCAGGAGGCTGAAGCAAAAGGATCGTTAGGATCATTAGAACCTGGGAGGCAGAGGTTGCAGTGAGCCGAGATCACGCCACTGCCCTTCAGCCTAGGTGATAGAGCAAGATTCTGTCTCAAAGAAAAAAAAAAAGATTGGTGAGTAGCCATATCCTTTCCTATACTTGGGCCTTGCAGTCTCCAGAGGTCAGGTTGAGAGGTCTCCAGCCTGTAGAGATGCTTTCTAAAGTCTCTGGAGGGTCAGCAATAAAATAGAGGAGCAGTGTCTCCTAAAGTTCCACTGGCTGCAGGTGGGATGAACGTCCTGTCACCACAGATGACAGCCTTGGGACCTGTGGAGAATGGAGAAGAGAATGGGATCCCACACAGGGAAGGAAAAGCAGCTCCGCGGGACCCCACCTTGAACTTCCCCCTCACTCCTGCCTCTCTCCAGCTAGAGATAGGGCTTCTGGAAACTCCTGTGGCCAAAACTATGCCTGTGTTCCTGGGGAGCTGTGGCCTAAGACTATAACTCTCATGTGCTGGGGACACTTTGTGGTCACTCTTCACCATAACCTTCTGAGACTGCTGATAAGCTAAGCAAAGGAGCTCAGAGAGGTAAAGCCACTTGCACACAGCCAGAAAGTGGTGGAGCCAGATTCGAACCCAAGTCTGTCTGACCCCAAAGCCACGTTCTCTAAATGCTGAACAATGCCACGTCCCCTTCATTCAGCATAGTACTTCGTACGCAGTGGCATTCAGGAGAGCATGGCAGTGGGTGGTGAACCAGGGCTATTGGTTGCAAACAACAGAGCCAATTAAATCTCTAGGAGAACCAGAGACTCAGCCTTTGGGGTAATGCAGCCAAAAACAAACCCAAACCACCCTGCACCACTTGCCCCAGGGGAGGCGTGACTGTCGTCCCAGCTTGGAACTAACAATGCTGAAGGCTACTCATAAGAAGCTCTGTCTCGACTGCCCCTCCCACCAAAACTAAACCCCTCTCTGCCCCACCCTCAGAGAACAAGAGTCTGCAGTATATTTCATTGCTTTCCTCTCACCTGAATCAGTCTTATGTGGGTGTGTCTAAGTGGCAGATCTGTCACGTTTATGCCCTAGTGATGCAGGACGGGCGAGTCTCAAAATTGGGGCTTAGCCTGGGAGAGTTCTTGGCTTCACCTAGGAAAGAATTCAAGGGTGAGCTGGAGGTGTTAGCGACTTTTAGTGAAGCAGCAGCAGAGGTACTGGTACTGTGGAACAGCGCTACCCCATAGGCAGTGTGCCCAGAATAGCAGCTCTGAGGCAGGACTGCAGTCAATACTTATACCCACTTTTACTTACATGCAAATTAAGGGGGATTATGCAGAAATTTCTAGGAAAAGGTTGGTAACTTCCATAGAAAGGGGCAGTAACTTTCAGGTGTTGCCATGGCAATCGTAAACTGACATGGCACACTTGTGGGCATGTCTTATGGAAAGCTGCTTCTTCCACTCCATCCCTGTTTTAGCTAGTCCTCATTAGGTCTGGTGTCCTAGCCCCGCCTCCAGAGTTGAGTCCCACCTCCTACTTCACTAGCTGCAAGGGAGGCTGGGGAAGAAAGTTGTGTTTTCTACACTGGGTAGGTGGAATGCCCTATGTACTTCACTCCCAATCAGAAAAAGGCTTTGCAAACATGCTGGGTGGCCACAAAGTATAACAAACATGCCCCACAGTCTAGCCCTTCACAGCCCAACAACAGCATACACCCTCTTCCATACAACAGGAACAACAAAATGCTATTGATTAACAACCTTCCTCATAATAAATAAAAATGTATTCATCCTCTTCCCAAAAGGGGACACTGTAATTTCTCATCACTGACTGCATCTAGCTCCAAATCCAGGATCTGCTGGTAATAGCTGCCCCTTTTCTGTGATCCCATTTGATGTTCTGAAATGTAGGGACTGTATTGTAAATGGAACCATCACCAACCAGGCTCTTTATAAAACGGAAGGAGGCTATGAGGGGGGAAAATTAATATATATACATACATCTTTTCCAGTGTGATGGTTAGTTTTAGGGGTACTCTTAACTGAATGAAGGGACACCCAGATAGCTGGTAAGGGCATGATTTTTGGGTGTGTCTGTGAGGGTGTTTTGGGAAGAGATCACCATTTGAATCAGTAGACTGAGTAAAGATGATCCCCCCGCTCATCCAATATGAGTGGGCACCATCCAGTCTATTGAGGGCCTGGATGGAACAAAAAGGCAGAAGAAAAGTGAATTCACTGTCTCTTCTGGAGCCAGGACAATACATTGTCTTCTGCCCTCAGACATCAGAACTCCAGGTTCGCCTGCGTTTGACCTTGGACTGGGAGTTACGTCATCACCTTCTCTTGATCTCAGGCCTTCAGATTCAAACTGATTACATCACCAGCTTTCCTGGGTCTCCAACCTGCAGAGGACAGATTGTGGAACTTTTCGGCCTCCATAATCACATGAGCCAATGCCCATAATACACCCCCTCTTATATCTCTTTATTCTATTGATTCTGTTTCTCTGCAGAGCCCTGACTTATTAATATACACATCAAGGAAGACAAGACAGGAAGATGTTCCATCCTACTTAGCCACAGGTCATGGGGTCAAGATGGTGCTATTGTCTGAATGCTGGTGTCCCCCCACCAAACCCCAAATTCACCTGTTGGAACCTAAAACACGATGCCACAGTATAAAGAGGTGAGGTTTTTGGGGGAGAGATTAAGTCAGGAAGCTCTGCCTCATAAGTGGGATTACTGGCCCTTCTAGAAGATGTTGAAGGGAGCTACCTGTCCTTTCACCTTGCAAAGACACTGAGTTGGCTCCTTCTGCCATATGCGGACAATAGAAGGTGCCATCTATGAAGAAGACAAAACTCTCACCAGATACTGAATCTCCTGGTGCCTTGATCTGGGACTCGCAGCTTTCAGAATGGTGAACAATAAATTTCTATTGTTTATAAATTACCCAGTTAAAGGTATTTTGTTATAGCAGCCTGAACAGACTAAGACAGAAATTGGTACCTAGTGGGGATGTTGCTATAACGAATAGTTTAAAATGTGAAAGCAGCTTTGGAGCTGGGAAGAGTTGAGTTTGGAGGAACAGGTTAGGAAAAAACCCTATATTGTCATGAATGGACCATGAAGGCTATTCTGGTGAGGGCTCAGAAGAGAGCTGTAAAGAAAGCCTCAGTCTTCTTAGAGATTACCTAAGTAGTCATAATCAGAATGTTCATAGAAATGTGTATGGTAAAGGCCATTCTGATGAGGTCTCAGATGGAAATGAGGAACATGTTATTAGAAACTGGAGGAAAGGCTATCCTTGTCATAAAGTGGCAAAGAACTTGGCTGAATCGTGTTTGTTTCCTAGTGTTTTGTGAAAGGAGGAACTTATGAGTGATGATATAAGATATTTAGCAGAAGAAATCTCTAAACAAAGTGTTGAGCATGTGGCATGGCTTCTCTTGACTGCTTACAGTAAAATACAAGAAGAGAGAAATGAATTAAAGATAGATTTTATAATCAAAAGTGAAGCAGAAATTAGATTTAGAAAATTATCAGCCTGGCCATGTTGTAAAGAATGAAACATGGGTTTGAGAAAGAACACCAAGGGTGTGCCCAAGCAACAGTTTGATAAGGAGAGTAGCATGGATTAGTGGAAGCCTGTTTGTCAAGGGGACAGTGGAGGAATGACCCTGAAGGCATTTTGGAGATCATCAGAGCTGCCTTTCTTATTACAGGCCTAGAGTGCCAAGGCCTGGAGGGCAGAACTGTGTCAGAAGAGGGGCCTTGGGTGCCTAAGGGACCTCATCCCTCACTGCCCTGTACCAACTCAAACCTTTGCTCCCTGATGCTGGTACAGCACTCCTCAGCTGTCCAAGGTGAAGCTCTAGTGGGCCCAGGTGTGATGTAGGCTGTAGTGGCTCTCTCCAGAGGGCACAGGTGGTAAACCTTGGTAGCATCTATGAGGTGCCATCTCCACCAGGAGCACAGTGCACAGGCTCTGGAGGCATGGTTTCTTCCACCTGGATTTCAAAGGATGCCCCAAAGAGCCTCAGAGCCACCACAGAGAGCCCCCACTAGGGCACTGGCCAGTGGAGCTGTGGGATCTGGTGAGGATCTTCTTCCTTTGCCCTCACATGGCAGAAGGCCAAAGGGCAAGAGAGCTGAACGCTGTGTAAAGCCTCTTTTGTAAGGGCCTTCATCCCTACTCACAAGGGGAGAATCCCCCATGACCTCGTCAGCTCTTACAGGCCCTACCTCCTAATACTATCACACAGGCAACATCTGAATTTTGGAGGGGACACATTCAAAGCATAGCAGTAACAATTTGCAAAATTCTAGTGCACATCACAACCAGGACATTGCCATTGACACAATCCACTTATCTTTCCCCAAATTTTACTTGTATTCATTTGTGTGTGTGTGTGTGTGTATGTGTGTGTATGTAGTTCAATACAATATTATCACAGGTGCAGGTTCATATATTCACAACCACAATCAAGATACAGAACAATTCCACCCCACAAGGATGCCTGTTACCATCTTATAACTAACTACACACCACAATCCCTTCTGCCACCACCCATTCCATCCCTAGCCACTGACAACCGCCAATCCATTCTCCATTAAAATTTTTGTCATGACAAAAATGTTATATTAATGGAATCATATAGTATGTAACTTTTTGGGGCTGATATTTTTCACTCAGTCTAATTCCCTGAAGATTGATCCAAGTCATTGTGTGTACCAAGAGTTCATTCTTTTTTATTTTTTTTTAATTGCTGAGTAGTATTCCATGGCTGGTATGTACTGGTTTTTTTAACCATTTGCCCATGAAAGGTGAGCAGCACTGTTTCTAGTTTTTTAGTATTACAAATATAACTGCTATGAGCATTCATGTATGGGTTTTGTGTGAACAGAAGTTTTCATTTTTCTGGGATACATGCCAAGGAGGGCAGTTGCTGGGTCGTATGGTATAGTTGCATATTTAGTTTTTTAAGAAGCTGCCAAAGTGTCTTCTACCGTGGCTGTATTATTTTACCTTCCCAGTAGCAATGTGAGTGATCCAATTTCTTTGCATTCTCACAAGTGTTTTGGTGTTGTCATTATTTTTTAAATCTTAGCAACTCTGAGAGGTATGTAGTGATATCTCATTTTGGTTTTAATTTGTATTTCCCTGATGACTAATGATACTGAACATCCTTTAATTAAATTATTTCCCATCCGTATATCCTTTTTGGTGGAACATTGGTTCATGCCTTTTGCCTATTTTCTCATTGGATTGTTTGTATGTTTTAGAATTTGGGAGATCCTTTTTTTTTTTTTTCTGGGGTTGAGGGGACACTCTATTCTTTTTTTTTTTAATTTTTTTATTAATTTTTTTTGCAAACAAACAATAAACATTTTCTAAAAATACATACAAAGAAAAAGATGCGTATCAAACATATTAGGAAGGTTGCACATGGGAAGAAGGGGAATAGAAATGGGGAGTGGGAATTAAAGAAAATGAATGAGAGAGGGACTTTGTATGGATCAATGATAATAACTCAATCCTCTATTTGACAAAGAAGAAGGAGAAGGAAGAGGAAGAAAAAGAAAGTGGGATAAAGGATCAGAAAGGGAGGAAAATAGAAAAAATTAGAGTATGACTCCAGGGTAGACCTGTTTTGTTGTCGCTGGGTTGGTTGGTTGGTTTGTCTGTTGTATTTATCATATGTTTCGCCATGTTGGCCAGGCTGGTCTTGAACTCCTAGCCCCAAGTGATCAACCTGCCTCGGCCTCCCAGAGTGCTGGGACTACAGGCGTGAGCCACCACGTCCAGCCCCCACATTGCTTCTGGCCTCCGTGGTAGACCTCCCAGATGGGGCGGCAGGGCAGAGGCGCTCCTCACTTCCCAGACAGGGTGGCTGGGCAGAGGCGCTCCTCACTTCTTCCCAGACGGGGCGCCCAGGTAGAGGCGCTCCTCACTTCTTCCCAGACGGGGCGGCTGGGCAGAGGCGCTCCTCACTTCCCAGACGGGGCGGCCGGGCAGAGGCGCTCCTCACTTCCCAGACGGGGTGGCCGGGCAGAGGCGCTCCTCACTTCTTCCCAGACGGGGCGGCCGGTCAGAGGCACTCCTCACCTCCCAGGGGAGATCTTTGTATGTCTAGATATTGCAAATATTTTTCTCAATCTGTAGCTTGTCTTTTTATTCTCTTCACATGGTCTTTTGCTGAGCAAAAGATTTTTATTTTGGTAAGATCTAGATGATCACATTTTCCTTTTATATATCATGCTTTTGGTTTTAAGTGTAAAAACTTATTCCGTAGCCCTAAATGCTGAAATATTCTCCTGTGTTTTTTTCCTAGAAGTTTTATACTTTGGTTTTAAATATTTTTTAAAAGATGCTCAGTTACTTATTCTCTGAGTCATGTCCAGTACAGGGATTGCCAAGGGTCTCTGTGTTCTTTTTTAAAAAATTATGGTAAAATACACATAACATAAAATTTACTTTCTTAACCATTTTTTTTTTTATTATACTTTAGGTTTTAGGGTACATGTGCACAATGTGCAGGTTTGTTACATATGTATCCATGTGCCATGTTGATTTCCTGCACCCATTAGCTCGTCATTTAGCATTAGGTATATCTCCTAATGCTGTCCCCGCACCCCCCCACCCCCCACCCCCCACCCCACAACAGTACCCGGAATGTGATGTTCCCCTTCCTGTGTCCATGAGTTCTCATTGTTCAATTCCCACCTATGAGTGAGAACATGCGGTGTTTGGTTTTTTGTCCTTGCGATAGTTTACTGAGAATGATGTTTTCCAGTTTCATCCATGTCCCTACAAAGGACACGAACTCATCATTTTTTATGGCTGCATAGTATTCCATGGTGTATATGTGCCACATTTTCTTAATCCAGTCTATTGTTGTTGGACATTTGGGTTGGTTCCAAGTCTTTGCTATTGTGAATAGTGCCGCAATAAACATACGTGTGCATGTGTCTTTATAGCAGCATGATTTATACTCCTGTGGGTATATACCCAGTAATGGGATGGCTGGGTCAAATGGTATTTCTAGTTCTAGATCCCTGAGGAATCGCCACACTGACTTCCACAATGGTTGAACTAGTTTACAGTCCCACCAACAGTGTAAAAGTGTTCCTATTTCTCCACATCCTCTCCAGCACCTGTTGTTTCCTGATTTTTTAATGATGGCCATTCTAACTGGTGTGAGATGGTATCTCACTGTGGTTTTGATTTGCATTTCTCTGATGGCCAGTGATGATGAGTTCTTAACCATTTTTAAGTGTACAGTTCAATGGCATTAAGTACACTCTCACTGTTGTGCAGCCATCACCACCATCCATCCACAGAACTCTTCTGATCATTCCAAACTGAAATTCTGTATGTATTGAACAGTAGTTCCCTACTCCCTCTTGCCCACAGCCCTTAGCAACCACCATTCTACTACTTTCTATCTCTATGCATTTAACACATAAGCGGAATAATACAATATTTGTCCCTTTTGACTGGCTTATTTCATTTAGCATAATGTCCTCACACTTCATCCATGTTGTAGCATGTGTCAGAATTTCCGTCCTCTTTAAGGCTGAATAATATATATACCACATTTAGCTTATTAATTAATTCATCAATGGACACTTGGGTTGCTTCCACCTTTTGGGCATTGCAAATAATGCTGCTATGAACATGGGTATATAAGTATCTCTTCAAGGCCCTGCTTTCAATTCTTTTGGGTATATACTCAAATGTAGAATTGCTAGATCATATGGTAATTTGATTTTTAATTTTTTTTTTTTTTTTTGAGATGGAGTCTCGCTCTGTTGCCCAGGCTGGAGTGCAGTGGCACGATCTCGGCTCACTGCATGCTCTGCCTCCCGGGTTCATGCCATTCTCCTGCCTCAGCCTCCTGTAGCTGGAATTACAGGCGCCCGCCACCATGCCCGGCTAATTTTTTGTGTTTTTAGTAGAGATGGGGTTTCACTGTGTTAGCCAGGATGGTCTCGATCTCCTGACCAAGTGATCTGCCCGCCTTGGCCTCCCAAAGTGCTGGGATTACAGGCGTGAGCCACCGTGCCTGGCTGATTTTTAATTTTTTGAGGAATTGCCATACTGTTTTCCACAGCACCTGTACTATTTTACATTCCCATTAACAATGCACAACTGATTGAAATGCTCATCTATTCCAGAGACACCCTCATAGACACACTGGAAATAATGTTCTA
Organism: Hylobates moloch; assembly: GCF_009828535.3. Taxonomy (NCBI): domain Eukaryota; kingdom Metazoa; phylum Chordata; class Mammalia; order Primates; family Hylobatidae; genus Hylobates; species Hylobates moloch. The sequence goes on along the minus strand of NW_026652283.1, from coordinate 86,618,883 downwards.
CCAGGTATCTGGACATCCCTTAGTCCAGTCAAACTGACACCTAAAATTAACTATCACCATCTATGTATCTGCCTTTATGCCAGTGCCACACTGTTTTGATTATTGTAGCTTTGTAGTAAGTTTTGAAATCAGGAAGTGTGAGACCATTAACTTTCTTCTTTTTCAAGTTTTTTTTTTTTTTTTTTGAGACAATAGTCTTGCTGTGTTGCCCAGGCTGGAGTATAGTGGCTATTTACAGGTGCAATCCCACTACTGATCAGCATGGGAGTTTTGGCCTGCTCCATTTGCAATCTGTGTTAGTTTACTTCTCCTTAGGCAACTTGGTGGTCTCCCCTTTCCACGAGGTCACCATTTTGATGCTGAACTTACTGTGGACACCCAGTCAGCACTGTGCACTACAGCCCAGAACTCCTGGGCTCAAGCAATCCTCCTCCTGTCTCACCCTCCCGAGGAGCTGGGACTACAGGCATGAGCCACCACACCTGGCTCAAGGTCATTTTAGATGTTTTACATCTTAAGTCCACGATCCATTTCAAGTTAATTTTTGTATAAGTTGTGAGATTTAGGTTGAGGTTATTATTTACCCTATGGATGTCTCTGTTCGGGTCTATTGATCTATATGTTTATCCCTCTGCCAATACCATATGATCTTGCCTACTGTAGCTATATAGGAAGACAATATCAGGTAGAGTGATTCCTCTCACTTTATTCTTCTTTGTCAAGATTATTCTAACTATTCGAGGGTCTTTAACTTTCCATATAAATTTTAGAATACACTTGTCTAAATCTATTAAAAACTTTGCTGGAATTTTGATAGGCATTGAATGAAACCTATAATTCAGTTTGGGGAGAATTGACATCTTTACTATGTTGTCTCCCAACCCATGAACACACTCTGTCTCTTCATTTGTTTAGCTCTCCCATTATTTCTTTAATCAGCATTTTGTAGTTTTTGGCATACATATCCTGTGTGTGTTTTGCCTTAATATTTCATTTTCTTTTGAGTGACTGTACATGGTATTAAGTTTTAAATTTCATTTTCTTCACGTTCATTGTTAGTAAATAGAAATGCAATTAATGTTTGTGTGTTAATCTTATATCCTCCAACTTTGCTGAACTCATTGATTAGTTCCTGTAAGCTTTTTATGGAGATTTCCTGGGATTACTTCCCCTTCATTCCTGAAAGGTACTTTCATTGGATATAAAATTCACAGCTGATGGTTCCTTCAGCACTTGAAATATGTTGTACCACTTTCTTCTGGCCTCCATAGTTTTGGTTTTTTTTAGAGACGGAGTCTCGCTGTGTCCAGTGAGTGCTAGAGTCCAGGCTGGAGTGCAGTGGTATGATTTTACCTCACTGCAACCTCCGCTTCCTCAGTTTAAGCAATTCTCCTGCCTTGGTCTCCCGAGTAGCTGGGACTACCAGCATGTGCCACCACACCTGGCTAATTTTTGTATTTTTAGTAGAGATGGGTTTTCACCATATTGGCCAGGCTGGTCTTGAACTCCTGACCTTAAGTGATCTGCTCACCTAGGCCTCCCAAATGGCCTCCATAGTTTTGGATGATAAATCCACTGTCATTTGAATTGGCATTTAACTACAGGTGATGTATTGTTTCTCTCTGGCTGCTTTTGATATTTTTTTCTTTGTCTTCAGTTTTCAAAAGTTTAATTATGATGTGTCTTGGCATGGATTTCTTTGGGTTTATTCTCTTTGGGGTTTTCTCAGCTTCTTGGATGTGCTGGTTTGTGTCTTAACCAAATTTTGGAAGTCTTCAGGCATTATTACTTTAGTTATTCCCTCAGCCTCATTCTTTCTCCTCTCCTTCTGAGACTGCAATGATATGCAGTGATACAAACATTGATTTTTTTTTTTATTGTCCTATGGGCCCCTGAGACTGATGCTCTCTCTCTCTCTCTCTCTCTATATATATATATATATACACACACACACACACACACACACACACATACACATATAATTTCTTCCCACTATATGATGTCTTTGTTGTTTAGACTGGGTAAATTCTATTGATCTGTCCTCAATCAAGCACTGACTTTATCTTCTGTCATTTCTCTCCTATTGAGGCCATCTAGTAGGCTTTTATTTCTGTGGTTGTATTTTTCAGTTCTATAATTTCCATTTGGTTCTTCTATATAACTTCTTTTTTGGTGAGAATTGTTAAGTTTTTTTATTCATTCCAATAAAATTTGAACCAATTGTTGAAGCGTTATTATGATGGCCACTTTAAAATCCTTGCCAGATAATTCTAACAACTGGTTAATCTCAGTGTTGGTGCCAGTTGATTCTTTCCACATTCAAGTTGTGATATTCCTCATTCTTGGTATGACAGGTGAGTTTCAGTTGTGTCTTAGATATTTTGGCCATCATGTTAGGAGACTCTGGGTCCTACTTAGTTCCTTGGTTGCAACATCAGTCACCTTGTTTACATTTATCATGCATATCCTGGTCTGAGGACTGAGGTTCCAGTGGGCTGAGGTTCCAATGACAATTTAATTTTGAGAGGCTTTGTGGTGTTCTTTTCATATGCTTGGTTTCTTTGGTGCTGCTGGAGCTCCTGCTGGTTCCTGCTAGTGCTGCCTGAGAGGGCAGAAGGGGTGTTCCTAGGTCAGGCTGCCCAGCGTCTCTTGGCAGGGGAGGTGAGTTTTGGGCCCAGTGTGAAAGGAGAGTGCTTCCCCTGGCTGCTAATTGTTAGTGGGGCACCTGAGTAATCTCCCCTCTGGTAGTGCTGGGCTCATGTGGAGTTTTCAGAGGGACTCCTCTTCAAATTGTAAGAGGGCTGAGCCTGTTTTGGCTGCCTTCTGTTGATAGGCTGGGGGTCGGGAAACACCAGGCCTGGGTCATCTTCTTCCACTGAGTGGGGGTACATAAGATATCCTGCCACTGAGTTGTTCCTTTATTCTTAGGGTCCCAAACTAATGCATAATTCCCTTGCCAGCTTTCAGTGTTATCTTCTGATTGCCTCTTGCATTGTTTTCACAGTTTATAGTTGTACTTGACAGGAAGGAGCAGGGAGAAACAAGTTTACACCATTTTGTCCAGGCCAGAAGTCATCTTTTCAAACATTTTAAAAAGTAGATCGCTGTATTAGTCCGTTTTCACACTGCTGACAAAAACATACCTGAGACTGGGTAATTTAGAAAGGAAAGAGGTTTAATTGACTCCCAGTTCCACATGACTGGGGAGGGCTCACAATCACGGCAGAAGGCAAGGAGAAGCAAAGTCCTGTCTTACATGGATGGCAGCAGGCAGAGAGAGAACTTGTGCAGGGGAACTCCTCTTTATAAAACCATCAGATGTCGTGAGACTTATTCATTATGAGAACAGCAAGGGAAAGACCCACCCCCAGGATTCAATTACCTCCCACGGGGCCCCTCCCATGACACGTGGGAATTGTGGGAGCCACAATTCAAGATGAAATTTGGGTGGGGACATGGCCAAATGATATCAATCGCCAAAGAGCTCATTGGAAACTCAGCATGTGTGAAAGGCCTTGTTAATTAGAGGGCTTCACTGTAGGATGATTTGACCAGGCTTACTGATATCTTTTTGTTTCCTCTTGGGCTATCAGATCCCTCAATTTCAATTCTCTATTTGGAGGTCATAGCTGACCTGCCAGCTTTCTGGGAGCTGAGTGGGAGTAGGGTTTTCCATTTAGAACATGGAGTTTCTCTTAATTACCCAGTGTTCACACTGCACCACTGCCTTCACCTCTGCTGAGTGTCTTAGTCAAGAGCCCTCTGGTTTATCTTCTTTGGAAATGAAACACCAGGTGGTGGTTGATTCTCCTGTATGTTTAAAGGTACCTGGTGTTGCCAATTCTGGACCTTCTCTGTGGATTCTGAGGTATAGAAGAGTTGCAGCTGGGCTTCCCATTGCTGACTGAGAGTCAGGACTGCTACGCTGCTCATCACACATCACCTGCTTTCCAGAATCCGTGGTGGCATTATTATGTCCCTGTAGAGTATGTTGTATACTATGTTCCTGAGAGTTTATGCTATATATTTTTTTCTCTTTACCATCTACTTTAATTGTAGTGAGCTTTCAAAAGGAAGCAAAATAAAAATGTGTATTTTATCTGCCACCATTAACTGGAAGGCTTGCCTCACTTCTTTTGCTACAAAATGAGATCTTCGATCAGAAGCAGGCTTGAATTTGGTTCCATGAAAATGAGTAAGGCACGAAGTCTATGGATAGAGGAATTAGCAGAAATGTGGCAGGCAGACAAGGCAAATCCAGATTCAGAATACATATCAGTAAAACTTTAGTAGAATGATCAATTTCAATTCTTAGGAAACCCACAATCCATTAGTCACTCCCAAGGACCTCTGTAGGTCAGACCATCTGATTACCACCCACTCCAGCCCTGCTGCTTATTACAGTAACCATGCCCATTTTGCCTTTCGTGCTTATGAGCCATTCCTTGGCCATTGTCAACCCTAAGATCCCATTATCCTCCCTGAAAGCAGGAAGGCCACTTCATAGGCAAAGGCTCCCACCCACACCCTTGACAGGTCAAAGTTGCCAGCATTCCTCACCAACAAGTTCCTCAGTGATGGGCAAAAGTGTCCTCTAAGCCCTCTCAGCTTAGAGAGGGTGGGGATGGATGACATACCTAATAGATCCACTCCAACATTCTGGGCTGCCTGTTTTTGAATCCCTTTATGTCACATAAGAGCATTTCCAGCATCTCAACTTCTTGCACCATAGGCCACCTTTAACCCAGAAGTCAGTGAAGAAGCAAGCAGGCCATTAGAAATTCTCTCGACTTCTCAAGCTCACCCTTGAGCACCTGTTGCTGGAATACTCCTGCAATGATTTTCAACATCACACAGCCCTCTTAGCAGCAGACCACAGAATCTTCACTGGCTGGTGTGGTATCAGACAGATTACAGAAACTTCAGGAGTGCTTGAGTCAGGATTGCAGGCTACATAGCCCAGACAATGGCTAAACCACAGCCAGTAGGGACAGATCCCTCAGCTTGTATGGTGGACAGTGGAAAGTAGACTCCAGAAGTTCCAACACTGCTGTCCATCAGCCCTTCGCCAAAATATGGATGCTGCAGTTTCCTGCTTCCTGTTCCAAACTGAAGTTTTGGGATGGGTGCATATGATGGGTTGAGCTCAGTGGCATGTCTGTGTTCCTGGGGAAGCTGGGAAAATAAATTCTGGTTACTACCACAGGGGAGAAGGACTACTTATGTGGGAACTGTCCAAAACATAGGAAGACTATTTAGAAGATGCAGGAAGGCCACCAAGTGTGACAAATATCTGCCACCCAAATATCCTGAGTTCAAGCAATTATCCTGCCTCAGCCTCCTGAGTAGCTGGGACTATAGGCACACGCCACCATGCCCAGCTAATTTTTGTATTTTAGTAGACACGGGGTTTCACCATATTGATCAGGCTGGTCTCGAACTCCTGACCTCAGGTGATCCACCCACTGCCCTAGCCTCCCAAAGTGTTAAGATTACAGGCGTGAGCCACCGCGCCTGGCCCATTTTATGTTTCTCTTAAATGACCCTGTGATATGCTAAGATTCCTAATGAAGGCAGAAGCTATCAGTTAAAAATATGAGTAGACAACCTGGAAGAAGCTTAAAATAATTATACTGAGTGAACGATGTCAGACAAAAAAAGTACATACTGTATGATTCCTCTTACATAAAACTTTAGGAAATGCAAATGAATTATAGTGACAGAAAGCAGATCAGTGATTGGGTTGGGGTGTGTGGGAAGAGATGGAGGAGAGATTTTAAAAGGGGATGAGGAAAAGTTCGTGGGTGACAGATGTGCTCCCTGTCTTGATTGTGGTGGTGGTGGTTTCACAGATGTATATACATATGTCAAAACTTATCCAGTTGTACGCTTTAAATACGTGCAGTTTATCACATGCCACTTATGCCTCATTAAAGTTATTTTTAGAATATTAGACTGCTTCCTATTTGCTGGCCATCTAAATTCCAATTTCTGTAAAATGGGAAAAATAATACCTACCTTATAATTTTGGTGTGAAGATTAAATGAGTAAAATTTAAAAGGCTGAAATGAGATGACATCTTCCCTTGGATTCCACTAAAAGTCTTGGAGTCACCCTTTCTCCCCTCTTTTTCTACACCCACATGCAACCTCTGGGTTGATTAGAGTGGGTGGAGACAGAGATGAAACAGGGTTGGCCGTGACTTGAAGACTTGACAGTTATTGAAGTGGAGAGATGGGTACATGAGAGTTCAGAATATTATCCTCTCTACTTTTGTATGTATTTGTATTTTCCACAATAATAATTTAAAAATAAACAGTGAGGCTGGGCATGGTGGCTCACACTTGTAATCCCAACACTTTGGGAGGCCAAGGTGGGAGGATCATTTAAGGCCTGGAGTTCGAGACCAGCCTGGGCAAAATAGTGAGATCCCATCTCCACAAAAATTTTAAAAATTAGCTGGGTGTGGTGGTAGGTGCCTGTAGTCCCAGCCACTCAGGAGACTGAGGTAGAAGGATCATTTGAGCCCAGGAGATCGAGAATGCAGTGAATTGTGATCACACCACTGCACTCCAAGCTGGGTGACAGAGCGAGACCCTGTTTAAAAAAAATAAAAATAAAAAATAAAACACAGTGTTTCCCCGTTTCAACTCAGAGGAAAACCCAAGTCCTGATGCTGGCCCACGGGGGTCAGCATGATCCCCTACCCTAACCTCTCCCCTTACCTCCTCCTACTCACCTCCTCATTCACTGCTCCAGCCCTATTGGACTCTGTGCTGTTTTGGGAACGTGCCAGGCACTCTCTTGCCTCAGGACCTTTGCTCCAGCTGTTCCCCCACTGGGAATCCTCCAAGGTTTGACCCCTCTCAAATGTGATCCTCTAGGTGAGTCCATCCTGACTACTCCACTTCAAATCGTTACCACCTCCTCCCCTCACTTCCCATGCGCCTTCCGTTTCACTTGTCTCCACAGCCATGACCATCATCTGATGCCCCGTATAACTATTTATTTATTTCTGTCTCCGCTACCAACCTTGCCCTGACCCCCTGACGAATGTAAGCTCCATGAAGACCGGAATTCCTGCCTGATTTGCTCACTGCTGACTCTTCAGCATTTAAAGCAGTGCACAGGTTCTTGATGAATGAATGAGCCACATACACATGTTCTACTTGAATGTCTGGTAGGGAGTGAGCACTAAGGGATCCATCATAATCTAAAAATATTTCATTAAGTCATTTGATAAATCTAAGTTAATTGTTCAGTCAGTATCTTCTGGCTTGGTCTTTGAAAATTAGACTACGATTGATGAACATTTTTGTTAATTCTTTGGAGGCAGCAAGGTAGGGAAGGGTTCCCACAGTCTTTGGAAGAGGGCAGATCTGCTTCAAATCCTGGCGCAGGCCATGTCCGCTGTGTGACTTGGCCAAGGTGCCTAGCCTCTCAAGCCTCGTCTCCTCACTGGCTGTGCTTGCTAGCGATGCCCCGCAGTCCAGGGCTGGGCTGGAAGCTCACCACCTGCCCTCCCTGAGTGAGTCCTTGCCTTTTCAGCAAGAGGGACAGGACCACCTCCAGAGCTTGCCCAGGTGCTGTGTCCCTCTGGAACCTGCTGGTGGGGTGAGCAAGTGATGATCAGATGCACCATTTAAGAGGGACAGAGGCCAGGCTCTGTGGCTCACACCTGTAATCCCAGCACTTCGGGAGGCCGAGGTGGGCGGATCACCTGAGGTGGGAAGTTTAAGACCAGCCTGGCCAACATGGTGAAACCTCGTCTCTACTAAAAATACAAAAAAAAAAAAAAAAAAATTAGCCGGGAGTGGTGGTGGGCGCCTGTAATCCCAGCTACTAGGAAGGCTTAGGCAGGAGAATTGCTCGAACCCTGGAGGCGGAGGCTGCAGTGAGCTGAGAATGCGCCACTGCACGCCAGCCTGAGCAACAAGAGCAAAACTCCGTCTAAAAAAAAAAAAAAAAAAAGGGACAGAGAGTGATATTGCTGAGATCACAAAAGGGAGGTGACTCAGTCCTAGCCCAGCCTGCTGTCATCTCTCCTATACCCACTCCCCTCCCCCACTCCCCCGCCTGACGTTATAAACAAGTGACTCAGAGGAATGATGGGGGTGTGCCTCATAATAGTTCATTCCAATGTCCTGGGGGCTAAATTTAACACACAGCTGCAGCCTCTGGCACTTTGGGAACAAGTTAATCTTGGTGACTGAGGCTGAAGAGTGTGTGTGTGTGTGTGTGTCTGGCGGTGGGGCGGGGTGGGGAGGGTGTGGGAGGGGGGTCAGGAGTCCAGAGCAAGGTAGGCATCAAGACTGGCTGTCCTGGGCTTCAACCTTGGTCCCTCAGACCATAGACAAGGTGCAGGGGCCCCATGGCCAGGCAGTCTCAGGTCTGGCCTAATATGCACCAAGAATAATGAGTATAGACAGCTAAAGTCCTGAAATATTAAACTTGTAGTGTTACTTTTTGAACACTAGAATTCAGAATGTCACTCCCTAGAATGTTAAAACCCCGGGGGTTTAAAAACCTAGAATAGTAGAATCCTAAGAAATTAATTTTCTAGCACATCTGACACCTCAGAAGTGTTAAAACTCTCTAATAGTGTACTCCCGGGACATAGTATCTTGGTGCTTCTGAACCTCCAGCAGAGTTGAACTGAGGTCCTTAGCATCTAACTTTGCCACGTCCTCATTGTGTAGGAAGGGAAACTGTGGCTTAACAGAGCAACATGCCCTGCCCCAGGCCTCATAGGAAAGTGGCAATCTTGTTTACCTAAGGTACCTTCTTGCTTTCTTGCAAGGAGGAAGGACAGAAAGAAGAAAAGCTCTTCCCGTTTTAAAAGTGAGGCAACGGCGGTGGTGTCTTATGTCTGTAATCTCAGCTACTAGGGAGGCTGAGGCAGAAGAATGGCTTGATCCCAGGAGTTCAAGTCCAGGCTGGACAACATAGTGAGACCCTGCCTCTTAAAATAAAGGCAGGGCAACAGGGCCGCCAGAAAGTCAACCCCATGTCCAAGTTCTGACCAGAAAACCCAAGAACCCTGTATCCAGGGGTGGCTGGAGTGAGACATATTCCGGGGAGGAAGGTGGAGGCACCAGGACAGATGTTCCCAGAAAGCATGAAGGAAGGGAGACCCTGGAAGAGAGGCTCCAATGCTTTCCCGTCTCTGGACTGAGGGTCAGAGCGTAGGCCACCTTCTCCCCTAGGGGCATCTCCTGACCAAAGAATCCAGAGTCAAGGCCTCTCCGTGCTCCATTTAGAAATGAGGCAGTCAGGCCCTCATCCTTCAGAAGGGCCCAGACACCCCACCCCGTCCCATAAGCCCCGGGGGCTGAAGCAAGTCTTTCTCCGGGAGGGGGCCTCTGCCCAGCTGTCCCCTGTGCGTCATGTGCAGAAGGCCAGGCGGCTCGCCTTACAGGGACCCGGCCACCTCTATATATAGCTCCTCAAAGACAGCTGCGCAGTCTAAGCAAGCCCCAGCAGGAAAGCAGGGGTACAGAGAGGAGCCCCCTTGGCACCGCCACGGCACCCTAGGCCACCCACCATGGCGCTGGGCTTGGAGCAGGCGGAGGAGCAGCGGTTGTACCAGCAGACGCTCCTGCAAGACGGGCTCAAAGACATGCTGGACCATGGCAAGTTCCTCGACTGTGTGGTGCGGGCGGGCGAGCGCGAGTTCCCGTGCCATCGCCTGGTGCTGGCCGCCTGCAGCCCCTACTTCCGGGCGCGCTTTCTAGCCGAGCCGGAGCGCGCGGGCGAGCTGCACCTGGAGGAGGTGTCCCCGGACGTGGTGGCCCAGGTGCTGCACTACCTGTACACGTCAGAGATCGCGCTGGATGAGGCGAGCGTGCAGGATTTGTTTGCCGCGGCTCATCGCTTCCAGATCCCTTCCATCTTCACCATCTGCGTGTCCTTCCTGCAGAAGCGCCTGTGCCTCTCCAACTGCCTGGCCGTCTTCCGTCTCGGCCTCCTGCTCGACTGCGCGCGTCTCGCCGTGGCTGCCCGCGACTTCATCTGCGCTCACTTCACGCTGGTGGCGCGCGACGCTGACTTCCTCGGACTCTCGCCCGACGAGCTCATAGCCATCATCTCCAGCGACGGCCTTAACGTGGAGAAGGAGGAGGCAGTGTTCGAGGCGGTGATGCGGTGGGCGGGTAGCGGCGACGCCGAGGCCCAGGCTGAGCGTCAGCGCGCGCTGCCCACCGTCTTCGAGAGCGTGCGCTGCCGCTTGCTGCCGCGCGCCTTTCTGGAGAGCCGCGTGGAGCGCCACCCTCTCGTGCGTGCCCAGCCCGAGTTGCTGCGCAAGGTGCAGATGGTGAAGGATGCACACGAGGGCCGCATCACCACGCTGCGGAAGAAAAAGAAGGGGAAGGACGGAGCCGGGGCCAAGGAAGCTGATAAGGGCACAGGCAAAGCCAAAGCAGAGGAGGATGAGGAGGCCGAACGTATCCTTCCTGGGATCCTCAATGACACCCTGCGCTTCGGCATGTTCCTGCAGGACCTCATCTTCATGATCAGTGAGGAGGGCGCTGTGGCCTACGATCCAGCAGCCAACGAGTGCTACTGTGCTTCCCTCTCCAACCAGGTCCCCAAGAACCACGTCAGCCTGGTTACCAAGGAGAACCAGGTCTTCGTGGCTGGAGGCCTCTTCTACAACGAAGACAACAAAGAGGATCCCATGAGCGCATACTTCCTGCAGGTGCCTGACCAGCCTTGGGAGCCGCCAGCTAATGCTGGGCTCTAGGCACTGGGGGCAGTCTTGGGGCCCAGAAGGGGCTTGTGTCTACACAAGGGAATGCCACTGGGTCTAGGGCGAGATGTAGACTGGGGAGGTTGACTGATAGCCACCTACTTGAAAGTTGAAGACAGTCAATAGGCAGCTGCCAAAAAGCAGCATAACTTTGGTATCTCAGTTTCAGGGATGTGGTAGCCCCAAGTTGGCATATGTTGGAGGCTCTGCACAGGGGTTGGGGTGGGGCACAGTGAGGAGGGGCAAGGTCGGTGTGAGGATCCTGGGCAGGGCCTCTGCCTGAAGGCCAGGCCTGGAGCTCACAGCAGTGTCCCAGACAAAGGAACAATCCTGTCTGGTCCTCCCATTGTACAGATGAGGAAACTGAGGCCCAGGAGGGATCAGCAGAGTGGAGTGCCAGGTCTGAGTTGGGGTGTGACTGTGAGATCTCAAAGGGCAGAGACAGTTTCATGGAGACTGGCCATATAAGTTTGAGCCTTGCCAGTGGGGTGGGATTTGGAGATGTGAAGGGGAAGATGGCAGTGTTTCCGGCCAAGGAACGGTAAGCAAGGGATAGAACTGGGACTGAGCCTGGTGAGTGGTGTGCTCAGGGAGGCCTGACCAGCAAGGGGGTGACAGGCGCTTGGTGCCAGGGTTAAGCTCACAGGCCTTACGGTTGCACTGGGGGATGAGGGCAGCTTCACCAGCTACTAGCTCAGCAGTGTGGGCACATTGTTTATTCTCTCTGGGCCTCTGTTTGTAAGTGGGGATATTCTTCTTCCTGCATGATAAGGTCGTTGGAAGGTTAAATGATGCTTATAAAGCGCTCATCAGCACAGTGCTCAGCCCTCAGAAAACTTTCCAAAAAGATGAACCCCTAGTATTAATATCTTTATTATAAGGCTGTGGAGGTGGACAAGGCCATGGACTGTAGATTTTACAGGGCAAAAGGCAGGGCTGTATTTGGAAGTTTCCTGAACAGTGGGATGGGGTGGAGAGGAGGGGGCAGGCAGGCCTCAGTTGGGAGTTGTTCAGCCTGGGAAAGCAAGGCCATAGCTGGACTTCCCTCACAGAGCTCCCCCTTGTTTCTGTGCTGTCGTGCCCTACCGCCTGCTATAATGGTGGTTGCCAGGAGCCTGCCTGGGTGTGGGGGACGCTCATCTGCTCTCAGCCTGATGGTAGGAGGGGCACTGTCTCTCAGGGAGCCTCCAGGCTGTATTGGCCCTACCTGGGTTCCCAACCTCCTCTGCGATCTGGGGCAGTGGGACTGAGTGGGGCTGGGCTGAGGCTGGGGGAGTGGGGGGCGGTAGCTGACTGGACACCTGGCCTGCAGTTTGACCACCTGGACTCAGAGTGGCTGGGGATGCCACCGCTGCCCTCGCCCCGCTGCCTGTTTGGCCTGGGAGAAGCTCTCAACTCCATCTACGTGGTCGGTGGCAGAGAGATCAAGGATGGCGAGCGCTGCCTGGACTCGGTCATGTGCTACGACAGGCTGTGAGCGTGGCTGGGGTGGGGCTGAGCTCCCTGGGGGTGAGTGGGGCATGAAGGTCGCAGCTGGTCTAGGGCCTGGGGTGGGATTTGGAGCTAGAGCCTTGGGCTTAGAGTGAAGGTGGGCTTGGGTAAGGGTGGGGAGGTTGGGGGACAGGGTGGGATCAAAGAACTGAGAGGCCTGGGAAGTTCCAGCAATGGATCTGACGCATCTCGAATATGTGTTAGGTGGATGGGCGGATGGGTGCAGAGACAGGGACTGAGCCGAGCCTGGATGGGTGCCCACCCCCACCCCCACCCCCACTCCCGTCTCCTCCAGGTCATTCAAATGGGGTGAATCGGACCCGCTGCCTTACGTGGCGTATGGCCACGCAGTGCTCTCCCACATGGACCTGGTCTACGTAATTGGCGGCAAAGGCAGTGACAGGTGAGGCTGGGCCTGGAGCGAGTCTGCGGAGCAGAGGTAGAATCTCCCAGAGGCTGTCAGGGGTTTGTCCTGGCTGCCCTGGCAGGCGATTGCAGGGAGGCGTGGCTGGGCTCCTGCTTCTCTCCACCCATTCCCACCCTCCACCCCGCAGGAAGTGCCTGAACAAGATGTGCGTCTATGACCCCAAGAAGTTCGAGTGGAAGGAGCTGGCACCCATGCAGACCGCCCGCTCACTCTTTGGGGCCACTGTCCATGATGGCCGCATTATTGTGGCAGCTGGGGTCACCGACACAGGGCTGACCAGTTCTGCCGAAGTGTACAGCATCACAGACAACAAGTACGAAAGCTTGTCCCTTCTGCCAAGGACAACTTGTGGCTTTGGGCTTCTGTCAGCCCCAGCAGGAGCCGCAGTCCCTGTCTTGGGTCTCCAGTGTCGAGTTTGGACATCAGTATAGAAATAGGCCTTCTCTCCTGATCGGCAGTGAGGTGGGAGGCGGGGCAAGGGTTATGGCCAGCCTGGTCTGCAGGAGGGGGCTCCCAGGGCTAGGGGAGGGGATACCAGGTTCCTCATTCAGGGACTCATACCAGGCAATGGCCTGGTGCAAGGGATATAGCAGTGAACAAGACAGAAGCTGCCCTGCCTGGGACACCAGAAAAGAGAAAACTGAACTGAGAGACAGTTGGACTCAGCTCGCAAAAGGGGTGAGGGTGTTGGGAGGAGGTTGCCCCAGACTAAGGAAAGGTGGTGCTGAGGCAGTTAGGAGAAAAACTCAAGGCCCATAGGACGGAAGGTGTTGCTCCAGCTGGGTGGAGGTGGGTGGGTGATGGAGGTGGGATAGTGGTGCCAGGGCTGGAGCAGGGGCCAGCAGGAGAGGGACTGTATCTCATCTGTTTTCTACTAAAGTACTTCATGGCAGCTGATATAGAGAGCAGATTAGGGATTTCCCAGGGGTCAGGAAGGTCAGGGGTGATGAAGGCCTGGTGCTGGGGGCACAGCGGGGATGGGGCTGAGGGGACGCACTGGACGAAGACAGGCCAGGGCTTCTTACACTGTGATGGGCATGCAAATCTCCTGGGGATCGCGTTAAAGTGCAGATTCTGATTCTTGGTATGCGGAGGGCTGAGAGCCTATAAGTCTGCATTTCTAACACACCCCCAGGAGATGCTGATGCTGCTGGGCCATGAGCCACACTTTGAGTAGCAAGAGTCTAGGAGGTGGAAGAAACAGGGCTTAGCTATTGATTGGACGTGGGGGTGAGAGGGGGAGAAGTACATGCTTCTGAGTGAGGGTGGGAGGCCATTTACTGGATAATCATTGGGATTGGGTAGGGAAAGTGAGGGTCCAGTTAGGACATGTGGACTTGAAGTGCCTGGGGGTGTTCAAAAGGACCCCACCCGGAGAGAGAGGGCTGAGCTGGAGGGAGAGATCTGGGGGTCAGTAGCACATGGAGGGGCCAAGCTCCCACGGGAGAGAGAGTGTAAATGGGAGGAGCTGAGGTCCAAGCCCTGATGGTGGAGGCAGCTGCATTATCCAGGAAGGAGGCCACAAAGGTGAGGCCGAAGAGATAGAAGGTGAGGAAAGTCACGTCAGCAGGGCTGTGTGCTGTAGGACTTCAGTGCGTGTGCAGTGGCTGGGGACCACAGGAAGGGCAGTTTCGGAGGATGGGACTAAGGCCCAAGGCAGGAGCCAGGGCAGCAAAGATACACTGAGAACAACTGGGCTGTGAAGGGAGAAGAAGGATGGAGCAGGTGTGCAAGGGGGGCGGGGCTGCAGGGGCCGCTGAGGGGCAAGAGGACTGCATCCAGGGCAAGGCTGGGGGCCTGCTAGGGGCTGGGGTTGTGAGTTGGAGGGTGGAGTTAGTTCAGGAGAGGAGTAGGGGCAGTGGGGAGATCCATGGTGGACTTTGCTGGACAGGTTGGATAGAATGGCAAGAGGACAAGGAAAGGAAAGTGGAGGAGCAAGAGAATGGGGAAGGAAGGGAAGACCAGAGGGACAGGGAAGGGGAACAGGGTTGGGGGCATGGGCGCCTGGGACTTGGATTGCAAAGGGTTGCAGTTGGAGCTGTAGGTGCTGGGTGGCAGGGACAGTCACTGGGCTTGCCGAGGCACCCCAATGATGCACCTTCTCACACACCCCCAGGTGGGCACCCTTCGAGGCCTTCCCACAGGAGCGTAGCTCACTCAGCCTGGTCAGCCTGGTGGGTACCCTCTATGCCATTGGTGGCTTTGCCACACTGGAGACGGAGTCTGGAGAGCTGGTTCCCACAGAGCTCAATGACATCTGGAGGTGAGTCCCGCCCCAGGGAGGCAAGGGGGCATCATGAGCAAGGCTGACACCCCATAGCACCATGGTGGGGTACCAAGGCACTGGGCAAGCTCCTCTGGGGACAAAGCAGATCCCTCTTCTAGGGAGTCCTGTAGGGAGGAACAGCCAACATACCCTGCTCGGCCGCTTCTCACCAATTTGTTGGGAAAGTCTGGGCTTGCACAGATGGCACCATGCCCCACTGTGGAGCAGCAACAGTGTTGCAGACGGGAGCATACCCAAGCTTAGGGCATAGACCCACAGAAACAGGGCCCAAATAGCAGCCGGATTTTCCTCTCTCCTGCCTTCCAGGTGCTTGGTCTGGAGGGAGGGCTGCCACTAGGGCTGGGAAGCAGTTGGAGCCCTGGCCTTTCAGAACCATTGCTCTCTATGGCTGGTCCTTTGTGGGGGTGGGGGAAGGAAGCTTTAGCCTCTGGGGCATCTCCTTCCTGAACCTGCAGCCATCCGCACTTCTGCAGGCAGCCCCTGGGGAGCAGTGCTGTCGGAGGCTGGGACTTGAGACTTAGTAGAAATGGAGCATGGAAATTCTCAAGGAGAGGACATTGATGGGGTGGTGTGGGCAGTGTAGATCTTCCTGGAGGGGAACTTTGAGGAATATGGGCACACCCCTTCACAGGTGATCTTTCCCGGGGAGAAAGACCCTTCCTGGAGTGAGGGGTGGGTGTTCCTTTGGGTGGGTCTTGTGGGGGTCTCCTTTCCCAGAGCCTGGGGATTTTCAGGAGCAGATCTCCCTAGAGATGGGCCGAGTGCTCTCAGCCACCCCTCTCTGCTGCGTTCCACTCTGGACTCAGCTGACCAAGCTCCCCATCCTTGTCCCCACTCTCTCTCACCCCCAGGTATAACGAGGAGGAGAAGAAGTGGGAGGGTGTCCTGCGGGAGATCGCCTACGCGGCAGGTGCCACCTTCCTACCAGTGCGGCTCAATGTGCTGCGCCTGACTAAGATGTGACCAGCTCAGGGAGACTGAACTAAGTACCCCTCCCATCCTGCGACCCTCACTGGCCTGGCCTTGTGGGGGCTCCAGAAAAGAGGCTAGGAGAGGCCAGAGTCTACCTGGATCCAGTTATGGTGCCTTAGGGGCCACGTCAGCCAAGGAAAGGGAAGTGCTGCTTAGTCCTGGACTTTGGGGCAAGGATGAGAAACTAGAGGCTTCTCCAGTGTTGCCATATCCCCCTAGGTTGTCTTGATCCACGGGTGGTATCCCAGGCCGTGTCCTGGCCCTGCCCCAGCCTGGCTGAGTGTGCTGGCAAAGTTCCCCACAGGACTCAGTCTTCTCGTCTGTCAGATGGGAGCATCCCCATCAAGTGCAGTGTACAGTGCAGATATGTCTCCTTCTTTAGGAAGAATAAAGCGCCTTCTGAGCAAGCAGCTCAGGGTCTGCATCAGTGCTCCAAGAGTCAGTGAGCAGGTGTGTTGAAGACTTGGGGCTTCAGTGTTTCGCTGTTGGGCTGCCAAAGTCGATGGTCTCTGCTCTCCATCTGGTGTCCCCTCCACTCTATGGATGGGAACCCCCGCCGCCTGAGGCCTAGAGCCTCCAGCTCCTCAGCCACCATGGGACTGTGGGAAGAAGCGTCAGGGAGCAGCCAAGCTGTTGTAGAAAAGTCTTTTATTCTATCGGTCAGGCTCCATCTGGCCCAAGAATAGCTGAGCAGAGCCCATCTCTCTACCCGCTCCCTCCTACTCCGGCTTCTCTTTGTCCTGCTTCTGCTCCTCCTCCAGTGCCAAGGTTCGCTCACGCTCCTTTACCAGCTGGATGCCACAGTAGGTGACAAACAAGATGGCCAGCGTGGTCTGGGGGAACCCTGTGTGGGGAGGGAGTCATAGACGCTCAGGAGCAGCAATGCATCCTCAGTGACTTTTGTTTTCCCACCCCTCCCCCGCTTGGTGGGCCCTCCCTGCTGAGTCCCAGAGGTGATGAGGGAGATAGGAGGCATTTTGTAAGGTCACAGTCCTTGAGGCTGATGCCTGGCACCTTCTGCATCCCCACACCCCTGTCCCTCACCTGTGAGTAGCAGGCGCCGGGCAACCAGCACTGTGAATTCGAGGCTGTTCAGGCTCACAAGGTTGTACATGATGATGGCCCAGAAGTTCATGGCTCCAAACAGGGCCCGGACCCTACGGGACATCTGCACTGACAGAGAGGCCTATCCGGTCCAGGAAAGCATGGGCAGCGGGACAAGAGGCCAAAGGAAAGAGGACGTGGTGGGTCAGCAGCCTTACCCACATGGCCAGTCAGGTCTTGGGGCTATGTCTGGGTCTCAGAGAGCCCCAGGTCAGCTCTCCCTCCTTGTTAAACATGGGGAAACAGGTCCAGAGAGAGGGCAAGGCCTGACCAACATGGCAAGGCCCAGGTGCTCCATTCCTCATAGAAGGGAGGGAGGGGCAGATTCCTACAGAGTGAGCCATTGCCCTGACAACCAGGAGGGTGGTGGTGAGAAAGTTCTGGATTGGGGGCCAGGTGGTTGGACAACTCCAGAAAGCAGCAGTGCCCCCCTTGCCCTCCATGACCCAGCCAGTCCCAGCCCCAGGTCTTCCCTGCTCACCTCAATTCGTGCTAGGGGCCCCCACTCTGCCAGTTTTTGCACCCAGAGCTCAAAGTTGAGGCCAAAGCAGTTAAGGAATGACCACAGGTAGACAATGTCACAAGGCCCAAGCCACAGAGTGGTGATGGCAAATGTGGCCACTGTGGCCGCCAGCTCTGGGATCACGGCGGAATGCTCCCCACCAATGTGGTTATACACATATCTGCAGGAAAGATGGGAGAAGCGCCACTGGGAGTGTGGGAAAGGGCAGGGATAAGATGGGAGAGGACACACAACAGGGCAACCTCCTCAACACTGTCATCCTGGGTGCATTCAACGTTCCTGACCTCAGGTAGCAGCTCCTCTTCCAACCAACTTCAAATTGTGGCAGGCTCAGCCTGGGACATTATAGCTTCTCTAGCTCTGTTCGTTTACTCTCCAAATGATCTCATCCAGACCCAAGATTTCAAGTACTATCTCTATGCCGATGACCCCTAAATCTGTGTCTTTAGCCCAGTCTCTCCGATTTGTATATCCAATTGCTACTAGCCATGTCACTTGATTGACAGATTCCCCTATCCCTGCTCAAACCCCACTCCATCCTCATCTCAGTGAATGGTACCACCATCCATTCAGTTGCTCAGGGTATAAGCCTTGGTGCCATCTTGGATTCTCAATTTGTCTCATCACCCACATCCAAGCAAGCCAGCAAATTCTGTTGGCTCCTCTCAGTACTGACCACTGCTCACCTCCTCTACCACCACCACCCTAGTCAAGATGATCTCTCTTCTCACATAAATTATTGCAAGAGTCTCTTAAGTGGTCTTCTCGTTTCTGCTTTTGCCCCCACGGTTCATTCTCCACACAGCAGCCAGAGGCATCTTTTAAGAGTGTAGCTCAGGTCACATCACTTCCATGATTAACCTCTCTGAATAGCTCCCCATTACAATTGGAATAAACTCAGTCTCATTACTCTGGCTAGAAGATCCCAAGTGGTCTGGTTTCTGTTCCCTCCCTGACCTCATCAGCCGCCATGCTCCCCCAGTTCACTATGCTGGCCCCATTGGCCTTTCTTACCTTTACACCCACACAGTTGGTTTGTGTCACAAGGCCTTTGCCCTTGTTGTTCCCTCTACCTGGTATTCTCTGCTCCACATCTGATTATCACTCAAATCTCAATTCAAATATCATTTCCTCAGAGAAGCCCGCCTAAACCCCAACTAAAGAAGCTTCTACCCTGTTGTCAACTTCTATCCCATTGCAATTTTATTTCCTTCATAACACTTACCACTCTCTAAAATTATCTTATTTATGTTTGTTTACCTGTTTATGGTCTGTATCTCCCCACTAGACTGTAAGCTCCATGAGTTCAGGTCTTTGCCATGTTCACTGCTGTATCCCCAGTGCCTAGAACAATGCCTGGCACATAGTAGGTGCTCAATAAATATTTGTTAAATAAGTTCAGTGGAAGACCCAGGAATAACCAGCCTCTCCATTCCTTGACCTCCTCATTTCCAATGGCTTTTTTCTCCACTCCACCTCAGCCACCCACACCCATGGCCATGCCCCAACTTTGTCACCACTTGAAAGTTCACTCCTTTCTAATTCCCATTCTTTACCCAACTCCTTTTGACCTCCTGGCCCCCCAGCTTCCGTTCTTCAATCCCATTGATCTTGTGACCCTCCCATCTTCACCACCGTCCTTAGCAGGCTTATATCCAATGAGTCATCACTATAAATAGTCTAAAAACCCTTATTCCTGACTTCTTCCTTGTCATCCATCTGGGAGAGCCCAATCACCTACTTTCTCCTCAGCTACACCCAGGCAGCTAAGCCCCATGGAGGAAATCTCACTTCTTCACATGCTGGAGTTCATAAGCCCGCCACCTCCAATACTACCTGGGCGCTCAGTGCCAAGATTTCTCTAGTCAGCTGCTTCTCCCATGCTCTGCAAGGGCCACTGTGTCCTTATCTCCCCACAAGTATGAGTGGAGAGATAGTATGAGTGGGGGGATCCAGGCTGGGTTGTGGGGGTAAGCGTATATGTTGCCTCTCTCCACATCCCAGTCCTGGCTTTCTCAGCTGATGGCCGTGCCTCCTGCTTCATGGAGAAGGCTGAAGCCTTCAAGTGGAATCCCTTACTTGTCTACATTAACCTGCCTTCCTCTGCATCCACACTGGCTTCTCTTCCTCCTCCTCCCACTGAAGCCAGGCCTCTGCCTGGAACTAGACACCATCACCTCCTTCCTCCTCAGGGACCTCACTCCATCAATCACCCCTGTATCCTGCATCACCAGCTTCTCTGTTGAATAATTCTTCTTAGCATGTCCCATTCTCTCCTATCTTTAACATATCCCTCTTCTCCCTCAGCCACTCCTGTCTTCCCCCTGCAGTCCCAGGCTTCTTCCAGGAGTCATCACACACTCCTCTACTCCTCAGTTGACTTTCCCTCCTTACCTGCCCCTGCCTTGCCCCATGAAAGGCTGAAAACCTCCATGTCACCAGCACTAATCCTCGGTCTCCAGCTTCCTTGAGGCTCAGTGGCATCTGACCCAACTGCCCCCACCATGCCTGGATGGTCTTCCCTTGGCTTCCAGGGTGGCACATGACCTTGATTCTTCTCCTGCCCCTCCAACCACTCTTTCCAGTCCTTTCTGCTGGCTCCTTTTCCTTCCAAGCAGAGCTCTTGCAGGCCAAATCTCGGCCATCCCCATCTCTCCTCTTCTCACACCACTCCCTCTCCTGAGGACTTAACCCACTCCCAAAGCCTAAAAACCACCTGCCCACACTCAGGACACTCTGAGTTCCATCAGTCCTCCAGACCCTCAGAAACCCAGACCCTCAGACCCAACCACCTCCCTGAACCTCCACAGGGATGTCTCCTAGATTTCGACTAGACATTTCTTAAACTGAAGCCCTCTCTGGAAACTGCCCTCCATCCTCCCAGGCTGCAGATAGGAATTTGAGCGTCATTTCCCTCTCCTTCCCAACACTCACACTTCATGGCCACGTTCTGTCCAGGCTGCTGTCTGTGTGACCCTCCTCCCACCACCTCTCTCCACCTCGGAGGCCCTCACTCAAGTCCTAACTTCTATATCTTTCACCCAGACCTCTGCCAATACCTCCTCACTGCCCTCTTTGCTTCCCCTGGCCCAGGGTGATCTTTTAAAATGTCGACCCATCTTGGCACTGCCCTGCTCAGACACCTGGCAGGATGGCTGTGACCACCCCCACCCCACTCCTACTCACTTGCAAAGCCAGTCGTTGATGCCACGGTCAAAGTGCCTGTAAGAGGAAAGCAGATGGGCATGTGCCCATCAGGGGCAGAGCTCCCCAGGCATGGGGGAAGAGGCTAGGGGAAGGTGTGGTCCCAGGGGGTGAGCCTCCCCCGTCCTGGCCAGCACTCACGTTTCCGCGAAGACGTAGAGCGCGGTGATGCACTTGGGAGGCTGGGGTGGGTCCAGGTGGTCGAGGCACGCCACAGTGTTGACAACACCAAAGAGGACGGCCGCCTTCACCCAGTCATACACCAGGTTTGAATAGGCTAGGCCAGCTGGGGGCAGGGCACCGTCACTGCCTGGGGTTCAATGGCCTGGGGCCTGCCCCCATGGAGACCCTGTCCCCCCACTTCTTTGGGGAGACACCAGGCTCTGCCTGCCCCATAGAGACCTCCCATATTGTGGAAATCAGCCATGCCTGGTGAAGTGGGTGGGATCTGTGGTATGCTGCTCTGGCCCCACAGGATGAAGCTAATGCCAAGACCCATGCATTAGAAAGAATAAGCCCCTGCTCCTATGCCCTTAGGTGCTGTGCCCTGCGTGCCTCAGCTTCCCCGACTGTGGCACCGTGGGGGTGCAGAGGGTCTGTTTTCCTGAGGTGGCAGCCCTGCCCCCATTTCTTTTCTGTGGACCCACCGAGGGCACTGTCTGGGAGGCGGTTGGCGAACTTGAGGTCACTGGGGATGGTGAGGATGTAGAAGAAGTGAAAGAAGATGTCGACGGCCATGATGGCCACCACGCTTAGACCTGCCTGGGCTCGGATGTGCCACAGCTCACCCTCGCGTCTCACTGGCTCCACCTGGCTCACCTGGGGGGATGCGAAGGGTCTGAGGGAAGAGGCAAGCCCTGCCTGGGAAGCCCTATCTGAGGGGGGTTCACCAACTACTTGGGGCAGGAGGAGCCATGGCTTTATCCAGGAGTCCTGCCTGAGGGTGGAGACACAGGTCACCCTGGAGTCTGAGGAGGATTCACAGCCAGCCACGGGAGACCCAGTTCTGTACTGGGAGCCCCATTTGAGTGGGAGGAGAACATTCATGGCCTGGGAGTCCTGTCTGAGAAAAGAGACATGTGTCCACCCTGAGGTCCCTGCTGGAGGGGAAAGGTGGCCCCATCCTGGGGTCTGAGGAGGGAGGGGAGACATGGCTTCATCCTGGAATCATGCCTGAGGATGGGGATACAGCCTGCTTGGGGAATTCTATCTGAGATGGAAACCCTAATCTGAAAAGGGAGATTCAGCCCTGTTCTAGAAGCCCACAGGGTGTCCCCTCACCTGAGCATGGAAGCGATCAAAGGTCATGATGGGCCCGAAGAAGAAGAAGGGCAGGTAGAAGTTGTACTTGAGCAGGTCAGCTAAGGAGTAGTGGCGGTCAGGGTGGGCACAGCTCTCCAGTGCAAAGCTGGTGCAACGCAGCACTGTGAAGCTGCTGCCCCCATGAAACAGCACCTCTTGAAGATCAAAAGTGCCTGCTACAAACCCGCTCTGGAGGGGGAAAGAACAGGCCACCAGCTCACTAGGGTGCCTCCTGTCTCTGGAAAACCTATTCCCCACTCCCTAGCTTCCCATAGGGGCCCAGCCTGGTCCTGTCCCTTCCTCTCTTCCAGAGCCAGTTAACTTTGGCCACTGCTCTATCCCAGCAATGCGAGGAGCAGGGGATGATCTGGCAGTTCCTCCTGCGATGCACGTGGTCATCTTGTGGCCAGGACATACCCAAAGGCTTGAAGACAGGTGGAAAAGTGAAGGAAATACTTGGGGATACTTGGGGTGCAAGGACTTTGGATGAAGTGAGAGGTTTGGGATCTTATCCCTACACCCTCTACCCCTGCACCAGTTCACACCTGCCAAGAGATTAGGGGGTCCATCTTGAAGGAGGCCAGGCTGGCCAAGCCAAGGCCAAGACAGAGCCAGGGCTGGCCCAAGAGCGAGGCCACATAGAGGCCCACACAGTGACCAAGCAGCAGCAGCAGGTACCAAGGGCCCATTGTGCCCATCACAGCCAGGGCCCCATACACAGCATACATCCAGGAGCGGAGCTGTGGACAGGGAGAAGGCTTCAGTTTCGCCATATAAATGGGGGTGTGACCCCAGGACGGGGTTCCCACAACCCTTGTGGTGAAAGAGGAGCTGGCAGGGGGAGGCCGGGTGGCCCAGGTCCAGCTCACCTGTGGGGCAACCATGGTGCAGAGTTTAGCAAACAGCACATGTCCGGAGAGGGCAAAGATGATGACGTTGCGAAAGGAGGTGAACCACATCACCCACTCGAAGTCAGCCACATCCTGGGGCAGTCCAGGGCAGAAGGAGGTGGGGCAGGTGAAGGTGGGAGAGGGGGCAGGACGAGCTGGAATCTGGGCTGGTCAGAGCCCCAGCACCTTTCCCAGCCTTCGTGTTCTTCTTTTATTATTATCATTTTAAAATTTAATAATAATAATTATTTTTTACCACTAGCCAAACCCAACGTGTCCTCTTTATGCAAACACAAGAGCAGTGCCTGCAGGTCTCCACACTCCTCTGTGAAGGAAGTACCCAGGCAGGAGGGTAGAGAGGAGTGAAGGGCACCATGGGGGCTGCCGGGTCCCTTGAAGCTCTCCCTCTCCTCCGCACGTTGCCTGCCATTCCCCCTTTACTGCTTTGTTTCTGGGAAAGGAGGTGCTGGAGGCTCCACTGAAGCACACTCCACTAATGCGACCCATTTCCCAAGTGAGCAGGGCCCAGGCAAACTTGATGTCCCAAGAGGATACAGGAGGGGCCAGTGAAGAAGCTGAAGGCACTGAAGCTCAAGCCAGAGGCCCCCGAGCTGTGAGAAGCTCTCTGTTACTTGACAACATCTGGAACAGTGGAGAGCGGAGAAGGGTTAGGGATGGGAGGGACCCTGGGATGTGGGGGACCTACCATCTTCCGGCCAATGTACTCCCAGCCAGGTCGCACAGACTCCCGGAAGGCCTTCCTGTGGGCCCCATCTGAGAACAGAGTGTGGCCTCAGGGAGAGGGGCCTTCACATCCCCTGCCCCACCTTCCCCAGTGGACAAGGCTGCCCCTACCCTGGGGAGCGAGGGCATCAGGAGCGGGGCATGGGTCTGGGTCTCTTTGATGCTGCATCTGCTTCTTTCTGGGTCTCACTGTGTGTCTGGGTCCTGGCCTCTGACTGTGTGTGTGTGTGTGTGTGTGTGTGTGTGTGTGTTGGGGGGGTGTGTGTGTATGTTTGTGTGTCTAGGTCTAGGTCTGTGTGTATGTGTGTCGGGATGTGTGTGTGTGTATGTCTGGGTCTAGGTCTCTGTGTGTGTGTGTGTCTGGGTCCAGGCCTCTGTGTGTGTATGTGTCTATGTGTGTGACTCTGTGTCCATTTCTCTGCCAGTGTCTCTGCATCTCTGTGTTCCTGTGACTGAACCTGGCTCCACCCAGCCTCCAGTGACTATCTGAGATGGGAACCCCAGGCTGAAAAGGGAGATCCAGCCGTGTTCTAGAAGGAGTACCCTGGGTCTGGAGCCTGTAACTTTCTGGCTTTGCTGGTTGGAACCCTGAGGCCTCCAGGGGAAGAAGGGTCCTGTCCACCTGCCCCGGGGCACAGCCATTACCTTGTGAAGCCTCAAGGAGGCCCCGGCCAGCATAGGCCAGGGCCCCACTCAGCACCAGAGAGTAGAGGCCCAGCTCAGCTGCCGGCAATGCTGTCTTGATGCCCATAGCCTGGACAGGGCTGGGGAGACAGGTTGGGTGAGGGAATTATAGTCTCCAGCCCAGCCTAGCCCCACCTCATGGTCCCACCACCCCAATGGGGACCCCACTCTGAAGAGAGATTGCCCCACAAGCCCCTTGGGGACCTTGTACCATCACTGTGCCCGCCCCTGTGCCCCCCACAGTTCACAGGCCACCGGAACACCAGTGCCCCATCCCAGCTGCTGCTCTTGTCCCCACCCCACCCATCAAGGCTCTTGCCGGCAGAGCCCTCACTCGCAGCCTGCCTCCCTCACCTTCATTTACATCTTCATACCTTCCAGAGGCACCGGCCCCACCCTCTTCGAAAACCGCTCCTGCCAAGGCCCCCATGACCTTCGTGCGGAGAAACCCCACCTCTAACACTGCAATCAGGTTTCTGCCTGCAGGGTCCCCACCCCGATTAGTGAGTCTCCCTTAGCTCCTCACAAAGCCCCAGCCTCTCTAAGACCCTTTCTCTGACTCCCACTCCCCTCCCTGAGATCCCATGACCACCCCAGGTGCTGCCCCTAGAGCCAAGCCTCCATCCTCGAATTAAGCCTACAGCCTGTCACTGACCCCCATTCCCCCAACAAGTTCCTGAGCTCCAGCCTGTCACATCCCAGTCCCTGCCTGTGTCTGTGACCACACTGCCCCACTCTCTCAGCGCTCTGTGTATTCAGGCCCTGGACACCAGCTGGAGGCTGTGCTATTTGAGGAGGTGCCCTGGAGTAGCGGATGTGGGGCCAGACCAGGCCAGGGAGGGCACTGGCTGCTGTCCAAGGTGCTGACCAGAATCAGGCCCTGGTTGAGTCTCGCCACTCCCTCCAGTGGGGGCCTAGCTTGTCCCCTGGAGAACTGCTGGGTCCTACTATGGCTCAGCTAGCACCTTTGCCCTTCCTACCCTGCTTCAACCTGGCCCAGGGGCTTCCCAAGGACTCCATGGATACAGACATAGGGCCCAAATTAAAGGGAAGAAGGGAGGAACATGTTCAGGCACCTCTTGGACTGACGGGGCCAAGAGGTAGCTGATGTGGCCCTTTTGTCCACCCTTGATCCTCCCCTAAATCTTCATCCCCAGCCCTGCAGCCATCTTCCCTGATCCCCCCAGCAGCTGACAGTCTCCTCGTACAGATGGAGGGGTCATGGGCCAGATAGGAGCAGGAACTTGTCAAGGTCACACGGCAGACGTGGGACAGACTTCTGCCTGCCTCCCTTCAGGATCGGGTTTCTCAGTGACCCCCTCTGGAATCCGGGGTAAGAGAAGACCACCACTGCCCCTGCCCACAGCAGAGGCTGCCAGCCTGATGGCTGTGCTGCCGGCCTGAGGGTGGACGCACCTCCTCATCAGCTGGGTGGGGGTGGAGAGGCCCTGGGGATCAGGTTAATGGAGCAGGAGCTTGAAACCGGAGCATGGTGAAGAGCCCGCGAAATAGCTTTGTCAGCTGCCTCCCACTCGCCACTTTCCAATTTTAGCTCCCCATGGCCGGTGCGGGGTGTCCCCAGTGAGGCCTCTGCAAGGAGCTGGCCCCTAGCCTGGGGCCTCTCCTGACAGACCCCCGGACCAGGGCTGGCCTGTGGACACAGGGGCATACCCTTTCCCCTGGTCCTGCCTGCCCCAGATGCCCCTGGGGTAAAGCCCCTTTTGGGGCCTGTGATTTGGGATGCGGGCCTGGGGTGTGCCCCACAAGTATCAAGAGCCCCAGAGTAGCTGCATCCCCAGCTGGCACTGACCTTGAGGAGGCCGCAAGGGACCCTGGCACACTGCCCACCTCAGGCTCTGGGGTCCGGCGTCCAACTGTCCGTCCGTCTGACTGGCTGAGCTCTGGGGCCACGGTGGGGTGTGTCCAGCCCTGGGGTCCCCACCCCCTTGAGGTTATGAGCGGTGAGTGGTGACAGCGGGAGGAGGAGGGGGAGGAGGAGGTGGCCTTCCTGGAGCGGAGCTGAGCAGAGTGGAGCAGAGCTGAGTGCTGCAGAGCTGCTGGCCACAGGGAGCCGCAGGGAGGATCCTTGAAGGGGGGCGGGTGCTGGGTGGGGGGAGGGTGTCCAGTAGCATAGGCTCAGACAGGGACACCTGGGCCTCTCTTCAGCCTGCCTCCCCTGGCTCCTAGAGAGCCTGTGCCTCTCTCTCACTGCTACCCAGGACTTCCCTCTTCCAGGAAGACTCCTGGTGGTCCCACCAGCCTCTCCAGGCTTGTAAGCCCTGCCCCCACCACAGCCACACACACTCACAACATGCACACACTTTCACGCTTAGGCTCCAGGGACTCCAGCTCCTACCTTTACATATGACCTCCTAAGGGCTATCCCAGGGCAGACTCGTCTCACCCTCTGACCTGGTCCTTTTCATTATGCCGTGAGTCCTGGCTGGCCATGCATCAGTGCCTGAGGGAGGGCTGACTTGCCTGATGGGACTGGAACTGGCATGGGACATGTGGCTGACAGGGGCCCCCATAAGTCAGCCCTGTCCCATAGGGAGTGTCCTGGATGGAGGGGTGCTAGCAGGGTCACTTGGCAAGGTTTGTGGGTACTTGGAATGGCTGGTATCCTCTCGATGGCAGAGTGGAGGCAGACAGGAAGACAGGTGTGTTCCTAACCAACTGGGGGTCCTGGTAGGACAGGGACCTCATTCTGGAAGGGAGCATTCAAGGCCTCAGCCCTGGATACCTGAGGGGAGGGGTATCCTGAAGGTGCCCCTGAGATTAAGTACCTCTGACAGTGCCCCCTCGGTTGAGGCCAAGTCTCGGGCAGCTGTATGTGTCTGTGCTATCTATGGAGACCTGTTCACGTGTGTGCTTGTGGGGAGGCTCTCAGGGGTAGAAGGAGCTCTGTGGCTGTGATCAGTCACAGGACAGCTCCTGGATCCCCTGCTGATCCTGTGACCCCAGCTTCAGGCTCAGTTGAGGAGGCAGGAGGGAGGCGCTGCCCCCCACCCACCAGGGCCCAAGAAGGGGAGAGACTGCACTTAGGCAGTGAGCTGCCTCCCGAGCACGCAGACACGCTGGCCTGGTGAACAGCAAGGAGACCCCCAACATACACACTCCACACAGGACACAGAGGCCCGTGTCTGTGGTCCCCGACCCTGAGAAGCATGAATGGTGACTACTGCACAGTGTGGGTGCTGGGTTAGGGCTGTGGTGGGTAATGGGCACTAGAGAGGCCAGCATCAGGGAAGGATACCTGAGCCAGACTTCAGGGTTAAGGAGGGCTTCTTCGGGGAAGGGTAGTCAATGGTTGTTAGGAGTAAGTTAATCATAGTAGCCAGGAAGTACATGGATTAACTTTTTAATGTCACCACAGCCCATAGGGAAGATGTTGCCACTGTCCACAGTTGGGAGAAGAAGAACCTGGCACATGAGGAAGCCAAGTAGTTGGATCAGCCCCATAAGCTCCTGGCACTGACTGCCCTGCAGGGGCGACAACCCCGTGCACCCACACTGGGGCCCTCACGAGGCTCCAAGAAAATGGCTCAAGGGAGCAGACAGGGTGGTTTGACCCCAGAGTTAAGAACACAGGTTCAGCCAATTTACGTGACCCTGAGCTGGTGTGACCCACTTCTTAGGGCCTCAGATCCTCAGTTGTAAAATGGGCATACCGCTGGCCCTGGCCCTCACTGGGGTGGCAGGGGGCATCCGGTGACTCACTCCATGACAAGGGCCTTGCTCATAAACAGAGGCTATTAGAGAGCCACAGACACCCTGACCCCCAGAGGCCCAGAGAGGCTGGATTCACACTCAGAAGTGAGGCCTTCCCCAGGTGACCCGTACACAGCAGGGTCTGCAGGGAGTGTGGTGTGTGGAAATGGCAAGAGGGGTGGAGGGCTAGGGAAGTCCTGTGGATCTGTGGCTGGACGGCCTGAGGCCAGCTCCACTGTGTCTGACGGGAGTGGCAAGGGAGAGCACCTGGCAAGGCCAGCCCACGTGAGAGACAGGAAGCTGACTAAGACCAGCACTTGGCCCTGGTGCCAGCTTCCCAAATGCCACAAGGGCCACTGGGAAAGATATAGTGGGGAGTGGGGACAATTCTTTCAAATCTGAGTCCCTTTTCAATTTTCAGACTTTTTTTGGTTGTTTGTTGCTCAAAGTAAAAATGTGAGGAAAGCATCCTGTGTGTTTGCATGTATGTGTGCAACTGTGTTTTGTATCAGTTGTGTGTGGGTCTGTGTGTATGTTTTGTGTTGTAGGTTGTTCATGGCATGTGTTTGCTGTGTATGTGTATCCTGTGTATTGCTTGTGTGTGCACATGTATCATACATACGTGTGTATATGTGTGTTGTGTGTATATGTGTGTTGTGTGTGTGCAAGGCTCAGGGATATAGGAGAGACAGTGTATGTAAAGGCACACCTGTGGGGAGAAGGTGGGCAGGCCGACTTCTTTGTGCTCAGGGCTGGCTGTGGGCTGGCTGGGGGTGGGGAGGAGAAGCTTGTTCTGGCCCCTGGATGTTGAGGTCCAGAGGAGCACACCCACTGGAGGTCACCCTGCCCTGGGCTCCTGGGAGCAGGGGAGGGGCCCAGTGACAATGTAGCGTGTTTAAGCCTGAGCCAGGCTGCAACCTTGCCCAGCTCAGCTGTGGTGCCCCAGAGGCCCTCATGGGGACAGTGGCCAAACTACATCCACAGCTCAGCCAGGTCTCACCTGTCAGTGCTGGAACCTGAGCACCAAGACCTGCAGCACCTGCCTGGGGTGTGGCAGGGAGAGCCCTCACGTGAGGCGAGTCCACCGCTTAACTCTTTACTTGCCCCTGCCCCTCAACCCTCCAGGGCACCTGCACCCTCCCCTCCAACTACCTCCTGGTGGCTCTGGCCAGGGCCCTTGGTGTCTTATCCAGCACACCAGTTGCCCACCTGCCTGAGGGACAGGGAGGTCACCCTCAAGGTGCCTGGGACAGATGGTGCTACCCAGGAGAGGCACTGGTACTAACCTGGACAGACCAGCTGCCTGGCTGTGCACCTGGCCCACCTAGGTTAGGTTTCTCAGGGTCCCTATCTTTGACCCCTTTGACGACTCCTTCACCTGAAAATCCTTCTCCCAGGCTCTCCCCACCTTCCTTTTACCCCTCCTTGCTCCTTTGCCTCAGGGAGATGTGAAGGACACAGGACTCCCTGACAGCCCCCTCACCACCCACATCTGATCAAGGAGGTTGGGAACTTGAGAACTGCCACAGGGATGGGGTGGAGATGGTGGGGGAAGCCCTGTGGTGCTGTAGCCCGGTCCTGCATCCTTCCCCACCCAGCTTCATCATGGCGTTTCCCATACCTCTGATTGGACTGGAAACTCCCTGAAAGGAGGAAGCAAGTTAGATTCACCTCCAGGTCCCTCCCAGGCCTGGAGAGGCTGGCATGCTGTTGGCACTCACTGACTGCCTGGTGGCCGACTGGCTGGATGGAATGGTGACCTGTGACCAGTCTGTCTCTCTCCTCAGCTGACCTGAGAGTTCCTGGAGGCCAGGGACTGTGTTTGCCTCACCTCGGCACCTCTGTGCCTGGGGCAGAGGAACTGCTCAACAAGTTCTGGTTGAACGAATGGAGGGAACACTAAGAGCGAATAATTATTGAGCGCTTACTGTGTGCGAGCAGCTGCTGTAAGCAATGGACACTTTTTATCTCAGTGAACCCTGCAGAGGGTTCCAATGAGGGAATGGAGCAGACCTGATCTAACCAAGCTGGGGGTGGGGAGGTGCCTGGTGGCAGGTGCCAGCAGACACGACAGGGACTCCCACACATGGCACCACAGCAATGCTGTCAAGGTTGCCCGTGGAATCTGAAAGCGGAAACACTCGTCTTTATATCCAGAGTTGGCCAAAGCAAGACACCAGCAAATCAGTTCACCCAAAAGTGTGCAAACAAGATTTCCCATGCCTGCCCTTCTCTCTCCTCTCTCTTATATAACTCTTGTTGAAATCAGTCTATAGATACATGTTCCTTGTACAGAAATAAACAGAGAGCTAATAATTAGTGAAACGTCTTTGGGTTATTCTTTGCAATACATATTAATAACAGCCCCCTGAGGGAGGATTCTATTATTGTCTGCATTTTATAGATGAGAATGTGGAGGATCAGAGAGGTTAAATAACTTGCCCAAGGCCACACAGCTGGTAAGTGGGGAGAGAAGTATGCCCCAGGCAGCCACACCTGTCCAGACTCCATGACCTAATGTTCCTTCCTCTCTCAGGCATAGCCCAGGAAGGGCAGCAGAACCACCCTGAAGTGGCTGGAGTGTGGGTCATGCCATCTCTGCACTTCCCTGAGGTGATCTTGAGGAAGGATGGATGGTCCTATGCCTGCTTCTCACTCCCTGGAACTGCACTGAGGCCAGAGCCTGTACCCCACATACTCAGATCACCCTCTAGAGCTCCTTAGGGCCTGCAGGAGAAGGTGCTGACTCCATTGTGTTCAGACTCTGCATCCAGCCCACCCCTCGTTGTCACACACTGTCCCCTCCCAGCACAGACCCTCTCTCTCCTGGCTCTCTGCCTGGCCATTTTCCTTCACAAGGAACCAGAGAAAAACTCTTCCTTCCCAGAGACCCTTAGGACCCCATCAGAATCATCAGTTCATCCCGGTGGCCTTTGCTCTAACTTGCTGTGGGATCTCTAGATCCGTGTGACCCCATGCAGGGTCAGGGGCTCCCTGAGGAGTGGGGGCCAGCTAGGGTCCCTCCATAGCCCCATCCCCAAGTAAGGGGCTGAGAAGACAGGGTCCCAGGAGCCCCAGTGGCTTTTCCAAGGAAGGAGCTGAGAAGATGGTCCCAGGAGGCCCAGTGGCTTTTCCTGGGGAAGGGGGTGTTTTCACAGTATGTGCACCTGTATTTGTGCATCACTGCACAAGCAACACACAAGTGGCTATGTCTTCACATGTGGGAATGTGTGTCCACATCCACATGTGTGTGCTCATCTGCACCTGTGTGTCCATGAGTGTGCACACACGGAGGTGCCTGTGTGCACGTACAGTTGCATGCTCCTGAATTGAGGTATGTGTGTGCATCTGCATCTTTGTGTGGGGCTGTGGGTGCACCTGTGTGGCCAGGGTGTCGGGGTTGGGGTGTGTGGCTATGACCCTCCTTGGGGCCACTCCTTCCTGTAGCTATAAGTGCATAGTTACAGCTGAGAAAGGGCAACACTGTGACAGTCACATAGAGGCCTGCTGATCTTAGGGTGCCCCTGCAGCATCCCTCCAAGTTCACCATGGCAAGGGAGGTGCACCGTACCTTCGACTGGAGCCACTACCTCAAAACCCTTCTGCCTGAAGCTCTAGCTGAGCCCCACCTCGGCCCTCTGCCACCAGCATCCATCAGCTGCAGTCTTGGTGAGCAAACGAAGATGCCTCTTGGAGTGGCTGCCTAGGGGTGGGGTTGTTCAGTGGTGGGTGGGTGCACCTACCCTGGGTAGTCTCTGAATGGCAAGACCCTGGTTTTGGGGTCAGGCAGACTGCAGTTAAATATTAGCTCAGCTTCTTTCTGTGAACCTCAGTTTCTTCATCTGTCAAATAAGACAACAAACCCCTGGGTTATTAGAGGACTGGATGGGGTCAGGTTGCCACAGTAGATGCTCAGTCACTGGGAGCTGCAGTGATTACGAAAATACTTATTATTATTACAAGTCCAAGGGTCTGCACCTGAGGAAGTGTCCTGAGGAGTGGGCTGACAAACTGGTTGAGAGCATAGTGCCGCAAGTCTGTGTAGGGTGTGGATGGCTACAGATGGAGCCGGGATGGGGGTGAGAGGATAGGGCGGGGCTGAGTGGCATGGGCGATATGCCCAGTTAGGGTAACCAAGGGCTCTTCTGTGTGTGAAGCCATGGGGACATCCAGGGCTAGTACCTAGGAGGAGGGCGATGAACACCTGCCCGAGGGACTGCATCTGTCCATTCACAGCCGCCTTGCCATCCCAGAGCTCTCGCCTCTGCCAGTGGGCCGCTGGGCCTCCCCGCTGCTGTAACCCAGCTGGCCCAGGGTCCCCTGCAGTGTCCCACCAGGGCTTCTCTTCTGCCTTCCTGGCCTGAGACATTGGTTTTGGTCACCCTTAAGGAGCCTCTTCTGGT
Source organism: Hylobates moloch (assembly GCF_009828535.3). Lineage (NCBI taxonomy): Eukaryota > Metazoa > Chordata > Mammalia > Primates > Hylobatidae > Hylobates > Hylobates moloch. Next base: position 86,586,394 of record NW_026652283.1, on the reverse strand, counting down.
AGAAGTGGTTGAGCTGGCTGCCCTGGGCTGGCTTCCCGGAGCAGATGGAGTCCTCAGACAGAGTCTTATCCTCTCAACACCTGAGGCTGCCCACTTGGCCAGGCCTACACTGGGCTGTCGTCCTATTGCTTGTCTGTCTTCTGCTGCCGCAGGGCCTGCAGGAAGACACTTTTCACCTGGCCCAGGATCTCGTGGTACATCCGGAAGTCCTCCTCCTTTCCCCGCAGGGCACTGCCCAGGGCAGCCTTTAGCATTTCATTCTCCTCCACCTGGATGGCCAGCCTGGACCACAGGAGACAGCGCTCAGTGTGGTTGGAGCTGCATACGGGTGTGCATGGGTGACAGAGGGCCCTGGGAATGTGGTTGCCAGCATGGCTGCTCTTCAGGCTCAGGCTTCCCTCTGACCCATCCCCTCCTCTCACTGACTCTTGTGGGTACCATGGATTCCTCTCTATGGGCCTGGCTCCCTGCAGTGTAAGCCACCTCAAGCCCCCTTACAAATTGAGTTCTAATTTGTAGACGTTCCCGTCTTTCCCTTACCATGGGTGCGTGGGATCTTAAAAGGTTTAATGTAGTGAGAAACTGGGTTCAGTGATCCATGCTTGATAAAATTTCTCTTGGACTATGGGTCATTGGGGTTTGGGCCGGGCCCTCTGTCCTCTGAAGGCCAGTCCCTGAATTACAGGCCTAGAACCCAGGACCAAGCAGGACCAGCCTTCTGGGCAAATGAGTCAAAAGTGCAAGGGGAGGGACACAGTCCCTCTGCCCATGGAGGCACCTCCACTCAGACAACCCTACCCTTTCAGGAAGGCGGGGCAGGGGAGCACCTGGTTGTCAGCTCTTCCATTTGGGATTCCACGGGCACGTCGGAGAGCTGGGCAAAGGATGGGTCCTTCTTCTCACTCCCAGTTGGGTTGTGCCTGTTGTTAGAGGTGGGCAGACCTGTGGGGCAGTAGCAACCACTTTCTGTGAGGAGGCCACAGCCCTGTGCTAGCACCCTGCTTCTCCTCCCCCCATTGCCCACTGCCTGCTCTTCCACATGGTGAAACGCTACACCGCCTTCGGGGTGCAGGGCAACTCTGAGCTCTGCCTCTCTCCAAAGCCCTCCCTGATGCCTCCTCTGCATGCCTCTGCCCCTGGCTTTGGCCTCTGCTACAGCCCTGACTCTGCGCGCTTTGTATCAAGGTGGTTCCTCACCACCTTGTCTCCATCTTTATACTTTACAAGTTTCTGGTAATTTGTTTTCTTTTCTTTTTTTTTTTTTTTTTTGAGACAGAGTCTTGCTCTGTCACCCAGACTGGTGTGCAGTAGCGCGATAGCTCACAGCAATCTGCGCCTCCAGAGTTCAAGCGATTCTTGTGCCTCAGCCTCCTGAGTAGCTAGGACAACAGGTGCCTGTCACCATGCCCAGCTAATTATTGTATTTTTTGCAGAGACAAGGTTTTGTCATGTTGGCCAGGCTGGTCTCAAACTCCTGGCCTCAAGTGATCTGCCCACCTTGGCCTCCCAAAGTGCCAGGATTACAGGCATAAACCACCATGCCCAGCCTGGTAATTTGTTTTCAAAAAGAGAAGCCAGCTGAGCCTGAGGTCTGGCCTGCAGGCTGAGCCCGAGTCTAGGCTGTCACTGTACCTGATGCCCTCATACCAGTGGTCCCCATCCAGGCCAGCAGCTTCATACTAGGAAGCAGGGGATCCAGGGTCCTGGAGTTGAGGGGTACAGAATGCTCACAAAAAGGAGACAAAACAGCCCGGGGTGGGGTGGTCTCAGAACTTTGGGAGGCCAAGCAGGGGCAGATTGCCTGAGGTCAGGAGTTTGAGACCAGTCTGGCCAACACGGTGAAACCCCGTCTCTACTAAAAATACATAAAAATTAGCCAGGCATGGAGGCGTGCACATCAAGACTAGTCTTGTGTAAACCTGTCTCATTGCTGGGGAGGCAGCAGAGTGGCTCTGCCCTCCACAGGGGCTGGACTGAGTGTTCTTCAGGGCGTTTCCTGGCTCCAGGGGACACTGCTAAGCTGCCCCTGGCTTATTCCACGCATGGAGCACCTCCACATCTCCAACTAGAGCTGCCCTGGATGGGAAACTGCTTGTTCAGCCTGATGGAATTTTCTAAGCCCTGTGACACAGGGAATCAAAAAGAGCCTCGGCCGGATGCGGTGGCTCACGCCTATAATCCCAGGGGTGGATCATTTGAGGTCAGGAGTTCAAGACCAGCCCGGCCAACATGGTAAAACACCATCACTACTAAAAATACATAAATTAGCAGGGTGTGGTGGCGAACCCCTGTAATCCTAGCTACTTGGGAGGCTGAGGGAGGGGAACTGCTTGAACCAGGGAGGTGGAGGTTGCAGTGAGCTGAGATTGCTCCACTGCATTCCAGCTTGAGGGACAGAGTGAGACTCTCTCTCTCAAAAAAAAAAAAAAAAAAAAAAAAGACAACGCTCAACTGGTGGCGAAATTGGGCAAAATCACCGCATCAGAAAACCTCGGGACTGAAAAGGCCCTCAGAGGTGGTGTGACCCACAGTAAATCACTTGGCATCAGCAGACCTGGCTTTTGCCCTCTGCTGAGAGGCCTCAGGCAAACGATCAGCCTCTCTGAGCTGGTTTCCTTAGCTGAAAAAAAGGGATAATAGTTGCTGCCTCTAGAGCTTTGGCAGCCTCAGTGAATTCTATTTGGCTCTCAAGGCCCTGTGTGATTGGACCACTCCAGCCTCCCTGCCTCCTCGCTGTTCCTCCAAGCGTCCAGCTAAGCTTCCATGCACCGACACTTGTCCTTCCCTCAGGGATCTGCAGGCCACATCCCCTCCCCGTTCCTCCATCTCTGCTCAGATGTCTAGCTCCCCCACTGGAGTGAGACTGCCCTGGGGGACTGAATTGTAAATCTAGCCTCCTCATTTTACGGATGGGCCAGGGGGAGGCGGGTAAGTAGTGCTCTGCTCACCAGAGGGGCAGGATTTTGCCCATGTTACAGGCCAGTAGGCAGCAGAGGCCACCTGGACACTTTCCCTCAGGCAGCTGCCCTCACTGTCCAGCAGGGAACAAAGTGACTTGCCTGCTGTGGCTTAGCTCTCCCTGGTTGGAAGTCCTGCTGCCCTGTAGGAGGTAAGCCCCAGGCTGGAGAAGCCACACTCCTAGGGAACATATTCCTGAGAGTCCAAGAGGGTCAGCAAGGCTAAGCCCCAGGAACCCTTCCTTCCCGGCCTGGATTCTCAGAAGCTCCTGGCCCTGCTGGTGGTAGAAGAGAAAGCAAGTGGCCCCAACACCCTCTTTATGCCCTACTTCTGGCACACCCTTCTGAAACGTTCTGACCTCATCTGGGCTGAGCACTGAGACCAAGGGTCTGACCATCCTTGGCTGGGGAGGGGTTTGGGGGCTACTGGGGTGTTGAAAGAGGGTGCAGTGGGAGCAGTGGCACCTCCACTCCAGAGCCTGGAGGGGGCTGGGATGGGTGGGATGGGAGGTCCAAGAGAGGCAGGCCCAGCCCCTCCACATTGGAGACCCTTCCTCCCTGGGAGTCAGCCATCCCAGAAATGGCTTCTGGCTCTGGCATCCTCCAGCTCGCCCCAGCCCCACAAGATGCTGATGCTGCTGATCTGAACACTGCACCTTGAGAACCACTGTGTTACAGCGGTAGACCTTTCAGTTAAGGACAGCATTTCCGAGCTTCCTTCTGCACCTGGCTATGCCCAACTGTCTGGGATCTGGCTGATGGGATGAGAGCAGAAGTGACATACGCAACCGTAAAAGGTAAGGAGAAGTTTGTCTCCTTCCCTTCTCCCCTTCCTGCTGCTGATGGGAAAGCTCAGGCAGTCATTGTAGACCAGGAGATGGAAGCTGCATGTTCAGAATAGTGGAGCCACAAAACAGAGGGAGCTTGGGTCCCCAAACCTCTGGTGAGGCTACTTCCTGCTTATATCAACTTGACTGTTGCAGGAGGCACAAAAGGACTCCTCCCCTGCTTCAACCACTGTTACTTGGGCTTCCCCAGCAGACCAGCTGTGCCCCATGACCACTTTGAATGAAGTCAGCTCAGCATAGAGGGTTGAGGGCTGGGGTGGCTGGGGGCATTCAGCACTGCCACCTCATGCTGAGGGCTTACAGGTGGCCAGGCCAGGGCCACACGAGCCAATGGGCTCTGGGGCTCCTGCTTCTGACTGAGAGGCCCGGGGAAAAGGATACCCCACAGTGGGGGCAGGCAGAGCTCCACCCTGATGGAAGCTCTGCTTCCCACATGCTCGCTGATGGGCTGAACAGTGCAGTTGCCTGGCTCCTCTGTTAGCAGCAACACTGCCCCCACCCCCTGCACTGAGACTACTGCCCTGGCCCCTACCTGTTTTGGTCCTGGGAGCTGCTCTCTGAGAGGCTGATGCCTTCCCTGGCTCCAGGCGTATCTTCTCCAGATGTTGCTCCAGCACCACGGTGCGGTGTCGCTCCTCCTGCAGCTTCCTCTCCGACTCCAGGAGCTTGCTGTTCCTCTCCTCCACCCTGGTGATTAGAGAGGAGGGGATGCCACATGCCCTGGCAGGCAGGGGCAGGCCCCACCCCACTTGCTCAGGCCCTTAGAGAGATGGGTACACCTTACACTGGTGGTGATGGGACCTCTTCATTTTCATTGCAGTAACATGCATTTAAACACCATATGGTTCTCTCCAAGGTTAAAATTTAAAAATGATCAGTCCACTCCCAGCTCCTTCATTCCCAATTCCTGCTCTCTAAAAGCAATCACTTATAACACTTCTGGCTGCTTTTTTAAATATTTACTGCCATATTTCTACAGACGCTTATGTTGCTATTTTTAGGTTTATATAAGGTTTAAATATAATCTTTTGACTTCCTGTCATGCAAAATGAGAATTTAGTTTTATTTTAGTACTCTCCCCCTACCAAACAGAATCACCTCTATACATTTTTGCATGAATTGATATTAGGTATCAGTGTTCTATCACAGCTATAACAAATTACCATAAATTTAGCAGCTTAAAACAACACAAATCTATTATCTCATAGTTCTGTAAGTCAGAGTCCTGGCAAGCTCAGTAGGTTTCTCTGCTTCTGGTTTCACAAGCCGAAATCAAGGGGTTGGCTGACCTGGGCTCTTATCTGGAGGTTCCTGGGGAAAATCCACTCCAGGCCCATTCAGAGTGTTGACAGAATCCAGTTCCAGGTAGTTGAAGGACTGAGGTCCCTATTGCCTGCAGGCTGCTGGTCAATTTCACCTTCTAGGAGCCACCTTGCCCCCTCCATCTTTAAAACCAGCTAGATACTCTTATCACACTTTGAATCTCACTACTCTCTCTGACTTCCTCCACAGCATCTCTCTGAATAATCCCAGATGGAGATATTTCTCTGCTTTTAAGGGCTCAAAAGATTAGATTGAGCCCACCAGATAATCCAGGATAATCTTCCCATTTTAGGGTCCATAACAATAATCATATCTGCAAAATTTCTTTTTCATGTAACATAAAGCACTCACAGGCATAACAGCAGGGAGCAAAGGGCATAGATACCAAAAGCCTGTCTACATTAGGACAATTAGTTAGAGCCATGACGCACAGTGTCATATGTCCTTTCTCATTTAATTGTTCGCTTTTCTTGGAGTTAGTGATTATCTTAAGCTTATTGTTTTGTTTTCTACATGCCTGTCATAAACATTATTTCACATGAAGCACTTGTTTAATCCCACTGGAGCTTGAGCTTAGGTCCTTCCTGTGGCTAGGTGTGCCATTTCAGACTTCTGTGATACTAAATGTTCATTCAGTGAGGAAGCCAGAACTCCCTGAAATCTAACCCAAGCCAAGAGTTACATGCACACCTGAAAATTAGAGGGGCAGCCTTGAAACTGACAGTGTTGGAGGAAGTGATCTTTCCACCTTGGTGAAGGGTCAAAAGGAACAGAATGACAACAATTTTGAACAGTATACAACTACAAATAAAAAGCTGTATAGTAACACAGTAAACAGCTACTAACACATATTTAAGCATATTCCTTGAGCTTTTATTTGCAAAAGCAAAAACCCAAAATAACCTAAAGGCCCTTCATCAGGGGACAAACAAATAAGTGGTAACATATTCATACTATAGAACGTGATAGAATACGATAGAGCTGTGCTCCCCAACACAACGACTGCGAGGTTCATGTCCACATGTAGCTATTACAATTAAAGTTCAGGGGCTGGGCCCGGGGTCCCACACCTGTAATCCCAGCACTTTGGGAGGCCGAGGTGGGTGGATCACCTGAGGTCAGAAGTCTGAGACCAGACCAGCCTGGCCAACATGGTGAAACCTCGTCTCTACTAAAAATACAAAAAAAAAAAAAATTAGCTAGGTGTGGTGGCATGCTCCTGTAATCCCGGCTATTTGGGAGGCTGAGGCAGGAGAATCACTTGAACCAGGGAGGTGGAGGTTGCAGTGAGCTGAGATTGTGCCATTGTACTCCAGCCTGGGCAACAAGAGCGAAACTCTGTCTCAAAAAAAAAAAAATTAAATTTCAGACCATGCATGATGGCTCACGCCTATGCTTTGGGAGGCATAGGTGGGTGGATCACTTGAGCCCAGGAGTTCAAGACCAGTCTAGACAACATGGCAAAACCCCATCTCTACAAAAAAAAATACAAAAATAAGCCTGGCACGGTGGCGCATGCTTGTAGTCCCAGTTACTTGGAAGGCTGAGGTAGGAGGACCACTTGAGCCTGGGAGGCAGAGGTTGCAGTGAGCAGAGATTGCACCACTGCACTCCGGCCTGGGCAACGGAGTGAGGCACTGTCATAACAAAAAGAAAAAAAAATAAAGTTCATGAAAATTAAATCAAAAATTCAGTTCCTCAGTCACACTAGTGACATTTCAAGTTCTTAAACTATATTGGTCAGTGCAGATACTGAACAACTCCATCATCACAGAAAGTTCCACTGGTCAGTAGTGGAGTGTGTTAGTTATCATGAGAGTGGGTTTCTGATAAAGGATAACTTTGTCCTCACTTCAACTTTTCCCCATTACATTTCCCTTCTGCCTTCTACCACGGGATGCTGCAAGAAGGCCCTTGTCAGACGCTGGCACCTTGATATTGGACTTCCCAGCCGCCAGAGCTGTGAGAAATAAATTTCTTTCCTTTATAAATCACTCAGTCTGTGGTATTCTGTTATAGCAACACAAAATGGACTAAGACACATCCTTGGACCCAGCGGGGTAACATACCTGAACTCCAGGATAAGGAGAAAAATCTTATAACAACAGCACAGTTAACACTTTTTTTTGAGTGCTTTCCATGTACCGACTACTGTGTTAAGGCACTGCATAAGCATTATTATGTTTAACTCTGTAAGTAACCAAGAGATGAACTAACATTACTTCAAGAAGACACAGAAAATCTAAATTTGAAAAAAGGTCAAAGATCTACCTCCAAAAAAAAATCAGGTCAAGCCAGGTTCTCAAGAAAGTTCTATCTAACCTCCAAGGAACCAATCATTTTTGCTATTCTGACAATTCCACAATATAAAAGAAATAGATGGCTTCCTATAAGTTTACAAAAAACTTGATTTCACAGTTAGTAATAGGGTAAATGTATTAGTACTGCTGCATAACAAGTTACCACAAACGGTGGCTTAAAACAATACAAAATTTCCAAAAAACATAAAGAGCTCCTACAACTCAACAACAGGACAAACAACCCAAATAAAAGGAGGCAAAAGACTTGTGTTTCTCCAAAGAAAATATACAAATGTCCAATAAGCACATAAATAGATGCTCAACATCATCAGCCATTAGGTAAATGCAAATTAAAACCACAAAGAGATATCACTTCAAACCTACTAGGATGGCTATAATTGAAAAAAAGGAAAATAAGTGTTGGTGAGGATATAGAAAAATTAGAACCCTTGTACACTGCTGGTGGGACTATAAAGTGGTGCAGTCATTGTGGAAAAGTTTGGTGGCTCCTTAAAAAGCTAACCATAAAATTGCCATATGATCAAACAATTCCACTTCTCGAATTGAAAACGGGGACTCAAACAGGTACTTGTACAGCAATGTTCTTGTAGCATTATTCACAATAGCCAAAAAGGTGGAAACAATCCAAGTGTCCATCAACAGATGAATAGATAGACAAAATGTGGTATATGCACAAAATAAAATATTATTCAGTCATAAAAAGGAATGAAGTTCTGACATATGCTATCATACGGATGAACCTTGGAAACATTGTGCCAAGTAAAATAAGCCAGACACAAAAGGGTAAATATTGTATGACTCCACTTATACAAAATATCTAGAATAGGCAAATTCATAGAAAAGAGGTTACTGGCTGGGCATGGTGGCTCATGCATGTAATCCTGACACATTGGGAGGCCGAGGCGGGTGGATCACCTGAGGTCAGGAGTTCAAGACCAGCCTGGCCAACATAGCGAAACCCCATCTCTACTAAAAATACAAAAATTAACTGGGCATGGTGGTGGATGCCTGTAGTCCCAGCTACTTGGGAGGCTGAGGCAGAAAAATTGCTTGAATCCGGAAGGCAGAGGTTGCAGTGAGCCAAGATCACACCATTACACTCAAGACTCAGCAACAGAGCGAGACTCCATCTCAAAAAAAAAAGAGTAAAGAGGTTACTAGATGCTGGGCTTAGGGGGTGGCGTATGAAGAGCTATTGCTTAATAGTAATACAGTTTCTGTTTGTGGTTATGAAAAAGTTTGGAAATAGTGGTAATGGTTGCACAGTATTGTTAATGTAATCAGCGCCACTGAATTGTATACTTTTAATGGTTAAAATGACAAATGTTTGGTGTATATAGTTTACCACAATTAAAACATACATATACTGCACAGATTTATTATTTCGCAGTTTCTGTAGGTTAGAAGTCCAAGGTTGGCCTAGCTAATTTATCAGTGTCTTACATGGCTGAAGTCAAGGTGTCACAAGGAGTTGCTATCTCATCTGAGGCCTGGGATCCTTTTCCAAGCTCACTCAGGTTGTTAGCAGAAGTTAGTCCCCTATAGTTCTAAGACTGTGGTCTCCATTTTCTTCTTTTTTTTTTTTTCTTTTTTTTTTTTTTTGAGACGGAGTCTCGCTGTGTCGCCCAGGCTGGAGTGCAGTGGCGCAATCTCGGCTCACTGCAAGCTCCGCCTCCCGGGTTCACGCCATTCTCCTGCCTCAGCCTCTCCGAGTAGCTGGGACTACAGGCGCCCGCCACTATGCCCGGCCAATTTTTTTTTTTTTTGTATTTTTTAGTAGAGACAGGGTCTCACCGTGGTCTCGATCTCCTGACCTCGTGATCCGCCCGCCTCGGCCTCCCAAAGTGCTGGGATTACAAGTGTGAGCCACTGCGCCTGGCCTGTGGTCTCCATTTTCTTGCTGGCTAATGACTTGGGTGGTTGTCAGCTCCTAGATTTCTCTCTTTATTCTGGAGTTCAGGTATGTTACCCAGCTGGGTCTAATGGTGTGTCTTTGTCCATTTTGTATTGTTATTACATAATACCACAACCATCCACTGCCATGTTGTTCTCTCCAAAGCACAGTGGTTTTGTCAGAGGTGTTTGAACCAGAGCAACTCTATCCTAAATAGGAGCTGGGTGAAATAAGGCTGAAACCTACTGGCTGCATTCCCAGATGGTTAAGGCATTCTAAGTCACAGGATGAGATAGGAGGTCAGCACAAGATACAGGTCATAAAGACCCTGCTGATAAAACAGGTTACAGTAAAAAAGGTGGTCCAAACCCACCAAAACCAAGATGATGATGAAAGTGACCTCTGGATGTCCTCACTACTACACTCCCACCAGTGCCATGACAGTTTACAGATGCCATGGCAATGTCAGGAAGTTACCCTATATGGCCTAGAAAAGGGAGGCATAAATAATCCACCCCTTGTTTAGCATATCATCAAGAAATAACCATAAAAACGGGTAACCAGCAGCCCTGGGGACTGCTGTGTCTGTGGAGTAGCCATTCTTTTATTCCTTTACTTTCTTAATAAACTTGCTTTCGCTTTGCGCTGTGGACTCGCCCTGAATTCTTTCTTGCATGAGATCCAAGAACCCTCTCTTGGGGTCTGGATCAGGACCCCTTTCCTGTGGCCACTAAAGGGACTAAAGTGAGGAAACTCCCAACTCAAAGGTTAACTTTGGGTAAGTGTTGGGGTCCTGTAACATCTTTCTGGTGACCACGGAAGCGACTATAGTGAGGAAACCCCTGACACAAAGGCTAACTTTGGGTAAGTGGTGGGATCCAGTAACATCTTTCTGGTGAACCACAGAAGGGATGATACTGAGGAGAACCCCCAACCCAAAGGAAATAGACTTCAGCACTGATTGGACGACTTTGGGTAAGTGGAGTACATAAACCCGGATAAAGGATGGGATTGGGTTAGAGGCCCAACTTAGGGGAGTTAGAGTCTGTCCTAAGCCAAAGTGGGTCAGAGGCCCCTCTTAATAAAAAACAAAGATGCTTGACTGACCTTGGGTTAGAGGCCCAACTTAGGAGTGTTAGAGTCCCTTCTAAGATGTAGGGGGTTAGTGGTCCTCTCAGTAAAGTTCCTCTCAGTAAAGTCCCTTTCAGCTAAAAATGGGTTTGGCACCACAGGATGTTAACTGCTATTCTCTTTGGATTAATCTGTCTTGCACTCTTTGCTGATGGCTATGGGTGACAAGATTAGGCACATACAGGACTGTGGGACATGGGGAGCTTTTTCTTCCCTAAAAGGGAAAGCTGAGAGCGCATGGGACTGCTGGAAAAGATCCCTTCACTACTGACAAGCAGCCGCCTGAACTTTTCAGTGTCGCTGCGATGGGTGGGTCTTTCTCTGGCCTCTCTGAGCACCTCGCCTTCCCCACTCTGCTTCAGGCAATGCTTTACTCTTTCTCTCTCTCTGTGCAGACTGGTAGAAATCATTGTTTATCTCCTGTAAAGTTTTAATTAATTAGAAAAAGGATTTGTGAGGCTAGTCTTAAGCTGCAGCGAATCTGGTGTGCTTTATGTGTTTTTCTGTATTGTTCCATCATAAAGAGGGGTACCTTATGATGGAACACAGGTTTAGGACACCCATAAGCCTGCTTTTCAAGATGGCCCAGCAAACTGGTTACAAACTTTGCTGTAGATCCCTGAAAAACCTGGATGAGGTTTCCTTCTTGTCTTGTAAATCCTTGGGAGCTTGACCTTGTAACCATGTGGCCATGCTTTCTCTTTCACAATGGCAGCCTGGGTTCAGGGTTCCATTCCCAGCTTAGGGGATGAGTCCTTTATCTTCTGTCTGTATGTAGATGTACTATATGTGTGATGTTTATACATGAAAGAGCTTTAACTAATTGGTTTGAAAATAATAAGAGCTTAAATATTTTATCAGAAAAAGAAAAAGCATAATGTCTTTTAGTTCATGTGACTTGAGTAATTTTTGGGAAATAAAGAGAGTTTTAAAGATTATTGGTAAAATAAAAATATCTTCAAAAATGTAAACATTTAGTCTAAATTATGCAGGTCAGATATTACATTTACTAAATTCTTTAAGATCATAAACTTCTTCTTTGACTTTTGAAAATTGTTCAATTTACCTACTTTGGAGCATTAGATTCTACATAAGGCCTAGGGACATGTGGAATTAGCCATGCCCCCCAGCTATGCAAAGACGGTTATAAAGAAAAGAGATTTTATGTAAGAAAGGATGTTGTATGGTAAATTCTTGTCCTAAAGTAAAATGACTAGTTGCTTAAAAAAAGGGAATTTATGCAAGAAATGTTGTATAATTTGAAGGTTGTTAGGCCTCCTAAATGCCTCGTAAAATGCCATTATGAGTCTTAACTGTATGACTTACCTGCTTTACAGCTAGGTAAGGCCTGGGACACATTAGAAGTCAGATGGAGGAAAGAGTCAGACCTTATCCGCACTTCTGTTTGCTGTCCTAGGCTCCATACTAGTACGTAATTAAAATCCCAAACTTACCAAGGTTTTCACCAAAAGTAAAAGTTGCTAAGAGTTATCACTGTAACATGTAATTGAGTCTACTGAAGAAAGAGTTCTACATGCGAGGTGTGTAAGGAAAGTGAAATGTGTTTTTGGTGAAAAATTACAAGAAGTCACGGGAATGTGGATTTTTCTTGCCTAGATTAAAGGTTAAAGGATTTTTTTAAGTTAGAAGAAAACTAAAGGTTTAAGCAAGGGGTGGAAGGTTTGTGAAAAATTAATTGTAAAAGAAATTCTGTGTGTGAACATACTGACTAAAGTTAAAGGGGTATTATTCAGTTTTTCCATCAATTAAACATTGGAATAAAGGCACAACAGGTTTTTCTTAGAGCAAAAACCTGCCTATGATCTCTTTAACAAAAATTTGTAAAGGGTTATACAAAGTTTGTAAGAATCTTATCTTATGTTCAAACTGATTAAAATTAAATAAATTTATCTATAAGGTTTTATTAAGAATTGGATTTGACATCAATAACACACTAATGCAACAGTAACATTTGGCTTATTTGGTATAGAAATCATATAGAAAGCATTGTCAAATATGAAATAGTGTTTGGCTTTCATTGGACTATATTTGTATAAATATGTTACTGGTCTATGTTCCAAAATTATTTTTAAAACTCCTATAATTCTGATATGACTTAATGTGTTATTAATAATTATTACATAAAATCATTGTGTGCCACAGAGGTAACCAAAATTTCCTAGTCAATTGTGGATTTAATAGTGGCTGTCCTAAGACTTTTTATCATCTACAATTGTTGTCTTGTTTTAATCCTCTTTAGAAGGTGGTTTATAATCAACTACAGGACTTTGACAGATGTTCTTGAATGCAAGTTTCTGATAACTTTGGAAATTGTAACATCAGAATAGAGGAAAAAACTTTCAGGACTCATGGAGAGCTGAAATGTTCCTGAATATCAAACAGAAGTTAACTGCATGTACTAAACTGAAGAAGTCTAAAGTAATCTTTTTAATTTTGTTTCAAACGTTGCTGATCCTTTTTGTTTTTCAGAGTCAAGGAAACTTTTCAGCTATTTACAGCTTTTAACAATTGAGTAAAGCATACTCCTGTGAACAAAATTTGGAACATATTTGTTTCTCTCTACCTGATTTCTCCAGAATTTGGAAACTATGTGTGAGTATTCTTAATTTATGGCAATGTAGTTATTTGCATAAGTGCAATACGAATCTGTTTTCTTTTGCAACAGGACACAATTGGAGAAATTGGTTATTTTACCAAAACTTTGACTGGAATGGTATGCTTTCCTTTAAGGAGTCAAATTTGACTCATAGAGCCAATAAAAATCCCTTGGGCAACTGATCTTGTTTATTCCTGTGAACCAACCAGTGATCTCTGACTGCTGCTCAGAAGAAACACAAGGGATGGGTCATGTAAAAATCTGGATCAGTATTCTAATTCTGGGCATGTATTGGAATTGGCTAGCAACCCCATATCAGCTTGGTTCCAACAGTTGGCCAGTTCATGGAAAGCCTTCTAATTTAGTTTACTTGGGATAACTTTACTTACCTTGCTTTACTGTTGTGGAATATATTGCTGTTGTACTCTTTGTATAGGAATGCAGGATAAGCTTACTGAATGTTTTCTTAAATTGAACACTTATTAATCTTCCAGATATCATCTTTTGTTGGACTCAAGAGTTATGAATGGCCCTCACCATACTGATGCTTTCTGACTGAGCTCCTCACTACCCTGAACACAAGAGGGAGGAATATCATCGCCCCTATTCAGCCTGGAGAAGTTACAAAAGATGGATCTTCGTCCCTCTGCAACCCTTAGGATTAATGGTTCTCCTATAAAAGGGATTGGGGGGGGGGGAATGTCAGAGGCATTTGAACAAGAGCAACTCCATCTTAAAGAGGAGCTGGGTAAAATAAGGCTGAAACCTACTGGGCTGCATTCCCAGATGGTTAAGGCATTCTAAGTCACAGGATGAGATAGGAGGTTGGGACAAGATACAGGTCATAAAGACCCTGCTGATAAAACAGGTTGCAGTAAAGAAGCTGGCCAAAATCCACCAAAACCAAGATGACAATGAGACTGACCTCTGGTCGTCCTCACTGCTACACTCCCACCAGTGCCATGACAGTTTACAGATGCCATGGCAACATCAGGAAGTTACCCTATGTGGCCTAGAAAGGGGAGGCATGAATAATCCACCTCTCATTTAGCATATCGTCAAGAAATAACCATAAAAATGGACAACCAGCAGCCCTGGGGACTGCTGTGCCTGTGGAGTAGCCATTCTTTTATTCCTTTACTTTTTTTTTTTGGAGACGAGTCTCGCTCAGTCACCCAGGCTGGAGTGCAGTGGCACGATCTGGGCTCACTGCAAGCTCCGCCTCCCGGGTTCACACCATTCTCCTGCCTCAGCCTCCTGTGTAGCTGGGACTACAGGGGCCCACCACTATGCCCAGCTAATTTTCTTGTATTTTTAATACAGACGGGGTTTCACCCTGTTAGCCAGGATGGTCTCGATCTCCTGACCTCGTGATCCGCCTGTCTTGGCCTCCCAAAGTGCTGGGATTACAGGCGTGAGCCACCGCACCTGGCCTATTCCTTTACTTTCTTAATAAACTTGCTTTTACTTTGCACTGTGGACTCGCCCTGAATTCTTTCTTGCTGAGATCCAAGAACCCTCTCTTGGGGTCTAGATCAAAACCCCCTTTCCTGTGACAGTTTGCTGGAGAATGTCTTCAAGGCCAGCAAGAAAATGCTACTTCCACTCTGGCTTCCTCTGTCTCTGACAGCTAGACTCAGACTAAAAGGACTCATATGATTAGGTCAGGCCCACTCAGAGAGTCTCCTGTTTGATTAACACAAAGTCATCTGATGAGTAACCTTAAATAGCTCTGCAAAATCCCTTTGGCCATGTAAGTTTACATAATTGTGGCAATAATATCCTACTATATTCACAGGTTCTGCCCACGCTCAAGGGAAGAGAAGTTTATAAGGCATGTATATCGGGGGTGGGAATGTTAGAATTCTGCCTACCACAGTAAAAATAGAGGAAAAAAGAAAGAAAATTAAATTCAATGGCATTGTAAGAGAGTAACATAACATAGTTCCAAGAACACTAGAGCTGTAGGATTCAACATCGGAATTAGGTTAAAGGAGAAAATCAGGTAATCCTTCCAATAGATATTGAAGAAGCATTGGTAAAATCAGTAGCTATTTCTGACTTTAAAAACTCAAAGTAAAATAAGAATAGAAGGAAACAACACAATAAAGTATTTTAAAAACAGAAACTAATAACCCATCAATAGAAGAATGGTAAATAAATAACAGTGGATTTATACAATAAAATATTCTGTAACCATAAAAGGAATACGTACTGACACGAAAATGCAATATACTAAGTAAAATAAGTAGCAGAAGATTATGCATAATACATGATCTAATTAAAAAATTTACAACAAATTAAAAATTTAAAAACAAATAAATATAAGGATAATATAATTCAGCCACTTGACTGAAAACAAAAAGGAATATGTGGCAGCTATTGACTCAACTGTGGGGGAGGGGCTTTCACTTTTCCGTTATGAATTTCAATAATGTATGCATTTTGTTTAACTCCGTTTATAATAGGGGAAATAATAAACCAACAGCAAAACATCATATAAAATAGCAAACCGCATTGTGAATTCCCACAAAATTTTAGGAATAAGCAATCTCTTGATTTCTCTCCTTCTCCCCTATAATGTGCCTTCCACATCTCAATAAATGTTATCCTCACTCATGCAGTTGCTAAGCCCAGATACCCGGGGGTCAGCCTTGCCTTCTCTTTCTTCCTCATCTTCAGCTTCCAATCTATCAGCAGGCTCTACAACTTTTCCTGCAAATACGCACCAAAACCAGCTCTGTCCTCATCCTCCCCCCATCTCCAGACCCGAGGATGCTCCTCCTGCCTGGGATCTACAGATGTCCATAAGCTTCAAGACCTCTTGGACCCTTTGGTATTCTGATTATTCTCTTTTGACCAATCTCTGGTCTCACTGATTTTCTTCAATTGTTAACAGGCCTAACTCAGCTAGATCCTAATTTGTCAATGTCTTTGATTGAGATTCTAATAGTTCTCCAAACTCATGTGCATCAATCTCATGAAATTCCAAATATTTTGAAAGATTTACCTTTTTGCTTCATAATTGATTTTCATTGTATTTCAAGAGTCTGACCAAAGTGACCCAACGCCAATGTGAAGTGAAGAATATTAAATAGTCAGATGATGACTGTTTTGATGTTAAAAATTTTGCTTTCATGGGGACTGTAACTGTGGGGATGCTGGTAAAAAATACTCAGATAAGGAGGTTTCCCCCTACCTAAGAATGCTAAGAATGAATTTAGCACAATGACACAAAATCTTCATGAAGACAAACATACATAATATTACACATTATATACATGATACCATATATATAATGCATAAAGTGTTCTTTTATAAGTCAAATAAAAATATAAACAACTCTAAAACATGTGCAATGGCATGAATAGGTAGTTAAAAGAAAAAAAACATAAAAGTTATGTGGAAAATATACTTATCCTCACTTTTGGTCATAGCAAAGCAGATAAAAACAAGGAGATACTAGCATTTCCTTGTTAGTTTGGCAAAAATGTTTAAGATTAATAAAACATAGTAACTGTGAGGGTATGGGGGAAAACAGTTCACATTATTGGTAGGAATGTAAATTGATTCATTTTAAAAGGCAATTTGTCATGATTTGTGAACACTTTAAATGTGCATATTCTTTGATTCAGCCATTTCTTTTTTAGGAATTTGTGATACAGACATACTCTCATAAAAATGTAAAGATGCATTTAATGTAAGTCTATAAAAACACAAAAATTAGCCGGGCCTGTTGGCATGTGCCTGTGGTCCCAGCTACTCCAGAGGCTGAGGTGGGAGGATCACTGGAGCCCAGGAAGTTGAGGCTGCAGTAAGCTGTGATCACACCACTGCACTCCAGCCTGGGTGACAGAGTGAGACCCTGTCTCAAAAAAAAAAAAAAAAAAGGACTAAGATAATATCCATCTACAAGTTCAAAAAAGTAGTAAGGAAGCCTGTAGTCTATCAGGACCTCGGGAAATGGGGAGGAGGAGAGGAAGCACCAATCATGTGAAATTGAAACACAAGGGCAGCATTCATGTGTTCAGGAAATCTAAGCCAATAAATTCACATGAAGTACCAATCAGAGACCACTGAAACCCTAAAAGCTTCACAGAAACAAATGCAGAACACCTCCACAGAAACACTGTCATCACCTAAGAACTTCTACAAGAAAAAAAGCCCCACTGAACATAAGCTCATAAAATCACAAAAATCGAAACCACACAAGGAAATAATTTACTACACGGGGAGAGGTGACAGACATTACTTAGGATCCTAATTAATGAAGATGGTAGAAAACTCTAAAGGGAATAAGTTCAAAATTATTAAAAGGAGAAAGGCAAAAATTGTAATGAAAGAACAAATGCTATAAGAAAGAGAACAAGAGGGTTTTGTTGTTATTGTTTTGTTTTTGAGACGGGGGTGTTTTGCTCTTTTTGCCCAGGCTGGAGTGGAGTGGCGTGATCTCGGCTCACTGCAACCTCCGCCACCTGGGTTCAAGCAATTCTGCTTCAGCCTCCCGAGTAGCTGGGATTACAGGTGCCTGGCACCACGCCTGGCTAATTTTTGGATTTTTAGTAGAGATGGGGTTTCACCAACCTGGCCAGGGTGGTCTTGAACTCCTGACCTCAGGTGATTCACCCACCTCAGCCTCCTAAAGTGCTGGGATTACAGGCGTGAGCCACTGTGCCTGGCTGAGAACAGGAGCTTTTACCGAAAAATACAGTTATCAAAATAGGTTTCATGGTAGATGAAGCACAACTGAAGATATTTACTGATCTAGAAGACTGATTTGAAGAAATCACCCAGAATTCAGCCCAAAATAGTAAGGGTAAAGAGATGGAGGAAAGAATAAGAAAGTCTAACATATATTGACTAGGAATTTTAGATTAAAAGAATAGGGAGAGTGAGGAAGAGGCAATATATGGATAGCAGTCCTTGGGAATATATAAAGTCCTTGGATTGAAAAAGAACACTAACTTCTGAGTAGATAAAATTACATATAACATATTTACATATATTTACATATGTATACTTTACATATACCTATATACAAAAATATACACATATTTACACTTATATGTAAAATATATATTTACATATATGTAAACTCACATATATACATATATAAATATGTGGGCATATTACATATATACGTGTGTGTGTATATACATATATGTATATACGTATCACAGTGAAATTTCAAAGCGTCAAAGACAAAGAGAATAATCTGAAGAAGCATCGGAGAGAAAGGACAAATCTATTAAGGAATGACAATAAAACTGATAGCAGATTTCTTTTTAGCAACAGTAGATTATAAAAAACAATGGGATAGCCTCAAAGTGCTGTGAAAAAATACCCATCTATTTGGAATTCTATGCCCAAATTTCTCTTAAATTCTCATTCAAGACAGGCAAAATAAAGACATTTAAAAATAAACAGGCCAGGCATGGTGGCTCACGCCCGTAATCCCAGCACTTTGGGAGGCTGAGGCAGGCGGATCACCTGAGATCAGGAGTTCAAAATCAGCCTGGCCAACATGGTGAAACCCCAACTCTACTAAAAATACAAAAATTAGCTGGATGTAGTGGCTCACACCTGTAGTCCCAGCTACTCAGGAGGCTGAGGCACTAGAACCACTTGAACCTGGGAGGCGGAGGTTGCAGTAAGCTGAGATCATGCCACTGCACTCCAGCCTGGGTGACAGAGAGAGACTCGGTCTCAAAAAAAGAAAAGAAAAATAAATAAAATAAATAAAAATAAACAAATACTCAGAGAGTTTACTATTTACATGGCCTCACTGAACTAAAGGGCATCTCAGTAAGAAGGAAAGTGAACCTAGAAGGAAGATTGAGATACAAGAAGTAACAGTGAGTGAAGACATTTTCAAACATGTTGGCAAAAGGAAACGAATATTGACTATTCAATATTCAAGACTTACTTTGGAGGGTTTAATTTCAGGGTTTAAAAAAAGAATGTGGAAGAGTAATATTAGGAAACAGTAACATGAAAGGCACAAATGGAGAAATCAAAGTTAAAACATTCTAAATTTATTCTTTTGCTTAAAGTGATAGTAGCAAAACCAACTAACTTTAGATTGCTGAGTTTGATGTTAAAAGTTAAAGGTGACCACTAAAAGAACAGAAATACAATGTCTAACTTCCAAACTTGTAAAGAAGTAAGAGAAATAAAACTTGATCAGTCCAATATAAGGGAAGAAAGGAGAAAAAAAGGAACAAAGAAAAATCATGGCAAATAGAAAATATTAATTAAAGTGATTAAATATTACCAAAATCAAAATGGATTAAACGATACTGTTCAAACACAGAAATTCCCAGATTAAATTTAAGAACAAAGCTGACTATGTGCTTTTTAAAAAAGAGACCTATTTAGTGACTTTTGTCATGGTGGACTAACCAATTCCTATTGTAGGTAACTAGAAAAATGGATAAAATGTAAGAAAGAACTAGTTTTCAGACAATGGACAACAGGACGACACACACTGGATACAAGACTTGAGGAAAGGAAGGACTTGAGCTCAGCTGGCCCACTGCCCTGGCTTTCTGCCTGAGGCACTTTCCACTGCAGTGTGGGGTGGGGGCAGGCACGCAGAGCACCGCAGTCTCGCTGGGATGAGCACACAGGATTAGGGAACTGGGTGGGGGAGGGCAACTGAGGCAGCTGGAAATTGCAGGGCAGAGTAGAGGAGAAGGGAAGCTAGGCAGAGAAAGACTCCCCCACCCTCCCCCATGCAAGGCTGGGACAGACTCTGCAGATAAAGAAAGGAGTAGATATTGAGGATCTCTGAGAAAGGAAGGTCCTGTACTTTGGGATAGTTAAAACATTTAGTTTTAATTTAAAATAGTTAATTTGGTTTAATTGGCCAATCATCAGTTTTTAAAGGAATCATCAGTTTTGATGATTGGCCAATTTAGTTATAACTAAATGGTTTTAGTTTAAAACATTTAGTTTTAAACCAAATAGATCTGAGGGAATTTGAGTGCAGAAGGTGCCTGGGTTCCCTTTTCTTGTTACAGCCTGGGGACTTAGCAATAACCTCAAGGAAAAAAGGCAACAGGTCTTGGTTGATGGGCCTGGCACAGCCTCACAGAGCCCCCAACACTCCACAATGACACAGAGTAGCAGGAGGAACCCAAGGACCCAAAAAGGGCCAGCATATTCGCAGAGTTGCACGTATGTGACTGGGTGTGAGCACCTCTTTACGTTTCGTACCCCAGGTGCCCTGCTTGCCTCACCCCAATCCCAGCCCTGTGTGGAGAGGCCCTGGAAATGAGATGTCACATGGAGACAGATGTCATATGGAGACAGAAGCCACATGAAGGAGAACTGAGGCATCCCTGCTGAAGTGCCAGCTGCATGAGACCAGTGAGTGACCCCAGCTGACATTATGTGGGGCAGAATTACCCAGCCAAGCCACAGAATCGTGAGAAAGCACAAACCATTGTGTTTGAAGCCACTAGGTTTGGGATGGTTTGTTATGCAGCAATAGCTAACTGAGTCACCTTTTTCACACACCCCCAAACTCAGATGTAACTCAAGAGAAATGAGAGAGAAAGCCTGCATTGAGTATGTTTCTACTATTTGATAGACTAAAGACTTGTACTATCCATTACATTCCAATTATAGAAAAAGAATTAATGTTGCTTTTCTCATATACTTGAGTATGTCTGAAATTCACATATTCTCTATATACTATGTGAAAGCAAAGCTGACTACTCACTATTTAGGTAGCAGGCATCCTTTGTTTTGTCCTTCCCTGCACCCCTAGCTCCTTCTTTTGCTATCAGTACCCCCGTTTTCCCTTTGGCAAACTATCCTTCCTGCATTCTGTGAGCACCCGGAGGAACTTCAGTCAGAGCGCCCTCACATGTGGGGTGGACACGGGCGCAGCACTGGCCAGTTCAGCCTTCTCTCCCAGAACCCATGGGCACAAGAGCTAAAAGCCATTTGGCCATGCCATTTCAGTGGCCCAGGGAACTGCCCAGGGTTTCCTGCTACCCAAGATGCCTGCACCTTCTCAGGCTCCTCTCCTGCTCTCTGCATTGGAGTCTGCCAGTACCTTCCAAAAATCTGCCTTTCACTGAATTCAGCCAGAATTGCTTTCTATTGTCTGTCATCAAAGAGCCCTGACTGATACATGATATGGCCTGTTAGGGCAGAAACTCAGTGGTGTGCTTAATATTTTTCAGTGTGGAGGTCACATGGTTGAGCCATGTGTTGGCCTGGACACCTGCAATTCTTGCCAAAAGGATCATTTGAGTGGGGAGCACTGATTTATCTGAACGGAAGTCTGTCAACAACCCTTCAGAGAAAACCATACCTCCTGGTCCAGTGCCCCAGGCCTCGTGCTTCCCTCCCTGCCTCCCCAGCTATCAGCACCTCTCTTGTTCTTTGAGATTCCACATGTCAGTATAGCTTGTGTTTTCTTCCCACCAAACCCTCCAGCAGCACCAAGCACAGTGCCAGGCTCATCACAGATTTTAATTATTGTTGGATTGATTTGACTGATTTACTCCTGGGTGTCTCTCCCCGAGACTCCCAGCAATGTCCACATGCCATACAACAGTCCCCTTGGGTGCATGTAGAATGGGGCTGTTCCTAAGGGCAAAACACAGAGTGATGACAGGGCCCCAAGGTTGTGGGGCACGAGTTGTTGCTAGGAATGCCCTGGACCAACACTAGGAGCCGAGCTCTCAGGTGAGCGGGACCCAGTCATAAATGAGGCCTGGCCCCAGTCCCCACCCCATGCAGGCCTATAGGAGAGATCCCTGGGTGACATGTGTTACCGTTTCTGCAGAACAGTGACAAACTCGGTGAGCCGGTCACGCTCCACCTCGGCAGCCTGCCAGAGGGCCTTGATCTCTGTCACTTGTGCCTGCCAGCCTTTTTGTTCTGGGGAGTCCGAGAACCTGGGATCAGGGTGGAGGGCAGAGGGCAGAGGTCATCTGAGGCCTAGAAATAACACTTACCCCTGTGATGGTTGGAGGGACTAGAAGGACAATCAGGGCGAATGTCAGCCAGAGCAAAGGAAGCAAACCCAGTCCCTCTAGGTCCTCCCCTGCTGGCTTCTTTGCCCACCATTCCTGGTCCTGCTGAAGTCCCTAGGCTCCAAAGCTGAACCTACCAGAACTAGAGTTACTCTGGTACCTCTGTCCATCCAAGCCTTGTGGGGGCCTGGAATTAGTCTGGTGCTATGGCAGGTGGTTCTTGGGGACCTGGGGTGCCCTGGGTATCTGTGTGGCCTTTAGGGCCTGGCTGCCCTACCCAGTGTCAGGTGTACCCAGTCTCTGTGTCCCTGCCAGTCTCTCCCAGCCCTCCTGCATCTTCTGGCTTGGTCCCCAAGCCCAGCCCACTTTCCTGGAGCCTGGGCATTTGGCTTTGTGACTTGTTCAATTTTCTCCAGCCCTAAGCCAACCCATCACTGCTTCCCTCTTACCACTAGGCCTGCCTACCAGCCCCTTACCTGCAGGCTGGAGCCAGGACAGAAAGTAAACTCTGCCCCCAAACTTCAAGCCCCCAGAGCCCACATGTGAGTTCCAAGCTGCTCTCCGCTGTGCCCCCACTTTTCCCAGTGAGACCCTGAGCTTACTTTTCTAGCAGTACAGGGCATAGGGAAGGCTGCAGAGCTGGGCAGTGTACTGAGAACTGGGCTGGGGCATGTGACCCTGAGGGCTGACTTCTCTGTGGTCTTGGGCAGGTCTCTTCCTCTCTCTTGGCCCCAGTTCCCTCACTAAACATTGAGAGGGGTGGTTGAGATGGGCTCCGAGAACTGCAGACCCCTCCGTGACTCCTAAATATGCTCTAAGGCCTTGCTACTACAAGTGGTCTCTGAATCGGTGGCTCTGGCATCTCCTAGCAGCTTGTTAGAAATGCAGAATCCCAGGCTCTACCCCAGACCTGCTGAATCAGAACCCGCACTTGACCTGGCTGATCCACAGGGGCTCTGTGTGTGCACTGCGGTTTGGAAAGCCCCATTCATCTCCCCAGTTCTATAATGCGGGAAGAGGAGGAGCAGGAGCAAAGGGCTGATTCTTCACTCTGCCCTCCTCCCAGGCACCCCACCAGTCACCTGAAGGGAATGGGTTCAAACCACGCCAGCCCGAATAGACATACTCTCCGGGATCACTCTGCCCTGTGAATTCCTGTCCTGTCACCTGTGGGAGGGGACTGTAAGCTCCATGAGAGTAGGGCCCACACATGGTCGAGTTCAGTATTTGTGTGTTGTGGAAGAAACAAGCCTGAGAACCAGCGGTCTGGGCAGCCAAGGCACACAGCAGCTCCTGTATTTCTGTGTGGCGCAGAGGTCGCAGCCACACAGGCCTGGAAGGGACTCTAAGGGGTCATCGTGTCCATCTTCCTGCTCTCATTACTGTGACTAAAACCTCAGAGAGGCAGAGCCTGCCCATTCTCCCTGTGCTGTGACAAGACCTCCCACCCTCAGGAGCGTGGCACATGCCTTGTGGCTCAGTGTCAGCCCACTCTCCCCAAGTGCCTTTGTGACTCCAGCCTGATGGGTGGGGCAGCTTTGGCCCACAGACCCTATGCTGCCAAGTGTCAGCAGCATGCTGTCCCCCACTTTTTGGGGATAGCAGCCCAGAGAAGGACCAGTTTGCTGGAGCCACAGAGATGAGGGACTGGGGCCACTTGGAGGCTTTGCCTGGAACCTGAGCTGACCTGCCTGAGGGGTCAGGGCGGGGGTGCTGACAGCAGGAGCATGGCTCCAGTGGACAGTAGGCAGGGCTCGGGACAGGGCTTAGAGGCAGAACAATGCTGTCCTTTGTCTATGGGCTGGCAGTAGGAACAAAGGGCCCATTTACACCCTCTGGCTTGATTCTATCAACAAAGAGGGGGACCGAGGGCTGAGGGGATATCAGTGGGAACCCATATCATGTGAAATTCTCCCCTTAGAGGCTGATTCTCAATGAGCAAGAGAAGGTGAGGGAAGGTGCTAGAAGCCAGGCCCAGGAAGGTTCCTCAGGTTAATTCTCAGGTAGCAGGTAGAAACCCTAGCCTGGGAGTCAGAGGCCAAGATTCTAGTTCTGAAGCTGCTTACTCTATCATCTTGGACAGGACTTCCCTGATCCTCCCTGTCTTTATGTAACCTTGGAAGAGCCCCTGGACTTTGCCTGGCCTCAGTTTCCCCTCCTTTTAATGGGATGGCAATACTGGTTGAGCAATCAAGAATGGGAAAAAACTGTGAGTCCAGGGGTCGGGGGTCCATACCTAGGTGAGGTCCTGTGGGGACTGGGCAGGGAAGGCCTCGTGAGAGCAGATTCCACCAGTGTGTGGCCCAGGCTGGTCACAGAACTGTGTAAAGACGGAAGGGGCCCATCAGCCTGGGAAGGCAGACCAGGCCCTGCTGGGCCTCACCTCTGCATGTGAGGTGGAGCAGTGGCCAGCAGGGGTCCAGGAAACCCTTGCAGCAGTCCTGTGGATTTGCTGCCCTTCTTTCCAGAACTCTTGTTTGCTCAAAATGAGACAGAACAGGAGACACCAGAGCCTTGAACAACCCAACATGGGTCTGTTTGAGGGCCCCAGGGGCAGAAAACTTTTGAGGCCAGTTCAGAGAGGCTCTTACAGGGAGCTGCAACCAGCGTGCTCTTGAAGCGATAAAATCTGGGCCTAACCGGCTCATTTCTGCAGACGCAGAGCTAACGTCATAGGAGAGGCCCACGTATTGGAAGAACAACAGCATAGTCATCTTAAAATTGCACCCGTGGCTTCCCATCAGAGGTAGCAAGAAACAACCTTTCTTCTGAATAATTAATGTTCACTTTCCAACCCCTCCCTCCCATTGTTTTCTTACCGAGAAGATCCAAGCCTGCCAACATGATCGCCTGCTGAGGCCGGGGACTTGGTCAGGCCTGGGTCCTCCAGGAACTGGGTGTAGGCAGGGCTGACCTCGCGACCACTGGACCCCTCACCCATTCCTTTATTCCAAAGATACTGTAAGAACAGATGTGAGTTCCATCCTCAGGGCTTTGGCTCAGAGGACTAGAGAAGGCAGGAGGGGACCTTGGCTTGATTTCGGGGCTTTCAGAGGATATGAAAGAGGCTTCTTTTCAGGAGTGAAAAGCGAGGCCTGTTTGGTGAAGGCACTACTTGCATGATAATGACATCTAATAATGCCTCTCTTCAGAAAGAAAGCTACATGGTGTGAGGACGGTGACTGGGCCAGGAAGCTGTTCTATATTCAGGTTCCAGAGGGAGGTGCATGGCCTCGCATGCAGGGCAGGTCAGAGACTGACGTCTCTGAGTGGGTCCACTTCTCCAGGCGGCCCCACCCACATGTGGCTGAACACCAGGTGTGACGTGAGGCCAGCTGCCTTCCTCAGCTGGAACACCTGGACCTTCCAGACACCCGCAGCCAGAGAGGCTGGCAGGGACTCAGTGAGGGCAAGCAGCCTTGGGTGGAGGCTAAGCCTGCCAGGCCCCCACCCCTCCCTCAACCCCTTCCTCTTCTGGATACCTGCTGGGGCTGGACTGGACACGAACATTAGAGGACCCCAGCAGGAGGTCAGGCCACCAGAGTGGACAACTGGTGTAAGCCCCTAACAACCTGGCTTGTCCCCCAGTCCCACCCATTCTGAGAAAATTCGAAACGTGTGCCGACTTAAGTCTGGTGGGTAATGCTTGGCCCCCATTCAGCTGGTGACCTCAGAGGTAGGAACAGTCTTCTCCTGTGTGCCTGGAGAAAGGACAGTGGTGAGGTGAAGATGCTGGAATGTTTCTGGACCCCTTCAGACTTCTCTCCCCAGTAAGCCAGGATGGGGAGCAGGGTGAGTCCCCACTCACTGCCATATGTGCTCTGTTCCCAGACTTCCTCGTGCCCCCAGGCTCCCTTTCAGCCTCACAGCACTTTGTCACAGCCAGTCCTGGGGTCCCAGGCTACCCTGGCCTGTGGAAATAGAGGCTACAGGACAAAGCAGGCTGGTCAGCCAATGCCAGCCTGAGGTAGGGCCGAGGGGATCTTGGGCTCTCACCTCTGAACAAACAAACCACAGATCCCCAGAAACAAAGAGCAGGGCTGCTTTGCAACATGCCTTTGGCTGAGTCAGTCAATTTCCCAGTGGGCCAGAGGCTGCAAGGCTCCTTTGTCACTGGGAGACCTATATGCCTGTCAGGAAATTCTCCCCAAGGCCACCACCCAGCCCCACCACCACCCCAGGGAGGTGAAGGTGCCTGACTCCTCGCAGCCCCAAGCTGTGCCCTCAAGGCACCTGCCAAGACAAAATATCTTTACAAGCTCATGCCTTAGACAAGCATTTATTGAGCATCTACTGTATGCTTGCTCCAGTGCCAGGCACTGAGGCACCGCAGTCTGTGGTGCCTCACAGGGAGTGCAGGGGATAAAACAGGAACATGACTACACAGTGTGAGAGAAGTTTGGTTTGGGGATGCACAGGGAGTTAGGAGAGTGCCTAGGAGGGGCACATAACACAGAACAGGGGTCCCGGGGCTTCCTGGAGGAGCTCCTGACTAGGTAAGACCTAAAGGCTGAGGGGCAGCTGGCCAGGCGGAGGCCGTAGGGGAGGAGGGGAGGGAGTGTGCTTCACGCTGCACGTAGCCCTGGAGCGCGGAGCAAGCCAGGCTATGTGAGGAGCTGAATGGTGCCTGGGTAGCCAGAGTGTGGGGAAAGGGGAGGGGTGAAGAGAAGATGCAGGAGGGGTGGCAGCAAGAGCTAGTCACGTGGTGCCTGGAAGCTGAATGAAGTGTGGCTTTCCTTCTCTCATCCTGCTGCTGGAGCTACTGCCACCATCTTGAATCCTGAGGATAAGGCCACAGCTGGGGATGGGAGAGGGCAAACTGGAAGGTGCCTGGGTCCTTGAGAACCAGGTGAGGTCAAGGGTGACAGTAAGCCATGAACAGATTTTAACTAGAGCAAGGACACAATCAGGTTTGTGTGCAGAATGGGTTGGGGAGCCAGATAGAAGCAGGTGGCCAAAGTGGAGCCAGGAAGGATGAAGTCTGGCCTGAGCTAAGCAAGTGGAAAGAAGTGGAAGGAGCTGGATGGACTTGCCCAGCTTGAAAATGGGTTTGGGGGCTGTGCCAGTGCCCTACTCACGTGCACATTGAGTTGTCCGATCTCCATCTCCAGCTGCCGCACTTTGGCCTCCCGCTCAGCCACCATGGCCTGCAGCTGGGCGACTAGGCTGTTGTTCCGCTGAGCCTCGCTGTTCAGTTGCTGGTCCAGGTGGTGCTGGAACACTCGCGTCTTCTCCTCCTGCAGACTCAGGCTGCCTAGGATCTCCTGTAGCTGCTTCAGCTGGTCCTGGGGGGCCAGGCAGGAGGGCAGGTGGAGTCAGGCATGGCCCTTTGGGCCGGGGAGGTCAAGAACAGACTGCCTCCCTCACCCCAAAGCAGCCTGCAGGAACCTAACAGTGGGATCCTGTTCCCTCGAGAGGCAGGAACACCTTCCTTGCCTGCCATCCGGGGATGTCGAACCAGGCAGGTGGGGACCATGTTCTTTTCCTGCCCTCAACTTCCTTCTCTGAGTTTGGGGCCAAGAAGATCCAAGGGGCTCTCAGACAACAGAAAGCAGATCAGATGGTGACTCCTCACCCAGTGGGGGAGATATTTAGCTGAAAGGAAAGCCTGATCCTGCTTGGCTGGGAGACTGCCCTTGGAGGCAGTACCTGGACCCCTGCCAGGGATCCATTAGCACCTGACTGAAGCCTCATCCCAAGGAAAAGCCCTCAAGGAGACTCCTGGGCAAAGGCTTCCTGCCTGGGGCCAACAGAAAGGACAATGTCTGTCATTTGGAACAGGTGGGACCTGTTGTCTTCACCTCAGAGTGGAGGAAACTGAGGCCCAGAGAGCCCAAGGGCATATTGTTGGTGAATAGCATGACTGGGGCTAGTTTGCAGCTCTCATCATGCCACCTTCAATGACAAAGAATGGTGACATGCAGGGACCTCAGAGGACATCCAGCCCTGCAACTTATTTTTAAAACTGGCTGCTGAGCCTCAGAGAGGGGATGCAACTGGCTTATGGTCACACAGTGAGATACTGACAGAGGCAGGCCTAGATTTCAGGTCTTCTGTGCCCCGCCCACCACCCTGTCATGTAAAGTGATCATGAACTAAGGTAGGTGCCTGAGCCAGCACCCCCCAAACACCCCAGCCAAGCCAGACACGATCACCCCCACCCTGGGCCTGCAGGCACAACTTGGAATCTGACACCAAACTTTGGTGCCTCAGGTCCCACAGAGAAAAGTCCAAGCTGTAGGGTTAGGAAAGCAGTATGGCCTTACTAATCAAGGAAGTTTTTGTTGTTGTTGTTGTTGTTGTTGTTGTTGTTTTATACATAAGTTGTAGGGTACGTGTGCACAACGTGCAGATTTGATACATAGGTATACATATGCCATGTTGGTTTGCTGCACCCATCAACTCATCATTTACATTAGGTATTTCTCCTAATGCTATCCCTCCCCCAGCCCCCCACCCCCCGACAGGCCCTGGTGTGTGATGTTCCCCGCCCTGTGTCCATGTGATCTCATTGTTCAATTCCCACCTATGAGTGAGAACATGCGGTGTTTGGTTTTCTGTCCTTGTGATAGTTTGCTGAGAATGATGGTTTCCAGCTTCATCCATGTCCCTGCAAAGGACAAGAACTCGTCCTTTTTATGGCTGCATATTATTCCATGGTGTATATGTGCTGCATTTCCTTAATCCAGTCTATCACTGATGAACATTTGGGTTGGTTCCAAGTCTTTGCTATTGTGGATAGTGCCGCAGTAAACATACGTGTGCATGCATCTTTATAGTAGCATGATTTATAATCCTGGATTTATAACCCAGTAATGGGATTGCTGGATCGAATGGTATTTCTAGTTCTAGATCCTTGAGGAATCGCCACACTGTCTTCCACAATGGTTGAACTAGTTGACTGTCCCACCAACAGTGTAAAAGCATTCCTATTTCTCCACATCCTCTCCAGCATCTGTTGTTTCCCGACTTTTTAATGATTGCCATTCTAACTGGTGTGAGATGGTATCTCATTGTGGTTTTCATTTGCATTTCTCTGATGACCAGTGATGATTAGCATTTTTTCACGTGTCTGTTGGCTGCATAGATGTCTTCTTTTGAGAAGCATCTGTTCATATCCTTTGCCCACTTTTTGATGGGGTTGTTTTTTTCTTGTAAATTTGTTTGAGTTCTTTGTAGATTCTGGATGTTAGCCCTTTGTCAGATGAGTAGATTGCAAAAATTTTCTCCCACTCTGTAGGTTGCCTGTTCACTCTGATGGTAGTTTCTTTTTCCATGCAGAAGCTCTTTAGTTTAATTAGATCCCATTTGTCTATTTTGGCTTTTGTTGCCATTGCTTTTGGTGTTTTAGTCATGAAGTCCTTGCCCATGCCTATGTCCTGAATGGTATTGCCTAGCTTTTCTTCTAGGGTTTTTATGGTCTTAGGTCTAACATTTAAATCTCTAATCCATCTTGAATTAATTTTTGTATAAGGTGTAAGGAAGGGATCCAGTTTCAGCTTTCTACATATGGCTAGCCAGTTTTCCCAGCACCACTTATTAAATAGGGGATCCTTCCCCCATTTCTTGTTTTTGTCAGGTTTGTCAAAGATCAGATGGTTGTAGATGTGTGGTGTTATTTCTGAGGCCTCTGTTCTGTTCCATTGGTCTATATATCTGTTTTGGTACCAGTACCATGCTGTTTTGGTTACTGTAGCCTTGTAGTATAGTTTGAAGTCAGGTACCGTGATCCCTCCAGCTTTGTTCTTTTTGCTTAGTATTGTCTTGGCAATGCGGGCTCTTTTTTGATTCCATATGAACTTTAGTTTTTTCCAATTCTGTGAAGGAAGTCATTGGTAGCTTGATGGGGATGGCACTGAATCTATAAATTACTTTGGGCAGTATGGCCATTTTCACGATATTGACTCTTCCTATCCACAAGCATGGAATATTCTTCCATTTGTTTGTGTCCTCTTTTATTTCATTGAGCAGTGGTTTGTAGTTCTCCTTGAAGAGGTTCTTCACATCCCTTTTAAGTTGGATTCCTAGGTATTTTATTCTCTTTGAAGCAATTGTGAATGGGAGTTCACTCATGATTTGACTCTCTGTTTGTCTGTTATTGGTGTATAGGAATGCTTGGGATTTTTGCACATTGATTTTGTATCCTGAGACTGCTGAAGTTGCTTGTCAGCTTAAGGAGATTTTGGGCTGAGATGATGGGGTTTTCTAAATATACAATCATGTCATCTGCAAACAGGAACAATTTGACTTCCTCATTTCCTATTTGAATATCCTTTATTTCTTTCTCTTGCCTGATTGCCCTGGCCAGAACTTCCAACACTGTGTTGAATAGAAGTGGTGAAAGAGGGCATCCCTGTCCTGTGCTGGTTTTCAAAGGGAACGCTTCCAGTTTTTGCCCATTCAGTATGATATTGGCTGTGGGTTTGTCATAAATAGCTCTTATTATTTTGAGATACGTTTAATCCAGGAAGTTTTTATAGTCAGATAAACCTGCTTTGAACTCAGTTGTATGGTCTTAGATGAGTTATCTAATGAATTTGAGTCTTAGTTTCCCCATCTGTGAAGTGGGATTAAAATATATGATCCTAGAAGTTATCTTGAGGACTAAGCATTATAACATGCCCAGAAGAGGAAGGGTTCTGTGCCACCACAGAGATAAGAACTGGTACTGGCTCCTCCTGTCCCTTTCATTCCTTGCTGAAAAATAACCCAGGGTATAATCCCACCTCCTTCCCCCAATACATTTCTGTCTCTTTTGGGGTCCATAGGCCCAGTGTCTTGTGCCTCGTGCTGCTCCATCACAGCCCCCTACCTGCCCTCAGGCAGCCTCCCTGAGCTGCTCATGTCCCTGGGGCAGGGCTTTGGTGCTGGGGGCCATCTGGAGACAATGGGCTTTGGGGTTACACAGGTGGCATTGAGGGGTGAGTGAGGGCTCACTCTGGCCATGGCTGGGGCCATCCTTTGGGCAACCACTGCCTGAGTGGTGGGGCCATACCATGAGGGCGTCGATGAGCTCGTCATCATGCCGGCCCTTCTCCAACAGGGTCCCCATCTGACTCTTGAGGGTCTTCATCTCACTCGACAGCAGCTTGTTCCGAGACCTCATGCCCTCGAACTTCTTTTTTAGCTCCTCAAGCTCTCTCTGGAGGGCATCCCGCTCACTGGCAAGTTTCTGTAATTAGAAAGTGAGGGCATGGGCAGCAGGGCTGTGTGGGACCTTGGCCACATCTGCTCCCTGGCTCCTACTCAATGGCAAGGCCCGGGGCTGGGGGTGGGGGTGCTTGTTGAATGCCACAGAGCAAGTCACTAGAGCCAGGGCCCTGACTCCCAGCCCAGGCCTCTCAGGGATATCAAGTGTGCAGCAGCCTCCCACCCTTGCCCTAGCACATGACAGCACTAATGGATGACAGCACTCCTAACCTCAGCCTGAGATACAGGCTTCCTAGCACATGAGAGGAAAGCCACGGCCAACTGCATGTGTCCTCCAGAAAGCACAGCCAGTCCTACCCCTAAGCCCCTCCCCAAGCAGGGGAAAAGAGAAAAGCCATACTTTAGAAAAAGAGTGCTAGGCTAGGTTCCAACTGCAGCACCTTGCACCACCAGGAGCTAGAATGAGAAAGGAGGGTCTTTTCTCCCACTTCCTCCATGATCATTTGGCACAACCCCTGACAGCACCTTGCTTTGTCAGCTACCAACTGGAAACTCACATGCAGCACACATCTTCGGAGTCTCTCATTCAATCATCCCTTCATTCTCAAGGGTTTCCTGAGGGCCTACTATGGGCTTAGTATTGTTATAGATGCTGGGGGACAGCAAAAAGCAAAACAGTCCTTGTCCTCAAGGAGCTGATAATCCTCATGGAGACAGATAATGTCAAATAGTGACAAATGCTAATTTGAAAGTAGGAAACAGGAATAGTGAGAAGGATATGGTCAGGGAAGGCCTTTCTGAAAAGGTAGCATCTGAGCAGAGACTGAAGGAGATGACGGGAAGAGCAAAGGCCCTGGGGTAGAAGGTGTGTGGCTGGAGCACAGTGAGTGAAGGGGCAGAGGCTAGATTAGGCAAACCCGTAAAGACAAGATGGAGACACTGAGGAGGAGCTTGGGCAGTGGGTGACATCACCTGCTTGATCCTGAGGGTGAATTGTTGCTGGAAAAGTGTTTTCATATCCTTGATGAAGTGAATTATAGAAACGCAAAACAAGTAAAACATGAATCTATAGGACACGAGCCCTTTGCAGGGAGGCAGCCATTACTCACCTGTTGCTCTCCTGCCTACACACTCCAGGCTCTTATGGGTGCCTGGCAGAGGGAATGCATGCAGGAAGCTGTTTCCTTCCACCCGCCATTGCAGCTTATGGTCAGCCCAACTGTTCAACATAATCTATTCTGTACTAACATGTAAGTTCAAGCTAGGTGCATTTCAAACCCAACATTTCCAAATCTCAACTCCCTTTCTCCTCTTGAACCCACCCTGTCTCCCTTACCCACCCACTATACTCCCTAGAAGTCCTTTATAACTCTTCCTCCTCGTCACTCTTCCAAGTCCAATCAGTCTTTGAGCCCTAGAAAGTCTGTCCTCACTGTCCCAGGTGTCTGGCCCTTCCATGACAGTCCACTATCTTGGCAAAGATCCTTAGTCATGTCTCCAGGATTACTATTCTGCCTTCCATACCTCTTCCAACCCATTCCTCCTCTTGCTCCAACCATGTGACCTTTCCAAAATGCACAGCTGACCACCTCCCTCCACAACTTAAAACCCTTTGGTGGGCTGGGCGAATGGCTCACACCTGTAATCCCAGCACTTTGGGAGGCTGAGGCAGGTGGATCACCTGAGGTTAGGAATTCGAGACTAGCCTGACCAACATAGTGAAACCCCGTCTCTACTAAAAATATAAAACTTAGCCGGGCATGGTGGCAGGTGCCTGTAATCCCAGCTACTTGGGAGGCTGAGGCAGGAGAATCACTTGAACCCCGGAGGCGGAGGTTGCGGTGAGCCGAGATCACGCCATTGCACTCCAGCCTGGGCAACAGAGAGAGACTCCATCTAAAAAAACAAAAACCGTTTGGTGGCTCTCCACAGCCTTCAAGATACAGGCCAAAAGTCCTGGCTGGCATACAAAGCCCAGCAGGCCCTGCCCACCTCTGTGGTCTCACTGTTTCCCTCCTCACAGCTGATGGTCTAGAGCGCTGGAAGGTGCAATGTGGTCATGGTTACAGCATTCCTAACACAGGGCCTAACCCAGAGTTGGTGCTCACAGGCAAAAGTCTCCAGATGAAAAGGCAAGTCTTCACTGTTAGGTAGCTCACTGCCAGGCCCGCTATGGGGGCCTGTTGTATGGCTTGCCTGCACCTCTTCATGCTGCTTCTGCTACCTTCTTTAAAGTGGCCCCTACTCCCCACTCTCATTGCAAGTTTGGGGAGGCTAACATCCCCTCAAACCTTGGGGCAGGTATCTGAAGCTTGACCAATCAAAACACCCTGTACTCTTGGCCACAGTGATGGGCTCAAGGACGGTCACATAACCCAGGCTAGACCAAAGACACTCAATTCTGGGACTTTGTTGGAACTATTGGGAAAGAGAAACCCTTTGTCTGTAGAGGCTGCATTGGAGGAGAGAAGCTAGGACTACCCAGGGTCCCTGTGGAAGAGAGTGAAGCCAACCCAGGAGAAGGTGCTGAGAGCAAGGCCCCAATCTGCACCTGAAGCTAGGCCACCTCTGGATTGTTCGTTTACATGGGCCAATAACTTCTCTTTGTTGCTTAAACCTGGTAGAGTTAGAGTTCTGACACTGCCAATGCAGCAGGTGAGATGCGGCCCCTGGTGCTGGGTCCAGCCTGCCCACCTCTTTCATCAGCCTGGAACTTTCCCCCTTTAAGCCCCGTCTAACCCTATCATACTTCTGGGGCCGTGACCCTCCCCCTCTCCCTTTTACAATGAGAATTTCAGGTACAGCACCTCCAAAACAGCCAGGATGGGGCGACGAAAAGTTCATTAAATGGGCTCACAGTGAGGTCCCAGTCAGGCAGCTCAGGTTGGTTTGACAGGACATGAGGAACATGCAGAGGTGACCCAGGTCCCTAGGTGTCTCCTGCCTAGAAGGGGTGGCTCAGACTTCTGGCCACATGTGCCTCAGAGCCCTTGCAGGCACCATCATGATCTCTCGTTCCCACATGCCCGGCTGACCTCCTCAGGCACGCGTTACCTCCAAGCCTTCCTGTTTTTCCCTTTCCAGGCTGCGGATCCTCAGCAGGTTTTTCTCCTGTGCCGACAGCTTCCTTGGGTCTGGATAGACAGACAGCTCATCACTGGCTGTTCCTGCAGACTGGCTCTGGGCCTGGCCCAATTGCTTCTCAAGCTCTCGAACCTGAGGATGGTAAAACTCGTTGTTCCACAATGGGTCTGCAGCCAGCCTCTTCTATTCAGAAGTGTGCTAGGAGACCCCATGGACTGAAGATGGAACCGCCTCTCTAGATGGCTGTGGTAGCCCCATCTGAGGAGGACTAGGGGTGGGGGATGATCTGAGCTGGCATCCTGAGCAACACATTGGAAGACATCAGGGAAGTTCAGTTTAGAAAAAAGGTGAATGAGAAAAATCACCCTATCTCTGAGGGGCTGTTTGAGGCTGGGAAGCAGACCTGTGGCCCCAGGAACCAGGGAGGGATAGGATGGCAGGTCTCAGTTCAAGAAAGGACTTTCTTATTTATTTATTTATTTTAGAGACAAGGTCTTGCTCTGTCGCCCAGACTGGAGTGCAGTGGTGCAATCATGGCTCACTGTAACCTCTGCCTCCTGGGCTCAAGCAATCCTCCCAGCTCAGCCTCCTGAGCAGCTGGGACCACAGGCACAGGTAACTGTGCCTGGATAATTATATATATATATATATATATATTTGGTAGAGATGGGGTTTCACCATGTTCCCAGGCTGGTCTTGAACTCCTGGGCTCAAGCGATCTGCCTACCTCAGCCTCCCAAAGTGCTGGGCAAGGAGGAACTTTCTAACAGACAGACCACCTAAGACTGGGTGCGCTCCTCGGAAGATGGCAGTCACTTACAGGAGATACTGCAGAGGGGAAGGCAGGGTTTGGAAACAGACTGGCTCAAAGCCTCACAGACTGTATGACTGCGCACAGGTAACTCTCTGAATCTCAGTTCCCTCATCTGTCAAATGGGCCTAAGAGTACACCCTGCGTAACACTGTTATGAGGATTCAGTATTGTGAAGTTGTCTGAGCCTGGGAATCCTCCGAGGTTCTTCTTGGACTGACAAATCTTGGTGCTTACTCCAGATCAACAAACTACAGTTCTAGGGGAAGGGACTTGGAATCTGCATTTTAAATGCTACAGGTTATTTTTAGGATTAGGTAACTTTGCAAAATCCCAAGATGGTCTAGGTGAAGCTGTCAACATAGCCTGGCACACGTGGGCCTTCAGCAAGTGGCAGGTAGATGTCATCCCACAGAACAATGCCCTTATCACCCTTTAACGCTAGGGTAGAAGCAGACAACTCCTAAGGTCCTTCTGACCCTGGTTCCCATCAACACAACCAAATGACAAAACAATGTTGGTAAACTTGAGCCAGGAAAGGAAGCACAATTCGCTAGGCTCCCTGGCAAAGGGCAGGAGCACAGCTTTGAAGGCACCCACCAGTGCCCTCGTGTGGCGCTGTGAGGCAATTCCATTTAATCATTAAAGAACATTGTTACCTTTAAGAATCTGACATACAGGGCCGGGCGCAGTGGTTCACGCCTGTAATCCCAGCACTTTGGGAAGCCGAGGTGGGCGGATCACGAGGTCAACAGATCGAGACCACCCTGGCTAACACTGTGAAACCCCGTCTCTACTAAAAATACACAAAATTAGCCAGGCGTGGTGGCGGGCACCTGTAGTCCCAGCTACTCGGGAGGCTGAGGCAGGAGAATGGCGTGAATTCGGGAGGCGGAGCTTGCAGTGAGCCGAGATCGCACCACTGCACTCCAGCCTGGGCAATACAGCAAGACTCCATCTCAAAAAAAAAAAAAAAAAAAGGAATTTGACATATAACTTAATGACAATAAGAAGTGTTTTGTGCTTATTATGGTCAGGCACTGTCCTAGGTGCTTTACAAATGTTATTTTATGTTACCCCATTTCACAGGTGTGAAGATGAAGACATAGGAAGATGAAGGGGTTTGCCCATTTGGCAGTTTACATTTGGCAGACTGGTGGCCAAATGTAAACTCAGGTCTCTTGAACCCCAAGGCCATGCACTATCATCTATTAGCTTCTTGGAGTTTTTCCCCCTTTATGTTGGCTTCAAAGATCCCATGGGAGACACTGAGGATAAAAGCCACTGTGACCCTCGAAGTCCCTGGGAACAAGGGTGATATGCTTGGCAAATAGTGGAAATCACACACCTTCTCACATGTTTCTCAGTTTGAAGGGACAAAGGGAAAAGAACCACACCTAACTTTTATACAGTGCTTCCTCCATGCCAGGCCCTGTGCTGAGCACTTTACAAGTATTGACTCAATTCTCCCAACAATCCTATGGGGTAGGCATCATTATTATCCCCATTATACAGATGAGGAAACTGAGGCACAGAGCTAAAGGAACTTGCTTAAGGTCACACAGCTGGTGAGTGGAGAGCTGGGATTTGAATCTGAGCAGTGTGGCTCCAGAGCTCTTGCTATTAGCTGCTTTTGGTATGCTCCAAAATATTCAGACAATAAAGAGGGAGACAAGGCTAAGTTTTTATTGGGTAATTAAAACTTTCAAAAGACTACAAGCATCTGGACAAAACTGGAAAAAGCTTACAATTACAACAGTCACGCAAATTTACATAAACTAGGAAAAAAAAAAGATGCCTGGAGTAAAATAAATCAAACCAAAAGCGTTGGCATTTGTTAAGCTCCAGTGCCTGGCATGTGGTAAGTGTTATATAAGAGCTTGTTCATTAAATAACAAATTAAAATCAGGCTGGTTGGCGAGAAGGTGAAACAACAGCCCTGCACGAGTGCACTATGAGACCTAAAGGCCTTTTTTGGGTACTGTGTGCTTAGGTCTTTAAGGGGGTCAGGGCAGGTCTTTCTGGGGCGTTTTAAATCCTTTGTTCAGGCCAGGAGAAGTCTGATGACTCACTCACCTTGCTCTGCAAAACAAGAATTTGTTGAGCCCGACCCCTCCAGGTCCCTGGAGAGGATAGGAGCTGCTGGACATTGACGTCTTCCCCAACCTCGCTGGCCAAAACCTGAAATAAGGCAGGGCCTTTAGTGTGGCCAAAAGAGAGGGCTCCACCAGACCCTGATGCTGCTGCATATTTAGAAGCATATTCAGAAGCAGCCTTCACCTACACAATCTTCTTCCCATCTCAGAGCATAGCCCTCAAAGGTCAGTTTTCCATGTCCCAAGGGCAGCTCTCCCTGGGAAAGTAGTAAACCCATCATCCCTGGCATTTCTTGGCAATGCTTAGAGCAGCCAAGAAACTGCCAGCAATGCCCAGATAGGGCCTCTTGCTCTTGACATATTCTGGGATGACTGAACCACAAAGCTGACCAACTCCTGCTTCCTTAACCCACTCACCTGTCACCTAGTGCTGAGCTAATTCTGGCTATAGGAAGTACATCACCACAGGACCCTGGCGCTTGTGAAAAGCCACGGACAAGTGGACCTCTGAGTGCAGCAAAAGGTGGGCTACTGAATGTCAGTTGGGGAGCTGCGGTCCAATAAGGGCCCAGCTTTGCGGTTGTTGAAGTGCAGCACTCAGGCCCAACCTCAAGGCTTTGAGGCAGAAACAATACGCTCCAGCCTGTGACCTGGGCCCCTCTGAAGCCTGTCACAGAAACCCGATCCAGTGTACCAAGTCTCTGGCGCATGTTTCCACAATAGAACACTGTTTTGGAAATCTTGGCCAGTCTGAGTGGTTCCAGCAGGGAAGACAAATGCCAGAGAATTCGCTATGTAAATAAAAATAAATAACGAACCAGCCGGGCCTGCGTCCCAAGTCTGAGCATTTTCCTTTGAAAGGGTTCTTTAATACACAAGTAACCTGTTCATTTTCTGTTACAGATAGCAGAGCAGAAGGCAGGTGTTGGCAGGCTTTCAGGTTAAGGGTGACATTAAGGGGAGACCCAGGATCTACTGGGGCACAAGTAGTGCAGGGAGGGCTTAATAGACTCTCCCTGGGTGGACAGCACTGTCTCCTCAGTCTAGAGCTGGGCACACACCACAAGGGCATGTATGCTGCGGGGGTGAGGGTGGCAGGCTCAGGTAGCCAGCGACTCTGCCCACCAAATGGGTATGGACCAAGGGCTGATGGGAGGAAGGACTGGAACTGGAGCCTGACCCAGAGCAAGTAGTGTGCTCAAGGGACTGAGCACTCCCAGCTCCAGAATGGAATCCACTGTGCCAGCTGTGCTCTTCCCAAGTCCAGCCCCAGCCACACAAGAAGCCCCAAGCCCTGGCTCTGAAAGACCTTCTGTGCCATCCGCAGCTCCTGCTTCACAGACTGGATCTGGTTGCGGAGGTCACTCATCTTCAAGTTGGTGGCCGCCAGCCTGTCCTGCAGGGCCTTCACCTCTGGGGTCTCCAGCTGGTTGGGAAGGACAGGAGAGAAAGTAGTCATTTATTGCCTACACGGGAATAGTAATCATAGCCCCCATTTATCCAAGTCTGTACCAGGCACTGTGCTAAGTGTTTGACATGGAATAACTCATTTAATCCTCATAAACCCCTGTGAGGTAGGTTCTCTTGTAAGCCCCTTATAGATGCAAAATGGAGGGTGGTGGAAGGTAAGTCCTCTACTTGGGCTACCTGGTTAATAAAGGTGGAACCTGGATTTGAATCCTGGCAGCTTAACTTTGGGACTGAGCTTTTTGCAGAGTGTTGCACACACATGTGGGTGTATGCCTTACCCTAGAGGTGAAGCATCTGGAGGAAGCAGCAGGCTCCACGCCTCCCAGACATTTCCTGGGTGTGGACCTTCTGCTGTGCTCAGAGACTGGCATCACAGCTAATCCATCTTCACTCAGAATAAAGAGGATACCATGTTATTCCCAGAAGGCAAGCCCAGCGTGGCAGGAGAGCCATGGCATCCTAATTCAGGATCTGCCTCTCCCAGAATCGTCAGCTTGGGCCTTGGTCTTTTGACAGCTGAGGAGCCTTGGGCCCTCTTTCCTAGCACTGACCACTGAATAGAAATAAGGACGCATTTTAATTTCCAAATGCTCATTTCTGTGGCTTGAAGAACTACAGCAACCATGAAAACTGCCTGCTGAAACTCTTAGCAATGTCTTTTTTTTTTAACCCAATGTTTTATTTAAACTATCTGGATGGAAATTTTTCTTAAATGGGCTGACTACTTCTCCGTCTTCAATAGACACTCCTGTGACTCATAGATATTTGACAAAGGGACCTTCAAGGTCAGCCCATTCAAACCCCTTCCATAATGATGAAAATAAGACCCAGAGAGGGGAGGTAATTTGCCTTCAGGCATACAGCTGGTTGGGGTGACACCGGTGAGATTAGAAAGAACACTCATCCTTCCCCTGCCCTGGCCAACTCTTCCAATTTAAGCTGCTGCTAATGCTGGGCATTGTGGCCACAGGAACGTTGGTTGTCAGGCTGAGCATCCTATCAGGCAATGATGCTGAGGCCCTCTGCTGCTGCCCCAACAGGGCAGAGCAGCTGAACTTCAGGAAGCAAGGCTGGTACTACAGTGGCTTTCTGACCTTTCTCTAGCAGGCACAAACAAAATCTCCTGTGAATGCTAGTGTGAAAGGCAGATCCAAGTATACTGGGTCCGGGAAGTTCATGGACCCCAGAGGCTCTGGGCAGCCCAGCTGAAAACCACTGGCCAAAGAAACTAGACATGAACACCTGGTCCAGAAACTCTGGCCTGATCCAGTGTCCCCATCTATGGAATGGGTGTACAAATACTTTCCTGTTCCGCTTCCTCAGAGCACCACCATCAGGCTAAAGAGAACAGCCACATGAACAGAATGTGCCAACTCAGAACTTACATGAAACATAATCTCAGCTCACTGCAACCTCCGCACCCCCGGGTTGAAGCGATTCTCCTGCCTCAGCCTCTCGAGTAGCTGGGATTACAGGTGCCTGCCACCATGCCTGGCTAATTTTTGTGCATTTTTTAGTAGAGATGGGGTTTCACCATGTTGGCCAGGCTGGTCTCGAACTCCAGATCTCAGGTGATCCACCTGCCTTGGCCTCCCAAAGTGCTGGGATTACAGGTGTGAGCCACTGTGCCCGGCCATCCTTTTTTTTAAAGTATATTTTGTTCTGTGTTCTTCCTCCTGTCTGGCCGCCTGCCATCCCTGCATACTCTGTTGGGTGCCTGCCTCTTCTCCTGTTAAATGTGTGGCTTTGAATCTGCCCTGGGTTGGGAAGCAACACCCCTCCACCCCCTGCCACGCCCTGCCCTGCCTCTTAGATCTCCAGTGCCATGAGCCTCAGTGGCCCTGACAGTGGGGGTGCTGAGAGCTGTGGGAGTACATGTGCTTCCACATGGCTGCAGTGACCCTGCAGCATCTCTTTGATCTGCTCAGAGCATGGAAAAAGCATACAGATTGGATCTGGCTGTAGAACCTGGGCAGTGATGCCCTGTCCAAGCCTCATTTTCTCATCTGTAAAATGGGGATATGTCATGCCAATCTCCAGGGAACCTGTGAGGGTTGCTAGGACAATGCATGTCAAGGGTGCTGTCTGGGGCAGGTCCTGATGGAGGG
Source organism: Hylobates moloch (assembly GCF_009828535.3). Classification (NCBI taxonomy): domain Eukaryota; kingdom Metazoa; phylum Chordata; class Mammalia; order Primates; family Hylobatidae; genus Hylobates; species Hylobates moloch. The sequence goes on along the minus strand of NW_026652283.1, from coordinate 86,545,591 downwards.
CAATGCTGGCAGGCCTAGCCTGGCTTGAGTGGGCAGCTGGTAAGTGGGCTGAGGGCCAGATGGTGTTCTAGAGAGGGCTGGATCAGGCCTCGTCCTCCTGGCTTAGGCAGCTGAGCTAATCCTACCTCTAAGCCATTTCAGAGTTCTTTCTGCCCAGTGTGAAATTCCACAGGCTTTGTGGGGGACCTGGGTATGGGTACACTCCCTCCCCTACCCGAGGCTGTTTTCTTTGAGAAAATAACTAAAACACAGTCCATGGGGAGCAGATAATGCCAATGCCGCTCACATCACAGCCTTCTGAAGCCCCAAGCAGAGGGAAGGGTGTTCAGCTCCACTCAGGAATGTGCTTTGGAGGCCTAGGTTTGGAATACGGATTGAGCCTGCAGGCCTCTGGAGTGTGGCTCGGGCTTGGGCCGCCCTGAGCAGCCTATGAGGGGGAACATTGCTTTTGCTCTCGCTCTGATCAGGAGATGCCAGGGAGAACACGTGGTGCTGATGAATTGAGACCTGCAGCCCATCGCACACTCTTCTCTCGGAACCTGGAACCTCCCAGGCTCCCTGTGGCCACAGAATAAAGTCAAAACTCCTGCTCCAGCTGCCATTCAAGGGCTCCCTCTATGGGTGACTTCACCCCAGCTTTTTTGGCTTACATTCCCCTTTTCTCTGGTGTGAGCTCTGGGCTGTAGTTAAATGTTATCCAGCTGACACTCAGTTCACCTTCTCCATCTCCCTTCTCCAGTAAGGCCAGCTCAGGGACGCCCTCCTCCGTCCCATCTTCCAGCTGCAACCTTAATGGATGGTGGACTCCCCTGTGAGCTTAGAGCACTGGGGCCATCTCTGAAGGCCCTGTCCACATCCTGCCTTCGAATAACTCCTCATTCCTCCTCTGGGATTCTCCATAGACAGAGCCTCTGTTTTTTTTTTGGTGGTTGTTGTTGTTGTTTGTTTGTTTGTTTGTTTTGAGACAGAGTCTCACTCTGTCGCCCAGGCTGGAGTGCAGTGGCGTGATCTCAGCTCACTGCAACTTCTGCCTCCCAGGTTCACGCAATTCTCATGCCTCAGCCTCCCGAGTAGCTGGGATTACAGGCGTTCGCCACCATGCCTGGTTAATTTTTGTATTTTTACTAGAGATGGTGTTTCACCATGTTGGCCAGGCTGGTCTCGAACTCCTGGTCTCAAGTGATCCGCCAGCCTCAGCCTCCCAAAGTGCTGGGATTACGGGCGTGAGCCACCTCACCCAGTCAAGGCTCTATTTTTGATTCTCTGTGTCACAGGGCTTAGAAAATCCCATCAGGCTGAACAAGCAGTTTCCTATCCAGGGCAGCACTAGTTGGGAATGTGGAGGTGCTCAATGAGTGGAATAAACCAGGGGCAGCTTAGCAGTGTCCCCTGAAGCCAGGAAATGCCCTAAAGAATACTCAGTCCAGCCCCTGTAGAGGGCAGAGCCCCTCTTCTACTTCCCCAGCAATGAGACAGGTTTACACAAGACTACTCTTGAGGAGACACATTCACCTCAGAACCTGAGGGGCCCATCCACCCCAGAACCTGAGGGGCCCATCACTGCACAGCGAGGACTGAGTTATCCTCAAGGAAGGCACAGGGCCGTCTGATCCCAAGGTGTAGGCAGCAGGGAAGATGGGGCTAGAAAACAAGCACTGAATTGGGAGTCCTGGGGCTTGGCTGCCTCTCTCACCAACTGGCCTGGCTTCCCAAGAAAACCCTTGGTGAAGCCTCCTGGAATGTTCTTTAGACTCCGATACTATTTACTGTCTGATCTGGGGATAAACCAACCCACTAGGTCAGACTTCCTTTCATGGAGCTACAATTCTCACCTCTTGAGTTTCATGAACTGTCACTGGTTTAGTAAAATGGGCTCTGGGGAACAAGTCCACATTTCCAATAACCACTTTTACTCTGTAGATTTGGAGCTCCACGAAAGGGAAAATGTTCATAATATGAACTGCCCCATAAAGAACAGGATTCCACTGGGCAGTAGTGAGCTCCCTGTCCCTGGAGTAAGGTGGAGGCTGGATGTGTCCTCAATGAGGATACTGTACAGGAGATGGCTGGGCTGACAGTGGGAGGTCAGTTGGACCAGGCCTTCCCTCTTGATCCTGAGGCTCTAGTGTTCCAGGGTTCTCAGGCTCCTCCCAGCCTTCCTTTCTGGAGACAGAGTTGGAGCTACACCCTCCATGGCTTCCAACACGACATTCTTGGCCTCAGGCCATACACTCGGTACTGTTCTCTGACGTCTGCTCTGAGGATGCAGCAATGGTAGACAATGGGCACCTGGCTCGGCAGTGGGGTTGGGGGTTGGGGGTGGACCCCGGGTAGAGGTACCTACACACCCGTGGAGGAGGGGAGGCCCAGGCCCATGGCTGCCTCGCAGACTCCCCAGCACAGAAGAGAATTCATACCAATGCTTTGTCTCCCATCTGGGCCCTCGGTGGCTTGGCTCCTGCGTCGGTGGCCCCCTTGCCTGACAGCCTGGTCAGGGCTGTCTGCAGCTGAAAAAACAAACCTTGTGCTTAATACTCTGCTCAGCGATTGTGCAGCCCAAGGAAAGCACTCTGGTGCCATTGTGTGTGTGGTTACCTATCTTGGTGGTGTGTCCTTTTAGCTCACTTTAGGATCATTAATGGCAGCATTCTCCTTTAGAAACCGCTCTGGAATGGAGAGGGTTTAATTGATTGTCTGACCCATTCCCTAATTGCACTATAAAAGTAGCCCAAGGGTTCACTAACAGCTTAATAAATAATAATGCTACACTCATAATCTGTCTCCTGAAGTCCCAACAATAGCCTAGGAGGCGGGGCATAAAAGAATGACGAATTTCAGGTTACAGATGAACAGATGAGGCCAGAGACACCAAGAAGCCTGTTGGAGGGCAACAGAATTGGATTTAAAATGCAGCACCACCATATACTGCGTGACTTGAGAAAGCCTCTTAACCTTCCAACTTCAGCTCTCCCAGCTACATATGGAGAAGCTAGGGAGGTTCCCTCTTGCCCATGCTGGGAGTCCCCTCCAGAGGGAGAATGACCAAGGCCCCTCACTTCCCGCTCCAGCTCCTGGATGCGATTGGTCAGCTGCTTCACCCTGGTTTTTGCACCCTCTGATTCTGCCATCAACAGCCGGTTCTTTTTTGATAGCTCCACAATTTTGGTGGCGACCACGTCTCCGGCTACACCGGCTGTCCCTAAAATGAATGGAATGGTGAGGTCAATTAAAAACACAGGCATACACATCAAACTCATGCCCCACCACCAACAGCACCAGGGCCTTAAAAGCTAAAGCTGCTTGGCATGAATGCTCGTAAAGGGGCACTAGCTTAGGAGGGTCACCATATACCTAGCAGCCCTGGGACCCAACTCCAATGAGTGGAAATGCAGCCACTCAGAGGTTCAGTATGTTCTAGGAAAATGATAAAAACAGAAAGCAGAGTTTTAATTCTGTGAGACTCAGGTTTATCACTCCGATGCTTCATGACATCCTCAGTGATAGGATCACATCCATATCCCTGTAATTTTGCTGTGCCCTCTATTGAGCAGGATGTAGTCCCCTTGGGCCTTCTGTGACTCTGGGCTCAACCATTTGGCTTGCTTTGGCCAATAGCATGTTAACAGATAAGGTGCAGATAAGGTAGAGGCTTGAAAAGCACTCGTGCAGTTAAACTCGCTGTGTTTGCTTATGCCCTCTCCACAGGAAGAACATACCTGGCTGGCTGGTCTCAAGAACAGAAGAGAGACACGTTGAACAAAGTGGAACCAACCTAGCCAAGCCTGGCCTAGATCGGCCAATCCCCAACCAACCCCCAGATGTTTAAGTGAAATAAATGCTTACTGCTGCTGAGATTATGTGGTTGTTTCTTAGAATTTGGTGGTAACACCTACCCAATAGAAAGGCATACATTCATTTAGCAAACATTTATTTTCTACCAAGTGATGGGTCCTCCTGGTATTAGGGATTCAATACCTAATATTGGATAAAAAAGACTTATGGAGTTTACATTCAAGTAGGGAAGACAGATAATTTAAAACATCAAAGAAATAAATATGTATTCTAATACGTAGGAGGAATAAGTGCTAGGAAATACACTGGAGCTGGGCAAGGGGGTAAGAACGAGGGAGGTGATGCTATTTTAGATGGAGTGGCCAGGAAAGGCTCTCTGAGGAGGTGATGTGTGAAGAGAGACCTGAGTGAATGAACTGAGGGCTCAAACCATGAAGAGTGCTCTCACCTAGGAAGAACATTCTAAGCAGAGGAAATGGCAAGTACAGAGGTCTGGAGGTGGAATGTGCTTAGAATATCTGAGGATCATCAAGGACTCCAGAGTAGCCGGAAGGTACTTGCAGTGGGCGAGGGAAGGAGGCTGTGGAAGGTGGCTGGAGGGTGTGAATGGGGAAGTTGCATGGTATGGGAGCTGTGTGGAAGGCAGGCAGCAGGAGCTAGTCCAGCATGGTCACTAACTAGGTGGGTAGCCCTGACAGTCCCTTGCCCTCTGGAGTACAGCTCCCCCATCTGTGCAATGGCAGAGGTGGTCAGATGGTCTGCAAGTTTCCTGAACACTTCTGACACTGTAGCAGGGAGTAACTGGCAGTCCTATTTTTTAGTCCTACTTTTTAACATGGCCATCATATGCCTTAGAACAAGATGAAGGGTGACAAATGGTGGAAAGCAAACAGACACTTGATGGCTTTCAAATCACCTCAGCCCAGGCTTGCTCCTGCCAGCCTGGGCGAGGCAGTGAGTGGGGCAACTAGGAGTAGCTGCCCTTGGAATCTCATGTCTGCTGAAGAAGACAAGGACACACAAGAGAAAAGGCTCAGAACAGACCCGGAGCCCTGGAGTATCTAGAGGGAGATAGGCCCCATTCAGCACCAAGAGGGCACACTTTGCTCCCTGGCTCCTTTAATAGGTTGTGTGTCAGGAGGGTGTCGGGGGTGGTGATAATAAAGGATCACTGTGAAAATCATAAACTCTAGCAGTTAAAGAAATGCAATTTCAGCAGAGGTCTGGTTCTGGTTAAGATGGAGTAAGCACACTCTACCCTGTCTCTTTCGCTGAATACAACCAAAAGCCCTGGATAGGATATGTGAAGCAGCTACCTGAGGTTTCTGGATGTAAATGGCAGCAAGCATATTGGGGAAGGAAACCAGACCTAGAAGTACAAATGGTCCGGTGGTACGTTTCTTCCCAGGACTCAAATCAGCACAAATTCTGGAACTGGCCATCAGAACGAGATCCAAGAGAAGGTCTTTCTAGTCCAAAGAGCAGGAAGTGGGGCACGGACAGAGTGGAAAAAATCCTCTGGGTATTTTTTTTTTCCTATTCTTTCCCAACCCTGTCTCCAGGCAAGCTCTACTGTTGAAGCTGCAACCCCTTGATAAATGGGGGTGGCAGTCGATGGGCAAACACAGAAATGCTAACTATCTGGCTAAATAGAATAGCTCTCCCTTTGGGTTCTTTAAAATATGTATAATAGTTGAAAGCAAAAAGTATAACATTGACTGATGGGATTTTCAATATATATAGATGTAATACATATAAAAACTGCAATAGAAAGGGAGAGGTAAAGGAACCTGGATGGTGGTAAAGTTTCTACATTCCATTTGAAGTGGTAAAATATTAGTTCTGTGTAGACTATGAAAAGGTAATATGTATTCCATAATCACTAGATCACTAAAAAACTGTATAAAAAATATAGTAAACAAACAAACCCCAAAAGAATCACTAAAAATCCAGCCCAAAGAAACCAATCTATCAACTCTCAGTAGCCTGTCACTCGCAGCACAGTTTAAAAACATAAATGAAGGCCAGTCGCGGTGGCTCACGCCTGTAATCCCAGGACTTTAGGAGGCCGAGGTGGGCAGATCACAAGGTCAGCAGTTCGAGACCAGCCTGGCCAACATGGTGAAACCCTGTCTCTACTAAAAATACAAAAATTAGCTGGGTGTGGTGGCGCACACCTGTAATCTCAGCTACTCAGGAGGCTGAGGCAGGAGAATCACTTGAACCCAGGAGGCGGAGGTTGTGGTGAGCCAAGATCGTGCCACTGCACTCCAGTCTGGGCAACAGAGCAAGACTCCGTCTCAAAAAAAATAAATAAATAAAAAATTAAAAACATAAATGGCTTGTCAGATTTTTCTCTCCAAAACGTGAGAATGGAAATCAGAAATGGTGACTTCAGAGTGAAGACTGGACTTAAGTGGTTTTCAGGGACACTTAGGGCTGGCAGTCAGATGAGGCCACGACCAAGTCTGGGCTTTGGCAAAGCTTGCAAGAGACAGTTAACAATGAGAGGGGCTGAGGAAGAGGGAGTAACCCCAGATCTGCTTCCCAGGTGGGCTGGGTGGAGATGTATCTCCTGCTCCCCCTGGAGCCCATCAGCTTCTCTACAGCCTTATAAAAGTGCAAGCAGCCCCTTCCACAGCTGAATCTGTAGCCAGGCTGAGTGTAGGCTTCCTTAGCCAGGCTTTGTGTTTTTTGTTTCAGACAGAAAAGGTCAAAGAATGGAGGGAGGTGCATTAGGCTACCATGAGTCTTTAGGATACCAAATTCCCCTTGCTTTGTAATTCAGCATTGACTGACCAGAGCTTTGGTCCTATGAACATACCTATCCTCAAACGCATTTACTCTCAAAGGCAAGGACAGATAGTCTGGTAGATGCTGAGTCAGCCCTGTTGCTCTCTGTGATTGGTGACATCTCTAATACTTTCTGATTTATTAGCCATCTGGGAATTGCTCAATGGGTATATACATAACAGAGGACAATCGAGTCCAAAGTCCTCACTACATCAGCAGGGTGAAAGTCAAACTCATAACCACAGAGCCAATGTCCAGCTCACAACCACGATCAAAGGTCATTCCCAGATCTGCAAAGCCAAGGTCCTCACCAGACTCATGGGGCCACCATGAGGTCTCCACCAACACAGATAAGGTCTAGCCCAGACTTACAGGGCCAAGGCCCAGCCTAGACCTTGTTGGTGGTTGGGTCCCATGATATCCTCCCAGAATAGGTGACTCATCTACCTTTCTGGAGCAGCAACAGCAGGTGCTATAGAGTTCATACCTGGCTCTACTGGGGCTTTTTTTTTTTCAAGACAGGATCTCACTCTGCTGCCCTGGGTTCAGTGCACTGGGGGGTAATCATAGCTCATTGCAGGCTGCTGGGGCTTTTTTATGTTCGCAAAATAACATGTGAGCCAGTGCAACAAGGAGAAATGGATCCTGCCAGCCCCTGAACATGCTGTGAGCATGATGGCGAACCCCTGTCATGAGTCCCAGCTGGGTCACCAACATTGTCTATGATGCTTGCCTGCTGGCCCTTCTGGCCCATTTTTAAATCCCTCCTTGCTCCCTGTGCTCCCATTTTCTGGTGGGCTGGCCTCCCTGGGGCTGCTCTTTTCCTCTACCCTCTCCCTCACTTCCAGGACTTCTCTAGACAAGCTTGACCACAACTGACCCTTGGCACTCTCTTGGGAACCTGCTCTCTGGAACCTGCTGTCTGCCCTATCTGAAGTCCCTGGACTGCAGGGCAAGGACTGTCACAACAATGGTGGAGCTACCTGTGAAGGCAAATGTGTCCTCTTCTATTTTCTTTTTGAGGTGTTTGATTTCAAAGTCCCTTTCCTTCAGCAGCTTATACAATCGCCCGTTCTCGTCCACTGTTTCCCTGAGCTCATTTCGAAGGTGTTCAATCTCATCTTCAAGCACCCTACAAGGAAAAGGCAGAATTAATGCTCCTCCAAGGCAAAGGCCCTGGTGGGCAGGGGTCAGGCCTCCACTGCCTAGGTGGACAGACGGACATGCAGAGGCAGACACACACACATGAAAGAAGAAAGGTTTTAATGTTGTTCATTAGCTGGCTTCAATAGGGAGTCATAAAAAAAACCACTCAGAATTCATATTTCTTTTAAGCATCCATGGAACATGCATAAAAATATATTACAGGGCTGGGTGTGGTGGCTCATGCCTCTAATCCCAGCACTTTGGGAAGCCAAGGCAGGAGTTTGTGACTAGCCTAGGCAACAAAGAAAGACCCTGTCTCAAAAGAAAAGAAAAGAAAATTAGCCAGGCATGGTGGTGTACACCTGTAATCCCAGTGACTCCAGAAGCTGAGGTGGGAGGATTGCTTGAACCCAGGAGCTTGAGGCAGCAGTGAGCTATCATCCTGCATTCCAGCCTGGGTGACAGTATAAGACTCTGTCTCTTAAAAAAAAGTATTATAGGCTATAAAGGGAATCTTAGCAAATTCTAAATAATAACATTATACTAATGGCAAGTGACTGTTTTAGAAATCAATAATAAAAAATAGAAATAAAACAAGAAAACCCACAACTCATCATATGCTTGGAACTAGAAAAACACCCTATACTCCTAAATTATTTGTGGGTTAAGAAGAAATCATAATATGTATTATAAAGCATTTAGAATGGATTGACCACAGAAGCTGTATCAAAACCTGTTAAATGCAGCTATAATTAAGGCTCTAAGCTTCCTTCTATCACTTTAGCTGCATTTTACAAGTTTTGCTATAGCTCCAGTGGTACACACACACACACACACACACACACACACACACACCTGAGAGATTTCAAACTTGCATTTACCTCTTCTCAAAGCTATTTTTCGAGTTTGGCTCCCCTGCGTGGAGAAGGCTGAGGCCATCTGAAACCTCCAAGGGCTCCTCTTGGCCGTCAGCTCTGCTTTTGAGGCTCAGTTCTTTTTCCCTCTTTTTCTCCATCTGCTTCTGTAACCGTTTGTGCTGCATCTCCTGCATTGCCTTGAACTGGAGCCGCAAAGTGTTCTGTGAGCTTTCATCTGCTGCCATCCTGCCCTAGGCATCAGAAAAGAAGCCTGAGCTGAAGCAAACTCCACACTGAGCACTCAGCACACAGTCCGCCCTGTCTGCAGCCCCAACCCTGGAGTTTACTGCTTCGCGTTGCATGTATGTCCACGCAGAAGCTTGGAAGCTCCACCCTCACCTCAGATCACTAGAAAGCCAAAGTTGAACTGAGCATCCTCCCCAGTTCCTGAACATGCCACCAGATTGCACATGGCATCAGAAGAGTCTCCATCACTCAGACTCAACACTTGACTCTTGCCTGTCCCTTAAATCAATGGCTCTCAACTCTGGTTGAACATTAAAATCCCCTAGGAACTCCTAAATAACAATGCCTGGGACCATTTCCAGACCAACTAAATCCCAATTTCTAGGAACGGGGCTTGGCCATCATTTCTTCTTTTTCTTTTCAAAATCAGGTATAATTCACATGCAATAAAGTACATAAATCCTAACCATACGGCTCAGTGAATCTGTCCATAGACATATACCTCTGTGGTGACCACCCAGATCAAGGTACAGGGCACTTCCAGTCCCTGAGCATGCTACTTTGTGCCCCTTCCAGTGAATCATCCCCCAAGGTAACCATTATTCTGACTGCTACCACCGAAGATCAATTTTGTCTGGTTTCTGTTTAGTCAGTCTATCAAAGAATAATTTATGTACAATAAAATCCACCAGGTTGGGTGCTGTGGCTCATGCCTGTAATCACAGCACTTTGGGAGGCCAAGGTGAGTGGACTGCTTGAGACCAGGAGTTTGAGACTAGCCTGGGTAACAGGCAAAACCCCATCTCTACAAAAAATTGGCTGTGGTGGTGCACGCCTGTAGTCCCAGCTACTTAGGAGGCTGAGGTGGCAAGATCGCTTGAGCCCAGGAAGTGGAGGCTGCAGTGAGCCATGATTGTGCCACTATATTCCATTGTGAGTAACAGTGAGACCATCTCCAAAAACAAAAACAAAAGAAAAGAAAAACACCAATTTTATGTGTACAAATGAGTTTTGTCAAATATATTCACTTGTGTAAACCACCTCCACCATCATGAAAGAACATTTTCATCACCCCAGAATCCTCCTTTGTGCCCTTTTGCAGTCAATTTCCCGCCAATCCCAATCCCATTCCCAGGCAAACTCTGGTCTGCTTTTGTTCACTACAGTTTTGCCTTTTCTGGAATTTCATATAACTAGAATCATACAGTAGTTAGGCTTTTGTGTCTGGCTTTTTTGCTCAGCACTACCTTTTTGAGATTCATCCATGTCATTGCACGCATTATAAGCTCATTCCTTTTTATTACTGAGTAATATTACATTGTTTAAATAAACAAGAATTTGATTATACATTCACCTGTTATTGGACATCTGAGCTGTTTCCAGTTTTGGCTATTATGAATAAAGACGTTATGAACATTCACGTATAAGAAGGTAATTGTGTGAACGTATGTTTTTATTTCTCTTGGGTAAATACGTAGAAGTGAAAATTCTGCCTCATATGGTAAATTTATGTTTAACTTCATAAGAAACTGCTAAACTGTTTGCCAGAGTGGTTGTACCATTTTACATTCTTACCAGTAATGTATGGGAGTCCCAGTTGCTCCATCCTTGTCAGCATTTAGGCTGGTCAGTCTAAATTTTAGACTTTCTCGTTAGTATGTAAAATGGTATCTCAGCCGGGCGTGGTGGCTCATGCCTGTAATCCTATCACTTTGGGAGGCTGAGATGGGTGGATAACCTGAGGTCAGGAATTCGAGACTAGCCTGACCAACATGATGAAACCCCATCTCTACTAAAAATACAAAATTACCCAGGCATGGTGGCATGTGCCTGTAATCCCCGCTACTCAGGAGGTTTAGGCAGGAGAACTGCTTGAACCCAGGAGGCAGAGGTTGCAGTGAGCTGAGATCATGCCACTGCACTCCAGCCTGGGCAACAAGAGCAAAACTCCGTCTCAATAAATAAATAAATAAATAGGCAGGGCACAGTGGCTCATGCCTGTAATCCCAACACTTTGGGAGGCTGAGGCGGGTGGATCACCTGAGATCAGAAGTTCGAGACAAGCCTGGTCAAAATGGAGAAACCCCGTCTCTACTAAAAATACAAAAATTAGCTGGGTGTGGTGACACAGGCTTGTAATGCCAGCTACTCAGGAGGCTAAGGCAGGAGAATCACTTGAACCTGGGAGGCAGAGGTTGCAGTGAGTCAAGATTGAGCCACTGCACTCCAGCCTGGGCGAGGCTGCAGTGAGCCAAGATTGTGCCACTGCGCTCCAGCCTGGCCGAGGTTGTAGTGAGCCAAGATTGCGCCATTGCACTCCAACCTGGGTGACAGAGCGAGACTCTGTCTCAAAATAAATAAATAAATAAAATATAAATAAATTAATTAATTAAAATAAAATAAAAATAAAATGGTATCTCAATGTGGTTTTAATTTGCATTTCTCTGTTGACTAGTTATGTTGAGCATCTTTTCATGTGCTTGCTGGCCATGGGTACATCTTCTTTTGTGACGTGTCTATTCACATTTTTTGCCCATTTTTAAATTGTATTAGACAATACAATTTACACTCACAATACAATTACTCACTGTTACTGAGTGATCAGTTTCTTATACATTCTTGATGTTTTGTCTTGATGTTTTGTCTGTTTGAACTTCACATAAATGAAATATAGAGCACAGACACTGGAACTATTAAATGCTCCCCTCCCGATTTTAAAGTGTAGCTGGTGGTAAGCATCCCTGCCTTAAACCAACCTCAAGCCACCTCATCTACGTATCATCCAATTAATCGTAAATCTTGTTTATTTCCCATAAATGTCCTAAAATCTGCCCCCATGTCTCCATTCCCACTGATACCAGGCTCGTAACCACCTTAGGGTATCTGCACTTGCTGTTACCTCTCAGGAATGTCCTTCCCCCAGACATCTACCTTACCTACTTCCTCTCAAATGTCACCTTATCACAGAAGTCTCCTCATATCCTATTGTAGAAGGCATCCCTGCCCTCGCCCTCACTCCCCATGTCCTTGCCCTGTTTCGTCTTCCTCCATGGCACTGAGAGTCACCTGACACATTATATTTTGATGTTTACTTGTTGACTGCCTCTCTCCCTCCCCACCAGCTTCACAATGGCAGGCACTGTGTTGTTCATTGCTGTATCCTCAGTGCCTATAGCAGGGCCTGGTATATGGCAGGCACGGAATGAATACTTGTTGAACAAATGAATAACATTTGCTGAGGGACTAGTTTCTCTAAACCACAGCTCTGAGCCTGACAGACTCCCGTGCAAAAAGCTTCAGCAGATGCCCCTTAGCCACAAAGCCAAGTCCAATGGCATTAACCACTTTGGATTTGGCCTCTGTGTCCTTCTAGCCTATTTTCCCTTTCATAATGTCAACTTCTAGCTAGTTGTGTTGACTTGCTCCTCTGTTCCCATACCTCCTTCTCCCCCCAAGGCTTAAATCTTGCTGGTCCTCCTACACCCAGCATGAATACCATTGTCCTTTTCTGACCCTCCAGGAGGAATACTCTCTCTCTCTACCTGCCCAAACAGCCTCAACTGCTCTATCTGTACCTTCTCAATATACTTAATATCCATCTTGCACACAGGCATGGTCCCAGAGCCTGTACCCAGTTACTCTTAAACTTGCTTCAATACCAAATCCCCAGGATACAATCTAAAAATGCTGATAACCAGGCCCCACCACTAGAGAATCTGATTTAAATTAGTCTGGAGTGGAGACCAGGCATGGGATGGTATAACTGCTGCCCAGGCGGTTTTAATGAGCTGTGGGCTGAGCCTAGGGTTTGGCAAAGGTCAAACAAAAGGAGGAGCTGGTGTTATGTTGAAATTCCTTACCAGGCAGCTCTGCCCAGTAAGAGAAACTACAAAGAATCAACTCAGAAAACCTGTATTGTCCACACCCACACATTCCAAAAAACAGGTTTGGCCTTTGACCCGCTCCTTAGAGAGAATCTCTGAGCCCTTGGACCATCCTTTCTGATGAGAGTGTTCTTCTTCACCTGGGGGCCTTGGGCCATTCCAGTCCATATTAATTAACAATGTGATTCATTGCCAGGTGCGGGGTAGGCTGGAGGGGGCTGGAGACTGAATGACTAAGGTCAACTGTACCTACGTAACCATCTCCTAATAAAAACCCTGGACACCAAGACTCAGGGGAGCTTCCCTGGCTGGCAATACTCCATGTAAGTTGCCACGAATTGTTTCTGGGAGAAGTAAGTACTGTCAACATGACTCCACTGGGAGAAGACAACTGGAAGCTTGCACCTGGTGTCTCCTGGACTCTGCCCTATGTGCCTCTTTGCTGATTTTGACCTGTATTCTTTCATTGTAATAAACAATACATGTGAGTAAAATGGCTGGCCCAAAGGCTATATCCTCTGTTAAAAAATAAACGTTAGGCCAGGCATGATGGCTCACACCTGTAATCCCAGCACTTTGGAAGGCCAAGGTGGAAGCATAGCTTGAGCCTGGGAGGTTGAGACTACAATGAGCTGTGATCGTGCCACTGCACTCTAGCCTGGGTGACAGTGAGACCCTGTCTCCAAAATAAAAAAAAGAAAAACCTTAAACAAATCAAATTTAACAGAATTCAATTGAGCAAAGAATGATTCACAAATCTAGCAGCCCCCAGAACCAGAACAGATTCAGAGTGACTCCAGGGCTGCCACCTAGTCTAATAAGATTTATGAACAGAAAAAGGAAAGTGATGAACAGAAAGCACAAGTTAGGTACAGAAGCAGCTGGACTGATTACAGCTGGCTGTTTGCCTTTTTTGAATACAATTTGAATAGCTGGCTGCCTGTGATTGGCTGAAACTCTGTGACTGGTACAAGAGTATGTTACAGTCTGTTTAAATTCCTAGTTAGGTTACAGTTTACTATGTACAGAGGAACTTTTAGGCTGAACTTAGAATATATAAGAAGGCAGCTTTAGGCTACAGTTAGTTTAACACATCCCACAGACATTTTTGTTTGGCTCTCACAGAACACTATGTTAGGATTTGAATTTATTGCCAACATTCAAAGAGTTGTAATTTCAATATGAGATTTCCAGTGTCAACAAAAACAGTCAAACCCTGTAAACTATTTGAAGAAATGTACTTCTTTTTTTTTTTTTTTAGATGAAGTCTCGCTCTGTCACCCAGGCTGGAGTGCAGTGGTGCAATCTTGGCTCACTGCAACCTCTACCTCCTGGGCTCAAGCAATTCTCCTGCCTCAGCCTTCTGAGTTGCTGGGACTACAAGCATGCACCACCACACCCAGACAATTTTTGTATGTTTTTGTAGAGACGTGGTTTCACCATGTTGGCCAGGCTGGTCTTGAACTCCTGACCTCAAGTGATCCGCCCGCCTCAGCCTCCCAAAGTGCTGGGATCACAGGTGTAAGCCACCGTGCCCAGTCTGAAGAGATTTATTCTGAGCCAAATATGAGTGATCATGGCCTGTGACACAGCCCTCAGGAGATCCTGAGATCACGTGCCCAAGGTGGTCAGGGCACAGCTTGGTTTTATACATTTCAGGCAGACCTGAGACATCAATCAAATATATTTAAGATATATACTGATTTGGTCCAGAAAAGCAGGACAACTCCAAGGTTGGGAGGGGGGAGCTTCCAGGTCATAAGTAGATTTAAAATTTTTCTGATTGGTAACTGGTTGAAAGAGTTACTATAAATAGAAAGGAATGTCTGGGTTAGAATAAAAGAGATAAAAGTTTTGATCATGCAAATGAAGCCTCCAGGTAGCAGGCTTCAGAGAGAATAGATTGTAAATGTTTCTTATTAGACTTAAGGTCTGTGTTGATGTTAAATGTTGGTCAACTTTTCCTGAATTCCAAAATGGAGGCGGGCATAATGAGGCATGTCCAACCCTTGCTTCCCATCAAGGCCTGAACTGGTCTTTCGGTTAACTTTGGAGTGCCCTGGCTGAGAAGGAAGTCCATTCAGATGGTTGGGGGGCCAATGAATTTTATGTTTGGTTTACACCAGCTTCTTTTATAAAAGTTTACAGATCTGGCAATGCTGGGCCCATAGTCACACACGGACAGCAGCTACTATGTAGACAGTTCCTTTGGTGCACAATATGTTGTTTCCATTGAACCACTGTCCCTGCCACTTCCAGATGCTGCAGCTGGCACACCAGCTGCCCATTATCACTGCACATAAATGTTGTTCTTTCTCTTAAACCTGTTGGATTCACTTTTATTTCCCATCAGCCACAGCAGATGTTTTGGGTTTGTGGCTCCTGCTGTAGATTAAGCCCAGTGACATCTCAGAGGCTGGCTTCAGCTACTCCTCTCCCTGGGAGGCCTTCCTCCCAGGCCTTCCCATCCCAGCCCATTACCTTCCCACTAACTCCCAGTTAGACTCTAGGATTCCCCTCAGGGCACTCTGTGGACTCCCAGAATCCCTAGGGCACCCCTTGATCACTAAACTTAACCTCAGTGTATTATAATTATCTATTATTTTATTTACATTACTTCCCTTTACAAAGAGACCTCTGAAGGGCAGGGGTCCGAATATCTTATTCATTTGCTAGTTCTCCGCATCTTGCCCAGAACAGGCCTTCAACTAATGTTTGTAGAATTGTCACCGAATGAATGAACACAGTAACTTGTAGAGCTTTTCTCCTTTTCCACTCCCAATTTGCACTTGAAGTCACTGAGGAACTGGTACTCATTGAATGTACACTGTGCCCCAGGCAAATTACTTAACCTCTTTGCTTTCGTTTCCCATTTGTAAAATGGGACTCTGATACTTACGAACTTCACAGGGAGGTTGTGAGATTAAGTGGAAGAATGCATGGAAATAATTATCATTATCACTGTATGAAAAGTGGTGCTCTTGACCCAATGAAGCCTCTGGGATAGACAGTAATGCCTGCACTGAGAGGACACCTGTGGTCCAGACTGGCCCCCAGAGTATTAGTATCTAATCTGTGCTATTCATGAGGCCAGTGGAGATTTGGAATTAATAATCTGGGCTGTGGCCAGGGTATCTATTTTTATTTTTATCTTTTTGAGATGGAGTTTCACTCTTGTTGCCCAGGCTGCAGTGCAATGGCACGATCTCAGCTCACAGCAACCTCCACCTCCTGGGTTCAAGCGATTCTCCTGCCTCAGCCTCCCGAGTAGCTGGGACTACAGGCGTGCACCACTGTGCCCCGCTAACATTTTTGTATTTTTAAAGCTTCCCAGGTGAGCCTAACATTCAGCTGGTTTGAGAATGAGAGGTGTTAAGCGCTCTGAGAGGCTGTCTGGGGAGAGAGAGGCTGCAGGAGAGATAGGCATCTCAGTCAATTTGAAGCTGAACGCAGAAGAAATTCACCTGGGTGGGGAAGGGACGGTGCCTGAGTGGGGGTCAGGGGGCTCTCCTGCCAGAACAGCATGTGCAGAGAATGTGATGAGTGTGGGGAACTATGAAGGGTTCAGAATGGCCAGAGGGCAGGGCATATTTGGGGAGGCACCAGAAGAAGGGTCTGATCTGCCCAGCTAAGGAGACTGGACTTTATCCTGAGGCGTTGGAGATGTTCAGAGGGTGCACACAGGATCAGCTTTGCCTTCTGCAGAGCTGGAGGCAAAGGGCCTAGCTAGGAGGGGGTCTCTGGGAAGCCATGTGGGCCTAAATCAAAACTGCAGCAGTGGAGATGGAGAAGGGGGAACAGGAATTGCTGCCAAATGGAAGGGACTGAAGGCAACTATGCAGAGAAGGAGAGGGGAGAAACCTAGGCGGTTTGGGTTTGAGTGATTGGGGAGATAGCAGGCCCTGACAGAGGAGCAGTTTTCCACGCTGCAGACAAGGTGGTGGACTTTGAGATGCTGGGTGGGCAGCTGGCTGGCTGAGATGCTGGGTGGGTCTGGGGTTCAGAAGGGAAGTCTGAGCTGGAGCCTCAGGTAGTTGAGACCTAGAGTATGAACAAAGCAGCATGAGGAGAAGGTGTAGAGTGAGGAGGTGGGAGAGAGGGATGGAGAGGGAAGAGGAAGAAGAGGCAGCTCGAAGCAAGTAACAGCCTGACAGGTTCATCTTGCCTGCTGTCCAGAAAACCAATGCACTGAAAACAGCGAGTTTTGCAGCAAAGAAAGAGTTTGATGGGCCAGTCAAGTGAAAGGAGGGGAGGTAATTCTCAGATCTTCCTCTCACTGCAGTGAGCCATGATTGCGCCACTGCACTCCAGACTGGGCAAAAGAGCAAGATCCTGTCTCAAAAAAAAAAAAAAATCAAACAAACAAACTTCCTCTCCAAGAATATTAGCAAATTGAATCCAATGATGTATTTGAAAAATTATACCACATGACCAAATAGGAGTTACTTTAGGTATGCAAGGCTGGTTTAACATTAGAAAATCAATTAACATAAACCTATCACATCAACAGGCTAAAGGAGAAAAGTCACACAATCATATTAATAATACACAGAAAAAGCATTTGACAAAATCCAATGCTCGTTCATGATAAAAACTCTAAGTAAACTAGGAATAGAGGGGAACTTCTTCAATTTGATTAAGAACATCTACAAAAAACATATAGCTACCATCATACTTAGCAGTGAGAAACTACATGCTTTCCCCCTAAGAACATGGCAAGATGTCCCTTTTCTCTACTCTCATTCAACATCATACTAGAAGTTCTACCTAATGGAATAAGCCAAGAAAAGGAAATAAAAGATATATATTTTGGAAAGGAAGAAATAAAATTGTCTTGGTTGCAGATAACTGATTGTCTATGCAGAAAATCTCAAACAATCTATTAAAAAAAAAAAAAGAACAAAAAACTCCTGGAACTTATAAGTGATTGCAGCAAGGTTGCAAGAAGTAAGGTTAATATACAGAAGTCAAATGGTTTCCCACATACTAGCAATAAGTAATAGAAAACTCAAGTTAAAAATGCAATGCCCTTTATATTAACACAAACATTGAATACTTAGGTATAAATCTTACAAAATATGTGTAAGATCTATATTAGGAGAAATATAAAACTCTGAGAAAAGACTATAAACTATAAAACTCTGATAAAATCAAGAACTAAACAAATAGTTATCTCATGCACATGAATAGGAAAAATGAATATTGTTAAGATGTCAGTTCTTCCCAACTTGATCTATAGATTCAATGCAATTGCAATAAAGAAATCCCAGCAAATTACTGTATGGATATCAACAAATTGACTCCAAAGTTTATGTGGAGAGGCAAAAGATCCAGAATATCCAACACAATATTAAAGAAGAACAAAGGTGGAAAACTGACACTACCTGACCTTAAGACTTACTAGGCTAGGCGTGGTGGCTCACACCTGTAATCCCAGCACTTTGGGAGGCTGAGGCGGGTGGATGGATCACCTGAGGTCAGGAGTTCAAGACCACCCTGGCAAACGAGGTAAAACCCCGTCTCTACTAAAAATACAAAAATTGCCGGGTATGGTGGTGGGCACCTGTAATCCCAGCTACCTGGGAGGCTGGGGCAGGAGAATCGCTTGAACCCGGGAGGCGGAGGTTGCAGTGAGCTGAGATCGTGCCATTGCACTCCAGCCTGGCCAACAGGAGCAAAACTCCATCTCAAAAAAAAAAAAAAAAAAAAAAAGACTTACTATAAAATGATAGTAATTAAGACAGTGTGGTATTGGTGAAGAAACAGACAAATGAATCAATGAAACCAAATAAAGAGCCCAGAAATAGACCCACATAAATACAGTCAACTGATCCTTGACAAAGAAACAAAGGCAATGGTGCTGGAACAACAAATATCCACATGTAAAAAAGTGAATCTAGACACAGACCTTATGCCTGTCACAAATATTAACTCAAAATGGATTATATACTGAAATGTAAAATGCAAAACTTCTAGAAGGTAATACAGGAGAAAATCTAGCTGACCTTGGGTTTGGCTATGAGTTTTCATATATAATACCAAAAGCATGATACATGAAAGAAAAAAATTGATAAATTCAACTTCATTAAAATTATAAACTTCTACTCTGTGAAAGATACTGTTAAGAAAATGAAAAGAGGCCAGGAACGGTGGCTCATGCCTGTAATCCCAGCACTTTAGGAGGCTGAGGCAGGCAGATCACCTGAGGTCAGGAGTTTGAGACCAGCCTGGCCAACATGGTGAAACCCTGTCTCTACTAAAAATACAAAAATTAGCTGGGTGTGGTGGCGCACATCTGCAGTCCCAGCTACTCAGGAGGCTGAGGCAGGAGAATCGATTGAACCCGGGAGGTGGAGGTTGCAGTAAGCTGAGATCACTCCACTGCACTCCAGCCTGGGCTACAGAGCAAGACTCAAAAAATAAAAAAAATAAAAAACAAGAAAATGAAAGAAAAGAGAAGCCATAGAGACTGGAAGAAAACCGGCCAGACACACATTTGACAAAGGACTATATCCAACATATACAAAGAATTCCGATAACTTAATAGTAAGAAAATACCCCAGTTAAAAAGTGGGCAAGGCTGGGCATGGTGGCTCACGCCTGTAATCCCAGCACTTTGGGAGGCCGAGGTGGGTGGATCACCTGAAGTTGGGAGTTCGAGACCAGTCTGGCCAACATGGTGAAAGCCCGTGTCTACTAAAAATATAAAAATTAGCTGGGCGTGGTGGCAGGAGCCTGTAATCCCATCTACTCAGGAGGCTGAGGTAGGAGAATTGCTTGAACCTGGGAGGTGGAGGTTGCAGTGAGCTGAGATCATACCATTGCACTCCAGTCTGGGCAAGAAGAGTGAAACTCCATCTCAAAAAAAAAAAAAAAAAAAGAAAAAAAAAAAAAAGTAGGCAAAAGATCTGAACAAACTCCTCAACAGAAAAGAAATATGGATGGCAAGTAGACATATGAAAAGATGTTCAGCATCATATATAATTAGGAAATTGCAAATTAAAACAAAAATGAGATACCATTACATACCTACTAGAATGGCTAGAATCCAAAACATTGACAACATCAAATGATGGCAAGAATGTGAAGCAACAAGAATTTCCATTTATTGCTGATGGGGATGCAAAATGGAAAAGCCACTTTGCAAGACAATTGAGTAGTCTTCTTCAAAGCTAAACACAGTCTTGCCATATGATCCAGTAATCATTTTTAACCAAATGAGTTGAACAATATATATCCACACAAAAACCTGCACATGAAATGTTCATAGCTTTATTAATAATTACCAAAAATCAGAAAAAAACAAGATGTACTTCAATAGGTGAATAGATAACCTGGTACACTCATACCAGGGAATATTATTCAGTGATGAAAAGAAATGAGCTATCAAGCCACGAAAAAAACATGAAAGAAACCTAAATGTGTATTGCTAAGTGAAGAAGCCATTCTGAAAAGGCTACATACTGTATAATTGCGAACTGTATAATATTCTGGAAAAGGCAAAATAACAGAGAAGTAAAAGATATCAGTGACTGTAAATCCCTTCTAAATGAAAAATATCAGTGGTTTCCAGGGGTTGGAAGGAAGGAAGAATGAACAGTAAAGCCTAGGGGGTTTTTAGGGAGGTGAAACTGTTCTGTATACTTTAATGGTGGATACACAGCATTACACATTTAGCAAAACTTGTAGACCTGTACAACCTTAAGCAATGAATGCTGGCCAGGTGTGGTGACTTACAGCTGTAATCTCAACACTCTAGGAAGCCAAGGTGGGAGGACCACTTGAGGCCAAGAGTTTGAGACCAGCTTGGGCAACATAGCAAGACCATATCTCTACAAAATTAAAAAAATTAGCTGGGTATGGTGGCATGTGCCTGTGTTCCCAGTTACTGAGGAGGCTGAGGTGGGAGGATTGCTTGAGCCCAGGGGTTGGAGGCTACAGTGAGCCATGATCATGCCACCGCACTCCAGCCTGGGTGACAAAGTGAGACCCTGTCTCAAAACAACAGCAACAACAACAACAACAGATGAACTCTAACGTAAACTATGGACTTTAGTTAGTAATAACATACCAATATAGTTGTATCAACGATAACAAATGTACCACACCAATGCAATGTGTAAGATGTTAACAACAGACGAAATGGGAATACAGAGTGTATAAAGGAACTGTTTTTTGCTCAATGCTTCCGAAAATCTGCTTTAAGTCTATTAATTTTCTTTTAAAAGTAAAGGCTAAGCTGGGCGTGGTGGCTCACGCCTGTAATCCGAGCACTTTGGGAGGCTGAGGTGGGCGGATCACCTGAGGTCAGGAGTTCAAGACCAGCCTGGCCAACATGGTGAAACCCTGTCTCTACTAAAAATACCAAAATTAGCCAGGCGTGGTGGCGGGCGCCTGTAATCCCAGCTACTCAAGAGCCAGAGGCAGGAGAATCGCTTGAACCCGGGAGGCAGAGGTTGCAATCAGCCGAGATCGCGCTACTGCACTCCAGCCTGGGCGACAGAGCGAGACTCCGTCTAAAAAAAAGAAAAAAGTACTAATAATAAAAAAATAAATAAAGTAAAGGCTAGAGCTGCATGGAAAGAACTCTTGGCTCAGGTAGGGCTTACAGCCAGGGAGTGGGAAGAGTGGCACCCACTCAGGAGTCCTATGAGGAAGCAAGATCCCACAGGATGTGGGACCATAGGTGACAGGGACCAGTGAGGAAGGACTGAGACCCCCTGCCCCATCGGCCTGCCACTTTTTTCATTGTTTTTCTCTTCCTCTATCCTTCTCTTTCTTCTTTTCTCTTACTGTGTTCTTTTCGAGTATTCTCAACAACAGCCTTGGAGGTGTGGGGAGGCCGCCCGCAGATGCCTAGTTTGGCGCCCTATATGCCAGCATCTTCGTAGGGAGGAGTTTGGGATGGGAGCGGGGTGATGCTCTGGTTCTCAGGGCTGGAGTCCGCGCTTGGAGGGTAACTCCCTCTTGCGAGTCCCCAGTCCTGTGGGGGCTGGGCCTGGAAGGGGAACTGGGAGATGGGGAAGTGCACGCCGTCGGGTCGCATCTCTCAGTGCTGTGCGGGAGGGTCCAGTGGCAGAGGCCCAGCAGACAGCGCTTGTCAGGCGGACCTGAATTCGAGTTCTGACTGTGCCATCTACGCTATGACTTTGGGGCAGGCGACCCACCCTCTGCGCCTCACTAACCCACGTACTGCATGGAAAATAAGCGTCTGCCTGGGGAAGAAGAGGGCTGTGTGTGAAGATTCAAAGGACGAAGGGGAAGAGTCCTCGCTGGGCGCCCGGCACGCAATGAGCGCCCGGCCAGTGGCAGCGGGCTCGGGCTGGGGTTGCGCTCGGGCCCGGTTCCGCGCCCCCGGCAGCTGCGGGCTCTCCCGGCTCCAGCTCGGGCCCTTCCGCTCTCCCCGGCACTTACAGCGGTCTCTCTCCACTTCTCCCTTCTAGGACCGCCGCGGCTAGGTCACCTCCTCCGGACGCCGGCACGCGCTGCCCTGGCAACCGTCACCAGGGAAACAAGCGACGTCACTTGCGCGTTTTCAACGCGACTCTACGGGGGCCGAGGGGGCGCCAAGAGTTCTGAAAGTGACAGGCGCTGATGGTGCGCTGGGCTGGATCCAAGCGGGCACGATCTCGAGTGCGCTGGAGATTTTAAATCTTCTGTAGTATATTTTTTAAAAAGTTGTGTGGAGCAAACGTTCTGCACAGAGATGCCCATTCCGCTCTCCTGCTGGGGAGTTAAAAAGCGAACGATTCCACCATGAAATTTAAAGTAGCCATTCAGATATATTTGAAAAATGTAAAACAGTGTGAGGAAAGGTCATGTTATGATGGTGAGTGAAGAAAGCAGGACGCAATACAGCAATGCTAAATAAATAAAGTTGTGTTTATTTCAAACTAGGCACTAAAACAAGACCGAAATAGAAATATTAAAAGTGGTTATATTTGGGTGGTGGAATAGCAGTGCTGTGTTTTTATTTTTACACTTTAGAGGATTTTTAAAATAATGAACATCGTTTATTTTCATAAAGGAAAACACTTGTATTTTTTTTTTTAAATGGCATCTTCCAATGTAAGACACTACTATATTTCAGGGCAATATGGGGGTGAGAGGCAAATTTCTAAGAAAGATGGTTCAAGGGAGTTTTCCTATCTGTCTGTCTGTCTGGCTATCTATCTATTTATTTGAGATAGAGTCTCGCTGTGTTGCCCAGGCTGGAGTGCAGTGGCGCGATCTCAGCTCATTGCAACCTCCATCTCCCAGGTTCAAGCGATTCTCCTGCCTCAGCCTCCTGAGTAGCTGGGATTACAGGCACCCGCCACCACGCCCGGCTAATTGTTTTATTTTTAGTAGAGACGGGGTTTCACCATGTTGACCAGGCTGGTCTTGAACTCCTGACCTCAGGTGATCCGCCCCCCTTGGCCTCCCAAAGTGCCGGGATTACAGGCGTGAGCCACAGCGCCTGCCCAAATATTTATCCAGGCCTTCATAATTTGAAAATCTTGGTAGTTGTTTTTCTATTTTTTTTCCTCATAAGGTGAATGAATACCCATCCCATAGACATGCATACATAAGATATGGCATTAGACTGCCATCAGCACTGCAGGTATAAACCCGAAGTTTTCTGATAAAGGAAAAATGGATCTTTCCCGTTGGTCTCCAATTGCTGCCTGGTGAGCTGAGGGTGGGAGACCTATAAATATACAGGTGGCAGCAAAGAGACAGGATAAAGAGTAGGATTCAGGTAGATGTGAGCCTCAAAGGATTAGGGTTTTTTTATATGGTGTGTGTAGTGGGGAGTATCATTCATTTGCCTCATGACCACGATGGGACTATGTGGCATAGGAAAAGGAATAGCCAGGTCTACTTAGAGGGCTTCTGGAAAGCATGGTTCCTAGCAGAAAGCCAGGTTTTCATTAAAATAAGAACATGCTGTGAGAAAATTAAGGATGCAAGAGAATTTCAGAACCGACATACTAGAATGTATGTATTAGAAAGTTTGGGAAAGGGGGTAACATTTGCTCCAACAATCCAAGGATTATTTTTGACGAGGATATTTTTGCAGTAACCCATTTTTTAAAAAGCAGGGATGATTTTCCTCTAGGTTTGTTACTTTTCCACGGTCACCACTAAGGCTCTCATGCCATTTTTTTTTTCTGCCCAAAATTCTCTTGAGAATTTTCTTTAGTTTATAAGCTTGACATTTTATCATCCAAGAAGCTGGCGAATCCAATCTGGGTCACCAGTATTTCCTCATGTAGAGTTTACAGATGTTTGTTAATTCCAGCCCACTTTGTTTCTCTAACCAGAAGTATCTGTAGGACACTGCCCTTTGTATTTTGCTTTTTAATTTGAAATTATATTGAGATTATTGTAGAATCACATGCAGTTGTAAAAAATAATAGAGATCCCCTGTATACTTTTCCAGTTCCCCACAATGATAATATTTTGCAGAACTTTAGTATAATATTACAACCAGGATATTGACATCGATACAACCTACTCCTCTTAGATTTCTCCAATTTAACTGTACTTTTCTTTTGATTTATCATGTGTCAGTTTGTGTATTCACAACCATCAAGATACCAAATACTGGCTTGGCACGGTGGCTCATGCATGCCTATAATCCCAGCATTTTGGGATGCTGAGGCGGGCGGATCACTTGAGGCCAGGAGTTCAAGACCAGCCTGGCCAACATGGCAAAATCCTATCTCTACTAAAAATAACAAAAATTAGCCAGGCATAGTGGTGCTCGCCTGTAATCCCAGCTACTTGGGAGGCTGAGATATGAGAATCGCTTGAACTCAGGAAGTGGAGGTTGCAGTGAGCTGAGATTGCGCCATTACACTCTAGCCTGGGCGACAGAGTGAGACTCTATTTAAAAAAAAAAAAAAAAAAGATACCAAATACTATCACAAGGATCTCTCTGTTGTGATTTTATAAATATGTACACTTCCCTCCCTCCTCCTGCCCTAGTCCCTAACCCTTTACAACCACCAGTCTGTCCTCCATTTCTAAAATGTTGTCATTTCAAAAATGTTATATAAATGAAATAACGCAGCATGTAGACTTTTTAGGATGGATTTTTTTTTTTTTTTTTACTCAGAACAATTCCTTGGAGATTCATCCCAGTTGTTGTGTGTATCAATAATCCATTCCTTTTTATCGCTGAGTAGTTCTAGTATGAATGTACCAGTTTGTTTAACCATTTACCCACTGAAAAACATCTGGGTTGTTTCCAGTTAGGAGCAATTATGATTCAGCTGCTATAAACATTCATGTTTATACATGAATATTACATGCTATTACATTCATTTTGTGTGAATGTAAGTTTTCATTCCTATGGAATAAATGCCCAAGAGTGCAATTGCTGTGTAGTATGGTAATTGCATATCTAGTTTTAGAAGAAATTGCCAAAGCTGTTTTCCAGAGTGACTGTTCCACTTTACATTCTTATCAGAAATGTTTAAGTGATCCAGTTTCTTCACATCCTTGCCAGCGTTTGATGTTGTCACTATTTTTATTTTAGTCGTTTTAATAGGTGTGTAGTGATATCTCATTGTGGTTCTAACATACATGACGGATAATGATATTGAACATCTTTTTCATGTGCTTATTTGTCAACTGTATATTTTCTTTGGTGAAGTGTCTGTTCATGTCTTTTGCCCAATTTCTAACTGTCGAGTTTTGATAATTCTTTATATATTCTATATACTAGTCCGTTGTTGGATATGTAGTTTGCAAATACTTTCTCCGAATCTGTAGTTCATCTTTTAATCCTCTTCACTTGGGCTTTCACAGAACAAAAGGCTTGATTTTGACAAGGTCCAATTTATCAATTCCTTCTTTTATGGATTGTGCTTTTGATGTCAAGTCTAAGAAGGAACTCTTTGCCTAGCCCTGGGTCCCAAAGATTTCCCCCCATTTTAATAAAAGTGTTAGAGTTTTATGCCCATGGTTTATTTTGATGTAATTTTTATATAAAGGTATGACATTTAGATCAAGGTTCTTTTTTGCTTTTTTGCCTATGGTGTCCAGTTGGTCCAGCACCATTTGTTGGAAAGCTACGCTTCCTCCATTGAATTGCTTTTGCACCTTTGTCAAAAATCAGATTAGCTATCTCAACAATAAAACCCAATTCAAAAATGGGCAAAGGACTTCAATAGACATTAATCCAAAGAAGATATACAAATGGCAAATAAGCACATGAAAACACCCCCAACATCACTAACCATTAGAGAAATGCAAACCAAAACCATGAGATACCATTTCACACCCATTAGGATGGATATTATCCAAAAAACGGAAAATAACAAGTGTTTGCCAGGATGTGAAGAATTTGGAACCCTTATGTATAGCTGGTGGGAATGTAAAATGGTATATCCACTGTAGAAAACAGTTTGGTGGTTCCTCAAAAAGTTAAACATTGAATTACCATATGATTTACAATTCCACTTCTAAGTATATGCCCAAAAGATTTGAAAGAAGGGACTTGGCCAGACACAGTGGTTCATGCCTGTAATCCCAGCCCTTTGGGAGGCTGAGGTAAAGGACTGCCTGAGGCCAGGAACTTGAGACCAGCCTGGTCAACATAGCGAGACCTCGTCTCTACAAAAAAAAATAATAAAAAACGAAGAAGGGACTCAAACAGGTAATTGTAAGCCAATGTTCATAGCAGCATTATTCATGATAGCCAGAAGGTAGAAACAACCCAAGCAACCTTCAACAGATGAATGAGTAAACAAAATGTGGTACATATACTCCACGGAATATTCAGCCTTAGAAAAGAATGAAATTCTGAATTCTGGGTGAACCTTGAAAACATTATGCTAAGTGAAAGAAGCCAGACACAAAATGGCAAATATTGTACAATTCCATGTATATTAGGTACCTAGAATGAACAAATTCATAGAGACAGAAAGTAGAATAGGCGATGCTAGGGAGTGGAAGAACGGGGGAAGTAGAGAGGTTTTGGGGTTTTTGTTTTTGAGTCTCGCTCTATCGCCCAGGCTGGAATGCAGTGGCGCAATGACAGCTCACTACAGCCTCGACCACCTGGGCTCAGGTTATCTTCCCACCTTAGCATTCCAAGTAGTTGGGACCACAGGCTCGCACCACCACACCGAGCTAATTTTTGTATTTTTTGTAGAGATGGTGTTTCGCCATGTTGCCCAGGTTGGTCTCGAACTCCTGGGCTCAAGAGATCTGACTTGACCTCCCAAAGTGCTAGGATTATAGGTGTGAGCCACTGCATCTGACCAAAAGTTATTCTTAAAGGGCATGGAGTTTCTGTTTGGGCTGATGAAAAGACTTTAGAGGTGGATGGTGGTGATGGTTACATAGCATTTTGAATATACTTAGTTCCACTGTATTGTACACTTAAAAATGGTTAAAATGGTAATTTTTATATGTATATTTACCACAATAAAGGTTTTAAAAATCAGTTGCGCATACTTGTGTGGGTCTAATGGCTTTTTTTCCTAATCCCTAAATTGGGTTCTCCCCACAGTTCCACGTAGTTTCAACTTTAAAATGGGACCTTTACCCATGCTTACTTACCTTAATAGTCACCAAATATATTTCCCATCACTGAAATTCTCTCTCCCACCAATAAGTAAACATAACATGAATAGTGGCCTTACTCTATGAGAAACAAAAATGAATTGAACAAAGTCAGAAGTGGGAATACCTGAGTTTTGACTCCAACGTTAGTCAAGTCACAAACCTCAACTTTCTTCTTACAACAGTAATAGTACCTTTATTATCATGATAAATAGGTCATGAAAGTGCTTCAGTTATCTTTATTATTTTAGTAGTCATACATATTAATTACTACAGATTTAGTTGTTTTGCCTGGTAATGGAAGTAAGTTCTGCTACAGCTTAAAAACAAGGCCTCATTTGGCTCTCTCCATTTCACAGCTCTCATTCTAGACCTCAGCTTTGTAGGCCCCAAATCCAATTTGGTCATTATACCACGAGTATCTCTTGGGGCTAGACTTACACCAGTCACGTGTAACTGACATATAAACCAGGAACACTAAGTATCTCGTTTATATCTGTGGGTTGTGACCCATGTCCAGAGACTCTCCCTTCCCAGCATCAGACACCCACAAAGCCAAAAGAGTCATCAGAAAGATATTGTGAGCATGGATTCAGAACAAACAGAAACAAACTGCCTAGAGGATATTTTTGCCCCAGGGTTAAGCCTTACTAAATTATTCCACTTCACAATCAGGAGCCCTACATAGATAAAAATTGTTCATTTTCTCCAGGTTCAAGCCCCTTTGTGCTGGAAGTTCTGCCTGTACAACTTGCCATGGATTTGGGCTTTGGTAGCTACTAGCCTCCCAGAGTCCTCCAGCACATTTTGTGTTTAGCTTAACACCATTTGGCTACAGTCAATCTTATTTTATCCCGGGAACTATTTTGTCTAAGCTGTGTTTGTATAGATGTGGTCTCACTCATCATATGTTGACTTTATTAGAAAACTCAATGTTCTGCCAAGATTCGTCAATCCTTAGCTCCAAGGGACCTCTCTGACAGATGAGATCTACCCTGGCTCTCCACCAAGCCTTCAGAACAAGGTTGCTAATATATTTATTTTTATCCTCAAATTTCTCAATTCCATTCTTGGCTCACATCACAGTCTTTCAAAACATTTGGGTGAGTCACCTGATCCTAGTAATTATTAATTTCTCTCATTAACTAGGTCCCCAATGCCTTGTGCACTTAATAGTATTTAATTTACCACTTCCACCGTAAAGACCATTTGTATGCGCGAATCTCTTCAGCTTCCTTTCTATAAAGGCTGAAACAATTAGCTAGGTGTGGTGGTGTGTGCCTATACTTCCAGCTACTCAGGAGGCTGAGGCAAGAGAATTGCTTGAGCTCAGGAGACAGAGCTGCAGTGAGTTATGATCATGCCACTGCACTCCAGCCTGGGTGACAGAGCAAGACCCAGTCTCAATTAAAAAATACATATATATAAGCCAGACACAGTGGCTCACGCCTGTAACCCCGGCACTTAGGGAGGCTGAGGCAGACAGATCACTTGGGCTCAGGAGGTTGAGACCAGCCTGACCAACATGGTGAAATCCCACCTCTACAAAAACTACAAGTATCAGCTGGGTGTGGCGGCCCATGCCCGTAGTCCAACTACCTGGGGAGCTGTGGTGGGAAGATCACTTGAGCCCGGGAGGTTTGAGCTCAGGGGATGACAGTGGGAGATGGGGTCATCATTGACAGAAATGAGTGAGCTAGGAAGGGGCACTGTGGGGAAGACAATAGACAAGGTGAGATTAGGTAAGGACAATAACTCAAAGATGTGATGGCAAAATTTTAGTCAGTCCTAACACTTCAGAATTGCATTCAGGATAGGAAAAGACCTAACGCCAACGTTGTAAGAAGCTCAGAATACTACTGCAAGGACCTGTTCTTCGGTTCCTCTGAGGGGATCAACTGGACACCGGCCTCCACCGTAGACTCACTTATCACCACTGAATTTAGGGGGACATTTTTCTAACTTTTGTCTTGCTAAAACCAAATTCTTTCTTTTGTTTCATTCAGTGACTAAGGGGGAAGCAGGCAAGGAAACTAGATTGTATGAGCAGTGTTAGTTCTTCCATGAACTCATATCAGGTAAATCATTCACTGATAAAAGTAGCAAACCAGTCAGGGTGCATGTCCCAGCTGCCTCTCTCAAATTTCCCTATTCTATTCAAACAGCTTTCAAATGGGACCAAGTGTATAAATAATATTTGGCAGTTCCACTCTGACATGAGAACTTTTAAAATATTTTATGTTCATTCAGTGTTGTTCTGGTCTGGTAGTTATCATGTGATAAAACTATATATGTACATGGGGATACAGCCTAAATTTCAAGTCCCTGAAACTGAGCAGCAGTTCCTCATCTGTGAGGCAAGAGACATGGCCTACATGACCAACACTCCTTCCACTCCAAAAATCTGTCTGTGTGATTCAGAAGTCGAGTGTATTTAGGGAGCTTTTAAGTGTGGAGTCAAATTCCAACTCTTACCACCAGATGTCACTGTTGTTCATTAACTAGAAATACGTACCTTCTAGGTACAGTAGGATCCTGAATGTAGAAGCCCCAAACCTTTTAAATTCTAATTAATTCAACAAACACTGAACACTTATGTGTGCCACGTGCTTTGGATGAGAAAGGCCATCATGCCCTCAGACAACTGGAGGAGAGGCATGGAGCAATCACACACACCAACACTCCAATAACATCCAACATTAAGCCACGGACTCTTAACTCTCAATGAAAAATCAACATACTATCTCCTTAAAGTAGAACATTGTTTTCTCAGGGAGAATTTCTCCAACCCCAACCCTGGGTTAGGTTCCCCCAGCCAGATGTTCCTGTTGCATCCTCTACCTAATAATTATCATCCTTTATTGTGTTGGGACTCAGAAACGAATACCCCAAAATACGATGCTTTGACATGCCGGACTGAATGAAGATGCAGCCTCAAGGTCTCTCTGACCTCCTACCCCCTCCTACCAACCCCCTCCCCGCCATGAAGCTGTTCTATGAAGTTTCCTTATCTGCTTAAAGTCTAGACCTGCCAAAGGTGGCGGGGTGGCAGGGGGAGAATTACTCCTGGTCCTTTCCGTTTTTGTTTTTTTTTTTTTTGAGATGGTGTCTCGCTCTGTTGCCCAAACTGGAGTGCAGTGGCGTGATCTCCTAGGTTCAAGTGATTCTCCTACCTCAGCCTCCTGAGTAGCTGGGACTACAGGTGCGTGCCACCACGCACGGCTAATTTTTGTATTTTTTTTAGTAGAGAGGGGGTTTCACCATGTTGGCCAGGCTGGTCTCAAACTCCTGACCTCAAGTGATCTGCCTGCCTCGGCCTCCCGAAGTGCTGGGATTACAGGTGTGAGCCACTGCACCGGCATGGAGTTTTCATTAGTTGAATTCATATTGCAGGAAGAGAGACAAATCTGTCAACATATCTGGACAGACTTGTCACAAACTATTATCTGCTCTGTAAGCCAAACAGACTTTGTCTTAGGCCATCGTATGGTCTCTAAGTCCACTGAATCCCCCTAAAAATAATTCATTATCCCTCAAATTGCCACATTTCCTCCATCTCCCCTTCCCCTATGAAGAAGGATATATAAACATCTGTACCCTACTGGGTTACTGAGTAATCATTCTGCCATTCCCCTGTGATATACACATTAAAATAATTGCATGTATTTTCTCCTAGTAATCTGCCTTTTGTCAGTTGATTTTTCAGTAAACCTTCAGAGGGTCAAGGTAAAGTTTTCCCTTGGCCCCTACAATTGTAATCACTTATTTAATGCCAGCCTTCCCTGCTAGACTATAAATTCTGAAGGCAAGGCTCATGTGTCTCCTGTGCTGCTGCATTCCCATAGTTAACACAGTAATAATGGAAACAGCAACCATCTATTGAGCTTACTAATGCACTGGGTGCTATGCTAAGTAAACCCGTTATAGTCAGTATTGTATTTAATCTCAACAACCCCACATCACTGATACTGTCCCCATTTTATACATAAGAAACCATGGCTGCTTGGTTAGGAGTGGCAGAACCATGAACCCAGCTCTCATTCAATAAAAAATAGTATCACATCCACTTGAACCACCTAATGTACCATTTACCATTCTTTTCAGGCACGCAATCCCACAAATTTCTCATGAACACTCATTAACATCTTAACCCTTCACTTGTTCTTCTCCCCCTATCCTCTGCCATTTGTCTAGATCAATGACTCTCAAATTAGTTATTTAAACAAAATCAAGAGTACTCATCTATTAGAATGAAAATTTTCCGAAAATGTAGTGAAAACTGACCCAGAAAGGTCAATACCAAGACCTGTTAAGAGTTATTGGACTTGATAAAGGAATAATTTGAGCAGCCAAGCAAAAAATCAAATCACTTATGTAAGAAAAATGTCACATGACTTTAGGCTTCTCTATAGCAACACTTTAATATTCCAAAGAAAAATATGAACTGAGAATTGTATTATCTAGCCAAATTGTTTTTACTGTGTAAAAGCTACAGATAAACATATTTGACATGGCAAAAATTTAGGGAAATTGTTCCATGAGTCTTTCTTAAGGAAACTATTAAACCATTAATTTCAGCTGACCAAGAGATTACTCGGAATGTTTTGAGTTTCAAATACATTTAAACTGTGGAACTAAGAAATGTGAGGATGACAACAGAATGTAAATATTGTATGTCCTCACAGTGTAGAAATGATACAACAAAAATTGAGAGAAAAGGAAAAGAAAGTGGAAGTTCACTGATACAATAATAGTTGGGCACCAGAGTGTATCAGCTAAAGCTAAGCTGACAAGTCAAAGAGAAGTATAATCACATTTAACAGTACAAAAGTAGGTCAGGTGTGGTGGATTATGCCTGTAATCCCAGCACTTTGGGAGGCTGAGGCAGATAGCTCTCTCGAAGTCAGGAGTTCAAGATCATCCTGACCAACATGGTGAAACCTCGCCTTTACTAAAAATACAAAAATTAGCCCGGCATGGTGGCGCATGCCTGTAATCCCAGCTACTTGGGAGGCTGAAGCATCAGAATCGCTTGAAGCTAGGAGGTGGAGGGTGCCATGAGCTCAGATCACGCCACTGTACTCCAGCCTCAGCAACAGAGCAAGACTCTGTCTCAAAATAAACAAATAAACAAACAAACAAACAGTGTAAGAGTAAAATCCAATAATATCACGGACCAGAACTGGTTAGTAGAAGAAGAAGGAAGGAAGAAATATGCTAGGCTTAAATATTGCTCAAAAGGAATTATTGGTGACTGAAAATAAATAGAAGAGTGTTATAATTATATGGATAATCAGCTGGGCGTGGTGGCTCACACCTGTAATCCTAGCACTTTGGGAGGCCGAGGCAGGTGGATAACCTGGGGTCAGGAGTTCAAGATCAGCCTGGCCAACATGGTGAAACCTCGTCTCTACTAAATATACAAAAATTAGCCAGGCGTGTTGGTGCATGCCTGTAATCACAGCTACTCGGGAGGCTGAGGCAGGAGAATCACTTGAACTTGGGGGGTGGAAGTTGCAGTGAGCCAAGATCGTGCCACTGCACTCCAGCCTAGGCGACAGGGAATAACTCTGTCTCAAAAAAAAAAAAATTATACAGATAATCAATAGAACAAAAATTACCCACAAAAGGAAAGAAAATAAAACACATCATAGAGTAAAATATTTTTAAAATCATCGAAACAGAAGGCAGAACATGATTAGAGAACAACAACAAAAAAAGACAATTTCCTGAAACTTGTTCTCAAATTTGTTCCTCTACAGAAAGCTTTTCCTCATAAAATAAATAAAAGACATTTGACATGGGTCATTTACTTTAATAACAATACATATACCATGTTATCACCATGGAATGCAAATTCAGATTAGACAAGAGAATTTCACAAGTGTGACAGCCTTCTGTATATTATATAAAAGTTTGGGTATACTGTCTGGCCAAACCAGCTTGCTCATAAGTCATTAATCAAATCCATTATAGGTAATTTGTTCAGTTCAATGTTTACAATTCTTATGGAAAAAATAAGCAACACACACATTTAAAAAGTATTCATTTACCTTTGCATGAGTGCTTAAAATACATATTTCTATTTCAAGATGACATTTAAAAATTATTCTAATGTATCAGCAGCAAAAATATAATTTGCAATTACAAAAAACTAAACTAGAATCCTTAAGTTATTCTCATGTTTACAATTGTGATTCTTTAATAAATACTACTATTATGCAGCTCTATTGTTTAAGCTTTCTGGATTTGGTTTAAACACATGCATATATATTGTCAATTGTGGGAAGCTTTACAAGTTATATTCCATGCACTTTTTGGACAGAGTTCTAACAAAGCCAGCCAGTCCACAAAACAGGCAGACAAAAGTTGAATTAACTGGGGCAAATAGGACTCTTATGCAACGTCCAAAATATGTGAGATTCTGCAGCAAACTGGGAGTACCTTCAGGATTGGCCTGTTATCTTCTTTAGTACTAAGTTCATCTTAAAAATTTAAGAAGGTGGACATTTCAACACCATCAAGTGCATTTAGGTGACATGTTTAAGTTAACTTGACTTCCTTGAATGACCTAGTTAGTAAACTAGTCACTAGTAATTCGGTCACCAGGTAAATCAACCCTGCAAGAAAGGAAGCCAATATTCAAAATGTCATGTTACCATCTAAACCCATACAAATTAGTTTATTTCCAACAATAATAGGTAACTTCAATAATGAGACGTCTAACTAAAGCAAGCTCCTCCAACAAGACCAAGACAGCATCTCTTCTTCTAAGGCTTAGGTTTTGCCCAGAATTCCCGATACATAGAATAGCCCATACCTAAAGAAAAAGAATGCTAGTTAAGCATTTCAATATTTTCTTAAATATTCAAAAATAAAAACCAGTTCATAAAATAGCTGAAAGTAGCACCATTGCTAGCATGGAATATTTACAAGGGGAATAAGACCCTAGGAAGCTTATACTCTTGCCTTCTTAAACATCTTAAATCTCTAAAACTGTTGTTATATACAGTAGTTTCCCAAGTAGCAAAGGGCTGGTATGGCTACTTCACATGTTACAATATTTCTTTTAAAGAACAATCAATATTTATCCGGTAACTTTGAAAGGAATCACTCTTGCTACATAATACCAGATAAAGTCAATGAATTATAAAGCCAATAGAAGAAGCATGTAATACCTAAACTTGAAGAATCTCTCCTTTAAAAACACAATAAAATAGCAATTGTATGCCTCTCCCAGATAACAGATGTTACTACCAACTCTATTGACATATCTAGGCTCTTCAATGAAATTATAAACTCAGAGATTGACAGGATTTTTTTTTTCTTTAAAATCTTAGTAGGATATATCACAGAAAAACTATGTCACTACTTGAATTATCTTCATTAATTCATTTTTTACATGAAAATGAATATAAGTGATATTCTCAAACTGCTAAAAGGTCAGCTAAAAATATTTACCTATTTTGTTTGTAAAGAAATACCTCAATGAGGAACGAAAATTTGAAATTTCCTATAGGAACCTACCAACAGTCATTGCTCCTACAACAAAGCCTTGGGCTGCCACACGCATGTGGATCAGATGGATGGACATTTTAGTATTTCCCCTGCTCTTCAGTTTGTATAATCCATATGCAACAATTGCTGCAAAACCTGCTATTCCTGTAAAATAAAGTAACAAGTATGTCAGATGCATGAGAAGGGACCAAGATGACTTTACCATCAATCAATGTACATTCTATTATTTTTATGAGGATTCTTTATCAGATCATTAATTAGCTAACATACAAATTGAGTTTTTCATGTTTTCCCCCATCAAAACCAAAAATCTTTAAGCAAACAACAGCAGATCCAGAAAGTCAGGATTATCTTTAAAAATGTGGGTTTGTGGGGCCAGTAGATAAATTCCTTTAAAAGAGTGCTAGGGAATTGACAGGAACCGAGATTATGATTATCAGAACAAAAGTGTGCCAAAGGTCTTGACTTAGAGAATGAATTTATTCCATTTCTTCTCTGTCCTATTTCCCTCCCTCAAGGTAATCAGTTAATAGACCAGAGACAATCCTACACATTACTACCACTGAGAAACACTGCCTGAATATTTCAAACTTTGGGATACTGTACTGGGAAGAAGTAAATAAAGGAATAGAGCAATATTAGTTTAAGTTAAAAGGATTATGATCCTAGAGCTCTATACAGAGCCAAACTCTCATTCATTTTGAGGGCAAAAGCATTCAGGACATGACCTTACATGTTTTCTTTTTAAGATTTATTATTTTATTTTTTAAGAGATGGGGTCTTGCTCTGTTGCCCAGGCTGGAGTGCAGCCGCATAATCATAGCTCACTGCAGCCTTGAACTCCTGGGCTCAGGTGATCCTCTTGGCTCAGCCTCCCTAATAACTGGGACTACAGGAGGGCTCTCTTTCCCAAGCTGCCACCCAGGTACTGATACAAAAACCTAGAGGAAAATATCCAGTCAAATAAAAACAGTGAGTCAAAATGGACAGTTCAAGAAATAAAAACATAATGGTTAAGATACAATGGTGAGCAATAAAGACAGGAAAATCTGTACTGGTTCCTTGAAAATGACTGGCATAATATAGCAAAATTAAGAATCTGAAATTAGGCTACGATTATTACAACAAAACGTGTGTTAAAGGTCTTAGGGAATAAATTTATATTCATTTTAATACTGGAAATAGATGAAAAAAACACATCCTAGTTTGACAATGTAAAGATAACCATCAGCAAGCAGTGTAAGAATAGCCGCAGAACTTCCAAATCATAAGAAGAAAAAAAAATTAGGGCTGGGAGCAGTAGCTCACACCCATCATCCCCAGCACTTTGGGAGGCTGAGGCAGGTGGATCACCTGAGGTCAGGGGTTTGAGACCAGCCTGGCCAATAGCCTGGTCATCTCTACTAAAAATACAAAAAATTAGCCGGGCATGGTGGCATGCGCCTGTAATCCCAGCTACTTGGGAGGCTGAGGCAGGAGAATGCTTGAACCTGGGAGGTGGAGGTTGCAGTGAGCCGAGATCACGCCACTGCACTCCAGCCTGGGTGACAGAGCGAGACTCCATCTCAAAAAAAATAATAATAATAATAATTATTATTATTATTATTATATATATAAATTTTTGTATAGTCATAAAACTTTAAAATAATCTAATATAGCAGCAAAATAAATAAATGGAGCAAAAATTGTTAGGAACACAAGATCAGCTCTATTAGAAGATAACAAAATGGGAAAATCTGTCTCTTTCAGAAAACAACAGAATAAGAAGCCCCAAACTAAAGCTACAGAATTGCACGGCACCATTAAATAAACTTACTTAAATTCTTAAAAATAAAAAAATTTAATATTTTAACTGAAAACAGAGATCCCACATTCTTTCAAATGTCTATGAAGCTTTGACAAAACCAATCATTTATTAGGCCACGAAGAAAATTCCAACTTCCAAAAAGGCCTTCTACCTGGATGACTACCATAAGGCCAAAACTTAGCAATCAAAACATAAAACAGCCAAACACATACCCGCCCTCTAACCACTGAGAAGCTGAGCACCAATAACTAGATTTGGAGGTTAAAGTAAAAACTGAGAGATTAGGAAACTATCAAACATTATTTGAAAAATAAAAACAGTACTGGTTCTTAGAACAAATAAAATTGTAAAACCTCTAGAAGTCTGATCAAAGAGAAAATAAATATATGACATTAGGAATGAGAAAGTGGATATAATCACAAGTGATAAAGAGATTTTTAAAAATAAGAGATGATTGCTCTTTGCCAATTAAATTTGAAAATCTAGGTGAAATGAATGATTTCTGAGGAAAATACAAATTCCTAAATTTGATTCAAGAAGTTGTAGAAAACCTTTCTATACCAATAACCATAGAAAGAATTAAATGGGCAATCCATGCTTTATCCCCAAAAGATAAAGACCCCAATAGAAGGTCTAATAAAAATTATAAGGGCATTCTCAATTCATGTTATTTAAAGTATTCCAGGGCATTAAAAACATAGCAATATATTTTTTTCCAATATAGTTCCCAAGAAAACAAATCCCTGATACCAAAACAAAATTAAGATAACATGAGAGGCTGGGTGCGGTGGCTCACACCTGTAATCCAAGCACTTTGGGAGGCCGAGGCAGGCAAATCACTTGAAAACAGGAGTTCGAGACTAGCCTGGCCAAAATGGTGAAACCCCGTCTCTACTAAAAACACAAAAATCAGCCTGGTGTGGTGGCAGGAGTAGTCCCACCTACTCAGGAGGCTGAGGCAGGAGAATCACTTGAACCCAGGAGGCAGAGGCTGCAGTGAGCTGAGATCATGCCACTGCACTCCAGCCTGGGCGACAGAGCGAGACTGTCTCAAAAAAGAAAAAAAAAAGCCATGAGAAAAGAATTACAAAGCAATATAAATTATAAACATAGATATAAAATTCCTAAACCAAATACTAGCTTATCAACTTTAAAATGTATTAGAATATTATCAACCATGATCATTAGGTTTTTATTTGGGGAATTTTTTTTTTTTTTTTTTTTTTTTTTTTTTGAGAATGAGTCTTGTTCTGTTGCCCAGGCTGGAGTGCAGTGGTGCAATCTCTGCTCACTGCAACCTCCGACTCCCGAGTTCAAGTGATTCTCCTGCCTCAGCTTCCCGAGTAGCTGGGATTACAGGAATATGCCAACCACACCTGGCTAATTTTTGTATTTTTAGTAGAGATGGGATTTCGCCACATTGGTCTGGCTTGTCTCCAACTCCTGACCTCATGATCCGCCTGCCTCACCCTCCCAAAGTGCTGGGATTATAGGTGTGAACCACCGTGCCTGGCCTACTTTGGGAATTAACCATTGCTTTTACATAAGAAAATCTTGGCCAGGAGCAGTGGCTCATCCCTGTAATCCTAGCACTTTGGGAGGCTGAGGCAGGAGGATTGCTTGAGGCCAAGGGTTTGAGACCAGCCTGGGCAACAGAGTGAGACCTGTGTCTACAAAAAAAAAATTTTTAATAAAAAATAAATTAAAAAAAAGAATTCACTGGAAGAACATACAAGAAAAAAAAATCTCTTAAGATTCATGGAAGATGAAACTATGTGAACATCTCAATAGTAAAAGTAAATTAGAATATAGTTCAGACACCAAAAGCAAATACAAATTGTACTTAGTGTTAAAACACTAGAAATATTCCATTTTTATCTATTTATTTATTTATTTATTTAGAGACAGGGTCTTGCTCTGTCACCCAGGCTGCAGTGGAATGATCATGGTTCACCGCAGCTTCGACCTCCCAGGCTCAAGCAACCTCCCATCTCAGCCTCCCAAGTAGCTGGGACTACAGGCATGTGGCACCATGCCCAGCTAATTTTTAAATTTTTTTTGTAGAGACAGGGTCTCACTGTGTTGCCCAGGCTATCTTGAACTCCTAGGCTCAAGTGATCCTCCTGCCTCAGCCCTGCAAAGCACTGGGATTACAGGAATGAGCCAAAGTGCTCAGCCTTATTTTTTATTAAAAAATGAAAAAGAGATAAGAAAAAAAAGTTCCCTTTAAAGATCAGAATAAGACAGGGATAAATGTGAATACTGCTGTTGTTGCCTGGATATCCTAAACAATTTTAAATCAAATAAAAAAAACTATAGCCGTAATTTAGGAAGAAACTCTACTGGTTTGCAGATCATCTAACTGTGTGTATAGGAAATCCAAGAGAATCAAACGAAACACAACTAGAGGCCAGGTGCAGTGGCTCACGCCTGTAATCCCAGTACTTTGGGAGGCCGAGGCAGGTGGATCATTTGAGGTCAGGAATTCGAGACCAACCTGGCCAACATGGCAAAACCCTGTCTCTACTACAAAAATTAGCCAGACGTGGTGGCAGGCACCTGTAATACCAACTACTCGGGAGGCTGAGGCACAAGAATTCCTTGAACCCAGGAGGCGGAGGTTGCAGTAAGCTGAGATTGTGCCACTGCACTCCAGCCTGGGCGACAGAGCAAGACTCTGTCTCAAAAGAAAGAAAGAAAAACTAGAACCATTAAGAAAAAAGATTACTTTGATGAATACATTAAAAAGCATATCTAGAGAAATTAAATTTCTAGACCTAGAGAAAACAATAAAATTATATTTAAGGACACAAAAGGTTTGAATGAAAATCGGTAGATGCACCACATTCTAAGATTTCCATTCTCTCCAAATTTATAAATTCAATGTAATCCAAACGTAAAAATGAGACATTTTTCCCCATTTTGGATTGGGCAAGCCAATTTCTTTTTCTTTTCTCTCCTTTTTTTAGACACAGGGTCTTCCTATGTTTCCCAGACTAGAGTTCAGTGGGTATTCGCAGGCATGATCATTATACACTACAGCCCTGAACTCCTGGGCTCAAGTGACCCTCCTGCCTTGGCCTCCTGAGTAGCTGTGATTAACAAGCTAATTTCAAAGTAAACAGGCAAGCTCTTTTTGAGAAGGTAGAAGAGTGAAAGTGTACTGGCTTATGAGGTATCTAAACATACCATTAAGTTTCTGGCAGACAGATCAAAGCAACAAAATACATACAGTAGTTGAGTAACAAATCTCTCATGTTTAGTATATGACATAGTTCACATTTCAAATAAGTAGAAAAAGAATGCAAAACGGATACCCAAATCACTGTGATAGAAAATTAAGGTATCCATACGGAAAAAGCATAAAGTTAGATTTTGCCTCATGTCATACCTACAAATAAATTCCAGATAGATTAGTATCTCAATGACAAATCAACAACATAAGGAAATACAGGAACCTAAGTAATCCCAGGATCATGAAGGCCGTGCAATATTTAAGAAAACACTAATGCCTAAAATATATAATTATAATTTAATTAGAAAAAGACAACCTAGTTAAAACAGAAACAAAAGCAGAAACAAAAAAGCTAATTCACAGAAGTGAAGCCTGAATGACCAATACATATGAAAAGATGCTGAGAGTATGGGAAAACCAGCCCATCACAGCCTATTGGTGTAAATCACTGTTTTGGTACAATTAAGTATATAAGGATATTTAATTTTTACACACACACTCTTCCAACAGTTTGTAAAATCAACATAATGGGAACAACTCCTATGTCGTCAATAGAGCAATGGTTAAATCAATGTAGGGTTTATGTACTCCCAAGAAGGGATACGTATAAATGACAACCCGTTAAAAAGCAGAAAATTTTATATTTGTATCTTATCCTTTTGAAATGTCTTTCTGCATATTTCACAAAGTACCAAATGTGTAAGAACAAAGTACTTATAAATGACTTAAAAATAGGTAAACACACAACACACTGGCGGGAAGTATGTGCTCAAATTATTTTTTACTGAGGGAATGTACAACCAAAAAATTTTATAGATTGCCGTTACAAAACATTGTATATCTACAAAATTAATGATTCAATTATTAAAAATACGTTCCTATATGCATTGTTATAAAAAGATAATGAACAAGGCTAAAGAAAAATATTTCATCTAAAAATAATTATAAATAATAGTTTATGGTAGTACACGGAGAAGAAAACACTGACAGACTGTGCAGACTGCTGTTGTCTTTCAGAGTCGGGATCATAGGACATGGTACCTTTCTGTTTTACGTACTTTTGCAACTAACTTATTAATTATATGGTCAGAAGAAAAATTCCTTCAAGAGACTTCAAAGTCCTTTAACTTCTTGGAGAGCCATCTAAAAGGATGCTCAGTAGTTTGTTAATAATGAAAAATTAGAAATCACGTAAATTTCTACCAAGAGGATTATAATAATGTTATATATAATAGTAATTTATATCATATAAATTAAGTCATTAAAAGTGGAGTTTTGGCCGGGCGCGGTGGCTCATGCCTGTAATCCCAGCACTTTGGGAGGCCGAGGCGGGCGGATCACAAGGTCAGGAGATAGAGATCATCCTGGCTAACACGGTGAAACCCCGTTTCTACTAAAAGATAGAAAAAATTAGCCACGAGTGGTGGCAGCCACCTGTAGTCCCAGCTACTCGGGAGGCTGAGGCAGGAGAATGGCTTGAACTCGGGAGGCAGAGCTTGCAGTGAGCCAAGATCCTGCCACTGCACTCCAGCCTGGGTGACAGAGCGAGACTCCGTTTCAAAAAAAAAAAAAAAGTGGAGTTTTAGGCCAGGCACGGTGGCTCACGCCTGTAACCCCAGTACTTTGGGAGGCCGAGGCAGGTGGATCACCTGAGATCAGGAGTTCGAGACCAGCCTGGCCAACATGATGAATCCCCCATCTCCACTAAAAATACAAAGAAATTAGCTGGTGTGGTGGTGGGCACCTGTAATTCTAGCTACTCAGGAGGCTGAGGCAGAAGAATTGCTTGAACCCAAGAAGTGGAGGTTGCAATGAGCTGACATCACGCCACTGCACTCCAGCCTGGGCAACAAGAGTGAAACTCCTTCTCAGAAAAAAAAAAAAAAGTTGAGTTTCGAATAACATAGGTAAAAACATGAGATAAAAATTATAATACATATATGCATCTTCGACACCTCAATAAAACCTGGTTACCAAGGCTTGGTGGGCTTCCCTGGATGGCAAGACTTACCATGTATTGCCACATATCACATCAGTATTGAAGAATTAAATGCACCCCCTCTCCCCCTGTGGGACTCCCTGGGAAGGGCACACCTAGAATTTTGTGTCTGGTTTATCCTAGACTTCATTCTATATGTCTTTGTTGACTTTAACCTATATCCCATTGCTGTAATAAACTATGACTATAACAAGCATTTTTGAGTCTTATGAGTCTTGGCCCGATCATCTAACCTGACGGTGGTCTTGGGGTCCCCCAATACAACATTATGCACTGAAATAAGACTCAACAAAATAAGAAGTCTGAGCTGGAGTGGTGGCTCACACCTATAATCCTAGCACTAGGCTGAGGGCGGGTGGATTGCTTGAGCCCAGGAGTTCAAGACTAGCCTAGGCAATATGGCAAAACCCCGTGTCTATACAAAAATACAAAAATTTACTGGGCGTGGTCGTGCACACCTGTAGTCCCAGCTACTTAGGAGGCTGAGGTGGGAGGATCAAGAACCTGAGAGGTCGAGGGATGGGGACAGTGAGCTATGATCAAGCCACTGCACTTCAGTCTAAGTGAAAGAGACCCTGTCTCCAAAAAGAAAAATAAAGTCTGAATACATACAGAAGAATCTTTATAATGAGATTTATATCATGCCAATCTCAGCATATTTCAAAATAAGAAAAAAATGGAAAATACATTCTTTCAGGATATGCTCAATGAACAAGTTATCACGGCTCTACCATATTCAAGACTACTAAAATGTCAAACTTACCAACGGGTACGAATGGTGCCTCTTTAGCTTTTCGAATAAGTTTTGATCCCTGATCTTCCTCATATGAAGGAAGGGAAACACCTGTGTCTGTTGACATAGTGATTGCTTGAAGAATCTCCTGGAGAAAAAATTTGTGAGTGTCTGTAATTAAAAGCACCTGAACATTATTAAATATCTGGATGTATTTAAAATATTTCTAACTTCCTTGAGAATCTTAGTACATGTTATCCATAATCATAAAGTTAAAAAATATTTTTAGAAATTAACTGTATTTTTAATGTATAGTCATCCTCAAGGGAGAGTTGTACACAGTTATTCCCCCTATTGTTTTGCAATTTCTCCAGTACAACCCATTGATTTTTAGCACCATGTTAATTTAAAATAGTGAAAAATTTTAAATTGATGTTACTTTTATCAATTAAAATAGTAGCTACTAATTTTCTGGCTATCTTCATCCTTAATCAACTATTTAACTTGACAATTTTAAGTTATTGAAACCAAACTGACAACTCCTATTGAACCTTCAATATCATGTTGGAAATCCTACTTAGCACTTTTCGGTGTAGTTAAATGCAGTCTTTATTGCTTTCAACTGCTGATTTATTTATTCCAATGTGCTTCTTTGCTTCAGTTTTCACTTCAGATTAGTTTCCAATCTATTACAGTAATCTGTTATCCATGGTGGTTGCCTCTGGGGAAAAGATTATTCTGAATAGCCAAAGTTTCTACCTAGCTCATTATTTACTCATTTTAAGAACAAAGCTTTTATTTTAAATATTGGTAGAAATGCCTCCTTCATAGCCTTTTAGATTTTTTTAATGGCCTATGATTAGTTTTTTTTCTTTTTTGAGACTGATTCTCGCTCTGTTGCCCAGGGTGGAGTGCAGTGGCACGATCTCGGCTCACTGCAACCTCCATTTGGCACACACCACCATGCCTGACTAATTTTTTTGTATTCTTTAGTAGAGACAGGGTTCCACTCCTGACCTCAAGTGATCCACCCACCTCAGCCTCCCAAACTGCTGGGATTAAAGGTGTGCGCCACTGTGCCAGCTTATGATTAGCTTTTTTTTTTTTTTTGAGATAGAGTTTCGTTCTTGTTGCCCAGGCTGGAGTGCAATGGCGTGGTCTTGGCTCACTGCAACCTCTGCCTCCCAGGTTCAAGCGATTCTCCTGCCTCAGCCTCCCAAATACCTGGGATTAGAAGTGCGTGCCACCACGCCCGGCTAATTTTTTTTGTATTTTTAGTAGAGATGGGGTTTCACCATCTTGACCAGGCTGGTCTCGAACTCCTGACCTCAGGTGATCCACCTGCCTCCCACAGTGTTGGGATTACAGGTGTGAGCTACCACACCTGGCCCTATGATTAGCACTTTTAACATCACTGCAGCACAAACTGAAT
This sequence comes from Hylobates moloch, assembly GCF_009828535.3. Taxonomy (NCBI): domain Eukaryota; kingdom Metazoa; phylum Chordata; class Mammalia; order Primates; family Hylobatidae; genus Hylobates; species Hylobates moloch. The sequence continues at coordinate 86,501,590 of NW_026652283.1, read as the reverse complement.
TACCCTCAGGGTCTTCTTAATATCTTCCAAGCTTCAGATCTGCCTTCCTTTACATACCTTATATCCCCCAGGCTTCCCTTTAAAACTCTACCCTCTTTTTACAATTCCTTTAAATGGTATCCCAAAGGCAAGATCTAGCCTGATAGTGTATGAGTAAGGGGATAGGGGAAAAAAAAAAAAAAGGATTCATTTTCATTATCACAGGGATCAAAGGCTCCTTTCCTCCTTTTCAGTTATCTCCGTGAATAGCCCTTTTATCACAATGAGGCATTAACAAATGCAATTTCATTTTAGCCACAATAACAAAGTATACTTTCTTTACTGAACTATTTTGAATTGCAATAAACTTTACTCACAGATAAAATAAGGGGCTGAAGCATATGTAAGTATACAAGTCTCTAATTAGTGTCAATTACAATAAACTTAAAAGTCTATGCCCATCCTAACACCCATATAAAATCTTTCACTTCTGGGTTTTTCATGTGCATTATGCTCCCTTTGATAAAAGTACCTCTCATCCAACACCTTGCTATTCAAGGGGAGTCAGTGGCAGTTAAGGTCCTCAACGAAAATGCAACTCCAGAGGGGGTGGTGTGCTTAGTTTAGAAAGTGAATTCATCCCTATCAGCCTCACCTTCATTGAGAAGACTCAACCCTGTCATCTGACATAGAAGAAAATCTTAGCTAAATAAAAGAAAATTTAGATTGGACTTAGACCTTCTTTTTGTACTCCATTACTTCTTAAATGAATAAACTCCTAAGTACTAAGCTTTATTATATGTAAGGTTCAATAAGCTCAAGGTTCAAGATACTCACTATATATCTGAATAATACAATATAAACACTAAAGTAATTAATGGTTCAAAAATTAGTTGTTTTAAAAAAAAAAAAAAAAAAAAAAGAGAGAAATCATGTAACCGCCAAACAGGTTCACCTTGCCCGCTGGCTAGACAGAGCTGATTTATCGAGACAGGGGAATTGCAATAGAGAAAGAGCAATTCACCCAAAGCCAGCTGTGTGGGAGACCAGGGTTTTTATTATTAGTCAAATCAGTCTCTTGGAGCATTCAGGGATCAGTTTTTAAGGATAATTTGGTGGGTGGGGGAAGGCCAAAGAATAGAGTGCTGATTGGTTGGGTTGGAGATGAAATGTGAAGTTGAAGCTGTCCTCTTGTGCTAAGTCAGTTCCTAGGTAGGGGACATAAGATCAGATGAGCCAGTTTATTGATCTGGGTGGTGCCAGTTGGTCTATCAAGTGCAAGGTCTGCAAAATATCTCAAGCACTGATCTTAGGAGCATTTTAAGGAGGGTTAGAATCTTGTAACTTCCAGCTGCACGACTTCTAAACCATAATTTCTAATCTGTGGCTAATTCATTAGTCCTACAAAGGCAGTCTAGTCCCCAGGCAAGAAGGGGGTTTGTTTTGGGAAAGGGCTGTTACCATCTTTGCTTTATTTTTCTATTTTTATTTTATGAGACAGGGTCTAGTTGTCACCCAGGCTGGAGCACGATCTCGATCTTGGCTCACCGCAACCTCTGCCTCCCAGGTTTGAGTGATTTGTGCCTTAGCCTAACAGCTGGGATAACAGGTGTGCACCACCATGCCTGGATAATTTTTTTGTATTTTTAGTAGAGATGGGGTTTTGCCACGTTGGCCAGCCTGGTCTCAAACTCCTGGCCCCAAGTGATTTGCCCACCTCAGCCTCCCAAAGTGCTAGGATTATAGACGTGAGCCATCATGCCTGGCTCCATCTTTTTTTGGCTAGGTCAGATCTCTTTCACTGTCTCAGTTATAATCTTGCAATGGTGGTTTCAATCACAGTGTGATTAATTGTCAACAGCCTAACACAGACAAGGTCTGAATTTAGAGACAGTGATTGTTTTAGCTAAAGGAGGTTTGACACGTTTCACAGAGAAACACTTGAGACTGGCTTTGAAGAAACTGCATAAATGGACTGGATGGAGAGATTAAACACTGTATTTATTTTAGGCCAGTATGTTTACTAGCTGCCTTCATATCTAATCATGAACTTCTCGGGCAGGTGCGGTGGCTCATGCCTGTAATCCCAGCACTTTGGGACGCCAAGGTGGGCAATCACTTGAGGTCAGGAGTTCGAAACCAGTCTGGCCAACATGGTGAAACCCCATCTCTACTAAAAATACAAAAATTAGCTGGGCATGGTGGTGTGCACGCCTGAAATCCCAGCTACTTGGGAGGCTGAGGCAGGAGAATCGCTTGAACCTGGGAGGCAGAGGTTGCAGTGAGCCGAGATTGTGCAACTGCACTCCAGCCTGGGCCACAGAGAGAGACTCGGTCTCAAATTTTAAAAAAGAAAAAAAAAAGAAAAAGGAAAAAAAAAACATGATCTTCTCAAAGGAGAAGTTTATCACAAATCCTTTCATTTCCCTTCCCAACCCCACATTCTGACCACATTAAATATTTTTAAGATGCTCTCTATACCTCCAAGCCTTTGCACAAGCTGATTCCTCTACTTGTGAGAATTTCCCTCCCTTTCCATCCCCTTCAGATACTCTTTCCTAGCTAACTCCTCCCATTTTTTTTTCAGGTTTCGTTTTTCTTTTTTACACTGAGTCAGAAATTTTAATAGTTACAAAACTTTTTTTTAATAGAATCAGTATAAAATAGCAGTTGATTTCTCCATAATTATCAGATTTATTTATATTTGAGGTCTTGGCTAAGTGGGGCTGAAATCAACAAAAGGTCTTGGACTATGGGCTCAGAAATCATCCTAGGAAGCCCGCCCTGTTGACATTTGTTATGCTTAGCTCTTATGAGATGACCTGGACCTTTAAAAAAAAAAAAAAAGTATCTCTGTTTATTCTGTTTATTTGGAGGCTTGAAGAAGTGAATTTGGCAGCATTCATTAAACTCCTTCCAGCTCCTGTCATTTACCATTCTGACTGCATCCATTTCAATTTTGTCTGCTCTCTTCTGAGTTGCTTTAACAATATTAAATCGTCCAAATTCTTTTCTCTCTCTTCTCGGAGGTTTTTTACTACTGCTGAGGTCTGGGCTATATATTTTTTTTACGACTCTGTCCCTACTGGCATGAGCTGCCATCAAAGACTCAAAGTTGTTTACAGGTTTGGCTGGCATCAATTTTCCCGGCAAAAGAAGCTCTTGGAACCGTAGTGTTTAATTAATGTACTAGTCTGTCATCAATTGTCCACATCACCTTAAGTAATTCCTGGAACTTGGCAAACTCCTCACAGTTCACACCGCCACTGGGCGCCACCATACTGGACTCAGGTTCACATCTTAATTGACCTCCTCTCAGAAATTTTTGTCCCTTTAAGTTTGTATGCGCTTTGGTTATGCAGTCCCATAGGACCTTGTACTTTCCTTATAACCCTTATAACCACCAGTTTGTCTGTTTCTTTTGCTAGAATCCTTGAAGTCAGGGACCAATACCTGCTCTGCTTGTATCCAACTCCACTGCCTGGTGCAATACCCTATATATAATATGTACACTACAAATGTTTCTTGCATACATTTAAAAGTTACATTTCTCAACAACTGAAAGCATTCTTAGTTTATTCAGGAATGTTGAGTGGAAAAAAATAACAATCATACAGATTTGTAGAGTTTAATCAGTAAGAAAAATGCCAAACTGTATGTACCTAAGTGCTTATTTCTTTTATGTTTCTTATATTGTACCTATGAAAAGAGAAATAACCTGAGGTCTTAGTTCCTTGCAACACAGGGGACAAAACTATTATATACCATAATCCACTTTTAAAAACTAAAAACTTCTGCAGATATAAAAGCATGTTTTCCCCTTTTTTGCCTGAACCATTTCTAAACTAAAAAATCATTTGGGAATTTTCTTTAAAAGCAAGAAAGTTGGTAGCCGGGCATGGTGGTGCACACCTGTAGTCCCAGCTCCTGGGACTGGGAGGCTGAGGCAGGAGGGCTGCTTGAGCCTGGAAGGTGGAGGTTGCGGTGAGCCATGATCCAGCCACTGCACTCCAGCCCTGGCAACAGGCAAGACCCTTGTTGAGGGACCCAACAAACAAACAAAAACAGAACATAAATGGTTTTTAAAAAAACAGCAAGAAAGTTGGTAGTTTTTCTTATAATTATCTGACATCTGGTTGACTCATTCTCCAACAGGTCAATGGAGCAAAAGGTTTTTTTTTTTTTTTTTTCTCCTTTCAGGAGGGAGGGGGTTAGTTGTCTCTTTCCTGTATATAAATCAAGAACAGAAGAAAATCTATTTCTCCGTTCTTCATCTATGATACAGACTCTGAAGCTTGTATGGATAGGGCATTTGACCTGGGTTTCAGAAAGTAGCCCCTGTGGTAGGCATCAGGGTGTAGGGAACAAAATGCTCATTATTTGCTTGAAACGACAGATGATAATCTGTCTGTGATTCCAGAATACCTTATGTGTACATTTCAGAATAAAATTAGTAAGGATATTTAAAAATCCAACACATATCAGTTATTTGTTATTCTGTAGTCAAAATATTATAATTCCCATATAGTACATATCTAAAATATTCTCTGAATACAAAATTTTGATAACTGTCTAATTACCACGTAGAAGTTTCCAAAGTATTCATGGTTTAAAGTCACCTGAATTGAAAACTGGTTAAGTATCAGGAACAATAAGTTCTAATCATATAATTTGAGAGTAACAAATCAGATGAGTAATCCAAGCCAACAGCCTTATTTTACAGGTGGGGAAAGGGTTGTGAGAGGGTTATACGAATTGCTCAATACAAGGAATACATGTCTGGTGGGGCAGGATTAGAATCCAGCTCTTCTGATAGAGTCCTGGGTTCTTTTGATTGACAATATATTGCCAAAGCATCAATCTTATGCTGCTGATGTAAATTAGATTAAATTTGGGGGATAAGAATTCTGATTAGAAAATATAAGAATCCATTACTCAACAGAAGCCCACGTTGTTCTCTTTGAATGATATATATAAAAAAGTCATGCCTAAGTTAAACGGAATCTTCTTCAGTGACTTAACTCATCTAACAATTTCAATTGTGATTTGAAAAGACTTTTTTCACTACACCACTGCCAGACTTTCATTATCGTTTTCTCATCCACCCACAATAATTGTCCCAGATCTCTGTCAGAAAGTTGAACAGATGCTAAAAAAGGCACCAGTAACCAGATATTCAAAGTAAGTTTGGAGAGCACAAATTATTCTGTACGCTTAGGAAGACACGACTGAAGACCCTTCCACAGAGAACCTAAAGAGGCATTAAGGGAAGATGAGCCGTCCAGCATCAGGAGACGTAACAGGCTGAATGAAGGATCTTCACAGTCATTTTGTCACGGGAACTACTACCTAAAGCAACGCTAGCTTCAAACTGATTTTGCATCAGTCGCCCACCAGCTTGTTTAAAATGGCTGCCAAGGCCCCAGCATGGAAATCCGGATTCAGGTGGTCTGGGGCAGAGCTCGAGGAATCTTTAAGAAGCCCCTTCAAGTGACTCTGGTGCACAAAGAGAACCCCTAGTATACAAGACTCCAAATATGTGTGTCATGCTGGAGCTTCATGACCAGGTTGTCACCGCTTCAACCTGTTAGAACTTTCCATCCAAACCTGTCTTACTCGAAAGTGCCTTTGTACTTCCGGAAGCAGAGATCCCTGTCGTGGGGGTTACTCCGAAGAGGGAAATAGCTGCTTCCCACTCCGGGAATTTAAGACACAGGCGAATATCACTGCTGCATCATGTCGGCTGCTCCCAATTCTTTCCTCACGCTGTGCTTTGTAATCTCTAACCCACCGACTCAGCAGGAGAAAAATTTAATTCGGTCACAGAAGCACTACACCGGGCCCTAGGCCTTATCACTTTCCCAGGGTGGAGGAAACACCAGGTCGGGGAGAAAAGCAAGACCAGGACTGGAAGGTCCTCTGCTAGTACGCCCTCCCCTCAACCTCCCGACCTTTCTCGCCGCCTCTCTTCCTGTGACCTTGTCGGGACTCCGTGACCGGAGCGCTCGCTCTCCTATCCCGCCTCGCCCGCCGCTCAGCCCAAGCTCTGGGGACGCTCCCGCTCCTCGCTCCCCGCCGTCGGGCCCAGCCAACACCCTCCTGGCCCCCGTCTCTCATTACCACCCCATCAGCGAGTCTTCCCCGCTCGGCAACTCACTCCACAAGCTTCTGCTCCATCTCCTCGCTGGCTCCGTCTCCCCTCACCCGAAGGACCCCAGGCCTCGGCTCCCGACTCCTCTCATCCGCCCATGCTCGAGGCCGGGCCTGAGCCCCGGCAACTCCACCTCTCCTCCCTCATTCCAGACACGGACTCCCAGCCCCCACCCCCAAAGTCCTTTCGGCCTGGCCAAGCGCTGCCCCACTTCTTCCCGCCCCGCGGCCCGAGTCCCTGGCTCGCAGTCCCCCAGCTTGTTTCGCTTACCTAGAGCGAGAAAACCTCTCACACGCCAACCGGCTTCCGATCCCTGCACGCGTACCCAGTCCTCCCGGTTTCTCCCCACCCACAGCCGTCCCAGCCAATCAGAGGCCAGCGGCCGCAAAACGACGCGTGCGTGTGCGCGGCGGGTGGGGCAGCCTAGAGCGGGTCCCGGATTGGCTGGGGCGGTGAGCGCCGGCCCACGACCCCGGCTCTACAGTACTGGCGAAGACAGACGTGAGAGCTCGGCGCCCAGGGTTCGCACCCTGGCAGTTGAGGGGCTTTGGCTCTTGGCCCGGGGACTCCTCAGATTTCTCCTGCCCTTTTCCCCTCGGGCAGCAAAGGCGAGCACCGCGAACGCCGTGTCCCGAGCGCCGCCGCCTGCGGACGCCTCACGGGCCGGGAAGGAATGGGGGTGAGGGGTTTCGGCTGCGGGTGAGGTGGTGTTCCCGGACCCACCCGGGTACGACTGCTTGTTCTCGCCGTTCAGTAATGAGATGCAGACAGACTGGGGAAGAACGGAGTTTATTTCTGCAACAGGTTACAGGGAGAAGGTCGGAGTAACTCACCAGACCAACTCAAAATTATTAATACAAGTTTTTCTAGTGCTTAAATACATTCAGTGCACTTACAAGTCGAAAGCCAGAGTGTTTCACTCAATCCAATCTTTAACCGTGATAGGGGCAGGTGTCTAGACAATTGCTTCAGAGCCTTGGAAATAATCTAAAGTGGGTCCTGGTACAAGGTGTGCAAGAACAACTCCATTATTTTAATTAAACTCTAGGGGCTGAGAAAGCCCAGGCGGGATCTTAATGGACTTGTCTTTACATTCTAGCCTTTCTTCTAAGGCACCAGTTTCTCCAATGTTTAACTTATACATGCATCAGAATGACAGTGAGGCGTTGGTGAGAGCTGCTGTGGTTGCTAATGGAGATCTGGCCTGCCACAGTGGGAGCAGAGCTTGCCCAGCGCTCTGGGACGACTGCGGGCTCCATCCGTTCTGCTCCCAGGGCAGTTGTCGGCCAGGACCGTGCGCTGTCAGGTCCCCCGTGGGATCCTTCCTGGAGCTTACACTATAGTAGGTGGCAGCCAGTACTTGCAAGCACGGGGTCGCGGGAACTACGACCTCACCCAGGCCAGGCGACCTTTCTCTCAAGAAGGAGATGTCAGAGGTCCCGCGTGACAGCGAGTTTCCGGGGACAGGGTTCCTATTGTCAAGTAAATAATGAATCACAATCCGGCGAATTGGTGGGTCAATGAAAAAAGTCAAACTCTAAGATATTTGAAGAGATTTATTCTGAACCAAATATGAGTGACCGTGGCCACTGACACAGCCCTCAGTAGGTCCTGAGAACATGTGCCCAAGGTGGTCCGGGCACACTTGGTTTTATACGTTTTAGAGAGGCATGAGACATCAATCAAATACATTTAATAAATACATTGGTTTGGTCCAGAAACAGGGGACAACTCAAAGGCGAGAGGGGAGGGGGCTTCCAGGCTATAAGTAATTTCTGGTTGATAATTGGTTGAGTTTGTCTGAAGAACTGGGATCAATAGAAAGGGAATGTTCAGGTTAAGATAAAAGATCGTGGAGACCAAGGTTCTTTTGAAGTCTTATAGTGGCTGCCTTTAGAGACAATAGATGACAAATGTTTCCTATTCAGATCTTTGAAAGGTGCTAGACTTTTAATCTCTTTAGGCTTGGGGGGCCTGGAAGAAAAAGATCTAGCTATGTTATAAGGATTCTTTACAGATGAGAATTTTTCCCCACAAAGGACAGCTTTGTATGGCCATTTCAAGATATGGCAAAGAAACATGTTTTGGGGTAAAATATTTTTATTTTATTCCTTGTCTCATAATGTTATGCCAGAGTCAAGTTGGAAAGTAAGTCACAATATATAGAGTTAAATAAAACCCATTTGATGATAGTTTATGGTTTGTGGGGCATGACTCCCCAGACCCCTTAGATAGGAATTGGGGGAAGATAAAAAAATCAGAGCTTAGTCCTCAGATGCAAAGCATCTACAACTGCACCATGGAGAACTCTGGGACTAAGTTAGAGTCTCTTGATATAACCACAAAACAAGGCAGACTACCAAGTGCTCTGTCATACAGATAGGAACTAAATGTCGTGGGCTCAGGATTTTGAAAATCGTTCGTCTCATAATTAAGATACACGTAAGAAACATTTCATGCTATGGATGATTAAGAACTTCATACTTCACTGGGCACGGTGGCTCACGCCTGTAATCCCAGCACTTTGGGAGGCTGAGGTGGGCGGATCACCAGGTCAGGAGATCGAGACCATCCTGGCTAACACAGTGAAACCCTGTCTCTACTAAAAATACAAAAAATTAGCTGGGCGTGGTGGCGTGCCCCTGTAGTCCCAGCTACTGGAGAGACTGAGGCAGGAAAATGGCGTGAACCCAGGAGGCGGAGCTTGTAGTGAGCCAAGATCACGCCACTGCACTCCAGCCCAAGTGACAGAGAGAGACTCCATCAAAAAAAAAAAAAAAATATATATATATATATATATATATATATGGTGGCTTTCAGCTCCGTGAAGGCACATATTTTGTCTGGATGATCCTGGTATCTCCCTGAATGCTGCCTGTGTGCCCAGTAGAAATTCAATAATGGTAAATTAAGGAAGATGTAAATGCTGCAATAACTGGAGGGTTTAAAAGATAAGTAGGGATAGTCAGGAACTATAGGATGAACCCCACTGCCTTCAATATGAAGGTCAACCAGAAGTCATTAGTCTCTTGATTCTGTAAACACAAAGGCTAATGGCAGCAGTGACCAAAGCATATTCATTTCTGAAGGGAATGTATATGCCTCAAACTAACTTCAGCTAACTTGTTAATTTCCAGAGAATAAGATTTACCGCCCCATCAGCGGAGAGCAACTAGTTGGCAACATACTAGCCATGACCTTGGACTTGATTTCTCAAAGTGTCACTTTTTTCACTTGTAAAATGGGGGGTAACACTAATGATGGTTAAAGAGGAAATATATGTAGCATGTTAGCCCCATGCTTGGCATGAAAAATGTTAGCTATTGCTTTAAAAGTTCCTTGCTGTGTACTGTGCAAAAAGAGTCAGACCTTGCCCTCGAAGCTGTAAGAATAAGCACCTTTTAAACCAATTACTATTGAGGGCTCCCAATCCAGACCCCAAGAGAGGGTTCTTGGATCTCCTGCAAGAAAGAATTCTAGACGAATCCATAGAGTACAGTGAAGGCAAGCTTATTAGGAAAGTAAAGAAATAAAAGAATGGTTACTCTATAGGCAGAGTAGCCCCAAGGGCTGCTGGTTGCCTATTTTTATGGTTATTTCTTGATTGTATGCTAAACAAAGGGTGGATTATTAATGCCTCCCATTTTTAGACCATATAGGGTAACTTCCTGATGTTGCCATGGCATTTGTAAAATGTCATGGTGCTGGTGGGAGTGTAGCAGTGAGGATGACCAGAGGTCACTCTCATCGCCATCTTGGTTTTGGTGGGTTTTAGCCAGCTTCTTTACTGCAACCTGTTTTATCAGCAAGGTCTTTATGACCTGTACCTTGTGCCAATCTCCCATCTCATCCTATGACTTAGAATGCCTAACCTCCTATCTCATCCTGTGACTTAGAATGCCTGTGTGGGAATGTAGCCCAGTAGGTCTCAGCCTTATCTTACCTAGCCCGTATTCAAGATGGAGTTGCTCTGGTTCAATCATCTCTGATGATTGGTATAAAGGTCAAATAGCTAGTAAGTAATAGAGGTAGAGGATTGTAAACTAGAAATTTTGATTCCACTATATTTTAAGAATATAGTATCACTGAACAGCAAGTAATTTTTAAGACATAGAAAGGAAATACATTTTTGTATATAAACTGGACTCTTTATAATATTAAAAAATAAGGATTTAGACAAATTATAGGATGACAGATCCACATAGATAATTTAAGGAAGTTATATATGCACTCTATGGCTACAACTGCATGGAAGATGCACATTTGTCCCCCAAAAATGTCTTTATTGAGGCTACTGGTATACACTGCTTGGTAGAATTGTCATTAGTCTGACCCAGTTTGAAATGACGGTTGAATTTAGGAGAAAAAAGGCTCGTCTTTCGACAAAAGTGTACCAGCCCTGTCAGTTTAACAGAGAAAACATAAACAGAGGCAGTGTAGGGGTGGAAAGGGGATGATCCCTTTCTTTCCCATCATAAGCGTTATAGCCAACACTCCTATAACAAAAGACAGGTTAACAAGAGAAAATTACTAGCCTGGACAACATGGCAAAACCCTGTCTCTACAGAAAATACAAAAATTAGCTGGGTGTGATGGTGTGCCTCTGTAGTCCCAGCTACTCAGGAGGCTGAGGTGGGCAGATCACTTGAGCCTGGGAGGTCAAGGCTGCAGTGAGCCAAGATTGCACCACTGCACTCAGCCTAGGCCACAGAGTGAGACCCTGTCTCAAAAAAGAAAAGACAAAACCAAACAAAAACAAGCGAAAAACATTATAAATTTACTGTATTTGATCAAGGTTTGTTTTGTTTGTTTGTTTTTGAGACAGAGTCTTGCTCTGTCGCCAGGCTGGAGTGGAGTGGCGTGATCTTGTCTCACTGCAGCCTCCGCCTTCTGTGTTCAAGCAATTCTCCTGCCTCAGCCTCCCAAGTACCTGGGACTACAGGTGTGTGCCACCACGCCTGGCTAATTTGTTGTATTTTAGTAGAGACGGGGTTTCACCACGTTGGCCAGGATGGTCTTGATCTCCTGACCTCATGCTCTGCCTTCCTCAGCCTCCTATTGGTCAAGGTTTTACATGATGCAGGAGCCTTCAGAATGAAGACCCAAAGATACAGGTGACTCTGATTATATGCTTAGGTTTGATGAAACAGGGACAGTCGTGTAGAAATGTGATTGGACAACAAAGGATATGAGCTAATGGTAATAGAAAACCTAGCAAGACCTGTCTGTTCAGATTCTTGAACTTTCCTTCAATTGTAGCATTTCTCCTTTCACGATACAATACAGGATCCTTTCTGGAATGGAGGTCTTATGAGCTGCTATCGAACAAGGTAGGTGAGAGAATATCTTTATGGCCAATTCTTAGACAAAAAGTGGGGGAAGCGGTTGGGCGCAGTGGCTCACACCTGTAATCCTAGCACTTTGGGAGGCCGAGGCAGGTGGATCACGAGCTCAGGAGTTTGAGACCAGCCTGACCAACATGGTGAAACCCCATCTCTACTAAAAATACAAAAATTAGCCAGGCGTGGTGGCGTGCACCTGTAATCTCAGCTACTCAGGAGGCTAAGGCAGGAGAATCAAGTGAACCTGGCAGGCAGAGGTTGCAGTGAGCGAAGTTCGCGCCACTGTACTCCAGCCTGGGCAACAAAGCTAGACTCTGTCTCAAAAAAAAAAAAAAGTTAGGGAAGCTTAGAGGTTCTGGTTTCTGTAATCAGCCTTGGGGAAGAGGAATTCTATTTTCTATGACTTGCTTCAGGAGAGAATGAGGGTATGAGAGATAGACAGGAAGGTAAGACAGATTGGTTAGAAGCTTTGCTTCTGAGGCTGCTTCTGAGGCCTTCACTTTGGGGTATCATTTTCTGAGCCCCAACAGCAGGAAAGAATAAGTAATAGGAAATTAGAAAACAGTATTGACATAGTTATTTCCTGAATTCTAAATGATCCATCATTTAAAAAATAACATTTTATTGGAATTAGTTGCAGAATATCTTTCAGTCTGTTGGTAATGTGATTGAGTTGCAGAATATCTTTCAATCTGTTGGTAATGTGATTGGAATGATGAGTTAGGAATCAACTAACCATTTCAAACAAATTAACTTTTTGTTGAAATTGTTTAAAAATTGTGTTGATAAACTGATGTGGGATATGATAAGATTTCTCTTCAAATAATCTGATCAATCTTTTATTCTTTAATTCATAGTACCTCCCCCCCAGTTTTTCTCCTTTTTCTCCTTTTTTCCTCTTTGCCTTTGTTAAATGCCCAGGCACGCCACAATACCAAGTGTTATCAATACCAACTTACATTCCTTTCCTTATTTAAAAAAAAGACTAACTTTCTAGCTCATTACAAACACCGCTTCCCCTTTTCCTCCACTTTTTCTTTTACATGCTCACTCTATCTGAAAAAAATCAAATGTTTAGCCAACCAAAATTAGTTTAAATTGTACGACCCGACCACAGCCGATAAAAAAAGAATACAAAGGCAAGACTTGCTTCAAAAATAAAGGCCCTCGTGCCCCTTTGTTCAAGTGTGCTCTCATGGCAACTGGCCAGAGAGATACCCCTCTGCGCAAAACTACAATTCCTTCATTAAAAATCCTTTGTTCGAGTGTTCAATTTCCTTAAAATTGTAAGCGTGATTCCTAACACCAACTTCATTTCCTCATTCCTTTTTTTTTTTTTTTTCTTTTGAGACAGAGTCTCGCTCTGTTGCCCAGGCTGGAATGCAGTGGTGCAACCTTGGCTCACTGCAGCCTCCATCCCCCAGGCTCAAGCGATTCTCATGTGAGTAGCCGGGATTACAGGCATCTGCCACCACACCGGGCTAACTTTTGTATATTTAGTAGAGATGGGGGTTTCACCATGTTGGCCAGGCTGGTCTTGAACTCCTGACCTCAAGTGATCTGCCCACCTCAGCCTCCCAAAGTGCCGGGATTACAGGTGTGAGCCACAATGGCAGGCCCTCATTTCCTCATTATTTTGAAACAAGGCACATACATCTTCTGTAGGGAAAAGAAAGATCAGACTGTTACTTTGTCTATGTAGAAAAGGAAGACATAAGAAACTCCATTTTGATCTGTACTAAGAAAAATTGTTTTGCCTTGAGATGCTGTTAATCTGTAACTTTAGCCCCAACCCTGTGCTCACAGAAACATGTGCTGAATGGAATCAAGGTTTAAGGGATCTAGGGCTGTGCAGCATGTGCCTTGTTAACACTATGTTTACAGGCTGTATGCTTGGTAAAAGTCATCGCCATTCTCCATTCTCGATTAACCAGGGGCATAACGAACTGCGGAAAGCCGCAGGGACCTCTGCCCAAGAAAGCCTGGGTATTGTCCAAGGTTTCCCCCAACTGACACTGCCTGAGATATGGCCTTGTGGGAAGGGAAAGACCCAGCCGTCCCCCCAGCCCGACACCCGTAAATGGTCTGTGCTGAGGAGGATTAGTAAAAGAGGAAGGTTTCTTGCGGTTGAGGTAAGAGGAAGGCCTCCATCTCCTGCGTGTCCCTGGGAACGGAATGTCTCCGTGTAAAACCCGATCGTACATTCCTTCTATTCTGAGATAGGAGAAAAGCGCCCTGTGGCTGGAGGCGAGATATGCTGGCGGCAATGCTGCTCTGTTACTCTTTGCTACACTGAGATATTTGGGTGGAGAGAAGCATAAATCTGGCCTACGTGTACATCTGGGCACAGTACCTTCCCTTGAACTTATTTGTGACACAGATTCCTTTGCTCACATGTTTTCCTGCTGACCTTCTCCCCATTATCACCCTGTTCTCCTGCCACATTCCCCTAGCCGAGACAGTGAAAATAGTAATCAATAAATGCTGAGGGAACTCAGAGACCGGGGCCTGTGCGGGTCCTCCGTATGCTAAGCGCCAGTCCCCTGGGACCACTGTTCTTTCTCTATACTTTGTCTCTGTGTCTTATTTCTTTTCTCAGTCTCTCGTTCCACCTGACGAGAAATACCCAGAGGTGTGGAGGGGCTGGCCCCCTTCAGTTTTCTTTCCCTCAGGGTTGTATAGTGCATAACGGCCCTTGTTTGGCTAGGAGTATTGTAATGGGACTGCATTTGTTGTGCCAAGCCCTTATTGAAACTAATGGGATGGATACAATTTATTTCCTAGATAGTCATACCTTCTAATATTGCTTTATGACAGAGACAAAGTATAAATGTTTAGGAAAGGTTTAAAACAATGCATTCTAAATGTTTTTCTAAAGATTGAGTCTCAGTGTTAGATAGTAAAAGGGGCCTTAAAGCTCATCTAGTGCATTTCCTTTCTTTTAATGAAAATACAGTTTTTGAGAATGTAAGTGGATGTTTTAGATGACACACTTACAGGCAGAATCTGAATAACTCTGCCTTCCTGAGAACTAGCCCAGTGCTCTGTTTGCTTGCTTACCTCTCCAGGTCATGGAATCAGACCTCTTAGTATTCTATGAAGCTTAAAACTGAAAACCTTTAATAAAGGTGATTGGGCAATTTTCAGCCTTTTTTTTTTTTTTTTTGAGATGGAGTCTGACTCTGTTGCTCAGGCTGGAGTGCAGTGGCATAATCTCAGCTGACTTCAACCTCTGCCTCCCAGGCTCAAGTGATCCTCTTGCCTCAGCCTCCTGAGTAGCTGGGACTGCAGGCATGTGCCACCACATCTGGCTAATTTTTTTGTATTTTTAGTAGAGACAGGGTTTCACCTTTTTGACCAAGCTGGTCTCAAAGTCCTGACCTCAAGTGATCCACCCACCTCGGCCTCCCAAAGTGCTGGGATTACAGGCGTGAGCCACTATGCCCGGCCTTCAGCTTTCTTTTGGTTCTAATCATATATGTGGTAAAGTGATTGATTTAGACAGTTACGTAATGTGAACAATGCTGTTAATGTTATTGAATTTGATTAAAATAAAGCTCCATAATTTATTTTATTTTATTTAGCATTAGGGCCTTTGGGACAAAATATGAATAATGAAAGCAAGATAATTTGCAAATAAGAATTAGTCCAAGAGCTATAGTATGTTTTGGGTTTGTTTTTGGGTTTGATTTTGATCTGTTTTTAAATAAGTATGTTATAGTATCTAATATTAACTTAAAATCTTGGTTCAGTTTGCCCTACATCATCTATTCTAAAAATATATGTATTAGTCTGTTCTCGCAATGCTAGAAAGAACTACCTGAGACTGGGTAATTTATAAAGAAAAGAAGTTTAATTGACTCACAGTTCTGCAAGTTGTATAGGAAGCATGGCTAAGGAGGCCTCAGGAAACTTAACAATCATGGTGGAAGATGAAGGGGAAGCAAACCTGTCTTATATGGTGGGATCAGGAGAAAGCAAGTGAAGGAAGAAGTGCTACACACTTTTAAACAACCAGGTCTTGTGAGAACTCACTATAAGAGAACAGCAAGGAGAAAGTCCACCCCCATGATCTAATCACCTCCCACCAGGCCCCTCCTCCAACACTGAGAATGACAATTTGACTTGAGATTTGGGTGGGGACACAAACCATATCATACAAATTCAAGAATTTGTAACTTGGTACAATGTGCCTTTATTATTTTCTGCACCATGTACATACTTCACTGTTTCACAGCATAAAGACTGATAACTGCCATATTTATTAGGAAGTTTTATTTTGTTTTTCAAGCTCTGTTGAGGAATAGATGGAATTTGTTCCACAGTGAGCTGTTTTTAAGTTTTCGCAATATCATTAGTGACCCCAGTCTCATTCTGGGAAACTTGAATTCTCCTTGCAAATTCTAAGAAGTTCACACTTTACCCAAGCTTAATGTAATAACAAGAGACAACATCTGTTTATGCCTAGTTATTTGAGGTGTTGTTGCCTATTTGTGGGAGAAATTCTCTCTTTCTGATTAGTATGCAGAAACTAAAATCTTGGTGAATGATGGTGATAAATATCTGAAACATAATCAGATGATTCGGTCAATTTTTGGTGAAGATTATTCTGCTACACTTTATACCATATCATGTTACAAGAAAATGACAATGACACACTTACATCTTTCATAATACAGACATTATAATTGGTAACAAATATGCAACATCTATTATTCCATTCTTTGTATTGGGCGTCATTTTGAAGTATAATTGATGCAGAAGACTTAACACATTATTTGGGTTTTCAGGTATTAAACCAACCCACCTGTAATTTATAGAAAGAAAGGCAGCACAACAAGTGTCTGACAGCTTTGCTATTTTCCCCTCTTCAGAGAGCCTCTGTGACTTTTCGTGGTGCAAATAGCTGTCTACACATGATCGTATCTTACATAGGAGAAACAGGCTTCTAAATTCAGATGTCTGTTTATGCTGAGGCCCAACTAAAAGCTGCATTACCTTGTTGTTGACATCCTTTTTAAGTACTGTGTGATCTTTGTCGAACTTCGTTTAAACAAAGGTTAAACCTTTTGAGAAAATTGGTAATAATTACCGGTGTTTTTATACCAGATTTGGGAGTCATGATCAGCAATTATTGAATACGTACATTGTGCCAAGTACTTGTACTAGATTCTGAAGTTAAAGACTCAGTCCCTGCCATGAAATAATTTATAATCTAAGTAGGTAGAAGGAACAAGTATATAGAAATAACAAAGACTGTTTATAAGTACTTTGAATGAAATTTCAGGTAGATATCACAGTAAGTGGAGCAGTTTCAAAGGCTTCTTGGGACTGGGGCTTAAGTGGGCCTTGAAGGATGACTAGAATGTAAATAAATTGGGAGGATATTTCAGAAACAGCAAACAGAGGGCAGAAGAATAGAGGCAGACTCCGGGATTGTAGCTGTGTCACAGAGGACAGCAAGTGTGAAAAGGCAAACATTTGTGACTAGAGCAGAGTCAGAGAGAATAATGAAAAGTGAGTCACTGTGGGGAGGACTTTCCATGTTAATTAAAGAACCTGGACAATGTTCTATTAGGTGCCCCCTGAAGACTTTGGAGCAGGATGTTTACAAGAGCAGAGGGCATTTGAGGTTATTGGAAGTGAAATAGAATGGATTAGAAAGGGAGTGTCAGCCTTAGCAGAAAGTTAAAAACTATTCAGTAATAACCCATTACATACTGTGTATTGAGACCATTTTCCCCTTGGTCTTAAGGATGTAGAGGTAGTTACATGCAGCAGTGTTATCTCTCTACTCCTTGACCAGGACTGCCACTTTGAGGCAGCAATAATCTTTAAAGACCAGTCCCCAGGGAGAATTGGCTAGGGGCCAGGCCATCACAAGATTCCATGTCAGAAAATTGCCCTAACAGGCTACTCATAATGTATTCCAATTTAGGACCCTTTACACTGCAGAGTCATGGAATAGTACTTAAGCTGTTCATTTTAGACAAAAACACACTTCCCAGACACATTAATTACATGTTTCAAAGTTGTATTTAAAACTTGCCTAAGAGGTAGGAGCTTTTGAGTAAAGAAAAAATTTTCTCTTGGCAAAAAGTAACCAGATTCTTCCTTGATCTGCTCATTCAAATCTATCAGGTGTTCTATAAGGAACACTAATATTTTTCCAGAAGGACCAGCTGGCATCATATCCGACCATGTTTTGCTAAGGTGACAATTTTTCTTTCTCACACTTCATGCATTCCAGAACATTAATTCTCCACGTAGGTACCTAGTTCATTCCTCTACCATTTAGGAAGAACAGTTCTAAAATGAAAGCTCAAAACTCTCCAGAGGGAGAAAAGTCACAGCCACTTTTAATTTGGTATGAGTCAGGCTCCACAGGCTCTGGGGTTTGCTTTGCTGCTTACTAGTTATATGACACTGAGCAAGTTAATTAATCATCTTGTGCCTCTGCTTCTTCATTTGTACAATAATAGGTCCTACTTAGTGGGGCTCTGGGGAGTGTTAAATGATATATAAAACCCCAACATTGTCTGGCATATAGTAAATGTTATATGTATTAATTGTTACGATATTCTGTGGGTTTTTCTTTGTGTTCCTGTAGGTACTACTTAGCTAACCTATAAACACAATTGATAGTTTCATGTGTGTGTATGTGCGTGTGTGTGTACTTTGCATTTTAAAATGTCTTTTGGTTACTGAGAGTTTCCATAAAAATCATAAATTAAGATGCTCGCTATCAATATGGTATACTTCAGCAAAGAATAAGCTAGGAGCTAGAAGCCACCTTTGATCTCTTTAGTTTACATAGTGTCTTAACTTTTATATTGCTGGTTTCATCCACTGGTTCCCATTAGCAACCAAAGTGGCAGCATGATTTGTGTGTTTATGTAGTGATTTTTTTTTGTAGTGAACAAAAATATTATACTTTAAATATTTTAGTCTTGAATTGACTTTTCCACTGAGGAAACTCAGTGGAAAAAGTCTATGAACTGAGGCACTCAGTTAATTTTTTTTTTGTTTTTAAAGGCAGATTCTTGCCTTGTTGCCCAGGCTGGAGTGCAGTGTGCAATCTCGGCTCACTGAAACCTCTGCCTCCTGGGTTCAGGCAATTCTCATGCCTCAGCCTCCTGAGTAGCTGGGATTACAGGTGTTTGCCACCACACCTGGCTAATTTTTTCTATTTTTAGTAGAGACAGGGTTTCACCACATTGGCCAAGCTGGTCTCAAACTCCTGACCTCAGGTGATCTGCCCACCTCAGCCTCCCAAAGTGCTGGGATTACAGACGTGAGCCACCATGCCTGTCTAGCACTCAGTATTTTTTATTGCTGTTGGGGACAGCAGGACACTTAACAAGTACTAATAAAAAAAAAATTTGGTAGAGTGGAAAAGGCACTGGCTTTGGGCCCCTGGATTGCTACCATGCATGAAGTCAAAAGACATGGCTTTGAATGACAGCTTAAATGCTTATGGACATTATGACCTTGAACACATTATTTAGTCTCACATTTTTCATCAGCACAATGGGGATACTAGTAAGTATATGCCTTATAGGATAGCATTGTGTGATCTAAATGACCATACATAAGGCACCAAGAAGAGTGCTTGGGATGTAATAGAGCCTCAGTACGTGTTAGTTCCTCCCACAAAACCAGGCCCCTTCCTCTTGCTGCTATCTTCTTAAGCATTAACCAGCAATGCAACCTCAAGCAAGTCACTTTTCTTATTTAGACCGTCAAGTTTTCTGACACCTTCTCCAAATCAATTCTCTCATTTATTCTTGTTCAGCCTCAACTTTCATTCCCCTGATATCCCCACTAACCGTTTTCACTGAGAGCATTGAAAAATTCTCTCACCTTCCTCCTTTCTTACCCTACCTGCATCTCCATCAGTCGTTTCTTCTGGTTTTGGGTACCCTCCTCCCACTGAACACCCATCAAACTCTGTGCTCTGGATTCCATCATTTTTTGCCATCCAATCTGTCAGCTTTTTGCTCTCTCACACGTGTAATTTCAGCCTCTCCTCACCCCTGCATCCAGACTTCTCATACTCTTCCATTTAAAAAAGATTACTTCCTAGATTCTTCATCCTTTCTCCAGCTATTGCTCTATTTTCTTTCTCCTCAGTTTAGGAGAAAAAAGTGTACATATCATCCCACATCTTCCCCCCAACCCAGCTCTCTCAACCCACTGGTTTCCATTCTTGTCACGCTACTGAAACAACAATAGTAAAGGACATAATTCAATGGACATATTTCAGTTTCTCAGCCCGTATCTTACTTGACTCTTCTATCATATTTGACATTATGAATCTTCCATTGACACCCTTCTTCTCATTCTCCTTCCAGTCTGGTAATTCTTTCTTAGTTACAGTGACTGAATTTATTTCCTCTGTCCCTTAAATATTGGTGTGCTCTAGGGTTCTGTGCTCTCTTTCCTTCTTACTCTCTGCCCTTCTCTTAGAGTAGTCTCATGTACTTTTATGATTTTTTATTCTCATCTGTATGCTGATGTTCTTTTCTCTCCTCTGTCTGCCACACTTCTTGCTTGTGTTTCAGTGCTATCTATTCAACTGTGTGTTGGATACCTTCACTTTGGTATTCCACAGACTCCACATGTCCATAAGTGAGCCATGTTAACCATATCTCTCCTCCCCTCTCCTCTGCTCTCTACGTCTCTCTCTGCACAAGCCTGCACTTTCTCCTAAATTCCCTGACGTGTTTGATGGAACAACTGTCCATCCCATTCACCAAACGTGAAACCTGGGTCAATCCCTGATGCCACTCCCTCCTTTCTTCACATCCAGCCAGTGACATCTGAGCAGAGAACTGAATAACCGGGGGTCAGCCCTATGAAGATCTAGGGGAAGATCTACAGCAGACATGAGACTGAGTTTTCACTTTCATAGTGATGTGTTCTGAGCAAACTGGCCCAGAATTGGCTGCTTCCTACAAGCAGTAATGTTGAGAGGATCATTTTCACCGGAAAGCACTTAAACAGATCAAATAAGGAAAGACATTGGCATAATTTTTTTGAGACGGAGTCTCACCCTGTCGCCCAGGCTAGAGTGCAGTGGCGCGATCTTGGCTCACTGCAACCTCCATCTCTTGGGTTCAAGCAATTCTCCTGTCCCTGCCTCCAGAGTAGCTGTGATTACAGGCAAATGCCACCACACCCAGCTAATTTTTGTATTTTTAGTAGAGAGAAGATTTCACCATGTTGATCAGACTGGTCTTGAAGTCCTGACCTCAGGTGATCTGCCCGGCTCGGCCTCCTAAAGTGTTGGGATTATGGACGTGAGCCACCATACCTGGCCCATAGATTGTTTTTACTGACATTTTCAAACAAAGTGCTGTGAGGTTGTCACTAAAAAATGGATCTTGGATTCTTTGCAGCTCCTCAAATTCCTTTTTGTTCTTTCTGTTAGTTCTTTGCTGGGATGTTGGTGGGGGAAATGGGGGACAGGTGGAATGGTGGGCACAGAATTTTCCTGACTAAGCTGAAGCTCTCCTGCCTCTTTTACTTGTTCCGAAGACTTTTGAATTTGAGATTAACAACACACCATCTCCTCTTAAAAGTCTATATAACTTTATCTTGTATATATTTTGTTATTAGATACGTCTTTTAGTAGAGAATGAGTAGGAAGACTTTGGTCTTTATAATATTCAGTTTTATGTGGGTTATATCCTGATTTTTAAAGTTAGAAACTCATAATTTTATGTAATTCTATGTAACTAAAAAGATTGATTTGTTTTTATAATCTATATTTGTATAAGTATGGGACTAGATTACACAAAACAACATTGATCACTGGAACTAAGAGCTTTCTGTTTACCACAGGCAAACAGCTCTTTCCAGTAGAAAAGAGCTGGGCTCCCTCACTGTTTCCTGGCACATGGTATGATATTGAGTTCCATGATTATGCATGTACATTGGGTTGCAACCCCCCTGGCGGCAGAACCTCTATTGTGTCCTTCTTTGTATTGCCCACAGAGCCTGTTGGTGACCTGCACACAGGAGCCCTCCAGTCAGTACTGACTGAATGACTCAAGGCTGCCTCTCTGCAAAGTTGAGGTAAGCAGTTGAGTTCAGTGATGCTGGCTGCATTTTCAGCTATTGGGGCTGCAGTAGCTAGGCAGGGGCTGCAGGCCCTTCTGGCTTTTTAGCCCTCCTGTTCACCCACCATTTACACAGTCTTCCTTTCAGAGCCCCCCTTTCTCCTCCTGCACTTCCTTGAATATTGACTGCCTCTCTGATTTCCCTCACTTTATCTCTCCCAAATATTAGGGCTGTTTTTATGGTCTGCTAATTCTGTGAGAATGAGGTACCTCTTCTGGGAGGCACTGCCACACTCAATGGCACTGCAAACAGGTTTTTATTGGCTCATCTCCAAGCTCTCCAAGTCATTCTGCCCTCATACTGATTATGAGACACCATCTGTTTATCTTGATTGCATAATAAATTGAGGACTCATAAATGTAGTTGACATCTAAATTAGATCCAAATCACAGTAAGAACAGGATAATGGTCTCCTTTGTCAGAGATGGATGAATAATTACTTTTATAGCTCTGGAAGAAAAATGGGTTATGCAAACAGATACTTCACCCAAATTGGTTTCCTGAGTGACTCTCCGTATGTTGATGTTTTTGCTCAGGGACAGGAACCTGCCTACCCTGTTTCAGGGAAAACCAGAAAAGAAATATAATCTGCTTTGGGAGGCTGAGGCAGATGGATCACGAGGTCAGGAGATTGAGACCATCCTGGCTAACATGGTGAAACCCCATCTTTACTAACAATACAAAAAATTAGCTGGGTGTGGTGGTGGTTGCCTGTAGTCCCAGCTATTTTGGAGGCTGAGGCAGGAGAATGGCATGAACCCGGGAGGCGGAGCTTGCAGTGAGCCCAGATCGCACCACTGCACTCCAGCCTGGGCAACAGAGCAAGACTCTGTCTCAACAAAAAAAAAGAAATATAATCTGCCCAACCCAAGTCAAATGTTAGCCACCAATGTCCTTGTGTTACCCTGCTTTCTGAGGGCCAGAAGAGATTTTCAAAGATTATGAGCACTAAAATAACAGTAAAAAAAAAAAGATAGCTGGTAACCTTGGCCTGTTGCCTAGTACAATATAGCTGATCAGAAGGAAATCACAAGGCAGTGGGACTGGGCTAAGGTGCAGCTTGTGAGTTCTCTAGGAATTGTGTGGGTTGTTGCTTAAGAATGGTTCATCAATAGTTTTTTTTTTTTTTTTTTTGAGATGGAGTCTCACACTGTTGCCTGGGCTGAAGTGCAGCGGCATGATCTCGGCTCACTGCAATGTCCGCTTCCCAGGTTCAAGTGATTCTCCTGCCTCAGCCTCCCGAGTAGCTAGGATTACAGGTGCCTGCCACCACGCCCAGCTAATTTTTTAAATTTTTAGTAGAGACGGGGTTTCACTATGTTTGCCAGGCTAGTCTCGAACGCCTGACCTCGTGATCCACCCGCTTCGGCCCCCCAAAGTGCTGGTGCTGGGATTACAGGCGTGAGTCACCATGCCTGGCCTCATCAATAGTTTTAAAAGACTTATTACAATTTCTGGCTAATTTGCTTTTACAGTTAATTCGGAATGCTTGTGATCCACAGGCTACAGTGAGTGAGTTGTCCCTGGCATCCCTTTTCCTTATACACGTGTTCCACTAGAAGCAAGAAAAACCAAATACAGCTGCTCAGTCTGCAATACGCCACCAGCACACGCACACAGGAGTCCTGTTTAGCTCATTTCCATTTCCTGTGTGCACTGCTGCACACTTGACCTACACACTTGACATACGAAAGTGCCTCTGATCATTTAAACAACTCTACAAGTGTGTATTATTACCCCCATTTTATACAGGAGGAAACTGAGGTTCAGTGTGGTTAGGTAACTTGCTTGGGTTTCCATAGAGGCAGAGGTAGAATTTGAACCCAGTACTGTTCAGCTCATGCTCTTTCTGGAACACTCTCTCACCTGTCTATCTTTTCTTTTTGCTGTCTATGCTCAGATTGTTCTCTCCCTCATAGAATATATTTTTCTTTTTCTTTTTCTTTTTTTTTTTTTTCTGAGACAGAGTCTTGCTGTGTCACCCAGGCTGGAGTGCAGTGGTGCTATCTCGGCTCACTACAAGCTCCGCCTCCTGGGTTCACGCCATTCTCCTGCCTCAGCCTCCTGAGTAGCTGGGACTACAGGGGCCCACCACCACGCCCGGCTAATATTTCTTATTTTTAGTAGAGACGGGGTTTCACTGTATTAGCCAGGATGGTCTTGATCTCCTGACCTCGTGATCCACCCGCCTTGGCCTCCCAAAGTGCTGGGATTACAGGCGTGAGCCACCATGCCCAGCCAGGATATACTTTTCAATCTTCTGTTTCCCCTGTCAGAATCTTTATCAATCAAAACTTTTATTTTGAAATACATATATGTATATATTTACAAACACATACAACTTAGGTTTACATCTATATTTATTTATATGCATAGACTTCTAGGTATTTATAGATAGAGACAGATATAAATAAATAAATAAATAAATAAATAAATAAATAAATAAATAAATAATAAATAAATAAATAAATAAATAAATAAATAAATAAATAAATAAATAAAATATGGAAAGATATACTCCCCAAATGGTAATGGTGGCTTTATCTGAACAGTAGAATACTTCATGATTTTTATCTCCGTTTTTAAAAATATATTTATGAAACTAAATTTATATTGTTGCTATAATCACAAAACAATTTTTAAAACATTTCACATCCTTTGAAGTTCACATGTCACTACCTGAATAGAATCTTTTCCTGGTCTCTAAATTAAAGCTCTCTGTCCCTCTTTTGAAACACACTCCCATTTCCTAGTACGTGTATTTTCTTGAGTCACTTCTAGCATTTTGCTTTGTATTCTGTGTAGCCTCAACTTCCCAGGGCCCACCAACTCAGAGAGGGAAGAATACGACAGGCACAGTTAAAAATAAAAACAGGCTGGGTGCGGTGGCTCACGCCTGTAATCCCAGCACTTTAGGAGGCCGAGGCGGGTGGACTACTTGAGGTCAGGAGTTTGAGACCAGCCTGGCCAACATGGTGAAACCCTGTCTCTACTGAAATGCAAAAATTAGCCAGGTGTGGTGGTGCACGCCTGTAATCCCAGCCCAGCTACTTGGGAGGCGGAGGCAGGATTGCGCCACTGCACTGCAGCCTGGGCGATGGAGCAAGACTCCATCTCAATAAATAAATAAATAAATAAATAAATAAATAAATAAATAATAAATAAATAAATAAATAAATAAAGTTATTCCAATCTGTCCCCCTTCCCCAATCATGAAAGCTAGGATCTTTCTGCTGTATCCACCAGATCTCAGGCTTGTGTCTCTTCCCCTCTCTGTAGTCTTGGCTGTGTGTCCACCACAACACTTCCTTTGATGTGAGTCAATCATTACACTCACCCCAGTGTTTGTTTTTGCATGAGGTTGTCCCCTTCCTTTCACTGGGTTCTAGGCTAAGCCCCATTTTTCCACCAGGCCCCACATGGTCTAGGCTGTGCCTCCTCTCTTCACTTTGCTGAAGTGGTGGGACAGTCTTCTCCTATCCAGGTTTCACTTTTAAAAAGTTATCCCTTCCTCTTGTTTTCTTCATCTCCAATAAAGCCTAGCATGGAGTGACTTTTGTGTTTGAGTTTTTCCTTTTGTTTCTTACAGCATCCCCTCCCCTGCCACCTTGCCTAGGGGAATTTGTACTGAACTTGGTCAGGAGTCAGAGTAATCTGTCTCAATATCTCCCTCTCCTCAATCAGGGGCTCCAGACAAAAGGATGCTCAACTGCTTTCTCTCCTGTCTGGGACATCAGGGTGTGACCTTCATTCTATAACTTATTCAAGTGTCTCTCTCCTGTGTAGCCTGTCAGCCTTCATGTCTCCAGTCATTCTCTTCCTAGACAGACTTGTCTGGGATGTTCAGAACTGGAAGTTTGGTGGCTTGCCCTGACATGTCCAATACTCAGTAGGCAAGCAGAACTTACCCTCTTTGGGCTCTCTGCACTGTGTGCTCTTCTAAGCCACACAATCAACTTCTAAGACCATAAGAGGGGAGCTAAGCACCATTCAGCTTTGTATGTCCTGAGGGAACTAACACAGTTGCATAGGATGGCAAGAAACCTATACATTTTTGCGGAATAAATTAATAAAATCTATCGACTTTTGTGCTCTGCTTTTCTCCCTTAACATTATTGCAGCAAGCAATCAAATAAAGGTAATTAGTCCCAGTTTGTTCTGCACTAAGTATATCACACTGTGATTCTGATTCCATAACTTAGATCTGGGTTTTAGAACACTGAGACAATCACAGTCGTCCCTTTGTATCCACAGGGGATTGGTTTCACATCTGACCTCATATGATAGGTTGCAGTCAAAACCTAGTTAAAACTTTGTTTCATGCACAAAATTATTATATAAAGTTAACTTCAAACTATGTGTATGAGGTGTATATGAAACATAAATAAGTGTTGTGTTTAAACTTGGGTCTCATCCCATAGATATCTCATTATTTATATTTTGAAATATTTCAAAATACAGGAAATTCCAAAATCCAAACACTTCTGGTGCCAAGCATTTTGAATAATGGATACTCAACCTATAATACCTAATATAATGTAAATGCTATATAAGTAGTTGTTATACTGTGTTTTTAAAAATTTGTGTTTTTTTATTGCTGTATTGTTATTTTTAAATTTTTTTAAAAAATATTTTCAGTCCTTTGTTGGTTGAATCCACAGATTTGGAACCCATGAATACAGAGGGCTGACTATATACATAAAATTTGGCCTCTGAAATTATGCAATTTAATATAACCACAAAGTTGCACACTCGTCACACTGTCTAAAATCAGAACATTTTTCATCATGCCAAACATGAGTGACACATATTAGCTGTCACTTCCATCTCCACACCTTCCCCCTGCCCCATGAATCTATTTTGGGTATTTGCCTATTCTGGACATTTCATATAAATGGAATCGTACAATATATGGACTTTTGTATCAGATTTCTTTTACGTTGTGTAATGTTTTCAAGGTTCATCCATGTCATAGCATGTATTGATACTTTATTCCTTTTAAATGGCTGAATAATGTTTCACTGCATGGATATACCACACTTTGCTTATCCATTCATCCATTGGTAGACATTTGGGTTGTTTCCAATTTTAGGCCATCGTGAATAATGTTGGGAACATTTGTGTATATGTGTTTTCCTAGGGACATATGATTTCAATTTTCTTGGGCATATACCGGACCATATGTTTAAGTTCTTAAGGAATTACCAAAATTGTTTTCCAATGTGGCTGTGCCATTTTACGTTCACAGCAGCAATGTATGAGGATTCCAGTTTCTCCATGTTTCTCTTTTTGAATTATCACCATCCCAATGGATGTGAAGTGGAAAGTCAATTGGCCATGGATACCTGGGTTTATTTATGGACTCTCACTTCTATTCGATTGATCTATATGACTATTCTGATATCAGTACTACACAGTCTTGATTACTGTGACTTTGTAGTAAGTTTTGAAATAAGAAGTGTGAGTCCAACTTTGTTCTTTTTCAAAGTTGTTTTGGCTATTCTGGGTTCCTTGCATTTCCATGTGAATTTTATAATAAGCTTGTCTGTTTCTGTAACAAATGCAGTTGCAACTTTGATTTGGATTGTGTTGAATCTGTAGATCAATGAAGGGAGTATATCCCTCTTAACAACCTTTAGTCTTCCAATCCGTGAACATGAAATGTAATTCCACTTATGTAGGTCTTCTTTAATTTCCTTCCATGATGTTTTACAATTTTTAGTGTATAGGCCTTGCACTTCATTTGTTAAATTTATTCCTAGGTATCTTATTTTTTCTGATGTTATGGTAGATATAATAGTTTTCTTAATTTCTTTTTAGTATATAGAAATACAGTTGCTTTTTGTATATTGATCTTGTATCCTGAATGTTGCTGAGATAACTTGTTAGCTCTGATGTGTGTGTGTGTGTGTGTGTGTGTGTGTGTGTGTGTGTGTGTGTGTGTGTATTTCTTAGGATTTTCTATATACAAAATCATGTAATCTGCCAATAGAGAAAATTTCACTGCTTTCTTTCCAGTGCAAATGCTTTTTATTTATTTTTCTTGCACAACTGCTCTGACTAGAAATGCCAGTACAATGTCAAATAAAAGTGGTGAAAGTGGGCATCTTTGTTTTGTTTGTGATCTGAGGTAGGGAGGGGGAAGATTTCAGTCTTTTACCATTAAGCGTGTTGTTAGCTCTGGGTTTTTTTTTGTTTGTTTGTTTGTTTGTTTGTTTGTTTTCTGTAGATACCCTTAATCAGGTTGAGGATGTTCCCTAGTTTATTGAATTTTTTTTTTTTTTTTTTTAATCAGGAAAGGGTGCTGAAGATTACCAAATGTTCTTTCTGCATCTGTTAAGGTGATCATGTGGTTTTTGTCATTTATTCTTTTCATATGTTGTCTTACATTATTTGAGTTTCGGTTGTTGAACGGTTTAACCTTGCATGCCTGGCAAATAGCTTAACTATTCATGGTGTATAACTCGTTATATCTGTAGTTGGATTTGGGTTGTTAGTATATTGTTCAGGGAGTTGTGTGTGTCTGTGTATCTATATATGGTCCATAAGGGATATTGGTGTGTAGTGTTCTTTTCTTGTGATGTCTTTGTTGGGTTTTTGTATCAGAGTAATACTGGACTCATAGAATGAGTTGGGAAATGTTTCTTCCCCTTCTGTTTTTTGAAAGAGTTTGAGAGGATTAGTGGTAATTCTTTAAACATTTGATAGAATTTACCAGTGAAGTCATCTGGTTCTGGGCTTTTCTTTGTGGGACATTTTTTGATTACTAATGAAATTCCTTTCTTTGTTATAGGTCTATTCAGATTTTCCTTTTCCTCTTGAGAGACTTTTGGTAGTTTATGTCTTTCTAGAAATTTGTTCATATGAATTATCTAATTTATTGGCATACAGATGTTCATAGTATTTTCTTATAATGTTTTTTATTCTATAGTGATTCTCTCTCTTTTATTTCTGATTTTAGCAATTTGAGTCTTCTCCCTTTTTTCTTAGTCAATTAGCTAAAAGTTTGTCAGTTTTGCTGATGTTTTCCAAGAACAACCTTTGGTTTTGTTGATTTTCTCTATTGTATTCATATTCTCTCATTCATTTCTACTCCAATATTTATTTTGTCTTTATTTTTGCTTGCTTTCAGTTTAGTTTGCCCTTCTTTTTCCAGAGTCATAGGCGAAAAGTTAGTTTCCTGAATTGGGGTCTCTTTTTAAAAATATCTGTATTCACATTTCTCTTTAAGCATTGCTTTTACTGTGTCCCATAACTTTGGTACATTTTATTTTTGTTTTCATTCATCTCAAAGTATTTTCTAATCTCCCTTGTGATTTCATCTTTGACCCATTGGTTATTTAGGAGTGTGTTGTTTAATTTCCACATGATTTTGAATTCCCCAAATTTTTCCTTCTGTTATTGATTGACTTTAATTCCATTATGGTTGGAGAAGATATTATATATGGTTTCAGTTCTTCTGAATGCATTGAGACTTGTTATATGGCCTAACATATTCTCTGTCCTGGAGAATGCTCTATGTGCACCTGAGAAGAACATGTATTTTGCAGTTGTTGGGTGGAGTGTCTTACTTATATGAGTTTTAGGTATTCACTTTTCACCTGGTTAAACATTATTCATTATTTGAGTCACAGGTCCAAAGGATTTCTTGTGTCAAATATTTCTTAATCCATCTCCCTAAGTAAAATGTAGTTTCTTCATCTGAACTTCTATAATTCTGCCAACACCTATAACTGTATTATAACTTTTATTCTAATTCAATCTTTCTAAACTCTGATGTTATGGGTTTCTTTGTGCAGAGCCATGTTGTAACTGTATCTCCATATCACTGAAACCTTACTTCTAGTGGTAACTTTAAAGCTTGTCATCGAAAGGCTAAAAGAATCTGCTGGTTACTGAGCACTTCGTCAATCCAGAGCCATAAGCTACCTACAGTGGATTATGGATAAGGAGAAGCAAGGCGGTGCACTCTGCCTCTGGGGAACCTACATTTTAGTTAAGAGATCTACAAGATACCAATGTAGGAAACCTTTAAAACAAGATTTGACCAAGTGCCAAGATGAGGGCACTAGGGGATTGGACTTTTTCACTTTGTCTCTCTCCCCATGCATGGGAAAGAGGCTTGTGGAATTGTGAGGCTGGAACAGCACTCAGGATTTCTGATTTCTAGCCATCATCCAGCCTGTGCTTGGACACTCTCACTCACAGGGAGACGCCCTGACACTCCCATTTAGGACTTGTTGATGGTTGTTTGCCAACTTTGGGCAGAGCAGGAAAAATGAATTGCCCTTTAGCTACCACACACCCTTCAGTCTTCTCCATAAAATAAACCATAAGTCTGCAAAATCATGTGTAAAGTCAACAGGGAGAGGAAAGAGCTGTAGTCATAAGTTCTAATCCCAGGGGGATATGTCAAAGGATGCTTGCATGATATATATATATATATATATTTTTTTTCTTTTCTTTTCTTTTTTGAGACAGAGTCTTGCTCTGTCACCTAGGCTGGAGTGCAGTGGTGCAATCTCTGCTCACTGCAACCTCTGCCTCCAGGGTTCAAGCAATTCTCCTGCCTCAGCCTCCCAAGTAGCTGGGATTACAGGTGCCTGCCACCACGCCCAGCTGATTTTTGTATTTTTTAGTAGAGATGGGGTTTCACTATGTTGGTCAGGCTAGTCTTGAACTCCTGACCTCAGGTGATCCACCTGCCTTGGCCTCCCAAAGTGTTAGGATTACAGGCGTGAGCCACCGCTCCTGGCCAGCTTGCATTATATTTTGATTTCAGATAAGGAAAGTCAGATCAAGTGACTGTGAGAAGGTCACTTCTTTCTTCTCCCTTCCTTCCTTCCACAATGCACCCCCTAAAAGTGGCAACATCTTGTTTTAAGGGGAACCGAAAGGAATGTTTTCTGAGACTTATTCTCCTAGTGCCTACCTGTCTGTGAATATTCTGGGAAGGTCTGAGGATGAGATTTGGAGATGTGGAGATTTGTAGAGGCGAATTCATCTTACATGCCAGTTAGACACTTTATTCTGTCTAATTCAGGACAAAGACTGATGATTTGGGGAGCTAATCAGGGGATTATTTTCAAGAATACAGTGTGATGAAGAAGGTTATCAAGACAGACTGCAAACTCTTTTCTCTAGTAACCTCTGAGAATAGAATCATAATGTGAAATACAATACCTGCAATTATGGTAGCACACATTAAATAAAACAGGAGGATAATATAAGAGCAGGCCCATAGTTGTATATATTAGTGGACTAAATGAGTGATATCTTTATTGTGATCATCATGGTCACATTTATTGACAGTCAGTTTAGGGCAAAACACTCCTGGGAGAGGGGAGCATCAGGCCATCTGAAATTGGAAGGAATTAAAGAGTTAGAAAAGGAACAGAGCAAATGTCCTGGTATAGAGTGGACTTGAACAGGGTGGAAGAATGGGCGATCTTTGGATGGGAAGAAGGGGAGAAGAAAATGAGGGTGAGTAAAAGGCCACAGAGGTTGGAATGTGTAAGATACACATTTCATCAATGCAAAAATACCAGAAGGTGGCAAACCTGGACTTTGGTAGAGGCATGGCACAGGAAAATTGCTGTTCATAGGTCCACATAGGTGTGTCAGCTTCCAAACAATATTAGCTCACTAGGTGCAAATGAATTATCCACACTACTCTGTTCCAGGCAATAGCCCCTATTGAGCTAGTGACAAAGGTAAACCATCTCTGACTCATCAGAAATTCTCTTCCCAAAGAGGTAAGGGGAGAAAATGGGAGTGGTAGGCCAGGAATGAGGGGCAATTCTGGTTGGCCCAGGGTGAGTCACTCTCCCTAATATTCCTACCAGGAGATCAGGCCATGAGCTCTTGGCTCTGCTGCTCATTCTTGTCACCTTTCCCCCATATTCTAGCTCCCTCGGGTCACTCATCCTATCACTTTTCCTATAGGGCCCTGGAGTTGTACCCTCTCTAATTTTATAGATAGGGACCCTGTGGCCTAAAGAGGATTGGGGCTTGCCCTTCTTCCTATAGCACAGTTGGGACTAGGAGAGGGACCTCTTGGCCATCAACCCCTTGCATCTGCACTCTGTTCTCTGCCATGTGACTTAACTCTTTTAGTCTTCATGCCAACTGAGAGGCAAATGAGACACAAAACAGGACATGGAAAAACTCGAAGGGGCTGTACCTTGACTGCAAAGGGCATCGGGGTACATGTGTAGAGGCAAGAAGAGTTTAGGGGCAGCAGGTCATCCTACATGACCCTATTCTCAAAAGAAAATCAGCCCCCATAATCCAGTTTCAGGTCTCATATTCTAAAACCTAAACTCTGAACTAACAAACATTGTGATTCTTTCATAGATGTCTAATATTTGCTAAACAAATATTGGGACTTGTTTTCAAATTTTTGTTTTCAATACCCTCTTTCAAATACCCCTTATAACAGGGTTCATATTTCTCTTCCTGAATGTTATGAGGCTTCATCTTTCCTGCCTCTCCTCCTCCAATGACCATGTGGCAATCATAGAGGGGGTCTTACATAGTATTCCTGTATCAAAGGAAGTATGTCTAAGGAATTGGAGGGTGCTGGTCTTCAGCCTCTGATTGATAAGCACTTCTTATTTATTTAATTTTTTTTTATAGAGATGGGGGTTTCACCCTCTTGGTCAGGTTGGTCTTGAACTCCTGGCCTCAAGTTATCTCCCTGCCTCAGCCTCCCAAACTGCTGGGATTACAGGCATGAGCCACCACGCCCAGCCTTTGATTGATAAACACTTCTTTCCTCTTCCTTCATTCTGTAATGCAACCCCTAAAAGTGGCAAAATCTTGTTTTAAAATTTTGTCTGTCCCCTCCCCCAAATTTGGCATATTGAAAACAAGATATGGAGCAATAGTGACTCTGAGAGGAGAAGAGGTGTAGTGCAGGACACAAGAAGCTCCCCGCTGGTGAAATCCTGTAATGTCTTTCTTTCAAGTCCCCCTCCCTGCCTTTGTCTCCTGGTGATAAGGTGTAAATTCTGCCTTTTTTTTTTCTTTTTCTTTTTTTTTTCTTTTCACAAAGTCTTTGTTGCTTCAGACAAACATCAGAAACTGAATCTGCTGGGCTGTTGGTTGGACGGTGGTGGCCTCTCTTTATGCCTCTCTTCCCAGACCCCTCTAAGTCAGGTGCATTCTATATCCCCTTAGGCTAGATAGACGTTCTATGGATGCTCCTGTCTGCATGAGGAAGGGAACTCCAACCTCCCCCAAGTCAGTTAATTTTAAACATTTTGGTCTTTTTCTGTGTAATTTGGGATTGGTGTACCAGAAATGACTAAACACCTGTGGTTTTCTGAGAGTGATCCTGGGACTATAATTTTCTGAAATTAAACAAGGCGAAAAAAAAAAGAGAGAGAGAGAGAATAAAAGAAAAAGAAAAACAGAAACTCTCATCATGGCCAGATGGAGCCAGAGATTTGTGAGAAGACGAGGCTTAAAGAGTAAAAGGCTATCAGTGTGCGAGATGGGTTGAAAAACAAAAAGTAAAAGGTGAAATCCGAGACTGCTACTCTCGCGTAGGAGAAGTTGCAAAACCTCCTTAGTGATGTTGGGAAAATTCTTTTCAGTGAAAAGTCTCTTATGGACCTGTTAAAAATATCCCAAGAGCAAAACAGCAGACCCCCCACCTTTAAAGGAGGTGTACCTTTTGTCACTTAATGCCTGCCTCTTTCAAATCCAACCTTCATTGCTTTGTGACGTTAAAACATTTCTTCTTTGCCAGCTGGCATGATGCTAAACTTTATCAGCAGGGGGCGCTGGAGGGCTAATTTCTTTGGCCAATGGCAGTGGTTTCTTGCCCTCCAGCTTCAGTTGCCCAGGATGCTGCTTGCCAGTTTTGACCCATAGTTTCCTGTCTGCTAGCCCCAGCTGCTGACTGTGGATGAGCTCCATCTAGGGCAACCCAGTTGAACATCTCTGCCATCCAGTAGCTGCAATCGCACCCTCTCAAAGGAGGTCTGCATCCTAGCTTTGGGGCGGGGCTCCCTTCTCTTCCAAATTAGTACTTTTGTAAGTAGTCTCCCTCTGCCTAGGATGTTCTTTAGAGTTCTCTTCGATTCCCTTGTAGTAGTTACTTCTCTTCAAATAGTCAATACGTCTTTATATTAAACTTTCCCTGTTCAACTTACTGTGGTTGCTGTCTCCTGACTCTCCTTTCATGGACCATGATGCCAAAAATGCAATTACTAGTAACAAAACCATCCCTATTAGGTGAAAGGTTTGATAGTTTCAAAATCAAGTGATCATAGGGAAATACATGGCCTTAATATTACTAGAAATTAAAAGAGGCAGAACCAATTTATTCAGCCAGAAATTATGTCTATGAATTTTGTACTTAGAATTGGTATTAAATCATTATATGATTTAATGGCAGTGAAATGAAACACTTACAAATCTTTGGAGACTGAGATTTCTGGAAAGATAGAGATGACCCTCCCCTTTCCTCTAGTAGCATCTGTGCCAAGAACAGCCTAATACCAGAAAGCCTCCATCTCTTAAGATGTCACGACCCTTAACTGTTAGAAATTCATTGCCATCAGGCTGGACGTGGTAGCTCACGCCTGTAATCCCAGCACTTTGGGAGGCTGAGGTGGGCAGATCACTTGAGGTCAGGAATTTGAGACCAGCCAGGCCAACACAGTGAGGCCCTATCTGTAATAAAAATACAAAAATTGGCTGGGTGTAGTGGTGGGCACCTGTAATCCCAGCAACTCAGGAGGCTGAGGCATAAGAATCGCTTGAACCAGGGAGGCGGAGGTTGCAGTGAGCTGAGATTGCGCCACTGCACTCCAGCCTGGGTGACTGGACGACAGAGCAAGACTCTGTCTCAAAAAAAGAATAAAAAAAAAAAAAAAAGAAAAGAAAAAGAAAATGTAGTGCTATCAAATTAAGAAAATGGAAAAAGCTGCACCAGTCCATCTATCAGATTAGGGCACTCAATCACCACGTACAGAATGCACAGCTATGAAATACTCTAGACCAGTGCTGTCCAATAAAAACGGGTGAGCCACCATATGATCCATATGTGTCATTTTAATTTTTTTTTTTGAGACAGAGTCTCACTGTCGACCAGGCCGGAGTGTAGTGGCATGATCATGGCTCACTGCAGCCTCAACTTCCTAGGCTCAAGCGATTCTCCCACCTTAGCCTCCCAAGTAGCTGGGACTACAGCCGCATGCCACCACACCTGGCTAATTTTTCTATTTTTATTTCTTTGAGATAGGGTCTGACTCTGTTGCCCAGGTTGGAGTACAGTGGCACAACCTCAGCTCACTACAACCTCTGCCTCCTGGGCTTAAGTGATCCTCCCACCTCAGCCTCCCGAGTAGCTGGGACTACAGGCATGTGCCACCACACCCAGCTAATTTTTGTGTTTTTTGTAGAGATGAGGTTTCTCCACATTGCCTAGGCTAGTCTTGAACTCCTGGGCTCAAGCGATCTGCCCGCCTTGGCCTCCCAAAGTGCTGGGATTACAGGCATGAGCCACTGTGCTTGGCTTAATTTTTAAATTTTTTTGTAGAGACGAGGGCTCACTAAGTTGCCCAGGCTTAAATTTTCTAATAGTCAACATTAGAGCCCTAAAGA
This sequence comes from Hylobates moloch, assembly GCF_009828535.3. NCBI lineage: Eukaryota > Metazoa > Chordata > Mammalia > Primates > Hylobatidae > Hylobates > Hylobates moloch. Next base: position 86,466,376 of record NW_026652283.1, on the reverse strand, counting down.
GAAACAAGTGAAATTAATTTTAATGATATATTTATTTAACCCAAAATATAAACAAATTATCTCAAGATGTAATCAACATAACAATGAGATATTTTGTTTATTTTTATTTTTTATTTTTTAAAGTATCTTTTATTTCAATAGGTTTTGGGGGAACAGATAGTGTTTGATTACATGCATAAGTTCTTTAGTGGTGATTTCTGAGATTTTGGTGCACCCATCACCCGAGCAGTGTACACTGTACAATTATTAATTATTAATGAGATATTTTACATTCTGTTATTTGTACTGTCTTTGAAATCTAACATGTGCTTTATGCTTGTACTTCTCAGTTCAGACTAGTCACATTTCAGGTGCTTAATGGCCAAATATGGCTAGTGACTGCTGTACTGCCCAGCTCTAGAATAGGATTTGACCACACATACTACTTAATGGGAATGACAATTTGAAAGACCATTTAAAAAAACAAACTGCATTACAAAACCAGACTTCTGTGGCTTTATTGATCATATTAATATTGTATTTTAAGACCGTTTTCTTTTATTGGATACAGATAAACATTTGTGATTATGTGTATTTTTTTTAGAAATCCAGATTTTCAACCCTGTGTTGAGCAAGTCTTATAAGAGCCATTTTTCCAACAGGATGTGTTCACTTTGTGTCTCTTTGTCACATTTTGGTAATTAATGCAATATTTCAAACATTTTCACTATTTTTATTTTTATTTTTTTTTGAGACAGAGTTTCGCTCTTGTTGCCCAGGCTGGAGTGCAATGGTGTGATCTCGGCTCACCATAACCTCCACCTTCCAGGTTGAAGCAATTCTCCTGCCTCAGCCTCCTGAGTAGCTGGCATTACAGGCATGCGCCTCCACGCCCGGCTAATTTTGTATTTTTAGTAGAGATGGGGTTTTGCCATGTTGGTCAGGCTGGTCTCGAACTCCCTACCTCAGGTGATCCACCTGCCTCGGCTTCCCAAAGTGCTGGGATTACAGGTGTGAGCCGCTGTGCCTGGCCACATTATCATTATTATACCTGCTATGGTGACCTGTGATCAATGATCTTTGATGTTACTATGCAATTGTTTTGGGTGTCCATATAAGACAAGAACCTAATGGATAAATGTTGTGTGTTTTCTTTTTTTTGGTAGGGAAGACAGGGTTTCACTCTGTTGCTTAGGCTACATTGCAGTCACACGATCATGCCTCACTGCATCCTTGACATCCTGGGCTCAAGTGATCCACCCACCTCAGCCCCACAAATATGTAGGACTATAGACTCGAGCCACCACGTCTGGCTAATTTTTTTTATTTTAATTTTTTAATTAATTAATTTATTTATTTACTTATTTTGAGATGGAGTCTTGCTCTGTTGCCAGGGTGGAGTACAATGGTGTGATCTCGGCTCACTGCAGCCTCCACCTCTCAGGTTCAAGTGATTCTTCCGCCTCAGCCTCCCAAGTAGCTGGGACTACAGGCACGCACCACCACACCCAGCTACTTTTTTGTATTTTTAGTAGAGACAGGGTTTCACCATGTTGGCCAGGATGGTCTCGATCTCTTGATCTCGTGATCGTGACCTGCCTTGGCCTCCCAAAGTGCTGCGATTACAGGCGTGAGCCACTGTGCCCGGGCAAATTTTTTTTTTTTTTTTTTTTTGAGACAGGGTCTCACTCTGTTACCTAGGCTGCAGTGCCAGTGGCCCGATCTCGGCTTACTGCAGCCTCTGCCTCCCAGGTTGAAGTGATCCTCCTGCCTCAGCTTCCCGAGTAGCTGGAACTGCAGGCACGCACCACCACCCTTGGCTAATTTTTGTACTTTTTTGGTAGAGATGGGGTTTTGCCTTGTTGGTCTGAACTCCTATTCTCAAGCAATCCACCCAACTCGGTCTCCCAAAGTGCTGGGATTACAGGCGTGAGCCAGCACGATTGGCCTGAATTTCTTAATGTTTTCCTTCACTGTTTGGGCATTTAGGACCTTGTTAAAGAAGCCCTTTTGTCTCCAGAGCTCATGAAGATGCTCTCCCATAGCATCTTCTAGGTTTTAAAACATTCAGAGCTTATTTGCTGTGTGGTGTTGGTGAAGGTTCTAATTTTCTCCCCGCAACCCAGATAACCAGGGTCACCCAGTTAACAGAGCTTTAGAGTCCGCGTTGCTTTCCGTTGCTCACACCTTCACTGACTGCTCTGTCCATCTGCCTATCTCAGAATCACACCCTTTCTCCAGGACCACTCTCCTTCTGCTGGAAGTATGTTCTTCAGTGAGTTCCTTGAGTCTCACTCTCCTGAGTTTCCTGTTGTGGTAAATTCTGTTTCCCATCTGGAAATGCCTTTACCGTGAGCAGATTCTTGAACAACCATCAATTTCAACTCCTGATTCTAAGCTGACAGTGAAGAGTCCCAAGTCACACTCACTGTATCACATGGCTTCCGGCTCCCACTGTGGCCACTACAAAGTCTACTCAGGCTCAGCGTCTGCTCTCTGTAATCTGTGCTTTTTCCTTGGCTACATTAAAGATCTTCTCTTTGCCTTTGGTGTGCTGCAATTTCATTATGATATGGATGTGGATTTCTGTGCTTCCTGATTCTGCGTATTCAACCTCCACTGAAATGGGTGACTCATGGTTCCCAGGTCCCTCCTTCCTCCCTCTGCCCACCCAAGCCTGGGCATCTTACTGTGGGGTACAGTTGGGTGAAGGAGCATGATAGAAGCACCCTAGAAGAGATGATTGGTGCATTAGAAGCTGTCTGCCAGGTCTCAGTTATGTTATGCTTATTCTCTGGGTAGCCCGAGGCAACCCCTGAGAAAGGCAGGTATTACCACAGTCAGAAGAACTGCTCCAGGAATGCATTCCTCCCCAGAAAAAGTCTCATATCTAAACTGAGAGTAATTCACGTATTATGGGACAATTTTCCAAACATATGTATAAATTACAAACCACACCTCTCTCCCACCTCCAAAGTTGTGATGAGATAGAAGCAAAACTATAGCACCAGCAAAACTAAATAAAACTTTGTAATAAGGCTTTAAGTGCCCTGAATCTCTTCCAAAGATCAAGATGAACCCTAGAGCTGCAATTCCACAATCCACCAGATCCTGGGACTCAGGCCATATCAACATGGTTATCTAGCTGGCATTCCAACCCCAAGAGGTTTCTTACTTGTCTGTTGCTTTCTTATTATCAAGTCCTCACTTAGGTTCTGTGTTCCTTTGCAGCCCAGACCACCCTAGACTCCATACAGCACCTCTATTCCAGCAGTATAGCAGGGTCTATTAAAAGAAATCCCGAGAAACAACCCAGATGGAAAGGGCCCTGTGGCGTTCTGTTGACCATTGTCATGACTCTGTGGGGCTCCAGACCATTCTTGAGGATACGAGGGTGACAAGCCACAAGGTGCACAACCAGCAGTGCACAAGGTGAACTTGAATACAATTCAGAGTCTGCCAAAGCCCTGTGGCAGTTTTAGCCGAGAAAGGAAAGGGAGTTACTGTGTGGCATTCAAGATGGACTGAGTGAAGACTACAGAGAAGTTTCCTAGGACTGTGTGGAGATGCCAGATAAATAACCTCAGGACTAGTGTGTGAAATGGGCTGGGCTAATACTGACTGCAGGACTCTTAAGTCATCATCTTGCTTACTGTCATAGTTTACTGGTGCCTACCAGGAAGGTCCTTCTTCTCCACCTCTGATCACAGTGTTTCTCTTTCAAATGTCTTTTGCAGTGGTTGTCTATGACAACTCAATCATTGGCGTAACACAGGGTTTGGTATCTTTCTTAAAGTTATCTGATTGCGTTTATTTCACCCTTGGGACATAATGTGCAAGACCCTAGGATGCTGGAAACATGGCTCTATCCAAGCCCCGAAGGCCTGAGAACCAGGGAAACTGATGGTGTCACTGTCAGTCTAAGGCCAAAGGCCTGAGAACCAGGGGGGCCACTGGTATTAAGTCCTGGAGTCCAGGGGCTGGGGAGCCTGGAGTTCTTTTTTTGGAAGATTGGGTCTCACACTGTTGCCCAGGCTGGAGTGTAGTGGTGCAATCTCAGCTTACTGCAGCTTCACCCTCACAGGCTCAAGTGATCCTCCCACCTCAGCCTCCGGAGTAGCTGGGACTACAGGTGCATGCCACCATGCCCGACTAATTTTTGAATATATATATATTTAGAGATGGGGTCTCACTGTGTTGCCCAGGCTGGTCTCAAACTCCTGGGTTTAAGAAGTCCTCTCTTCTCAACCTCCCAAAATGTTGGGATTACAGGCATGAGCCACTGCGACCAGCTGGGAGCCTGCAGTTCTGACGGGAGACTAAGTGTATTCCATCTCCAGCAGATAGATGGACGCAGATCACCTTTTCTCTGTTTTTGTTATCTCCAGGTACCTGGCAGATTGGGTGGTGCCCGCTCACATTGGTCCACTCATACTCTCATGCTGATCACCTCCGGAAACACCTTCACAAACACACCCCACAATAATGCTTTATGACGTTTCTAGGTATTCCTTAACTCAGTCAAGTTGACATCTAAAATTAACTGTCACACTATTAAATATACACTGTAGGCAATACATCTATAAAAGGGAGTATACAAAGAGGAAATCAGCCCCCATCTCCCTGGAGTTCTGTGCCTTTATTTTGAAAGTTAAACTCTGAATTAGCAGAAGTCCTTAACATTTGACTTTGTGTACAGAAATATGACCCTCTTTATATATTTTCAGTGTTTACTGGACACTGAAGTTACATAAATTTATATTATCAGAAACCTCTTTCAAATAGCCTTCCAAACTTTGCTAATACAGACTCATCAATCATAGGCCTAAACGTAAAACCTAAATTATAAAATTTCTAGGAGAAAACATAAGAGAAAAAAAATCTTTATGACATTAGGGTAAGCAAAGGTTTCTTAGTTAAGACACCAAAAGCATAATCCATAAAAGAAAAAATCAGTTACTTGGACTTCACCAAAATTAAGAACATGTGCTCTTCAAAAGACACTAAGAGAATAAAACACAAGACACAGACTAGGAGAAAATATTTGCAAATCATATATCTGATAAAAGACTTTTTATAAGGGATATGGAAATAATCCTCTGAACTCAACAGTAAGAAAACACACAGCCCAATTTTGTAAAAAATGGGCAAAATGTGTGAAAAAACACTTTCATTGAAGAAGGTATAGGGATGTCAAGGAAGCATATGAAAATAACGTTCAATGTCATTAGTTCATAAGGAAATGCAAACTGAAACCACAATGAAATACCACTTCACATTCATTAGAATGGCTAAAAGTAAAAAGACTGACCATACCAAGAACTTAGGAGAATGTGAAACAATTGTAACTCTCATATTTTGTGGGTGGAAATGCAAAAATGGTATAGTCACTTTTCGAAAAACAGTTTGACTGGTTTCTTACACAGTTAAGTATATGCTTACCATTCAACATAGTCACTCTATTCCTAAGTATTTACCCAAGTGAAATGAAAACCTATGTTCACACAAAGATCTGCACGTGAATGTTTGTGGCAGATTTATTTGTTGATTACAAAAAAACTGGAAACAAACCAAATGTCCCTCAGCTACAGAATGGATTAAACTGTGGTACATCTGTAAATGTTGCTAGAGGGAATGTAATTTGATGCAAACACTTTGAAAAACTGTTTGGCAGTATTTACCAAAGTCAAATGTCCTCGAAACATACCCAACAGAAAAGGCTTGAATAAGAATGCTCATAGCAGCACATTTGTAATAACTCTGGAATAAAGAGTCTGACTCAATTTTTGATGTTTTACTATGACAGCTTTCAAGCCCCATCACTCCCCTTTCTCATTTTCTCCACACCTGGACATGCCTACAGGTAGCTCATGGTGCTCCCTTCCTTGGTGCAGGCAGGCAGTTCAAACCACACAAACTCCAGCCTGTGGGAGAGGGATCCTTCATCCTGGAAGCGCCTGCCCTCTGCCCAGCCACTATAAAAACCAGAGCCACGCGCCCCTTCTTTTGCTTGAGTATGGGCCCTGCTGTCCCCAGAAAGCCTCATTACGTGAGTAGCAACTCTTCAAATCCTCCTGATGAGTGTGTAGCATCATCAGTCTGGAGCTCCGAATCAATCTTGGGTGGTTTGAAGGGCTGATAACTCCCATCAACAGCGCAGCAGCAAAGCAAACCCCAAATTGGAAACTACTCAAATGCCAAGGCAATAGATGAGGATACAAATACATTTTTTGCATATTTGCCCAGTGGAGCCTTTGAAGCAATGAGAATGAATGAACTGCAACTGCACGTCATCTCGCAAACATAATGCTGAACAAATGAAACCAACACAAAAGAATATATTCTATATGACCGGTTAGCATTTTTAGAAGCTAACTCATAATGTTAGAAGTCAGGAGAGTTACTACCATACTTAGGGTGGTAGGTTACTGGAAAGGCACACAAAGTGAGAACTTTTTGGTACATCAGGCTGTATTTGAAAAGATAAAAATAAATCTGAGTGAGATAGGAGAGGCAGGAGAGGATGATCGGATGCTCCAGCTCTCTGAGTGAAGTTCTGACTCTGCCCTGTTGGGCTGCGGTATTTAGAATGTGAACCAGTCCCACCCAGTGGACAAATGTAGAAGTGCATGTAAAGGCTTAAAATACAATAGCAAGATGACTAGTCTGTCTTGGGAGTGTCTGATAGTCGCAGCTAATTTTGGGTGTGGGTGCAGATCCTGGGCTCAGAAATGAAATAGAGTAGGCCGGGCGCGGTGGCTCACGCCTGTAATCCCAGCACTTTGGGAAGCCGAGGCAGGTGGATCACGAGGTCAAGAGATCGAGACCATCCTGGCCAACATGGTGAAACCCCGTCTCTACTAAAAATACAAAAAAAATTAGCCGGGCGTGGTAGCGGGCGCCTGTAGCCGCAGCTCCTCGGGAGGCTGAGGCAGGAGAATGGCGTGAACCCGGGAGGCGGAGCTTGCAGTGAGCTGAGATCGCGCCACTGCACTCCAGCCTGGGCGACAGAGCGAGACTCCCTATAAAAAAAAAAAAAAAAAAAGAAGTGAAATAGAGTATCCAAGAAGAGTCTGAGGCCAGCCTTTCTGTCCTGCTACAGAGAGCTGTGTTCGCCAGGCTGAGGGAAACAAATGACTTCTTTGGTGGGAGGGATAGGAAGCAGAGAGAAAGGTGGACCCTATCCCAGCTGAGGGCTCCACTATCCCCAGGCATTGTTTGCCTCACCAGGAAGTCCAGCTGGGTTAGGAAATCAGCTTTACTCAGGTGCTAAATGCTAATCTCATAAGGTAGGTAGTAATCCCCATTTTCCAGGTGAGGGAACTGAGGCCCGGGTAACTTGACTTGTAAGTGGCAAAACTAACGTTTGAATTCCAGTACATCTGGGTCCAAAACCCATTTCTAAATTATGATACCCTATGTAGAGTCTCTTAACCTTTTGTTTTGTTTTGTTTTGTTTTTTGTTGAGACAGAGTCTTGCTCTGTCGCCCAGGCTGGAGTGCAATGGCGCAGTCTCGGCTCACTGCAACCTCCACCTCTCTGGTTCAAGCAATTCCCCTGCCTCAGCCTCCCAAGTAGCTGGGATTACAGGCACATGCCACCACGTCTGGCTAATTTTTTTGTATTTTTAGTAGAGACGGGGTTTCGTCATGTTGGCCAGACTGGTCTCGAACTCCTGACCTCAGGCAATCTGCCCACCTCGGCCTCCCAAAGTGCTCGGATTACAGGTGTGAGTCAAGGAGCCCGGCCGAGTGTCTTAGCCTTTTTTGTGCCATGGCCCCCACCCCTACCCCCAGCAGTCTGGTGAAGCCTATGGGGCCTCTCTCAGAATCATGTTTTAAAATGCATAAAATAAAACACATATGATTATCAAATTCTACTGAAGTTTCTAAGAATGTCAATCCCATTGAAATAGTTACCAAGTTTTAAAAAAATTGTAGTATAGTGTGTGCTATTTATGTGTATCTTTATTAATGCCTTAAATACAAGATCTAGCAGTGGGTCTGAATTTCCAGGAAGTAATGAGTGTAAATATTTTTAGATGTTTGTTCTGATGGTAATGTGAAATGAAACTATCAGGGATTTTACTGGTGACAAAGTCATGGGTGACATTCCAATGAAAGGAAATACTGAATTTCCGTCAGCGGTTAGTGAAAATAAGGATGCAATCTTATTCTCATGTAAGCTCAGATCTCTTGCATACCAGTTATGGGTCCTTTGGGGATCCATGGACCTCAGATTAGGATTCCTTTAATTGTTGCCTCTGACTCATCTCCCTTTGCCCCGACTATTCCCAGGGCTTTGCTGGAAACCCGCCTGTGAGCTGACAACTAGCAAAGAGTGCTAAGTGTTTGTTAAACAACAAGGCAAGATCACAGTGTTCAGCAGACACGAAAGGCCTCAGATGGGCTGTTGGACCCAGAAATACACACAGGAGTAAGATGCAGCCTTGCCTTCAAGAAGCCCCCAGCCTAATAGAGGCAATGTCTCTATAGGTTATGGTTTACCTCCAGATGAGTTAAACCGGCAAGAAGTGAGTGCTTTGGGAACATACGAAGAGTAATCCAATGGGCTGGGTAGTCCAGGAAGGTGTCCTCTAAGGGATGATACTAGGGTTGAGACTGGGATGGGCAGCTTTAGAAGGCGCCAGGAACACCTAGTAGTTAGGCACACAGGCTCTCTCATCAGCCTGGATTCAAAACCTGGCTCCATCACTTCCTAGCTTTGGGATTTTGGGCAAGTCTCCCTGATCTCTCTGTGCCTCAGTTCCTCATTTGTAAAATGGAAATGACCCTAACGCTTCATAGGGTTGGTGTGAAGATTAGATGAGTTTAGGTGTTGTCGGCCACAGCGTTGGCGCTGATTGTCATTGGAGAGGTAGACAGAGGTTGAGGCCTTTCTGGGCATTAGAAACAGCACAAACTGTGCAGAGACAGGGTGGTTTTCTTGTGAAAGGAACTGGGCAGGGAGAGTCATGGGTTTGATGAGTTAAGGTGGAATGGACAAGCATGTTTTATTTTTCTAGTTATGTTTTTATTTATTTGCCTTGGGAAATAACATCAAATGTGTGATTTTACTGATAATATTCCATAAAACAGGACTAGAGTGAGTAAGTTTTAAAGAGTGGTGAGTTGATTTAGAGAAGATATATTCATACAATAATACATAGTATAGGTGGTAGAGGGATGTGGCAAAAAATATGAAAGTGGCAGCAATGCCTCATTTTAACCACTGGTTTAGGAGATAGGAACCTTCTTCACCTTATGAATTTTTCAAAGTTCCTCTGGCTCAGTCCAGCAATTCCTGAACCCCTGAATGGGACAGAGGCTGACAGCAAATGCACAGTGTTTGGGAAAAGCCCAGAAATTCTGTCCACACCCAATTCATTTCTGAATACACTCAAGGGCAATATTTGAAATTGAAGGTCACCACCCAGAAGCAGGTTATGAAATCAGTTAATTACATGGTGGCTCACACCGGTAATCCCAACACTTTTGGAGGTCGAAGCAGGTGGATCATTTGAGATCAGGAGTTTGAGACTGGCTTGGCCAACATGGTGAGACTCCATCTCTACTAAAAATACAAAAGTTAGCCAGGTGTGGTGGCGCGCACCTGTAATCCCAGCTACTCGGGAGGCTGAGGCATGAGAATTGCTCAAACCTGGGAAGTGGAGGTTGCAGTGAGCCAAGATTGCACCATTGCCCTCCAGCCTGGGTGACAGAGTAAGACTCTGTCTCCAAAAAAAAGAAATCAGTTAATGAGCCATGTCTAGCTTTTTATTTATTTATTTATTATTTTTTGAGATGGAGTCTGTCTCTTTCTGTTGCCCAGGCTGGAGTGCAGTGGCACAATCATGGCTCACTGCAACCTCTGCCTCCTGGGCTCAAGCGATTCTCCTGCCTCCCGAGAGTAGCTGGGATTACAGATGCCCACCAGCATGCCCAGCTAATTTTTGTATTTTTAGTAGAGACAGGATTTCACCATGTTGGCCAAGCTGGTCTCGAACTCCTGACCTCAAGTGATCCACCCCCCTCAGCCTCCCAAAGTGCTGGGATTACAGGCATGAGCCACCATACCCAGCTCACGTTCAGCTTTTAAAAACTATGAAACAGAAAGGAATAGAAACTATCCTTTGCATTGGTAGTTGGGTAATATTATTTTGTGAAACTTTTTTTTTCAGGTGTGTGTATGTGTACAATAGACTGTCTGGTAAAATGCATTTTGTATTGTGGGATACAGACAAAAATAACTGCTTAGTTGGAAACAGGCCTGGATTCTCATCCAAATTCTCCTCCTCCCCTGCTGTCTAGCAGGGTGGTCTCCATACTCTGAGCCACAGAAACAGGTTAATTTTGCTGGGTGGCTAACTGAGATGTTAAAGTGCTGTGTTTATGCCTGGTGTTCTGATTTAGCCAAAGTGTTCCTGAGCCTATTTATATGCCCGGAACTCTCCGTTTAGAGGGAATTGAGTTCTTTAGGAGAGAGGACTGGGATCAGGCCAAACAGACCATGAACCCATGTTCCGTTTTCCAGATTCCAAGCCCACACCCAGAGCTTCTGCTTCCAAACATTCCATCACTTTTCCAGTTACAACATTTCCGTATCTTTCACGACTTCCTCATTTTGTAGCCACACTTCCCACTCTGATATGTGATGTGGGTGGGGCACGTGCTCATTCCTGGAGCTGCCTCCCTGTTGTCCCACCTCTACCTCTCCGGGAACCTGCTGTGCTGTGGGACAGGAGGAGGCCTAGCGGACAGCCTTTGGATAAAGCAGGTAGATAAGCACTGGAGGGGAAATAGCCCTGGAGCAGACTCTGAGACAAAGATTTGAGTGTAAATTTTAGGTTGAACTATATGAAATTGCCATTTTTATAGGTCAAAAAGCTCAAATATTGGCAATGTCATATGGTCCCACTAATAGTTTATCTGGAAGTTGGAGACATGGGCAGGAGAGTGGGGAGGTGAGGCAGAGGAAGGAAGGCAGCCAGTGAAGAGTGTGTTAGCAAACCAGCTTCCCCTGTGGGTGGTTGGACTTAATCCCCTGGGAGAAACTCCGGGAGACAGTGCGGCGCACACACCTTGGAGGTATTCCACCCAAGGGCAAGGGAGGTGGGGTATTTAGGCACCAACTGACCTCAGTCATTGGTTGAGGGTTCTTGGCGGGGGGCAGGGAACATTATGTCCTGGAATTTCTGGCATGCTGCACTGGTGGGCAGGGGCATGACAGGCTTTGTAAGCCAGAGCAAGGCCACAGACAGAGCAGTGTGGGTACTCACAGCTGGAAGTCAGCCAGCATGTGCCCAGCAGGTGGGAGCTCTGGTAGACAAGGGCCGCCAATGGTGCCTCCTACAGGAGCTCTGCCAGAGGATTCCGAAGGTGCCTTCAGTGAGCACCTCTGGCCACAGACTCATGTAGATGAGAAAATATGATTGTATTTTTCTAGAACAAGCTATTTTCTATTTTGAGACCCCCACTCTACAGGATATGGAAACTAAATTGCAGTCATTGTGAGGGTCACCACTCGCCCAGAATTACATCAGTTCCAGGAAACTGGTTACTACCCAGGTGCAGGGGAGCATGGTGCCACCTGGTTCTTGGTGGCACCTGTCCACACGGGCCTCCACTTAGACATCAGCATCCTGCCTTCCTGTTGGACACCAGCCTATGTGTCCACACTCAGGGTAGTCCACTAGCACCTTCAGGCCTGGCAGCCCATTGAAGACTTCATTTGATTGCTTCAGGCTAGGGCATGGGATGGGGCTACCTGTGGCCCTGTTCACCTTGGACTCCCCATGTGCCATGTCCCTGTGCCCCCTAGGTCCCACAAACACCAGGACTGTAGCCATAAGACAGGGCACAGTGTCCCTCTAATGTTTAGACTGACCTGCTTCCCTGCTGCCTCTTACCTTCTCAGCCTGGGGAATGCTTTTTAAATTTGGTGTAGAATAGAAAGAGAACCTTAATTTCCTCAAACTCCTGTACTCAAAGACCAAGAAAAAATTCAAAGACCCTTCCTGAGTCTCACTGTTTGAGTGGAAGAAAAGTGAATGGTGGGAAAACACCAATTAACACTTTATTGATTGATTGATTGAGACAGACTCTCATTCTGTCACCTAGGTTGGTGCAGTGGTGTGATCTCGGCTCACTGTAACCTCCACCTCCTGGGCTCAGGCAATTCTTGTGCCTCAGCCTCCTGAACAGCTGGAACTACAGGTGCATGGGACCATACCTGGCTAATTTTTTTGTATTTTTGGTGGAGACGGGGTTTCACCATGTTAGCCAAGCTGGTCTTGAACTCCTGACCTCAGGTGATCCACCCACCTCAGCCTCCAATTGACATTTTAAAAAACGTAATTCTGCCTTAACCCCTAGGGAACCCCTGGCCCCACCCTTAACCATAAAAAGAAATTGGTCAGGCATGGTGGCGCATGCCTGTCATCCCAGCTACTCGGGAGGCTGAGGCATGAGAATCACTTGAACCTGGCAGGCAGAGGCTGCAGTGAGCTGAGATCGTGCCACTGCACTCCAGCCTGGGCGACAGAGCAAGACTCCATCTCAAAAAAAAGAAAAGAAAAGAGAAAAACAACATCATAAAACTACAAAATGTATCTGGGGAGAGGGGAAAACATCTGATTCAGAGGGGAAAACATCTGATTCAGAAGGGAAAATCCTGTAAACTAACTGGGTGGCGGCTGAGGGTGGGGGTGGAGGTAGTCTGGTCCAAATCCCAGTGCTGCAATTTGGAAAAGTTACCTAACTCTCTGTGCCTGATTTTCCTCATTATAACATGGGTTTTGAGGGAGGATTAGACAAATTAATGTATGTAATGCACTTGAAACAGTGTCCCGTCCAGCCCAAGTGCCATGTAAGCATCAGCATTATTGTTCGGCCCCCAGTGCCCTGTCTGGAATGAAACCCAGGACAGGCACTCAGGAAGGGCTTCCTGGATGGATAGATAGGGTGAGAAAGTGAAGGGGTGGTCAGGCAAGGTCTCCAGTTCTCAACTGTTGATTAGCTGTCACCTTTCTCAGTTTCCAGAGACCCTGAAAATATTTAAAAGAAAATAGTTCCCAAGAAATGAAACTGGCTCCAGAAAGCTGGCAGCTCAGCCTGTCCATGACACTTACCCACTTCCAGGGTCAGCTGCAAATACCAACTTCCAAGCCTTACAGTATTGATCTTCTTTGCCTGGAACCCGACGGTGCACTCAGCTGCTGCTATTTTTGTCCCTGACCTTGGGCTGAACTAATAATGTTATAAGAAATTTTAAGAATTTGTGTTGGGCTGCATTCAAAGCTGTCCTGGGCTGCATGCGGCCTGTTGGTTGGATAAGCTTGCTCTATAGTCAGTTTACAGACAGGGAAACTGAGTCCCAGAAAGGCTCAGGTGGTGGAGTCTTTGTATAAGAAGCAGTGAGACGACTGTTAGGTAAGAGCAAGTAATTCTAGGAAGGCTTTCTGCATCAAAGCCTGCATTCACTCAACAAACATTTACTGAGTGTCTACTGTGTGTCCAGTGCTGGCTGGGCTATGCAGTGGGGGATATTCAGATGAGCAAGAAATAATTCTGTCCTGGAATCACTAACCAGATCTGAGGTGGAGGGGCTGGGGAGCAAAAAGGAGCAAATAATTACACAGAATATTCACAAAGACAATGAGCAAAAGAGCACGGGAGTAGGAGTCAGAAAGTCCATGTGGCTGCTATCACCTGTGTTTCTGGGCAAGTGATGGGGTTTCTGAGTCTTGGCAACCCTGTCTGCAAAATGGATGTGATAACTTCAGCCTGGCCTAACCCACAAAGCAGATGTCTGGAGAACCACTCTGTAATTCTAACTTGTAGTAAATATGTAAGTGAAGCTATTTTGATAAATGAATACATATATTGATTTCAAACAAATGCATTTGTAGCAAGGCAAGGGACTGGCAGCTGGGAAAAGGATTATACACAACCCCTTAGCTGAAGGGTGCCTGGGGCAGATGTACAAAAGAGGAGATAACACAGTCTGAGTGGCCAGAGGGGGCCAGGCTGGGGACAGCACAGAAAGAGGAAGTGGAAGAGGTGAGAGGAGCATCATTTCCTTCCTTTTGTGCCGTCAATGGAGCATGTTAGGAAGATCTGAGGTTCTGGCATAACAGCAAATAAAAGTGAGTAAATGTGGGCTCTAACCAGGCTTCTAAATTGGAGGGCAAGTTTGTAGCCTAGGAATTCAGAGTTTTAAGGCCCTAGAGAAGGACTGGACTGACTTCCTCATAAGTTAAACTAGAATGGGGTGAATTTTGCCCAAGGAAGACAGAGAAATAAAAGAGAAAGAAACAGTGAGACAGAGGATGAGGCAGGGCCAACCCAGGGCTCTCCCATCAAAAACCAGGCTGTCAAGAGCTGGCAGACTCAAGAAGGGGCAATCAGAGCATGAGCTTGGTGGTGCTGGAGGGAGGATGCCTGATGGAGAGCAGGGGTGGGGGTGGGGGATCTGGGGCTACCTGGCCAGGCTCAGCCCTTCCTGGAACTCTTTGCCTGTGGAGTTAGGACTGACTCCTCCAACTGCAACCTGCCCATTCCAGGAAAAAGCCCAGCCCTTGTTGGGAAGATGCCTCAGTGAGTTTCAGGGAAACGGGAAACCTAGTTGCTCACACAAAGGCTCAGAGGTCTCCCAACCACCTGCCCTGCATACCAGGGAGTGTCTGACATGCTATGGCTGGGGAGTGACACTGAGGGAGTGACTTAGCCGTGGGCCACATCTCATTAGGAAAAGCAGCTTAACAGGAAACAGATGGGTTGAAATATTTTAAAAGAGGATGAGACAATTTGAACAGCAAAATAAATAATGGGAGTAATAGGATAAAATAAATACCCATGAGTTCATACTAATATAAATACTTAAGAAGAAAGGCTAACTCTTTTAAAAAAAAAAAATTTTTTTTTTTTTTTGAGATGGGGTCTCCCTCTGTTGCCCATGCTGGAGTGCATGGCACAATCTTGTCTCACTGCAGCCTCCACCTCCCGGGCTCAAACAATCCTTTCAACTCAGCCTCCCAAGTAGCTAAGACTACAGGTGCATGCCACCATGCCTGGCTAATTTTTGTATTTTTTGCAGAGATGAGGTTTCGCCATGTTGCCCAGGCTAGTCTCGAACTCGGAGACTCAAGCCATCTACCTGCCTTGGCCTCCCAAACTGCTGGGATTACAGGCAAGAGACACTGTGCCAGGCCCAGCTCTTTCTTATAATAGAATTCTAATTAATACACGTAGAAAGAATGATGGAAATAGAATATCACCATTTGGAAAAAACCACAGTAATAATTATTGTTGGAAAGTATAAATGGATGCAAAAATTAGTGGACAAAAGCATGATGAGAAATAGGATATTTGCATAGTCTCAAAGTAGCAAGATACTTATTAATTACAAAAGGTAAATAGTAATTTCACAGTGGAAAAACTTGTTAGATACCACATTTTTCAAGTGATCAAAGTTAACATCACCAGGAAAGAGACATCTTGAAATTATGTACCTCTGATATGTATACTGAGGACATAAGATCACTTCTGTGTTGTTCCCGCCCAAAATACACAACCTCAGTCTAAACCTGAAGAAACACCACACTAAAATTTAGGGACATTCTACAAATGAACTGGCCGGTACTCTTCAAAACTGTCAAGGTCATGAAAGACAAAGCAAGACTGAGGAACTGCCCCAGAATGAAGAGACAAAGGAGACATAAGAACCAAGTGCATTCTGGTTTAGATCCTGGGCCAGAGAAAGGACACTAGTGGGACAACTGTTGAAATTTGAATAAGGTGTGTAGTATCGTGTCAATGTTAATTTCCTTGTTTAGATTATTAGTCTGTACTGTGATTATGTAGATGTGTTAAAAGTAAAACCTTAGAGGCTGGCTGCTGTGGCTCAAGCCTAGAATCCCAGCACTTTGGGAGGCTGAGGCAGGCAGATCACTTGAGCTCTGGAATGGGAGACCAGTTTGACCAGCATGGTGAAACCTTGCCTCTATTAAAAATACAAAGATTAGCTGGGCATGGTGGTGGGCACCTGTAATCCCAGCTACTGGGCTGAGGTAGGAGAGTTGCTTGAACCTGGGAGGCACAGGTTGCAGTGAGCTGAGGCTGAGCTCACACCATTGCACTCCAGCCTGGCAACAGAGTGAGACTCTGTCTAAAAAAAAAAAAAAAAAAAAAAGTAAAGCCTTAGGCAAAGTAAACGGGGTTTAATTGAGTTTAATTGAGCAAAGAACAATTTGAGAATCGGGCAGCCTCCCAAACTAGATTAGGTTCAGAGAAACTTGGGTGCTGCTGCATGTGGAAGAAGACTGATGGACAGAAAATGGAAGTGAGGGACAAACAGCTGGATTGGTTACAGCTTGGCGTTTGCCTTATTTGAACACCATTTGAATGGTTGGCCACATGTGATTGGCTGAAACTCTGTAATTGGCACAAGAATAGGTTATAGCCTGTTTATACATTCAGTTTGGTTACAGTTCATTATGTGTGGAGAAATCTTTAGGCCAAATTAAAAATATGTCAGTTTTATATATTAAATGATAAAATATGTGTTTTATATATTAAAAGTATATAAAAATATATGTTTAGCCTTAGGCTAAACTCAATTTAACTGATGTTAATATTAGGGGAAGCTGGCAGACAGGTATCTAGGAATCTCGTGCTTTATTTTGCAAGTCTAAAAATTATTTTAAAATAAGAATGTACAAAAGTGGGGAGATGAGGGAGAATAAAAAAGGAGCCCAGGTCCTAGAACTTAGCTGTTTTGTGGGAGGGACCCAGGACCCTGTGGCTCTTGTTGGGCAGCTCCTTGGGTTTCTCTGTTGGAAACTAGTGTTTGGCCTAGAGAAACCTGGAGGCCCCACTTGAAAGGTCCCCTGCTTCCCTCTGCCTGAGTAAAAACCCATCATAGTCTTAATGTCCATTCTTGGTAGCCTGTGGACCCCAGAGAAAGGCAAATGTCTAAGGCCATATCCATCTTCTTGGGACATTCCGTTCTCTGACGCCTGTCTGAGGGACTATCCGTACCCCCAGTAAAGATGCAAAAACCGAGGCCCAGAGAGGCGAACCCACCATCTCTAGGTCACACAGCCAGTAAATGCAGAGCCAGGTCCAAGCCCAGCTGTGTGTGACTCCAATGCCATGCCTTTACCACCTGACATTACTACTCTATTATTGCTTAGTCCAGGTGGAGACAACAGGCATTCACCAAGCACTTGCTGTGTGTCAAGGGGGCAGTGGAACTGGAGGTGAGGGTGGCTGAGATACTGATCCTGGACCACAGGTGCTGTGCTGGGAAGGCAGACCCTCATACTGCTAAGCATGTGGCAGGCAATGCATCATATATCCACAGTCATTCATTCGTTCAGTCTCTGCTCTTGCCTGTCTCTGGACTCTGGGTGATGGGTCAGATATGGTCCTTCCCCTGAGAGCTCCTGACCCAGCAGGGGAACAGATAGTTAAACAGGCAGCTAATCATACAGAGATGCCACGAAGGGGAGTCGGGGAGAAGGGAAAGAAAGAGGGAAGATGATTTGGAAAGTCTGGGAGACGAAACTATTGGTGACACAGTGGGTGTAGCAGACACAGCCCTGCTCAGTGGGAGTTATGGCCAGAAAAAGAGATTGGGTGGAGTTTAGAATTGGGGCAGAATGGGACTGAGATCTTGCTGAGAAGGTATCTCGGATGAAGAAGCTGAAGATGATGTTGGGAAGGCCCTTCAGGTAGGCACAGGGTAAACAAAGGCCTGGACATCTGGGATGGGCTGTTAGTGGACTTGACCCAGCTACTAGGGAATCATTCCAGAGAGGGGATACATGCTTTCCAAACACTATCTTTGAGGGATGCTCTTTTATGGGGTGGGAGTCATCTGAGCTTGACTCTTATCAATGAGACAAATAGCTCATGGCTATGCAGCTGAGATGAGGGCTGGGGCAAGGGCAAAGGGATTTTTTTTTTCCAGTTGAAAGCAGGATATACATAGGCTGCTGTCCAGAGAGGGGATGAGCACATGGAAAGCAATTACACTCTGTCTGCACTTCCCTGAGGAAGAGGCACCTGGGCGCTGCTGCTCTCCTCCCAGGCTTGTGGTGGACATTCCCAAGCAAGGCATTCTGGCTCCGGTAGGTTATAGCCACACTCGGGGTGCAGGGTGGGGGTGGGACTGCCCAGGGGACACAGGGAGAGACTGAACCCAGTGGTTTGGGGAGTGGGCACAGGTGCTGGGAAGAGGGAGGTGCTAAGTCAGTGCAGAGCTTTCTCTCCAGGGCAGCTGTTGGAGCAATTGCTTCCAGCACCTGGAGAGTGATGGGTCTTCTGACCTCTTTCCCTTCCTTGACTCTGGCTCTGAGAATCTGCTTTGCAGATTCTGAAAACCCCTAAGAGTTGGTTTTCCAACTTGGCTGGGGGAGCTCAGGCATTCCTTTCCATCTCTGGGCCTCAGTGTTCCCAGCTGTAAGATAATGGGGCAGATGAGAGGGTCTTTAAGGGCCTCTCTCCCAGGGCCAAAGTTTCACAGCTCTGTGGTCTCTTCTTTTACACATGTCTACCCTCTCCCTATCCTGCTCCTTTCCCAAATTCTTGGCCCCCTTCCTTCTGCCCAAAGCAGTTCCAGATTCAAATAGTCCCTGGGTCTCCTCCCATGCATCCCAGCCTGAATCAAGTGTCATTTAATCAGCAAGTTTATTCATTTTAGGGGCTGGAAGAGAACCAACAGTATACGCCAGGCCCTTAGTTTACCATAATAACCCTGCAAGGGAGGCAGATTATAGGTGAGAAAGCTAAGGCTCAGAGAGGTTAAATAATGAGCTCGGAGTTGCACAGCCATTAAGAAGTGAGTTAAGCTGTATTCTGTCTGTTCTACCCTGCCTATTCTGTCTATTCTACCATGCTGAGTGTCCTGCCCTTCCTGGGGATAGTGGGGTTTCATTTTCATGCTGAAATACACACGCGAGGAGTTCTCATGGGAACATTTCAGGCAACAAGGAGAGAGGCAAAAAACAAAACATCAAAAAACATTCTGGGAAAGACATGAAAGTGTCACCTTCTGCAGCAGCAGCTCCTTGAAGGGTCAGGCTCTAAAAGTGCTTACTTTTTGTTAGCTGAAATAAGCTTTGGGAGGAGGGTTACTCTGGTGATTTTATACATGTCACAAACATCTCTATCTCCTGACCAGGCCAGGAAACATTGAGTGATGTGGGGTCCCAGGGAGCGTGGGGCGCAGGCAGGCCTCACATATCTCAGAAGAAGGAGACAGCTATGTCTAGCTGGAAGCTGCAAGGGGACTCCTGCCCTGCTGAGGAATGGACAAGGCCACTCCCTTCCAGCCAGACTTTGTGTAATCTGGTGTACCAGACATGGCTCTGGGCATGAAAACAAACAGGATACACTAAGATGTTCCTGTGGGTTATTTTTGCAGTGGTAGCATCACAGGGGACTTTTGTTTTTGTTTTTTGGCCTCTTTTCTATTTTTCCACTGCATTTCCACATTTTACATTGAATATATATTATTATGGCAATCAGGAAAAAATAACATGTTAAAAAAGTAAGGAGAGAGAGCGTGCCGTGATCTGGAATCAGAGGCCAGCTGATTCGTCTGGCCAGCTGTGCCTGGCTCGCAGTGTGGCCCTGGATTTCCTGGGAAACCAGAGAGGCGATACCTGTTCACCCCTTCACGAGGGAGCCAAGAAGACACAGCAATGACTGCGATAAAAAAAGGTATCTGGAAACACAAAGCCCTGTGTAAGTGTCAGGGCTGGTTTCTATTATCTTCATTGTATTTTATAAATCACAATCCAAATATGCTTCCCATGCAGACCATCCAGAAGGCAGCTGTTCATCCTGCAAGCCCGAGGAAGAGGTGCACACAGGCTGAACTCCCAGTGTGTGATTTGGGGCTCCAGCTCTGGAGCCAGCTGCAGGAACTTGGTTTCCAGTTCTGCCATATTCTTGCTGTGTGTCCTTGGGCACGTTACTCCCCTTCTCTGAGTCTCAGTTCCTCATCTGTAAAATGGGGCCCATTTTATAAGGTTATTGTGAGAAGTCAGTGCATTATTACATATAAAGCTCAGGGGAGGGGATCTATAACCTAGTTGTTATTATTGTTTTTTTTTGAGACAGGGTCTCGCTATGTTGCCCATGCTGGTCTCAAACTCCTGGGCTCAAGGAATCCACCAATCTCAGCCTCCCAAGTAGCTGGGACTAGAGGTGCATGCCACTGCACCTGGCTGTGCTTACTATTTTCTTCGAGTGGTATTGTAACCTAGCATTTAAGAGCATGGACACCTGGTTTCAAATCCTGGCTCTACTACTCAATTGCTCTGTGATCTTGGGCCAGTTCTCTAACTTCCCTGTGTTTTAGTATCCTCAGCTCTAAAACAGGGCTAATAATAGTATTTACTTCTATCAGGTAAATGTGAGGATTAAATAAGTTAATACATTTAAAGCCCTTACCCTAGATTGTATTTTAATGGAGGATATGATTTCCACATTCAAAGGAAGCCAGCAAAAGTATTTTCCACTAGAAGTGATCTCAAATGGTGTCCTTGGCTTCATATTTCAAAGGCTGGTGTGGCCTCTGGAGATCACATTCAGTCTTGTTTATTTGATCAGTTTGCATGTTGAATCAGCTGCACTGTGAACAGTACACTCAGCATGGGTGTGCTCTCAGCACCTGAGGGACCTACACATGACCCTGTCCATAGGCTTCTTGGCTGTAGGGAGGGCGGCCATGAAATTAATGTTTAAGGTGGAAGAGGGGAGATGGTGGGAGACACAAAAGAGGGTTCGGTGAGTCAAGCAGGGTTTGATCAAGCTCTTGGGGGCCTGATCAGGGGAGTGTTGGTGAAGGCTTGACAACCAGCTCTGGGCTGGGGGCACAGGGGAGGTAGGATGGCAGAGGAGAGGAAAGCCTTGATTTATAGCATTTGCCATGGTGTAAATATTCCCAGTTTCAAGTTACCAACTTAACATCACTGAACGCAGAGTTGGTTAATTCCATGATCATTTGTTTAATGCCTCCCAGATGCCATATGACTGGCTCTCAGCACACCACTGGCTTTGAACCTTCCTGCCACTAGTTGCTGAGGCCAGAAGTCCCACTGTCGGAACCTCAACCTTCGAATTTAAGTTTGATCCATTCTGAAAGGGAGTGTGCGGGGGAAGGGGTCATCACTTCCACCTCACGTTGTGAGGGCCATCCAATCCCCAGCCCCCCATTTGCTAATCTGAGTCCGTGGACAATTGGGCTTCACCTATCCACACCTGTTTCTTTATCTGGAAAGTGGGAATTATAATCACTTTGCTTCCCAGGACTATGGTGAAGATAGGATGAGAAAATTACATGTGAGTGTTCAACTCATAGAAGGAGCCCAGCTAACATGGCTGCATCCTCATCACAATATCCTTCCTCTTGTTGCCTCAACTGCGACTTTCCTGAGATACCTGAGGGAGGTGAGCCCTGGATATCTCCCATTGAGGGTAAGATCCTGGGCAACCAGCAAAGACTCAATCACACCTTTCTTTTTTTTTTTTTTTTGAGATGGAGTTTCACTCTTGTTGCCCAGGCTGGAGTGCAATGGTGTGATCTCAGCTCACTGCAACCTCTGCCTCCTGGGTTCAAGTGATTCTCCTGCCTCAGCCTCCCAAGTAGCTGGGATTACAGGTGTGCGCTACCATGCCCGGCTAATTTTTGTATTTTTAGTAGAGATGGGGTTTCGCCATGTTGACCAGGCTGGTCTCAAACTCCTGACCTCAGGTGATCCACCCACCTTGGCCTCCCAAAGTGCTGGAATTCCAAGTGTGAGCCACCGCAGCCAGCCTTCAATCACACCTTTCTCAGTGACTCCTACTCCTGCTGGGTAGGGCAGAACAGAGGCTAAGGATGAGGTAGGACCAGGGACAAGGTACCATGTACCTGGAGTCTGAAGACCTGGATTTCAGATGCAACTTGGCTAGTGACTTCCTGTGTGACCCTGGTAAAGTTGCTTTGCTCCTGGGTTAAATGGGACTGATGGTCCCTTCCCAATTTGCCTTATAAGGCTACTGCAGTGCATATGAAGGTGTCCGGCCAGCTGTAACATGCATATGGGAGTGCTGACTGCTGCTGTCATTGTTGGCATTACTGATGAAAGTGATAGGAGGGGATGGTTGCTCCAGAGGTGAGGGAGACCTGGAAAGATTCCCAGAGTGAAAGATCGGGGTAAAGGCCTGATTGCCGTTGCCACTGTTGTTGGCATTATTGATGAAAGTGATAGCAGGATGGTTGCTCCATAGGTGAGGATGACCTGGAAAGATTCCCAGAGTAAGAGATCAGGAGGGCAAAGGCCTGATGGCTGTTGTCATTCTTGTTGGCTTTACTGATGAAAGTGATAGGAGGACAGTTGCTCCAGAAGTGAGGATGACCAGAAAAGATTCCCAGAGTGAAAGATCAGGAGGCTAAAGACTTCGAGTGGGAAGGGGATAGAGTGTTCCATGTAGAAGGAGAACAAAGGTGGCCTGGACTAGCAGGGTCTGCTGACTCTGACCTCTAGCTTTGATTGAAACATTCATCGGACTTGGTTGTTTGCTGAAACAAAAGTCAGGGGACTTTGAGAAATCAAGTCAAGATCAAGGTCCATGTCAGCAGCTCAGAAGAGCTGATGTTTAATCAATGTCAACTCCTGAGTAATAAGCCCTGATAAGGCCCGAGTACACTCCTCACATCCTCCTTCTGCAGCAGCTCACAGGCTCCCAGCACCAGCCATGTGCTAGGAGTCTCCTTATTGCTGCCCAGAAAAGGGAGGAGTTGAAGACCAGGAAGCCCCTGGTGCAGAGGAGAGGACAGGAAGACCAGCAAAAAAAGGCACTGGGTAAAGTTCCTGAGGTTGAGCAGGAACAGAGCTGGGCCTTAGATAAAGCCACTCAGGCTGAGCTCCTGGGGTGGGGACAAGTCATGTGTGGTTTCCACAGCATCTGGTCCAGATGCCATTGGATAGGAGCCCAAGGGTGGGGCAGAGGCTCACAGAGTGGGAGGACTCCAGGGCTCTCTCAGGAGAGGTTCTGCTTCAGCAGCACTGAATAGTTCCACCAGCCATGAGATCATGGTATCATAGATACGGTCAACTGAGGACCCGAGTCAACATTTCTTTCGAAGTCTGCCTGAAAAAAGGGGATAAACCTTTTATCAGAAAGGGCTAAGGAAAATGTTTGCAATATATATGAAAAAAGCTAACATCCTCACTATTATAAGAACTCATGAAATGAGCATCCCACCCATTAAAAGAATAAATAATTTACAGAAGAAATACAAAGGGGTATTGAACATATTAAAAAGTTCAAGCTCATGCAAGTAAAATATTAAAAAGTAAAATCCAGAACTATGGGGTAGAGCTAATTTGCATTTCTCAGTTTGTGGCCTGTGACCATCAGCAGTCTACAGGCCCGTTTTCAGTGGCTCTTCACAATTGCCTGCTTGGACCACAAATTCCTTTTTATCTCCTTCCTGTCTCCTCCTCAAGCCCCCTTCCCAATTGGTGAATGCTCTTTGTTCAATATGAAGTCTCTCTCTCTCCCCCTCTCTTTCTCCTGGAACACACTACAGGTTTGAGCCTAATTCTTAGTTCATGACATACTTGTATCACTGGTTTATGTGAAGCTGTCGTCAAAAAATTATTTTAAATAATGCAATAAAATCCTGGGATGTCACTGCCTTAGAGGACACTTGACCGTGGACAGTGACTCGTCCCATCTCCATGGTCCACTCCAATCCCATGCTGCTGGCTTCTGCCCAGGCACCTGCCATCTTGAATTTGGTGCCTCTCATTCCTATGCCTTCCTGTCATCTATTTGTACTCCTTCAAAGTATATATGTTTTGTTTCATTTGTCTTAATTTTATTAAAAGAGTATCTTGTACATATTTTTATGGGACTTGGAGATAAGTGGGCCGATTCAAGAGGAGAGACTCACAGGGTGGTGGTGGTGAGGGTGATGAGGAAAGAATCTGCAAGGTATCCCATGTTTCAGTCTTAGGTGACTGAGTAGTTGGTGGAGTCATTCCGTTAGATAGGCCTAGGAAAGAAGAAAGGGGCTGGTGGGGAGATGATGAACTCAGTTCTGAGCAAAGCAATAATTTAGGCTCGCATTTATTGAATGTCTGCTATGTTCCAGTCAGTTTTGTAGAACTTAAAGTGCTCTGCATGTGTTATTACATTTAAGCATAACAAGAACCTCACAAGACAGGCACTGTTATTATTTTCATTTTAAAGATAAGGAAACTGAAAGGGAGAAAAGTTTAGTAGGTTCTGAGCCCATCAACATGATGGATCACACCTTTCTGCTGCAAACAGAAATATTGGATAAAATGTTTAAAATATTAAATATTTGTCATTAAAAATATTGATATGAAACTATTTACAAATAAAATATTTTAAAATTCTCAAAAAGCAAGGGAAATCCTCAGGTGACAGGAGTAAAGAAAACCCAAAGCCAGGATGGATGCATTGGACATTTATGGATAAAACAAGCCCCACTGGCGTCTGCCATTACTGAGGCTTGAGTAGGTGGTTTTCCCCTCACAGTGTAAACAAAGCCACTGGGAAGTTTGAACTGGGTGGAGCCCACCATAGCTTGGCAAAGCCACCGTAGCCAGACTGCCTCTCTAGATTCCTCCTCTCTGGGCAGGGCATCTCTGAAAGAAAGGCAGCAGCCCCAGTCAGGGGCTTATAGATAAAACTCCCATTTCCCTGGGACAGAGCACCTGGGAGAAGGGGCAGCTATGGGCGCAGATTCAGCAGACTTAAATGTTCCTGCCTGCCGGCTCTGAAGAGAGCAATGGATCTCCCAGCATAGCACTTGAGCTCTGCTAAGGGGCAGACTGCCTCCTCAAGTGGGCCCCTGAACCCTGTGCCTCCTGACTGGGAGACACCTCCCAGCAGGGGTTGACAGATACCTCATACAGGTGAGCTCTGGCTAGCATCTGGCGGGTGCCCCTCTGGGACAAAGCTTCCAGAGGAAGAAACAGGCAGCAATATTTGCTGTTTTGCAGCCTCTGCTAGTGATACCGAGGCAGAC
This sequence comes from Hylobates moloch, assembly GCF_009828535.3. Lineage (NCBI taxonomy): Eukaryota > Metazoa > Chordata > Mammalia > Primates > Hylobatidae > Hylobates > Hylobates moloch. Next base: position 86,441,338 of record NW_026652283.1, on the reverse strand, counting down.
AGTGTCTGGAGTGGACCTCCAGCAAACTCCAGCAGACCTGCAGCAGAGGGGCCTGACTGTTGGAAGGAAAACTAACAAACAGAAAAGAATAGCATCAACATCAACAAAAGAGACATCCACACAGAAACCCCATCTGAAGGCCACCAACATCAAAGACCAAAGGTAGATAAATCCATGAAGATGAGGAAAAACCAGTGCAAAAAGGCCGAAAATTCCAAAAACCAGAACACCTCTTCTCCTCCAAATGATCACAACTCCTCGCCAGCAATGGAACAAAACTGGATGGAGAATGAGTTTGACAAATTGACAGAACTAGGCTTCAGAAGGTGTGTAATAACAAACTCCTCCGAGCTAAAGGAGCATGTCCTAACCCAACGCAAGGAAGCTAAGAACCTTGAAAAAAGGTTAGAGGAATTGCTAACTAGAAAAACCAGTTTAGAGAAGAATATAAATGACCTGATGGAGCTGAAAAACACAGCACGAGAACTTCGTGAAGCATACACAAGGATCAATATCTGAATCAACCAAGCAGAAGAAAAGATATCAGAGATTGAAGATCAACTTAATGAAATAAAGTGTGAAGACAAGATTAGGGAAAAAAGAATATAAAGGAATGAACAAAGCCTCCAAGAAATATGAGACTATGTGAAAAGACCAAACCTACATTTAATTGGAGTACCTGAAAGTGATGGAGGGAATGGAACCAAGTTGGGAAACACTCTTCAGGATGTTATCCAGGAGAACTTCCCCAATCTAGCAAGACTGGCCAACATTCAAATTCAGGAAATACAGAGAACACCACAAAGATACTCCTTGAGAAGAACAACCCCAAGACACATAATTTTCAGATTCACCAATGTTGAAATGAAGGAAAAAATGTTAAGGGCAGCCAGAGAGAAAGGTCAAGTTACCCACAGAGGGAAGCCCATCAGACTAACAGCAGATCTCTCTGCGGAAACCCTACAAGCCAGAAGAGAGTGGGGGTCCAATATTCAACATTCTTTTTTTTTTTTTTTGAGACAGAGTCTCGCTCTGTTGCCCAGGCTGGAGTGCAGTGGCATGGTCCCGGCTCACTGCAAGCTCCATCTCCTGGGTTCACGCCATTCTCCTGCCTCAGCCTCCTGAGTAACTGGGACTAGAGGCGCCTGCCACCATGCCTGGCTAATTTTTTTTTGTATGTTTAGTAGAGACAGGGTTTCACCATGTTAGCCAGGATGGTCTTGATCTCCTGACCTCGTGATCCACTCACCTTGGCCTCCCAAAGTGCTGGGATTACAGGCATGAGCCAACACACCTGGCCTTCAACATTCTTAAAGAGAAGAATTTTCAACCCAGAATTTCATATCCAGCCAAACTAAGCTTCATGAGTGAAGGAGAAATAAAATCCTTTACAGACAAGCAAATGCTGAGAGATTTTGTCACAACCAGGCCTGCCTTACAAGAGCTCCTGAAGGAAGCACTGAACATGGAAAGGACAAACAGGTACCAGCCACCGCAAAAACATACCAAATTGTAAAGACCATTGACACTATGAAGAAACTGCATCAACTAATGGGCAAAATAACCAGCTAGCATCATAATGACAGAATCAAATTCACACATAACAATATTAACCTTAAATGTAAACAGGCTAAATGCCCCAATTAAAAGACACTGACTGGCAAATTTGATAAAGAGTCAAGACCCATCGGTGTGCTGTATTCAGGAGACCCATCTCACGTCCAAAGACACACATAGGCTCAAAATAAAGGGATGGAGGAATATTTATCAAGCAAATGGAAAGCAAAAAAAAAAAAAAAAAAAAAAGCAGGGGATGCAATCCTAGTCTCTGATAAAACAGACTTTAAACTAACAAAGATTAAAAAGACAAAAATGGGCATTACATAATGGTAAAGGGATCAATGCAACAAGAAGAGCTAACTATCCTAAATATATATGCACCCAAAACAGGAGCACCCAGATTCATAAAGCAAGTTCTCAGAGACCTACAAAGAGACTTAGACTCCCACACAATAATAATGGGAGACTTTAACACCCCACTGTCAATAGTAGACAGATCAGCAAGACAGAAAATTAACAAGGATATTCAGGACTTGAACTCACCTCTGGACCAAGTGGACCTAGTAGACATCTACAGAACTCTCCACCCCAGATCAACAGAATATACATCCTTCTCAGCATCCTGATACCAAAACATCACACTTCTTCTAAAACTGACCACATAATTGGAAGTAAAACAGTCCTCAGCAAATGCAAAAGAATGGAAATTGTAACAAACAGTCTCTCAGACCACAGTGCAATCAAGTTAGAGTTCAAGATTAAGAAACTCACTCAAAACTACACAACTACATGGGAACTGAATAACCTGCTCCTGAATGACTACTGGGTAAATAATGAAGTGAAGGCAGAAAGAAATAAGCTCTTTGAAACCAATGAGAACAAAGACACAATGTACTAGAATCTCTGGGACACAGCTAAAGCAGTGTTTAGAGGGAAATTTATAGCACTAAATGTCCACAGGAGAAAGCAGGAAAGATTTAAAATCGACAGCCTAACATCACAATTAAAAGAACTAGAGAAGCAAGAGCAAACAAATTCAAAAGCTAGCAGAAGACAAGAAATAATTAAGATCAGAGCAGAACTGAAGGAGATAAGAGATGAAAAACTCTTCAAAAAATCAATGAATCCAGGAGCTGGTTTTTTGAAACGATCAACAAAATAGATAGACCACTAGCCAGACTGATAAAGAAGAAAGGAGACAAGAATCAGACACAATAAAAAATGATAAAGGGGATATCACCATTGATCCCACAGAAATACAAACTACGATCAGAGAATACTATAAACACCTCTACACAAATAAACTAGAAAATCTAGAAGAAATGGATAAATTCCTGGACACATACTAAGACCCTCCCAAGACTAAACCAGGAAGAAGTCAAATCCCTGAATAGATCAATAACAAGTTCTGAAATTGAGGCAGTAATTAATAGCCTCCCAACCATAAAAAGCCCAGGACCAGACAGATTCACAGCTGAATTCTATCAGAGGTACAAAGAGGAGCTGGTACCATTCCTTGTGAAACTATTCTAACCAATAGAAAAAAGAGGGAATCCTAAATCATTTTATGAGGCCAGCATCATCCTGATACCAAAACCTGGCAAAGACGCAACAAAAAAAGAAAATTTCAGGCCGATATCCCTGATGAACATTGATGCAAAAATCCTCAATAAAATACTGACAAACCAAATCAAGCAGCACATCAAAAAGCTTATCTACCACCATCAAGTCAGCTTCATCCCTGGGATGCAAGGTTGGTTCAACATACACAAATCAATAAATGTAATCCATCACATAAACAGAACCAATGACAAAAACCACATTATTTTCTCAATAGATGCAGAAAAGGCCTTTGATAAAATTCAACACCCCTTCATGCTAAAAACTCAATAAACTAGGTACTGGTGGAACGTATCTCAAGATAATAAGAGCTATTGATGGCAAACCCACAGCCAATATCATGCAGAATGGGCAAAATCTGGAAGCATTCCCTTTGAAAACTGGCACAAGACAAGGATGCCCTCTCTCACCGCTCCTGTTCAACATAGTATTGGAAGTTCTGGCCAGGGCAATCAGGCAAGAGAAAGAAAGAAAGCGTATTCGAATAGGAAGAGAGGAAGTCAAATTGTCTCTGTTTGCAGATGACATGATTGTATATTTAGAAAACCCCATCACCTCAGCCCAAAATCTCCTTAAGCTGATAAGCAACTTCAGCAAAGTCTCAGAATACAAAATCAATGTGCAAAAATCAAAAGCATTCCTATACACCAGTAACAGACAGAGAGCTAAATAATGAGTGAACTCCCATTCACAAATGCTACAAAGAGAATAAAATACCTAAGAATACAACTTACAAGGGATGTGAAGAACCTCTTCAAGGAGAACTATAAACCACTGCTCAAGGAAATAAGAGAGGACACAAACAAATGGAAAAACATTCCATGCTCATGGATAGGAAGAATGAATATCGTGAAAATGGCCATACTGCCCAAAGTAATTGTAGGTTCAATGCTATCCCCATCAAGCTACCATTGACTTTATTCATAGAATTAGAAAAAACTACTTTAAATTTTATGTGGAACCAAAAAAGAGCCCATATAGCCAAGACAATCCTAAACAAAAAGAAAAAAGCTGGAGGCATCACGCTACCTGACTTCAAACTATACTACAAGGCTACAGTAACCAAAACAGCATGGGACTGGTACCAAAACAGATATACAGACAAATGGAACAGAACAGAGGCCCCAGAAATAACATCACAGGTCTACAACCATCTGATCTTTGACAAACCTGACAAAAACAAGCAATGGGGAAAGGATTCTCTATTTAATAAATGGTGTTGGGAAAACTGGCTAGCCATATGCAGAGAACTGAAACTGGACCCATTCCTTACACCTTATACAAAAATAAACTCAAGATGGATTAAAGACCTAAACGTAAGACCTAAAACTGTAAAAACCCTAGAAGAAAAGCTAGGCAATACCATTCAGGACATAGGCATCGGCAAAGACTTCATGACTAAAACACCAAAAGCAACGGCAACAAAAGCCAAAATTGACAAATGGGATCCAATTAAACTAAAGAGCTTCTGAACAGCAAAATAAACTATCATCAGAGTGAACAGGGAACCTATAGAATGGGAGAAAATTTGCAATCTATCCATCTGACAAAGGGCTAATATCCAGAATCTACAAAGAACTTAAATAAATTTACAAGAAGAAAACAACCCCATCAAAAAGTGGGTGAAGGATATGAACAGATACTTCTCAAAAGAAGACATTTATGTGGCCAACAAACATATGAAAAAAAAGCTCATCATCACTGGTCATCAGAGAAATGCAAATAAAAACAACAATGAGATGAGATACTATCTAACCCCAGTTAGAATGGTGATCATTAAAAAGTCAGGAAAAAACAGATGCTTGAGAGGATGTGGAGAAATAGGAATGCTTTTACACTGTTGGTGGGAGTGTAAATTAGTTCAACCATTGTGGAAGACAGTGTGTCGATTCCTCAAGAATCTAGAACCAGAAATACCTTTGACCCAGAAATCCCATTACTGGGTATATACCCAAAGGATTATTAATCATTCTACTATAAAGACACATGCACACATATGCTTATTGCAGCACTGTTCACAATAGCAAAGACTTGGAACCAACCCAAATGCCCATCAGTGATAGACTGGATAAAGAAAATGTGGCACATACACAGCATAGAATACTATGCAGCCATAAAATGGATGAGTTCATGTCCTTTTCAGGGACATGGATGAAGCTGGAAGCCATCATTCTCAGCAAACTAACATAAGAACAGAAAACAAAACACTGCGTGTTCTCACTCATAAGTGGGAGTTGAACAATGATAACACATGGACACAGGGAGGGGAACATCACATAGCCGGGCCTGTTGGGGGATTGGGGGCTAGGGGAGGGATAACATTAGAAGAAATACCTAATGTAAATGACAGATTGATGGGTGCAGCAAACCGCCATGGCATGTATATACCTATGTCACAAACCTGCACGTTTTGCACATGTATCCCAGAACTTAAAGTATAATAAACAAATTTTTTTTTAAAAGCCCCACTGAAGCTAAGCTGTCATTAAAAAAATTATAAGCCATACATGAGGAAGGGTCAGGAGACACATTAAATAGATGAATTGATATCCCTAAAGAATAAAGAAGAATTTGAAAGACACTGTAAGTTTTTTTAAATAATGAAGGAGAAAAATAAAGAAACAAAACCATAATGAAAGAATTAAATACTCTGAGAACACCTGAAGGTTAGTCGCTTATCCAAGAGTAAGTGTCCCAGAGTAGGTGGGATTCAGTAATAAGACAAAGGTGAGGGACTATCTTGGTGACATAACTATTAAGTGGTGCAGATGGCTCCCTAAGCCTATGCTCTTACTTGCTGGACTGCAGGTGCTGATGTAGATTTGAAGAGTCTATTGGACATCCCAGGGCAGCAGCAAAAGTGGGTTTAGAGAAAGGTAGAGAATGCTAGGTCTCACCATATTTTCCCCCCACAGCACCACAGGACGTCGGGACTGGGCACTTCCCTCCAACATGGCCGCCACTGCTTCTCCGCAGCCACTCACCACTGAGGATGCCGGTTCTGAGAATACCAGCTTCTATTACTATGACTACCTGGATGAGGTGGCCTTCATGCTCTGCAGGAAGGATGCAGTGGTGTCCTTTGGCAAAGTCTTCCTCCCAGTCTTCTATAGCCTGATTTTTGTGTTGGGCCTGAGCGGGAACCTCCTTCTTCTCATGGTCTTGCTCCGGTACGTGCCTCGCAGGCGGATGGCTGAGATCTATCTGCTGAATCTGGCCATCTCCAACCTTCTGTTTCTGGTGACACTGCCCTTCTGGGGCATCTCCGTGGCCTGGCATTGGGTCTTTGGGAATTTCTTGTGCAAGATGGTGAGCACTCTTTATACTATTAACTTCTACAGTGGCATCTTTTTCATTAGCTGCATGAGCCTGGACAAGTACCTGGAGATCGTTCATGCTCAGCCCTACCACAGGCTGAGGACCCGGGCCAAGAGCCTGCTCCTTGCTACCATAGTATGGGCTGTGTCCCTGGCCGCCTCCATCCCTGATATGGTCTTTGTACAGACACATGAAAATCCCAAGGGTGTGTGGAACTGCCACGCAGATTTCGGCGGGCATGGGACCATTTGGAAGCTCTTCCTCCGCTTCCAGCAGAACCTCCTAGGGTTTCTTCTTCCACTCCTTGCCATGATCTTCTTCTACTCCCGTATTGGTTGTGTCTTGGTGAGGCTGAGGCCCGCAGGCCAGGGCCGGGCTTTAAAAATAGCTGCAGCCCTGGTGGTGGCCTTCTTCGTGCTATGGTTCCCATACAATCTCACCTTGTTTCTGCATACGCTGTTGGACCTGCAAGTATTCGGGAACTGTGAGGTCAGCCAGCGTCTAGACTACGCACTCCAGGTGACAGAGAGCATCGCCTTCCTTCACTGCTGCTTTTCCCCCATCCTGTATGCCTTCTCCAGTCACCGCTTCCGCCGGTACCTGAAGGCTTTCCTGGCTGCCATGCTTGGATGGCACCTGGCACCTGGCACTGCCCAGGCCTCATTATCCAGCTGTTCTGAGAGCAGCATACTTACTGCCCAAGAAGAAATGACTGGCATGAATGATCTTGGGGAGAGGCAGTCTGAGAACTCCCCTAACAAGGAGGATGTGGGGAATAAATCAGCCTGAGTGACCAAATCTCGGTCTGGTGGGAACAGATGGGAACCAGCTCAATTGGGCATCCACTCAAAGTGCTCTCTCCAGGGGCCTCAGTGACCATGTTGCTAAACCCAGTGGTCAGTTCTCGGTTCTCAGCCATCAGCAGCATTTGCTCGCCCCTGCCTTCTTCCTCCACTTTCTTCACTTGCTTCCAGGATACCACGCTTTCTTTTCTGAATTGCTACAATCTTCCTTCCTTCCTTCCTTCCTTCCTTCCTTCCTTCCTTCCTTCCTTCCTTCCTTCCTTCCTTCCTTCCTTCCTTCTTCCTTCCTTCCTTCCTTTCCTCCCTCCCTCCCTCCCTCCCTCGCTTCTTCCCTTCCTCCCTTCCTACTTTCCTTCCTTCCTTCTGACAGGGTCTTGCTCTATTGCTCTGTCACCTAGGCTGGAGTGCAGTGGCAAGATCTCTGCTCACTGTAGCCTCCTCCTCCTGGGTTGAAGCGATTCTCATGCCTCAGCTTCCCAAGTAGCTAGGACTATAGGTGCCTTCCACCACACCTGGCTAATTTTTGTATTTTTCTTTCTTTCTTTCTTTCTTTCTTTCTTTCTTTCTTTCTTTCTTTCTTTTTTCTTTCTTTCTTTCTTTCTTTCTTTCTTTCTTTCTTTCTTTCTTTTTTTTGAGATGGAGTCTCGCTCTTGTTGCCCAGGCTGGAGTGCAATGGCGCGATCTTGGCTCACTGCAACCTCCACCTCCCGAGTTCAAGCGATTCTCCTGCCTCAGCCTCCTGAGTAGCTGGAACTACATGTGCATGCCACCACGCCCAGCTAATTTTTATAATTTTAGTAGAGACAGGGTTTCACTACGTTGGCCAGGATGATCTCGATCTCTTGATCTTGGGATCCACCCGCCTTGGCCTCCCAAAGTGCTGGGATTACAGGTGTGAGCCACCATGCCCGGCCCTAATTTTTGTGTTTTGATTAGAAACAGAGTTTCACCATGTTGGCCAGGCTGGAGAATTGCTGTAATAGTTTTCCAACTGGCCCCTGTACTTCCTCTCTCTTGCTCTCCTCCCATCTCATCTGCACCTAGCAGCCAGAATGATCCTGACACTCTCAGCCTTTACTTCCGCCTCCTTCAGAGCAGCAGCCTGTCAAAACACCAGATTACAACAAATTTAGTTTAAAGGTCTCAATTAGCGTTATTGGCAATTCTAGAATCAGGCAATAGACTGATTGAATCAGGAACAGATTCACTCCAAAAAATACAAAGAGTGTTCCAATGAGCTGGGTAGAAGAGGTTAGTTTTACAGACAGGAAGTGTTAGTTTTATAGACAGGAAGGGGCTGTCGAAGGCAGAAAGAAATGAAGAACAAAAAAAAGATTGATTTTTTTTTTTTTTTTTTTTGAGACAGGATCTCACTCTGTCATCCAGGCTGAAGTCCAATCCCACAGTCATGGCTCACTGCAGCCACCACCTCCTGAGCTCAAGCGATCCTCCCATCTAAGCCCCCAAGTAGCTAGGACTACAGGAGCACACCATCACACCTGGCTAATTTTTGTATTTTTTGTAGAGAAAGGATCTCACTATGTTACCCAGGTTGGACTAGAACCCCTTGGCTCAAGCAATCTGTCTGCCTCAGCCTCCCAAAGTGCTGGGATTACAGGCGTGAGCCACTGCATAGGGCCAGATTTGTCATTTCAAAGTTACTTTCTATATACGGCCAGAACAGGGTGGTTGACATCAGTTTTCTTCAGGTTACTTTTTAATAATGATTAAAACAAGGGGAACTTCATTATCATGAGCATGGTTACTGTCTGCATTATCATGCCAACTGAAACTGTCATGTTTGGGAATTTGGCTGTTAACTCTGTCTCCAGGAGTCTCAAAGGTCAGATAACAACTTAGTTTCGGTTTGAGGACATAGAACTTTAATATGACAGATTCCATTTTGGTTTGGTCTGGTCAGCTGGGACCTAGTGCAGGAGCTTAGTCCAAAACAATGGCCTCCCGTCGTTTTTATTTAACAAGCCCAACTCCTTATGGTAATCCTTTAAGGCCTATGTGATCTGCCCCCGCCCTGGCTACACTCTTCGCCCTTATGTCCACCAGCCTCCAGTGCTCCAGACACAACTGATCTCAAACACTCCTGACACATCCTCCTGGGGATTCCTCTTCCTGGATTGCTCTCCTCTCAGCTGTCTGCTTGGCTCACTCTCTCACCTTCTGAGGTCTTAGCTCAGATATCATCTTTCACTCACCTGTCCAACCTATTTAACACAAACTTCCCCATCTCTGATGCTCCTGATCTTCCTGATGCTCTATTTTTAAATTTTTTCAATAGCGCTTATTTCTTTCAGACATTGTATATGTTTCTCCTACTTGTGATGTTCAATGGCTACTGTCCCCACCCACATTGTCCCAGGTGAATTCCACAAGGTAGGGATCTTAGTTAGGCTTACTGCTGTACCCCACCCCCTAACACAGGGCCTGGTGTGTAGGTTTTCAGAAAGTATCTGTTAAATGCATGGGTGGAGGAGGGAGCATTTTCCTTCTGGCACTGCTGGGGACAAAGAGCCTGAGGCCCTCCACTCGCCAGGGTTCCACATTCTCTGTAGTCCAGCTGGGAAATGCTATTAAAAGGACCATTCTTGTAGCCTTGATGGTGGACCCAGCATCTGGCAATCAGGAGGGCCTTGAAGTGCTGCTCCCAGGGAATGTCACAGGACCGTGTACAGTCTGCAAAAGGAGGCAGTGAACACGCTTGGCCTAGGCCCCAACTCAGGAACCTTCAGATCTCCCTGGGACCTGCACAATCAAGTCCAAAATCTTTGTCTGATGTCAAGGCTAGGGCTTTTGCAAATAGGATCCCATACATCTTCCAGCTCTCATACTCCTCCACTCCCTTTTCATTTCCTGAACATTCCAACTTCTATGCCTTTGCTCTTGTGGGCTCCCTCATGTAATTAGGATAATTTCCAGCCAGGTATTCCCTCACCCTTGTTTTATAACTGAGTCCCACTTTCTCTGGGACTCCACTGCTTGGTCACTCTGCCCTGTGCTTTGAGAGGAGGTTGGGTGGAGCATGGGACATGGGCCAGTTACTGCCTTCACATTTCCCTGGTCATGGTGATTTTTTTAGGGGTGGGCACATGACCCTGATAGAGCCAATGAAGTGCAATGTCACTAGAACGTGTGAGAAGACAGGCATGAAACTGAAGCTGAGAGGGTTTGAGATCTGGAGCTACTCCTTCCTCCACCCAAACTTCAGAAGGTGAAGGAGATAGTGCATGTGAGTGAGCAGATCCCGAGGACACTGTTTGAGCCTCAGAATCAAAGCACTTCTGAAGCTCGTCCCAATCTTGGATTCGACAGTTACAAGAACCAATAAATTCCTTTCCGTGTGGAGTCATGTTGTTTTGTTACTTGCGACCTAAAGATTCCTGACTGATATACTGTGCCCAGTGCTTTTCTCTTCATATCTCTAATGCTTGGCATTCTCCCTGCCCCCTGACACATCCACTGAGCAGCCTTTCCCCAGGGAGCTGCCTGCCCACATGGCATCTCTCTCTCCCGAGCTTCTAAAGCACCCACTGCTCTTCCCACCTCATAGAACTACCTGGTGCAACCTGCCCATGTCCCACCATGTCTGCCCTGCACAATTGAATGTGGAACCTGGCACACAGGAAAGGAAACGTTTTGGTGGATGGAATGGAGGGTAGGAGAACAAACGGCTGGGTGAATGTAAGCTCCATGAGAGCAGGGACTTTGCCATGTGTAAGCTCTGCATCCCCTGTGCTTCAACACATGCTCAGAGCATAGTAGACTTTTTTTGGAATGAATGGATAAGTTTTTTTGTTTTGTTTTGTTTTGTTTTTTGGAGTGAATGGCTGATAGAGGATTGAGCAGGCAAGCAGTATTCTGCCCGCTGTTTCTTCTCTTCCCCTGAGCTTTTGATGGCATAGTCATAGCACATGTGTCACATGCCGTCCGCAGTCTCTTGATGTAGCACCAGTTGCCCTGTGCCTTCTAGGCATCCAATCTCTCTCAGCTCCGCCTTTAGTTCTCTCTCCTCAAGGCCACCAATTCCCCACCATCAGGAAGGACTCTGAGCTTCCTAGTTCCCTGGGAAATGAAGCTCTAGATCTGAAGGTGGATGTTTGTTTGAGGACGCGGAGGATGGAATACTACTTTAGAGCTCCAGAAATCTTGTCCTACAAGGAACTTCTGTTCGTGTGCCAGCCTGGCTGGTGAGATACAGCCTGAGCTGCACCAACAGGGTCTAGGTGCTCAGAGGCCCTGACTTTGTGCCCATGATGCACAGATAGGATGTCAAGCAAGGGACACCCAGCAGGGCTTGTCACACCAGCATTGGTGGATTTGTGTGTGTCTGTGTGTCTATCTGTCTGGGAAGTACGTGTGCTATGTGGGCTGTGCGTAGTATATATGGTTGTGTATGTGGTTATGATGCAGCTGTGTCACTGTGTCCAAGTGGGTCTGGTTATGTGCCTGCAACTTTCCTATTCTTTCTTTTTTTGAGACGGAGTCTTGCTGGAGTGCAGTGACATGATCCCAGCTCACTGCAACCTCTGCCTCCCAGGTTCAAGCAATTCCTGTGCCTCAGCCTCCAGAGTAGCTGGGATTACAGGCATGAGCTAATTTTTGTATTATTAATAGAGACAGGGTTTCGCCATGTTGGCCAGGCTGATCTCAAACTTCTGAGCTAAAGTGATCCGCCCACCTCGGCCTCCCAAAGTGCTGGGATTACAGGCGTGAGCCATTTTGCCCAGTCCTATTTGTTCTTTAATGCCTTTCTCTGTGTATGTGTGAGTGTGTACTTGCTGCAAAAGGCAGGAATATAACAAGTAGTGCCCTGAAGCTTATGTCCAAAGGAGAGGGCAAGGGCCAGCTGCAGGTACCTGATTCTCTGTCACTGTCTCAGGTGCTATATAGTTTGAGAGCAGCTCAGCAGCTCTCACAGCCCAGGCCAGGATAAAGCCCTCTCCACCCCAGCCTTACTTCCGGGTTTGGTCCTTGGTCCCTCCTGTTGCTCTCTGTCTTCCCAGAGGCCTGACAAAGTCTGGCTCCTTGACTGCACTGCTCAAACCTTTCCCAGGGGTCTCAGGAAAGCAATCAGAATTCCTCTGACCCTCAGGCTCTGAGGCAAGGTGGACTCTTCCCATGGGCCGACCTAGGGAGAAGTGCAGAAGTTGCTTTGCCTGTGGGCAGGGCTGCTGCCTATGCTGAAGGCCACGAAATGTGATGTTTTGACTCCAGTTAATTCTCTATGAGAAAAGCATCTCTTCTTTCCCAGGTGCCTGAAATTCCACCATTGGAAAGCCACCCCTGATCTTGCTTTATTATAAACTATCTTCAGAGAGAACACATTTAGTGGGCTTTCCTCTGAGGTCCTGATTAGGAAAAGGATGAGAGGAAGAAAATATTTGGTGTAGAAATGAGGAATTGGGGGCAGAATGACCGGGTTGGGTGGGTGGTGACTAGAGGCATCCTTGGCAGTCGCAGTCTTCCTCCTGCCTCAAGGCCTCTGCCAGGGTTGGCTGCAGCAGTCCTCATGCAGGGGGTAGAGAGCTATATGGGCCATGGGCCCCTCCCATGCCAGCAGGCGGGCATGGGGCATTGGGATCCCTGCCCACACTCCAATCCTGGGGGGCTCTTGCTTCCTGGGAGGCCTGTTGTTATGCTGGATATCCCTGACTGTGGGATGGTACACTTACATTCACCTCACACCTCACCCGCTGAGGCTTCCCTAGGTCCCAAACATCTCCTCTGGAGCTCTCAGACAGGCCACAGGGTCCATTAAGTTCCTATCTGCACATGGTCACTCCCAGTTGAGACCTTCTGGTCCTGACTCAGGGAACTCCGGCCCTCAGCCCCACCCCAGCCAATCCACAGGCCATGCTCCTGGCCCATATTCCCTTGGGTGTGAGGCACAAAAGGAGACACAGCACCAATGTCTAGGGAGGGCCAAGGAGGTGTGTGAAGGCTCTGTTCCTGCTTCCCCACAGCCCCAGCCCCATTGTACTGGGCACAGGGCCTGGCTGGGCAGAGATGTCATTGGTACGTTTCCCATGGACAGTCTTCCATCTTCCAGCCCACTTCTCCTCCTTCCATGCCCCCTACTCAACTCTTCTCCTTGTGCTCCTGGTCCTTGTAGAACAGGATGGGATATCTCAGCTTCTCCTAACCAGGCAGAGCTCTATCAAGCCCCAGGTAGACATCAGCGTTGTGGGCAGCTGACCTCAGAGAAAGGCAGGAGCTGGCCCAGGGTCACATTGCTAGTTGGGGACAGACTGTCGCCCCAGCTCAGGCCCCTGCCTACTCTCCTGGCAGAGCAGAACAGGCAGCCTCAGGAGAAATGTGAGGCTGCCACAGATGTAAGATAGAAGTAGCAGAGAGAAGCTCCACTGGCCGGTCGCTGGGTCGGGGGGTCCATGCAGCATGGGCCCACCTCCTCCAAGACTCTATCCAGCTCCCACAATCATTCTTCCTCCTGTCCCAGCTCCAGCTGGAGCCCTGCCATCAGCCAGCTACAGCTATGGCAGCCACCCCCTCACCCTCTTGCAGCACTGGTAAGCACGCTGGGAAGGGGGATTGTCTCCATTTCACAGATTGGAGGGCTGAGGCCAGGACATGATTTGAGGACAGAAAGCAAATTAGCTGAGACTGGAAGTCAGGTTTCTAACATTTAATCTCCACTTAGGGAATTGGAGGTCAGAAATGAATAAAATAACATGCCCCAGTGGGCTCCAGTCTGGGGAAGTGGGCAGCAGGCAGAAACCAAGACACAGAAAGCAACGACACCTAACAGATATGCTATGATACAAATGGTGCTGTGGGAGCTGCACAGTTTGGAGGCCATTTCTGGCCAGAGGGTGGGATGAGTGAAATCCAGGAAGGCTTCCAGGAAGGAGTAGCTGGCACTGGGATGGGCAGGAACAGCAATACCTCCACTTTAGGGATGGTTTCATTGGAGAAAGTTGGCAAAGTTGAGAAGTTTGGAGACCAACCGTGACAAAATTTAAACATCAGGTATGTGAAGGCAAGGGGAACCAACTGTGACAAAATTTAAACGTCAAGTGTGTGAAGTCAAAGGGGAACCAGGAAAGTAAAAGAGTGACAATCAGAAGTGCTTTTGGCAAAAAGGCCTCTGGCAGCAGTGTAGAAGAGAAATGCAGAGGTCACAGGTATAAGAATGACAGTAGGAGAGGGGAAGAGGGTACACATTTCAGAGGCATCACAGCGGGGTGTACTGACGGGACGGGGGCCTGCTTGTATGAAGGTAAAGGAGGAGGAGGGAGAGTGTCTCTGGGACATGGGGTGAATGGTAGTGTTCTGAGCAGAGGGAGCAGGGAAATCGGGAGGAGGAGTGGTTCAGGGAAGAGGCAGGGGCTCAGATGCCAAGTTCTGCGTTGGCCAAGCTGAGTCAGAGGTGCTGGGAGACTCCCATGAGGGTCTGGGGATAGGAGAAAGCTCTGAGTTCAGCAATGATCATGGAAACCAAGGGAGGGTTGACAGCACCCTGAGGTGGGGGAGACATGGGCACTGAGGAGGGATCTTGAATAATTCCTACATTAAGGGCATCCTGGCTGGGCGCAGTGGCTCATGCCTGTAATCCCAGAACTTTGGGAGGCCAAGGAGGCCGAGGAGCCTGGCCAACATGGTGAAACACTGTCTCTACTAAAAATACAGAAACTAGCCTGGTGTGGTGGTGCGTGCCTATAATCCCAGCTACTCAGAAGGCTGAGGCAGGAGAAATACTTGAACCCGGGAGGCAGAGGTTGTAGTGAGCCAAGATCACATCACTGCACTGCAGCCTGGGCAACAGAGTGAGACTCTGTCTCAAAAAAATAAAAAAATGTATTGTTTCTCTAGACCTGTGCTATCCAATAGGGCAGCCACCTGCCACACATGGCAATTAAGCACTTGGAATGTGGCTAGTCTGAACTGGGAAGAGCTGCAAAAGTACAGTACATACCAGACTTTGAAGACAGGATGAAAAAGGGAAGGTAAAAACTACATGTTAAAATTTTTAATAGTGATCATGTTGAAATGCCAATATTTTGGATATATTGGATTAAGTAAAGTATATTATAAAAATGAATTCTGTTTCATTTTACTTTTTAAAAATGTGTTTACCAGGAAACTAAATTAGCTGGGCAAGGTGGTAGGTGCCTGTAATCCCAGCTACTGGGGAGGCTGAGGCAGGAGAATTGCTTGAACCCAGGAGGCGGAGGTTGCAGTGAGCAGAGATCGCACCACTGCACTGTAGCCTCGGCGACAGAGCAAGACTCTGTCTCAAAACAAACAAACAAAACCAAAAAACCCCACTACTCATGTAGCTTGCTTCATATTTATGTTGGATGACACTGTTCTAGAGCCTGAATTCCATAGGATGTGGGATAAGTGTTGCTGAAAAAACTAAAGCAAGCTGGGAGGGTGGAGGCTGATGTTTGCAAGATGCCATGTTACTCATGTCTGGGGGGAACCAGTTTCTGTACTCAGGACTTCTCAAGGTAGGCATCATCTCCCAAACCAAGTTGCCCACAGATACTCCCCCTTCCCCTGGACTTCCTGTGAGAGGAGGGTTCAGCAGAACCCACTCTGAGAGATGGTATTTAAAGAGAATGATAAGCCTGTCAGATGACTAGGCGGGGAGAGAGCGAGGACAGGCAGAACAGAGGTAGGCAGTGCCACAGGACGAGAGGGAGGGGTGGCCAGTGGGGGCTTGGGGCTGCAGAGGGGTGAGAACAGGTGAGAGATGCAATAGAACTCCTCTGGCCAGGTTTGCAGCTGGCTTGGCCAAGCTCACTCTGTAGGAAGCAGGCGGTAGCGGAAGCGCACATCACGGCTGGGCTGTGTGGTGCCAAAACCCCAGCGCTGCGGGTCAACATGGGGTAGTGGTGTGTCAGGGTCCACCAACTCTAAGTCAAAGTGTGTGACCATAAGCAGGATAAAGAGCTTCACCTCACTGAGTGCAAAGAACCTCCCAGGACAGATGGAAACGCCCGAACCCCAGGGCATGGTGTAGTGGTGGATCTTCTTGCCTGCCTTGAAGAAGTCCACTTTCCGGCTGCCATTAGGGTTGAGGAAGCGATCGTACTTGAAGACAGTGGGCTCAGGGTGGATGTCAGGGTCCATGTGCACTGAGAGGTAGGGAAAGAGGGCCAGGATGTCTCCATGGCGGAACAGATACTCCTGCCCACTAGACATCTTCAGAGTATAGTCTTCATGAACCAACCTGAGGAGGGTGGGTGCAGCCCTCAGCCGCAGCGTCTCCTCCACCACGCTGTCCAGAACTGGGGTGTGTTGCAGGGCACTGAGTCTGAAGGCAAAGGACTGCTTGGTCTCCAGCCTGGCCTCACCCAGGACCTGGGTAGCTTCCTCCCTCACAGCCCGAATAGCTTCTGGGTGCTTCAGGAGGAACAAGAGGGCCCAGAAAGAGGTAGGCCCCGTGTTCCCCTGGGAGGCCCAGAGCATCATGAAGTTGAACTTGTCCTGCATAGCTGAGGGTACCCCCTGCTCCCTCAGAAACTGAAGCATGTTGCCCAGCCAGTTGCTGATGCCCTCCTTCTCCTGGCTGTGGCTCACGGAGAGCATCTTGTGAAACAGACGCTGGAGTCGGCCCACTTCTAGCCACTCCCGGGGCCACAGCAGGGAGTAGACAAACCTGGGGAAAAGAAGGTCAAACTTGCGGAACTCCACGAATAACTCTCCTGCCTGTAGCAGGTCCTGCTCCTTGTCCTTCGTGTAGCCGAACAAGCTCAGGTAGCCAGCTGTGAACAAGATGTAATAGCAAAAGTGAAAGAGGCTGTCCTCATGCCAGCAACTGGCATCCAGACTCCAGCCTTTGGACGTCAGCATTACAAAGGACAGGCTGTCCAGCATGGTCTCATTAAGATCCTTCAAGCCATCCCCCCTCAGATGCTTGGTGCTGGCTGAGTGTATCATCTCATGGTCCCCTTGCACTGAACGGTATCCAAATACCTTCAGCACCAGTTTTTTTGCATATTGCCCAAAGTCTAGTTTTCTCTGTGTGTCCTTGAGGATGGGGCCAAAGGAGAGGGGGTCCATGACGAAGGTGAAGTACTGTCCCCCTAGCTGCACTGTGAACACATCCCCATGCTTGGTCCTCATGCGCTTCAGAAATTCAAACATATTCTTCCGGAAAGCCATGGCATGGCCAAGCCAGGGCACGGTACCCTTGTCCAGAGGGGGCTCCCGTGGCCTGCGTTGTCGGAGCATCCCTGGCAGGCACAGGTATCCAGCAATGACCACCAGCAGAGCTCCCAGCACTGGACCCCAGAGCACCATGGCTATGCTCCTGCAGATTAAGCTCTCGACATGCACACTGTTCCCTGGGTGCCAGAGAGCTTTGGGAGGCCTTGGAAAGTCCAGGATGTAAAGGTCTGAGCACCTGGACCTTGCCCTGTGTTATGGCAAATAACACTAGTGAGACAGTACTTGGAAGCAGCAAAATGTTCCCTGGACTTAACACTTGGCTGACTGGTCACGTAGGGGAGGAGGAGGTAACCAGGAGATAGCTCAAAGAGAAGCCTCCAGCTATGGTCACAGCTGCTCACCAGCTTTATGCTTTGCTCTGACCTTTTCAGACTCAGCTCTTGCACCTTCTCTCTAAGCCTGCCTTGAGCCCACTCCCACCCCCATGGCTGACTGACTATTTACAGCCCCACTTACTCATGCATTTATTTATTTGCCAGTTCATTCGGTAGACATGAATCAAGCACTTACAAAATCTCACTTCCACTCTTTCCTCATCTTTAGAAGACTCAACAAATGCCTCCATTCCTAGTTGGCCCCCTTTGTCAAGTAACTTAACCTCACTGTGCCTCCATTCCCTCATCTGTGAAGTAGGGATAATTATAGTGCCTCATAGGTGTTGTTGTGAGGCAAAAAGAGATAAAACCTGAAAAACACTTAGAATAGTGCCCGGCTCATGCTAGTGCTCCATATATGTTAGTTAGTATCCTAAAGCCTTTTCTCTTACCTTTGCCTGTTCCCCTGGACCTCACAGCAGCCCCGTGCTTATCTCCTCATGCTTTCCCTAGTTTGTCTTCCTCTCTGGTCTCAAAGATGCTTGCCAAGGGGGCATGACCTTGTTGAAGTCATGTCTGCTTCTACCTCCATGTGCACAGAGTACACAGTCAAAGGCAAGTGAAGAATGACTATATGACCTTCCACAAGAGCTCTGACCCCTAACCCAAAAAAAAGAGGCATCGATGCTGGGGCTTTAGATGCTGAGAAGGCTGAGATGGTGGAGGGGGTGTTGACTCCATCTTGGGGTATGAGTGTGAATGAACTCATCTGAGGAGGCCACAGAGCCTCCCAGATGATGACTCTTTAAGCAGAGGCTGAGCCCTCAGTCTCTGAGCCTTTCATCTGGAGCCCTCTCACCTGCCCAACTGCTTGCCTATACACTTCTCTGACAAGAAGGCAGAATCCTGTAATTGTAAAATGTCACAGATGATAGGGACCTCACTAAATCACTTCATACTTCATTTCACAATGAGGATCTAGGTGCAGAATGCAGTGGGGGCCCTCTTTGACAGCTGCCCTGGCTTGGGGCCTTGAGATAAGCTAATCATTGACTAAGGGCCTTCTGAGACATGTCAGCCCAGGTCCCTGCCAGCAGCTCAAGAAGGAGAAAACTGTACCATCGATGCCAAGGCATTAGTCAAGCAGCCTGGCCCATTGTTGCAATAGGTGAGGTTCAAACTCAATTCAATCAGTTCTGATAACCTCCAAATTACTTTTTAACTTCCTAACGACCTGAAAACAGGGACTTCGGCTCTTCAGACAAAAGAGGGTTTGGAACTTCCATATCCCCTCTGGAGTGAGCTTCCTTTGCCTATGAGCTTCCCCTTGGCAGGGAGTTGGAACTGTCCACACTCTGCTTCCCAGAATCCCTCTTTAATTGCTCAGGACCACCACAGTACTTGGCATCATCAGCTCTCCTCAACCTTAGAATTCGGTCAGAAACTGGGCCAAATCCAATGAACTGAATCGTGTCCCCTAGTTTTTAATGGATGAACCATTATTTCACATTCATTCTTACCTCATTCATTAACCCACACTCATCTATTCATTCCCTCCTTCCTTGGAGAAGCCCCATCTATCCATTCACTAGACACTTATTGGGCACTTACTGGCAGAAATGTTGCTAAGATCTGGGATTATAATCATGAATGAGATAGACACAGTCCCTGCTCTCTTGCAGTTTATGGTCTAATGGAGGGAGAAAGATATTAAATCACTGCCCAAAGTAATTATACACATATTTCTCATTTATTGTGCTTTGCTTTATTGCACTTCACAGATACTGTGTTTTTTACAAATTGAAGGTTTGTGGCAACCCTGCATTGAGCAAATCTGTTGGCACCATTTTTCCAACAGTATGTGCTAACTTTGTGTCTCTGTGTCACATTTTGTAATTCTCACGATATTTCAAATTTTTTCATTATTATCATTACAGCTGTTATGATGATCTGTGATATTTTAGTATTGTAATTGTTTTGGGGCACCATGAACTGGGCCCACATATGATGCAAACTTAATTGGTAAATGTTGTGTGTATTCTGACTGTTCCACTGACCAGCTGTTCTCCCCTCTCTCTATCTCTCCTTGGGCTTTCCTATTTCCCAAGACACAGCAATGTTGAAATTAGGCCAATTAATAACCCTACAATGGCATCTAAGTGTTCAAGTGAAAGGAAGAGCTGCACTTTAAATCACTTTAAATTTCACTTTAAATCACAAGCCAGAAATGATTAAGCTTAGTGAGGAAGGCCAAGATAGGCTGAAATCTAGGTTTGTTGCACTACACAGTTATCCAAGCTGTAAATGCAAAAGAAAAGTTCTTGAAGGAAATTAGAAGTGCTACTCTAGTGAATACATGAATAATAAGAAAAACAGCTTTATTGCTGATATGAAGAAAGTTTTAGTGGCCTGCATAGATCAAACCAGCTACAACATTCCCTTAGCCAAAGCCTAATCCAGAGCAAAGTCTTAACTCTCTTCAATTCTATGAAGGCTGAAAGTGATGAGGAAGCAGTTGGAGAAAAGTTTGAAGCTGGCAGAGGTTGGTTCATTAGGTTTAAGGAAAGAAGCCATCTCTATAACACAGAAGTGCAACGTGAAGCAGCAAGTGTTAATGAAGAAGTTGCAGCAAGTTATCTAAAAGATGTAGCTAAGATAATTGATGAGGATGGCTACACTAAACAACAGATTTTTAATGTAGATGAAATGGCCTTATATCGGAAGAAGAGACCATCTAAGGACTTTCCTAGAGCAAAGTTAATGCCCTGCTTCAAAGTCTCTAAGGGTAGGATGACTCTCTTTTTAGGGGCTAAGGGAGCTGGTGACTTTCAGTTGAAGCCAAAGCTCATGACCATTCTGAAAATCCTAGGGCCCCTCAGAATTATGCTAAATCTACTCTGCCTGTACTTTATAAGTAACAAGGCTAGGTGTGGTGGCTCGTGCCTGCAATCCCAGCAGTTTTGAAGGCTAAGGCAAGTGGATTGCTTGAGCCCAGGGCTTGGAGCCAAGCCTGGGTAACATGGTGAAACCCTGTCTCTCCAAAAATTAGCAAGGTATGGTGGTGCATGCCTGTGGTCTAAGCTACCTGGGAGGCTGAGGTGGGAGGATCACCTGAGCCTGGGAGGTTGAGGCTGCAGTGAGCCAAGATCATGTCACTGCACTTCAGCCTGGGCAACAGAGTGAGACCCTGTCTCAAAATAAACAAACAAAAACAAAGCCTGGATGGTAGCACATCTGTTTGCAGCATGGTTTACTTAGGCCCACTGCTGAGACCTACTGCTCAGAAAAAATATTCTTTTCAATGTATTACTACTCATTAACAATGCACCTGATCACCCAAGATCTCTGATGAAGATGTTCAAAGAGATGAATGTTGTTTTCAGGCCTGCTAACACAACATCCAGTCTGCAACACATGGATCAAGGAGTAATTTCAACTTTTCAGTCTTAGTAGTTCAGAAATACATTTTGGAAGGCTATAGCTGCTGTAGATGGCGATTCCTCTAATGGATCTGGGCAAAGTAAATTGAAAACCTTATGGAAAAGACTCACCATTTTAGGCCACTCTGAACATTTGTGATTCATGGGAGGAGGTTAACATATCAACATGAACAAGAGTTTGAAAGAAGTTGGTTCTAACCCTCATGAATGACTTTGAGGGGTTCAAGGCTTCAGTGGAGGAAGTCACTGCAGATGGGTGGAAATAGGGAATTAGAATTAGAAGCGGTGCCAGAAGACGTGACTGAATTGCTGCAATCTCCTGATTGAACTTGAATGGATGAGGAGTAACTTCTTATGGATGAGCTAATAAAGTGGTTTCTTGAGATGGAAACTAATCCTGGTGAGGATGCTTGGAACATTGTTGAAATGACAATAAAGAATTTAGAATATTACATAAAGTTAGTAAAGCAGCAGTAGAGTTTGAGAGGATTGACTCCAATTTTGAAAAAAAGTTCTACTGTGGGTAAAATGCTATCAAACAGCATTGCATGCTACAGAGAAATCTTTCCTAAAAGGAAGAGTCAACCAGTGCGGCAACCTTGATCGTTGTCTTATTTTAAGAAATTGTCATAGCCACCCCAGCCCTCAGCAACCACCACCCTGATCAGTCCAGGGTGAAGATAGGAATCACTGAAGACTCAGATGATCATTAGCATTTTTTAGCAATAAAGTTTTTTTTAAAAAATTAAGGTATATATATGTATTTTAGATATAATGCTTTTGCACACTTAATGGTGTATAGTCTAAACATAATTTTTATATTCCCCGGAAACAAAATTCGTGCGACTCATTTTACTGTGGAGGTTTGAAACCTAACCCGCAATATCTTCGCGATATGGCTGTAATTGTGACAAATGCTGCAAAGAAGAGCAGAGCATGAAGGGAGGTGGCAGTCAGGAAGTCCACACTGATTGGGCCACATGATTCAGCGGAGGCCCGGAGGACCACAAGACCCAGTCAATGTGTGTTGTGTGTGGTGGAGGTGCTGGCGGAAGAGGGGGTGCTGGTCAGGGGATGCAGCAGGGTGGTCCCAAGGTACCGAGAGCATATCCACTCTGGGGCCAATGAGCCCCAGGAGAAGGGGGAAGAATCTCCACAGGGTGCAGAGCCGGCAGGCTCTGTGCGGGTTAGGACTTTGACACCTCGGTGGCACTGAACCCCTCTCACGCCAGCCGGCCCAGCCACGCTTGTGTCCCGGGCCCACCGGGGCCACGCAGGGCTGCCGGATGGACAGGCAGGGAATACGGGCTCTTCCTCGGGCGGAGACTGGCTTGCCCCTCCTGAAGTCAGCCCACAGGACTGCCCTCTTCTCCCTCCCGAGGGGCTGGGGACCAGCAACCCAAGCCAACACCGGGAGCGGGCGGCACGTCCCCTCCTCGCCCCTTCGGTTCGGGATCTGTCAGGGGCCGGGGCGGGGTTACGATGGTGGGCTAGGGGGCCAGGTAGGACCAACGACACACGGAGGCGGCCTCCGGGCCGGCCAGAGGGGCCGCGGGCCCTCGGGAAAGGGGCGGGTGCACTTCCGGCCCCCGAAGCCTCCGCGAGGGCGTCTCTGGGAGGCGCGGCGGGGAGTAGGCAGTGTGTTGCTGACCTCTGGCGGTCGCTCTGCGGGACTTCGCACCTTCTTTGTGCTCAGGAGCGGTGAGTGTCAGTTCAGCGTCTGAGCCCTCAATAAGGGCGTGGTTCCGGGCCGACGGGAGGACGTGCTGAAGGCGCTGCTTTCTTCTTTCCCCACCGCAGCTATTTCCGACTTTCGCACTGAGCCCACCACTACCCCTTGGCCCACGCCCCTGGCAGTTTTCATGGCATAAGCTCGGCAAGAGCATCATTTTGGTTGTCCTGGGGCGTTTTGGGGGTTAGCTCCTTTGTTGCTAACCTCATTCGCACATTCCATGGTGGGCAGGACAGTGGATTGAGTTTTTTACACTGGGCGCTAGTAGTTCCATGTTCCTGTCCGATGTCATGACTTCTCATTCTATATATGGCCCAGAAGTTTGAGCAACTGGGCACTGACCTGAGGATTCTGTCTATCTGCTGTGGTTCCTTTACTGGGGTTCTCTGCTGTGGGTTCTCTAGTCCGGATGCACCAGCTCTTCCTTGAGTCTTGTTTGCCCCTTTTTCTAACTCTGGATGATATTGACTGCTCTCCCAGTATGTGCCACCTCTTGCCCACTGCCTCGCCCCCAGCAATAAACAGCACCGTTGAAATGGAAATACAGGGGAGAAATTATTTCACCCTGCCTTTAGAGCAGGTAATAATCGTTTCACTTAGGGCTTATGTATGGCTCCTTTTTCTTTCTTTCTAGCTTTCCAGGTTCCTTCTGTTTTTCCTGGAGAGGAAGGAACCCCCTCCGTGGCAGCCTGGGTTCTTGACAGCCTGACTCAAGGGTCTCTATGCTTACTGCTAGCCTGAATCACATATACCAGGTTGTCGTAGAGCCAGTGTAGGACATAAAAGGCAAACCTGGGTTCTTGTCCCAACTCTTCCACCAATTCATGGCATGACCCGGAACATTTTGTTTTACCCTTCTGGGCCTTTATTCTGATGTGTCAAAACAAGAGGTACTGAATTTGACGTACTCGCCAGCAGTGAGATGTTATTATAAAGGTAGTGGGTTGTACATTCACTAATTTGCCAAGAGATATGAGGGCATATAGTGTGAGAGGGTGGAGGGATAGGGTGGGAATTGGAATGATTGGCGTTGAGCTTCTAGCCAGTGGATGGCTCTATGCTGATCATTCCCATCGCCACCTGCCACCAACACAATCACCATTCTCATTTTGAGAACTTACCTTGAGCTAAGTATTACACTAAATTCACGTATTTTGCCGTCTAACCCTTATATCAACCCGGTTCAGAAATTCCGTAGAAGAACTCACTGGACTCAGAATACAGTTGTAATCATGACTAAGATTGATTACAGCTGGATTGCTGGTCCCTATCCCCTTGGGAGGATGGGGAGGGCAGCCACATGGGCTGAATTCCCATGGGCAAGCCAGCCTCTGCCTGAGGAAGAGCCATAATTCTCTGTCTGTCCATCTAGTGGGATACATAACCAGATCATAAGGGAAAAAGACATAGGTGGAGTCTGGAGGAATCTATGTGCAGGATTCCGAGTTCTTTCTCTCTTCCAGGAGAGATCACACAAAGCTTACTCCTCCTAGCAATGGAAACGCAGCAACATATATGCCATGTTTCTACCTAGGGAAATGCAAAAATTAGTCAGTGCTCAAGGTTTTTATTGGGGGACTGGTCATGTAGGCACTTCTGCCTAGAATATACCAAAATTCTCCATACAGTTGATAGAAATGAGACAGCCAAATGCTGCTCAGGTCATTGTGCACAGGGGGCTTGCCTAAACATGCCCACGGCAAAAAATTCTGTCCCTTAACGCAGGTGCAGTAAGGGAAACAAATCAATGTGGAGTGGCTCAGACTAAGGGCAATTCACACCTACCTTAAAGATAGGATTATTGAAATTATTGAACTGGAGGAACAGAAAGAAAAAAGGATGAAGAAAAGTGAACAGAGAGGTAGGCTGGCAGACACATGCATCAGCTTCCTCCTTTGCCTGTGGACGCTGCCGAAGAAGCATCATTAAAGTCTCTTTTCTCCCTGCCATCATGTCTAAGTCAGAGTCTCCTAAAGGGCCCGAACAGCTGAGGAAGCTCTTCATTGGACGGTAGAGCTTTGAAACAACTGATGAGAGCCTGAGGAGCCATTTTGAGCAATAGGGAACACTGACAGACTGTGTGTTAATGAGAAATCCAAACACTAAGCACTCCAGGGGCTTTGGGTTTGTTACATATGCCACTGTGGAGGAGGTGGATGCAGCCATGAATGCAAGGCCATGCAAGGTGGATGGAAGAACTGTGGAACCAAAGAGAGCTGTCTCAAGAGAAGATTCTCAAAGACCAGGTGCCCACTTACCTGTGAAAAAAAATTTGTTTGTGGCCTTAAAGAAGACACTGAAGAACATCACCTAAGAGATTATTTTGAACAGTGTGGGAAAATTGAAGTGACTGAAATCATGAATGACCGAGGCAGTGGCAAGAAAAGGGGCTTTGCCTTTGTAACCTTTGACAATCGTGACTCTGTGGATAAGACTGTCATTCAGAATTACCGTGCTGTGAATGGCCACAACTGTGAAGCTAGGAAAGCCCTGTCAAAGCAAGAGATGGCTAGTGCTTCATCCAGCCAAAGAGGTCGAAGTGGTTCTGGAAACTTTGGTGGTGGTCGTGGAGGTGGTTTTCGTGGGAATGACAACTTTGGTGGTGGAGGAAACTTCAGTGGTTGTGGTAGCTTTGGTGGCAGCCATGGTGGTGGTGGATATGGTGGCAGGGGGGATGGCTATAATGGATTTGGTAATGATGGAAGCAATTTTGGAGGTGGTGGAAGCTACAATGATTTTGTCAATTACAACAATCAGTCTTCACATTTTGGACCCATGAAGGGAGGAAACTTTGGAGGCAGAAGCTCTGGCTCCTGTGGTGGTGGAGGCCAATACTTTGCCAAACCACAAAACCAAGGTGGCTATGGCAGTTCCAGTAGCAGCAGTAGATATGGCAGTGGTAGAAGATTTTAATTAGGAAACAAAGCTTAGTAAGGCAGAGGAGCCAGAGAAGTGATGGAAGCTACAGGTTACAACAGATTTGTGAACTCAGCCAAGGACAGTGATGGCAGGGCTTAGCTGCTACAAAGAAGACATGTTTTAGACAAATTCTCATGTGTATGGGCAAAAAACTTGAGGACTGTGTGTGTGAATAACTGCATAACAGGTTATTTTAGTTTCTGTTCTGTGGAAAGTGTAAAGCATTCCAACAAAGGGTTTTAATGTAGTTTTATTTTTTGCACCCATGATATTGATGGCTAAATGTAATAGCCTGATGGTGATGCTGAATAAATGTCTTAAATAAAAAAAAAAAAAAAAGGGAAAGTGAACAGAGCCTAAGGGACCCAGGGGACACCATCAAGCAGACAAACATATGCATAATGTGAATACCAGAAGGAAAGAGAGAAAGAAAGAGGCAGAAAGACTAGTTGAAGAAATGTTCCCAGACCAATTGAGGGAATTGCTATTTCTCGCTGCCCAATAACAAGATGCAGATGAACTAGGGAGGAAGAGAGTTTTTTTTATTTCTGTAACTGGTTACAGGGAGAAGGCCTGGAAATTATTGCCAGACCAACACAAAATTACAAAGTTTTCCAAAGCTTATATACCTTCTAAGCTATATGTCTACGTGTAAGTGTGCATTCATCTAAAGACATAAGTGATTAACTTCTTTTAATCTATAACTAAGGTCTGAGTCCTGAAGACCTTCCTCTGGAGCCTCAGTAAATTTACTTAATCTAAATGGGTCCAGGTGCCGGAGGTGATTACTCTTATCTGGTCTCCTGCTAAATCACAGAGGTTTGGGGAGTTCCTTCAGATCCCCAGTAAAACTTTTTTAATTCTAAATGGGTCCTATTAAGAATTCCTTTGTTATTTTGTAATGCTTTAAGGCCCAGGAAAGGCCTAGGCAAAACCCTTGGTGGGCATTTCTTACATTCCAGCCTTTGTATAAAGGGAATTGGCTGTTTCAGCTTTGAATATTTAACTTAACCACTTAGTACTGAAACAGTTGTTATGGAGGCCTGCATTAGTGAGACCTTGCCTGCCACAGAAATAATGTTTGAAAACTTCCTAAACTCAATGAAAAATACAAATCTACAAATTCAAGATTCTCAACAAACTCCAAGTAAGATAAACTCTGAAAAACTATCATTTTTTTAAAAACCAAAAGAAAATAACAAGTGATGGTGAGGATGTGAAGAAATTGAAACCCTTGTGTATTGCTGGTGGGAATCTAAAATGCAGCCTCTGGAAAATAGTATGATTCCTCAAAAAATTAAACATAGAATTATCACATGATCTGCTTCTGGGTATATATCCAAAAGAAATGATGGCAGGAACTCAAGATATTTGCACACTTGTGTTCATAGCAGCATTATTCACAAAAGCCAAAAGGTGGGAGCAACGAAGTAACCAGTGACAGATGAATGGATAAAATGTGGTATATATGCATCAGTGGAATATTACTTGGTCTTAAAAATGAAGGAAATTTTGACACTTCCTACAACACAGATGAAACTTGAAGATATTATGCGACATGAAATAAGCCAGTAACAAAAAAGACAAACATCGTATGATTCCTCTAAAATGAGTTTCCTAGAGTGATTAAATTTATAGTGACAGAAAGCATGGTGGTTGCCAGAAGCTGAAGGGTGGGAGAAATGGGGATTAAGTATTTAATGGGTATAGTTTCACTATACAACAAACAGGTTATAAGAGACAAAGAAGTATATTATATTATAAGTGCCCAATGGGTTCACCCTGCCCACTGCCTACGCAGAACTGATTTATCAAAAGAGGGGAATTGCAATAGAGAAAGTAATTCATGCAGAGCCAGATGTGCAGGAGACCAGAGTTTTGTTATTACTCAAATAAGTCTCCCTGAGCATTCAGGGATCAGAGTTTTTAAGGACAACTTGGTGGGTAGGGGGAAACCAGTGAGCTGGGAGTGCTGATTGGTCAGAGATGAAATCACAGGGAGTTGAAACTGTCTTCTTGTGCTGAGTCAGTTCCTGGGTGGGGGCTACAACACCAGCTGAGCCAGTTTATTGATCTGGGTGGTGCCAGCTGATCCACCAAGTGCAAGGTCTGCAAAATATCTGAAGCACTGGTCTTAGGTTTTACAATAATGATTTTATCCCTAGGAGCAATTTGGGGAGGGTCAGAATCTTGTAGTCTCCAGCTACATGACTCCTAAACCATAATTTCTTTTTTGAGACTTGTCCCCAGGCTAGAGTGCAGTGGTGCAATCTCGGCTCACTGCAACCTCCGCCTCCCGGGTTCAAGCAATTCTCCTGCCTCAGCCTCCCAAGTAGCTGAGATTACGGGTGCCTGCCACCATGTCCAGCTAATTTTTGTATTTTTAGTAGAGACGGGGTTTCACCATGTTGACCAGGCTGGTCTCGAACTCCTGACCTAAAGTGATCTGCCCGTCTCGGCCACCCAAAGTGCTGAGATTACAGGCGTGAGCCACTGTGTCTGGCCCTAAACCATGATTTCTAATCTTGTGGCTAATTTGACAGTCTTATGAAGGCAGTCTAGTCTCCAGGCAAGAAGGAGGTTTGTTTTGGGAAAGGACTGTATCATCTTTGTTTTAAACTATAAACTAAGTTTCTTCCAAAGTTAGTTCAGCCTATGCCCAGGAACGAACAAGGACAGCTTGGAGGTTAGAAGCAAGATGGAGTTGGTTAGGTCAGATCTCTTTCACTGTATCAGTTATAATTTTGCCATGGCAGTTTCAATATATTAATAAAATATTCCATACAGGAGGCAAGTTAAACAACTATAAACATTACACACCTAATAATACACCCTCAAAATACATAAAGCAAAAATTGACAGAATTGAGGGGATAAATACATTTTTATAGTAATAGTTGGAGACTTATTTACCCCACTTCCAATAATGGATAGATCAGACAGAGGATAAGAAAATAGAGAATTTGAACGATGCAATAAGCCAACTAGACTTAACAGATAAATATAAAACACTCCACCCCAAAAGAGCAGAATACACATTCTTCTCAAATGCTTATGGAATTCTTCCAGAGAGACCAAATGTTAGGCCACAAAACAAGTCCTAATAGATTTATAAAGATAGATATTATACATATCTTCTCCATCCCAAACAGGATAAAGTTAGAGCTCAATAGTAGAAGAAAAAAAAAAAAGTCATCCAAATTTGAATGGAAGAGGGAAAATTATATTCTCAGATAACATGATCCTGTATACAGAAAATCTGAGTCCAAAAGATAACTAGTACATCTAATAAACTAATTTAGCGAAGTTGCAGCAAATAAGATCAAAACAAAAATCAGTTGTGTTCCTATATAGCAGGTATGAACAATCCAAAAAGGAAATTAAGAAAGCAATTTTATTTCCAATAGCATCTAAAAGAATTAAATACTTAGGAATAAATCTAACCAAGCTGGTGAAGGGCTTGTATCCTGAAACTACAAACTATTACTGAAAGAAATTAAAGACTTAAATAAATGAAAAACTATCCTATGTTCATGAATAGGAAGACTTAACATCGTTAAGATGTTAATACAGTCCAAAGTGATCTACAGATTCAATGCAATCCCAATCAAAATTCCAACAGACTTTTTCACAGACATAGAAAAGCTGATTCTCAAATTCATATTTGATTGCAGGGGGCTCCTTTGTCTTAGTCTTTTCCTGCTGCTATAAAAAAATGCCTTAGACTGGGTAATTTATAAAAAATAGAAATCAATTGCTTGTAGTTCTGGAAGTACAAGATCAAAGCACCAGCAGATTTGGTATCTGGTGAGGGCCCATCCTTCATAGATGGTGCCTTGTTGCTGCATCCTCATATGGCAGAAGGGGTTGGAGAGCTCCCTTCAACCTCTTTTATAAGGGCACTAGTCCCATTCATGAAGCTTTTACGACTTAACCACTTCCCAAAAGGTCCTGCCTCTTAATACAATAACAATAAATATTTAGTTTCATCTGCTGGACGTGTGGCTTATGCCTGTAATCCCAGCACTTTGGGAGGCTGAGGCAGGTGAATCACTTGAGGTCAGGAGTTTGAGACCAGCCTGGCCAACATGGTGAAAATACCAAATATAGCTGGGCCTGGTGGTGCGTGCCTGTAATCTCAGCTACTAGGGAGACTGAGGCAGGAGAATTGCTTGAGCCTGGGAGGTGGAGATTGCAGTGAGCCAAGATTGCACCACTACACTCCAGCCTGGGCAACAGAGTGAGACTTCGTCTCAAAAAAAAAAAAAAAAAAAGAAAAAGAAAAAAGATTAAGTTTCAACATGAATTTTGGAAGGACACAGCATTCTGCCCCTGGCCCTACAACATTCATATCCATCTCACAGGCAAAATACATTCATTCCATGCCAATAGCTCCGTAAGTCTTTTTTTTTTTCATTTTTAAAAATTTTTTTGTAGAGATAGGGTCCCACTATGTTGCCCATGCTGGTCTCGAACTCCTGGCCTCAAGTGATCTTCCTGCCTTGGCTTCCTAAAGTGCTGGGATTACAGGAATGAGCCATTGTGCCCAGTCACTCCCATAAGTCTTAACATGTCCCAGCATCAACTCAAAAGTCAAGTCCAGACTCTCATCTAAATCAGATATGAGTGAGACTCAAAGTTGCGATTCATCCTGAGGCAAAGTCTCCTCCAGCTATAAGCCTGTGAAATTAAACAAGTTATGTGCTTCTAAAATACTGTCAACAGAAGAATAATGAAGTTCATACATTTGATAAGGAGACCTTTATTTCTCATAAAGGATTGCAGCTTACAGGGTGGTCATTCTGATAGGCTAGGAGGCATAGCCTCCAGCCAGAAGCTAGAAACACACTTTGAGGGAGGTGAAAAGGGAATAGGAGTTTATGCTGAGCAAGAGAGCCAAATATACATATTCAATAATCTATAGGAAGAGTCATGAGCAGTTTTGAGGAGACACGTGCACATGCACAATTGAACTTTGTTCTTCTCCATGGGACCCATATTCAAAAAATGGCAGCATTAGCATGATCTGAAGATGAAGTTTTTGGCCCTCTGATGTCAAAAGGTGAAGCAGAGGATGTGCTTCACCCTTACTGTGCATTCTCTGTAGAATGGCCAGAACCACTCAATGGTTGGTGGTTTTTTATCAGTCAAAAAAGGAGTGATAGCATTAGGCAGTTGGTTGATATTGGAGGTGGAGTATTTTGAAAGGTCTGGTTTCTGTTTACTTTTAGGGAAGAAAGCCTAATTGTGGTTAGCAAGGGAGTGGGTATAATGAGGTTATCTAATCATGGCCAATAACTCAGTTTTTAAGGTTACTCTGTGGTTCCCTTGGCCAAGAGATGGTCCATTCAGTCAGTTGTGGGATGTAGAATTTTATTTTTAGTTTACAATACAATGGTGGGACAAGCATAGGATAAATACTCCCATTCTGAAAGGGAGAAGTAGGAAAGAAGGAAAGGATAACAGGTCCCAAGTAAGTCCAAAACCAACAGGGAAAACAACATTAAATCTTGAGGCTGGAGAATAATCTTCTTTGACTCCATGTCCCCACTTCTGGACACACTGGGGTGGGGACTGGGTCCCCAAGGCTCCAGGCAGCCTTGCCCCACAGCTTTACTGAATGCAGCTCACAAAGTAGCTCCCATGATTTAAGAGTCTTCTGCCTGTGGTGCTTCCCAAATTGCTGGGATTACAGGCATCAGCCACTGCACCCTGCGTATTGTATCTTTATTAGCCAAATCAGTCAGGCCATGGCTTTGCCTGCTGTGTGTGTTTGACAGAAAGGACAATGGAATGAGTAAAAATATAGGTAAATATAATAGACTACCTATTCTTTTCCTTTTCAGATTTCTAAAAGTTTTGAACCAAAACACTATTCAGAGCCATAAGAGACCTTCCTTCTGGTGGACCATGACTTAGTAATCATGCATCTCCAGGGCTCCTTGTTCTGAGCTAAAACCCTCATAATTGTTTTGTCACCCAGTCCAGTTTTCTCCATCTTGTCACCAAGAAAATCTTAAGAGACTTCATTGTATGCTCAACCTACCTAGTGATCTTCCCCATGGTAAGAGTTACTGCTTCCATCTCAGTACTCACAGACTATCAGGTAGTGTCCGTTTATGAACCTCTCTAGCATCTTCTTGCATACAAACAAAACTGGGAGCCCATCTGAGGTCTCTTTTGCTCTGTGATTTTTCACACGTATGGTATCTGTAAGTGCTCAGTACCTGGGGAGCTATTCAGGCATCAGAGCATCTGAGCCTGCGGACTTGAATTCCATATTTATCTACCTACTTTACTCACCCCGAGACATTGAATATACAAATGGGCAATGGCCATACTACACAGAAAAACAGGACTCTGTCACACAATCTGTAGCAACCAGTCCAGGAAGCCAACCCATTTTCTATGGTAACCACTCTAGGAAGTCAAACCACTAAATCACTATCTGTGGCAACCAGTCCACTAATCAAAACAATAACCCTGGTAGCAATTGACCCCAAACAGCTGGGATTTGATCTCTTCCTCCCTTCCTTCCCTCCTTCCTTCCTTCCTTCCTCCCTCCCTTTTCCTTCCTTCCTCCCTCCCTTCTCCTTCCTTCCTTCTTCCCTTCTCCTTTCTCTTTCTCTTTCCTTCTT